>NW_026623078.1:55036346-55702346 GCF_023065955.2 Ursus arctos | reverse complement strand
TAAAAAAGGAACTGAACTACAAGAGAAGAAATCCACTGAATAAAAGCGAGAGTCATGTCTGAAAGGCAAGGTTTGTACATGTATATAAAGATCGAAAGACTTAACTGTAGCAAACTGCTTGCAACCTGGACCCCATTTCACGCTGAATAAGTTGATTGGTAAGATTTATTTTTAAACTACACCAAACAGAATTTTCAACATTTGGGGGTGGGGTGAGTATGATTAATAATTAAGGGGGAGGGGATACTATTAAAGCCTTTCCTAAAATTACACTACCATCAGTTTGAAACTAGTTGCCAGACTTTAAATAACACGAAGAAATGGACACACCATAAGCCTAGCAAAAAAATAAATAAATAAACTAATAAGGCTGTGTCTCCTTTTCGGCCAAAGCGTTGAAGACGTGTCGCAGGGCGACAAAACACCGTTGGAGGAATTTTCCCCAAGACAAGAAAAGTTGACCGAGTTGAGTGCTGCCAGTGTGTGTGTGTTTCGGGCAGCTACCTCCGACCCCACGGCGTCCCCTAAGCGCCACCCCGACCCTCGGGCGCTGGGGGGCTCCGGGTCACGCTCTCTGCGGCGCACGGGCTGCCTTGAACTCACAGCTTCCGCGGTGGGAAGTGACGGGCGGCCCCTCCCAGCGAGGACTCCGCGCGCCTCCGGGGCGGGAGGTAAACCGAATCCCCGCTCGGCTGAGCGTCCGGACCACTCGAACCGGACGGGCCCGGCGCCCCCGGCCCAGCCCTGCCCGCCGCCAGCCCCGCGCCCTCGGGGCGGAGGCGGACGGCCGCCCGCTGCAGAGGCGCAAACTTTTACACCTACTTTTTGTTTCGCTTCGGGTTTGGCGTTGGCTCTGGCACCGCCCTGGACCAGGACCCAGACACTGATTTTCCACCGCCCAAGGACGGTGCCTCCCTCGCCCCGAGGTCCAACCAGCTTTTCGGAGAACTAAGTTCTCATTCTGCTTGCTAAAAGTGTGGTCCCCAAGAGTAGCACTATATCGATTGCAACAACCATGACAACAACCACAATAAGAAGAATTTCCTAAATGAGTGGGGCTGCCCAGGCACGCTGGACGATAACGCGAGCGGGACTAACTGGGCGCGGGGGTCGGAATTAAAAAGAAACCCAGGAGCGCGAAGACTCGGGCGAGCAAGAGTAGGCTGTTCGTCGCAGCGTCTTTCTTGCCCGGCGCTCGGGCCGTCTGTCTGTCTGTGACTGACTAGTTGTCCCTCCGCTGCTCAGGCAAAGTTTGACAAATCCGGGGCACGGGGAGCGGATTTCCCCGAGCCTCCCTCCCTTTCCCGCCCCGCGCGCCCCCCTCCCCAGAAATAATCCCAGCAACTGCCAGCCCAGCGTGCAAACTTACGTTTGATCTGCCGGGGTTTGCTCTGCTTTCGCCGGGACATCTCGGCGGCGGCCGCTGCCACTGGGGCTCCTGCGGTGGCCGCGGTCGGGGCTGCCGCTCCCTCGGCTCCCGCCGCTCCCGCCGCCGCCTCCGGCCAGGCTCTGGCCGCCGCGGGCCGGACTCCAGGTGCTCTGGACGCGCGGGATCCGGGCGCTGGGCTCCTCCGGGAGCCGCGGAGCCACGTTTGGAGATGAGCAGGCAAATGAGAAGACAGAGGGGGGCAGAGAGAGTGTGACAGTGGGGAGGGGAGGGGGAGAGTGGGAGAGCGATGGAGGGGGGGAGAACAGAATTTACAAACGAATGGACGAGGAGAGAGAAAAGGGGAAAGGGGGAACACGAAAAGAAGGAAGAGAAGGAGGGAGGGAAGGGAGAGCGAGCAGAGGGGAGAGGGGGAGAGAGGGGGCGGTAGGCGCGGGAGGAGGAGCGCTCTCGCTCTCCCCTCTCCCCGGCGTGCGGGGCAGAGACTCGAGCGCCGCCGCCGCCGCCGCCGCCGCCGCCGCCGCTCCGGGCCGCGCAGCTAGCTCTCTGCCGCGGGAGGCGGCGAGGCGCGGGAGGGAGGGGCGCGCCAGGGCTGCGGGGAGGGGAGACTATTCCATCAGCGAAAGGAGGATTGGCTGCATCCAAAGCCAGTCCGGATGCAAAAGAGGGCCCCGGCCTCAGTCGGGTGGGGTGCACGGGAGCGCGGTGGGGGTTGGGGGGGGCGAGAGGCGTGGGGAGGCTTTGGAGGGGGGCCACCTTCTGCAGTTGTCACCACGTCAGCTCTGGGCATCTGCCAGAGCACCCCTCCAGGCAACTTCTTCCCACAGCCCCCTCTGATGGACCCCAACTCTCCCCACGCCTCGCCCGTCCAGCGGGGCACAAAGAAATCCCAGTCTCTTGGTAAACTTTGTGCTTCCAGTTATGCCGCCCCCTCCCCTAGCCTCTACCCCCGCCCTTCCAGCTTCTTGGCAGGAAGGTTAGGCCCCTGGCAAAATCCTCGGCGACAGGCAGCTGATCACAAATGCCAACTGTGTGTCTTGGGGCCAGTTAAGCCCTCTCATCTGCCCGGGCTCTCTGGAGACCATTTCATTGCTCTCATGGTTCCCAGGAGACCGCTGCGGCCGTGGACCATCCCCCACTTAGCCCGTATGGATGGGATGCTGAGCGGCGTCCTCAAAGTGCTCTTTCTCATCTAGAGTTTTCATTGTAGATTGTACAAATTCCGAATTTGGAAACAGGCAGAAATTTTTCTCATATCAAAAAGGAGGACCATTAGCTAGGTGATTAGCCCTAGGTGGGAAATGAACAGTCTCTAAACAGAATACTAACTTTTTGAGGAAGTCTGGAAGTTCTGAAGTCCCACCCCATCCCATGACCTTTAATTCTTTTTAGTTCTTCTGCCACAGGGAAGCAGCCAGCGACTAATAAAAGATTTGATCTTGCCATAATTTCCCAAGCAGGTAAGACCCAATAACTATTTCATGGTTCTTTAGCTTTTAAAGTTTTGTTTCATTCTTATTCAATTATTGTGTGTGTAGTATGTCGGAAACTGCAAGCCAAAAGAACAAATTTTGAAGTGATTTGCATAGTTATTATTTGGCCAAGTTAAGCTGCATGAGGCTAGCTTAGTTTCTCATAGTTTCATATATACTGAGTATTAAATATATCCTCCCGGGTGGGCTGGAAGAAGCTTCTATCCAAGTGGCAGTGGAACTGGCTGCTTTATGTAATCAGTATTTACTAATAAACTCCACTGCAGTTGACATGTATCCCCCAGATACTGCTGACTCTTCCCCCCAGGTTGTGAGATCATCCATTCTGATCTAAAATTGTGCCCCCCTTTGTTTGGTTGACTAGCCATTCCTATGAGCCCCACCAAACTTGATACTCTGAAAGGGTCTGGGGGTCAGCCGAGAGCTTGGGCTGATTGAGCATAATGCAGGCTGCTCAGCGTGCAGGAGGCACCGTAATCAGTGTCATTTATAACCCCATCAGGACATCTTCTGGAAGGTGTAAAGAGTTGCCCTGTGAAAGGTATGGCTGAGAGAATCTTAATACAGAGCTGAAGACCAATTGTGAATTTTATTACATTACCATTAGTACTATTAACATATGAGGTTGTAAGAATACATGGTCCTTTGCAGTGGAAAATGCGCTAAATGACAAAGTCCCTCCCCTGAAGAACCAACAAATTAAAGCCGTAAGTACCATGAAAAGCAGGGTTATGTGTGTTTGTGTTGTGGAATGAATAAGCAGACAGAGAACTACAGATTTTGGCCTCCTTAATTTTCAACTCATTACAATTAAACTGGTGTGCTTACAATTGGATGTATTATACATTATGGTTTTTAAAGATCTTTTTACAGAACTGGCTGACTTTTTATATCAGCCAAAAGGAATGCCCATTGGAATTAAAATATCATAACAGTTAGTGTTTCTTTTGGCATTTGAAATGGTTAAATATGCAAAGCAAAAGAGAAACAAATAAATCTCAGCTAAATATTCGGTTTAAAAGCTGAAAGGAGCAAAAGTCAGGGAATTCAAGGCAAGATTGATAAAATAACCAGAACGCATTATTAGAAATAGATATAGTTTATATAAATTTATAAATATATATATTAATTATAGTCACTGTGAATGAATTAAACTAAGGAATACTATTACAATTTGTGTTTTCTCATCATTTTTAATGAGAATGTTGATGATATTTAAAGTTCAATTTTTCTTTTTCTAGTTTAACTCACTAAGGTTATAAAATTAAAAGACAGCAAAACCTATAAGCAATTATCTCTGTCCAAATGGATATAGCAGCCCCAAACCACAGCTACATGACTATCAAACAATGATTATGAAAACCACAATTGAGAAAAGCATCAGGGAATGATATTGCAAAACCACAGCAACAAATGTGTCTGTGATATTGAAAACCACAATTCACAACTAATACCCTGTGTATTGCAAATTACTATTTAACTATAAATGTGAAAATGTATAAGTAACAGCGCAAAATAACTTCTCATTTACTTAAAAATGAATTATTCATTTTCTAGACTCATTGATTTCATCTCTACATAATGGTTCATTTTGAAAAGTTTCTGCTTTCAAAGACAAATCATTTAAGAATCACATATGCAAGTTACTTTAAACGCAGAAAATATGCAACTTTTAATAACATTTCTTTAAATACTAAAAGAATTGATCTGAAACCAATCTAAAATAAAGAAACATTTACCTCAGTCTGGCTTTCTCCATAAAGTTCTTCAGGAGTGAAAAGGGATGTGAGTGGACACTGCTTATGGAAAAAAAGCTTCAAGTATTCTATTACAACTTCAATGAAAATATAGTTGTATATACTCTTAATAGTCCATTTAGCCGAAAACATATATCTGACAATAAAATGAGATGCCATTACCAAAACTACTTTAATATACAAAATCAATGGTTTATTTACAAGTAAATAAAAACGATATTGTTTGCAGGTTTATAGAGTTGTCAGATTTCAAAAATTAAAATAGGATGCCCAGTTAAATTTGTATTTCAAATAAGCCACTTTTTTTTTAGTAAGAGTCTGTTCCATGCAATATATGGTACATACTCATCTTAAAAAACAATTGTTCATATCCTGTACTTTATTGTGTTTTATGACAAACCTACAAATTTATCATGTTACCATTTTCACAAATTTATGGTTGTTTTACAAATAACACTGTTTATAGAAAAGGCTAAAAAACCCTAAAGTGCTTCCTACAGACGTATACATAATTCTTGAACATCATATTATTTAAGGATGGCAAGGTAGAAGAATAAATTTCTATACAAAATTTCTTACTTTATTTGGCATAGTACAGAAATGTGCTCTCAATGTAAATGGATTGCATTCATGTATGTCTTACTCTTGGATTTGTTTTTAAAATGTGTTTTTTCCTCCAAGGGATCGACAAATTGATAAAGCAACCTCCCAGGCCACATCTTATTAGGCAGCAAGCTGCCTTCTTTATTATGGGAGTAAACAATATTCAAAAGCTTCAGAAAGACTTAATTTTTTGCCCTTGTATCCTCACCAGAAATTGAATACAGTTTATCTGCCTTGATTTAAGATTATGACACTGAATTGAACAAGAATGCAGTATGAAAATAGTGTTTTGGATTTGTATATCTTTATAATTTGAGCAGTTTAAAAATAAAAATCAACAAATTCATCTAAATGGCATTCCTATGTTAGAACTATGAAAAGGACTATCTGTTTACTTGCAAAGGAGCCAAGGGCTTTGAAAACATTCAGTCAATCTACATCAGGGGTTTAACTTGGGCTTCATGTAGACGGTCAATCTCTCAAAAGAAGTTTGTATGTACAAAAAATATGTTCTAAGGAGTGGGTCTATTGAATTCACCAGATACTAAAAATGTCTGTAAAAAAGCCATCTGTGGACCATTATGAGTTAAGAATCACTATTCTCTTTATGTGTAAATTTTATGGTGTACTGAAAACCAAAGTGTGGATGATTTAAGTTTTTACTCTTTGAAATCATCCTTTAGGTCCAAGGTACTACTCTGATAGAAGAGAGTCATGGGATCAACTCTATTAAAAAAAAAAAAAAAAGTTCTTTGTTGCTAAGTCTGTATAATACATCACATCTTCAAGTATAAAATAAATATTAAAGGAATATCGCCCAAAATTTTAGTAGACACCTGTGGATTTTGCCTGCCTACCATCCATTCTCTTTTCAGGTAATAATGCTGTGATATCTTTTAAAGAATTACTCCTCCTCACCCCACTATTTGGTCATGTGATACAAATGTGACTGTCCCCAGTCCCTGACCAGAATATTCTAGGTGTTTGTCTACAGTGATTTGTTCAATGGCCCAAATTGTTCCCATTAGAGTCAACCCTGGACCTTTTTCCTGTTCTAGTGGAACCACTGAGGAAAAGGTGCTGTTTTTCTGCTGGGCTACACTGGGAGGATGCAAATCCTGATATGCAAATCTGCTGTTGGCCATCCTTGTTGGAAGAAACTCTTTAAGAACGCTGCCAACACAAAGGACTAATTTTGTCTTATCTTAGGATCTGATATTTGGGAAACCCAAACTAAGATACCCATCAACATTCAATATTACTTTGTTTTGGATCCATCAACATTATCCATAAACATTGGAGTCATTTCTATTATATCTCACTTTCATCTATTTGGCCAAGCTAACACTTAATGCTCCTTTGTAGTCTTAGTATAGATGTCATTTTTCACAGGAAGACATCATTTACTTCCCAGTCTGAATGAGATACTTCTCCTTTGCTACCATAACACCTTTTTTGTCTGCATAATATCACTTGTTGCATTGTATTACATTGACAATTTAGTTACATAAAATCCAATCCTCGCCAGCCAATACACCTGTCCCAGTACACCTAACTAGATAGAGAGGTTGGTGAGGGCAAGAAACATCTTTTTCAGAGTCATGTCCTCCCCAGTGCTGGACACATAGAAGATCTTAATATAATTATTGAAAGAAAAAGTGAATTCAGAAATAACCTGAATTAAGGAATTCAGGAACTCTTGCCATTCTCAGTCCCCATCCACATAGCCACAGGTACGGGAGACGGCAGCCATATCTATACAGCATAACTCCATGCTCCTATTTGCAGATACTTGGACCACAAGGGAGTCGCTGACTCAAATATGACCAAATTCCTCCCTTACAAATCTAGAGTTAGTTTCAAGAGTTTCATCCTTACATAGGCTGATCTAGTGAATGAAGGAGTAAAACCTGTGGCATTATGGTTTGCTTACCACCATGTGAGCAGAGTAGCTGTGATAGTTTTTCTGCAGAGAGAAAAGTAAATAAAACAAATGTCCTGAGACAAGTAGAGATGGGAATATGAAATGGAATCCCACATCTTGCTCCAGCACCTTCATGACTGCAGAAGCATTTCTGCCCTTACTTACGATTTCTTAAAATGAATTCCTCCCAACCTTTTCTTTTTTCAATTATTTTTGTCCTAAATTAGCATTAGTTGATTCCTGTTACATTCAAGCCAAAAGACTAAATAAACTAAGACAGAAATTAACCATCTATGACTCTAGTTTGCTTGACTGAATATTTGAATATTTAGAAATAGCAGTTTAACTGAATTCTCAACTTTCCTCCAGAAAAGCACTGTATTAGTCTGGGTTCTTCAGATAAACAGAACCAACAGTATATATGTGAGTGTGTATATATATATACATACATATATATACAGAAAGTTATACATATATATATGTATGAGTATATACATATATATATAGAAAGAGAGACAGAAAGATCATAGGGAATTAACTTACATAGTCAGAGAGGCTGAGAAGTCCCAGGATCTGCAGTTGACAAACTGGAGACCTAAGAGAGACAATGGTAGAGTTCTGGCCTAAATTGGAAGGCCTAAGAACTAGGGGAGCTGATGGTGTAAATTTCGATCTGAGTCTGAGCATTAAGGCAGGAGAAGACTGGTATCTCAGCAGGGAGACAGTCATGCACAGAGAGAGATTTCTCACTTACCCTGCCTTTTTCTAATCAGGTCCTTTGTGGAATTCAGGAGGACAATTTGCTTAGTCCTCTACCTATTCAAATGTTAATCACATCTGAAAATATCCTCACATACACACCTAGAATGTTGGACCAAATATCTGGTCACCCCAAGAGCCAGTGAAGTTGACACATGAAATTAACTATCACAAGCACTTTTGTTGATCCCCCCACCACCACCTGGGGGGCAACCCTGAAATGGCAAAGAACCCTTACGAATGTTAAGTGGGTAAATCTACAATTTTAACATAGACAATCAAGATAAAAATCAATTACCGATTTCGGACATTCACTTCAACCAGGAGTAACTCTTGGGGGAAAAGTTAGTATTTTCAAACTCAGAATTCCTCAAGAGCATGATGATCCATTGACATGCACATCTATAACTCTCCTGATTAACATACATTCTGGCCCCAGATGTTTGGTTTTACTCTCAACTTTACTTTGCCACATTTGAATAACCATCTAACAGATCACCTTGCATGTAAATTTTATGGATGTTGTTATAATTTGCATGAATAATTTTATACTTCTGTGGTGGATTTTATTTTCCAACCTATAACTTTTGCCATAAATTCCTAAATGCAGAAGAAGAAATTAAACAGCTTTTTGAGAAAACTTGCTATGTGTAGAGACTTCATCAAATCACTTATCTTTGCTTTTATCTACTTGCAAGAGTATATTAAAATAATGCATTAGGAGTGAATTTAGGGTGACCTGAAGATGTAGGATTATGAATAAGCATGCCAGGGCATACTGATAATGAAATCATCTAAAAGACACTGAAACATATGATTGTATCACTTTTAAAATGTATCTTATAATGAAAATTAAGCTATATGACTAATATACCTCTTTCAAAACAATTTTTACGTTTATTAAACAGATAGATGTACATAGATTTTTAAGGCTCATGATGAAAATTAGCAATTTCTTGTCCCACTCAACATCCCAATGACAATTGCTGCTCCCAGAGTTATAATCATTGTCAATTCTTTTTCGCTGATTCTCCTGATGTTCACCTCATTATTTTTTTTTAAGTAGGCTCCACACACAATGTAGAGCCCAATGCAGGGCTTGAACTAATGACCTTGAGGTCAAGACCTAAGCTGAAATCAAGAGTCCGACACTAAAGGACTAAACCACCCAGAAGCCCCTGATGTTCCCCTCATATTTCTAAATAAAATATTACATCTTAAAAATTTATTAATTTAGGGGCACCTGGGTGGCTCAGTCGTTAAGCATCTGCCTTTGGCTCAGGACGTGATCCCAGGGTTCTGGGATCAAGCCCCGCATTGGGCTCCCTGCTCTGCTGGGAGCCTGCTTCTTCCTCTCCCACTCCCCCTGCTTGTGTTCCCTCTCTCGCTGGCTGTCTCTATCTCTGTCAAATAAATAAATAAAATCTTTTAAAAAAAATTATTAGTTTATTTATTATTGATTATATTGACTATCTAAAATAAAATATGAAGTTGTAACAGATTTATGCCCCTCAACACACATTTTCTTCAAATTTTTTATTAAATAAAAAGCTTATATTTTTATTAACAGCTAATCTATATAGGGTATGGTGATTATGTTTTCTTTTGATCTCTTTGTTTATCCTGGAGTTCATAATTACTGTCTTCATCATTTTCTCAGTTTTCTATGAACTATCACTATTTCACCCCCAAATCCTTTGCCAATGTAATACAGTCATTATTACATCAAGTAATATACCATTACATCATTACATCCAATAATCAATAATCAGATTATCAGATAATCAAGTAGGTGGTTGTTTTTCCTGCCATGCTGGTGTCCTTCTTGGACCCTTCCATCCTTCTGTTCTATTCTCAACTAATCGCTCTTTGTAACTAAAATTTTCTTTTCCTCCGCATCCTGAGAATTCCCTTGATTTTGTCCTGTATTAGATTCTAGGTTTCCTGAATACCGTGTATTTTTTTTTACTCCTTTCCTTTCCTTTCTTTTTTCCATCCTTTCTTGTTTTGTACTTTTAGAGTACAATTTCATCTAGCTTCCTGGGAAAATGTATATACAAGTTTTTTTTTTTTTTTTTGAGATTTGACAAGACTGAAATCCTCCTTATTTTGCTCTAATATGTTATATATGGTTTATGAGGGTATAGAATTCTAGGGTGTAAATTACTTTTCCTGAATTGTTTTTCTTTTTTTTCTTTCATTTTTTCCAGTTTTATTGAGATAGAACTCTATATATCATTATACAAGTTTAAGGAGTACCACATGATGATTTGATACATTTATATTTTGCAAAATGATTACCACAATAAGATTAGTTAACCTCCATCGCCTCACATAAGTACACCTTTCTTATTTGTGGTGAGAATATTTAAGATCTACCGTCTTAGCAACTTTCCCGTGTATAATACAACATTGTTAACTATAGTCACCATGCTGTACATTAAATCCCTAGAACTTGCTCACCTTATTTTTTTAAGATTTTATTTATTTATTTCAGAGAAAGCAAGAATGAGAGCAACTGGGGGGAGGGGCAGAGGCAGAGAAAGAGAAGCAGGCTCCCCACTGAGCACAGATCCTGACCCCTAGAACCCCAGGCTCCATCCCAGGATCCTGGGATCATGACCTGAGCAGAAGGCAGATGCTTAACTGACTGAGCCACCCAGGCTTCCCAGAACTTATTCATCTTATAACTGGAAATGTGTACTCTTTAGATAACATCTCCCCATTTCCCCCTCCCCCAACTCTTGGCAAACAGCATTCTACTCTCTGGGGTCTATGAGTTCAGCTTTTAAAAATTCCACATGTAAGTGATACAATCTAGTATTTGTCTTTATCTAATTTATTTCACTTAACATAATGCCTTCAACAATATTGTCACAAATGGCAAGATTTCCTTTTTTTTTCTTACGGCCAAATAATATTTCATTGTGTATATACATATACTCTCTTTTATCCACTTTTATTATATATTGCTTATTGTGAATAATGCTGCACTGGACACTGAGATCCTAACTACATTTCTTTGAGTATATACCCAGAAGTGGGACTGTTGGATCATATGGTAGTTCTTTTTCTTTTTTTAAGATTTTATTTATTTATTTGAGAGAGAGAGCAGGAGAGTGGGATGAGGGGCAGAAGGAGAAGCAGACTCCTTGCTGAGCAGGGAGCCAGATGCGGGGCTAGATCCCGGGACTCTGGGATCATGACCTGAGCTGAAGGCAGATACTTAACTGACTGGGCCACCCAAGTGCCAATAGTTCTATTTTTAATTTTTTGAGGAACCTCCATAGTGTGTTCCATTGTGGTTGTACCAGTTATTACTCCTATTGGCAGTGCAAAAGAATTCCCTTTTCTTTATAATTCCACCAACGCTTTTGTGAGATGATACCTCATTGTGACTTTGATTTACATTTCCTTGATGACTAGTGATGTTGAGAATCTTTTCAAGCACTTGTTGGCCATTTGTATATCTTCTTTGGAAAACTGATGGTCCAGTCCTCTGCACATATTTTAATTGGATTGTTTGGGTTTTATTGCTGTTGAGTTATACGAGTTCTTTTTATAATTATGGATATTAACCCCTTATCAGATAGATGATTTACAAATATTTTCTCACATTCCATAGGTTACCTTTTCATTTTGCTCATTGTTTCTTTTGCTGTGAAGAAAGCTTTTTAGTTTGATATAGTCTCAGCTTGTTTATTTTGCTTTTGTTGCTTGTGCTTTTGATTGCAAAAAAATTGTCTGGAGGACCAATTCCAGGAGGATTTTTCCTATTTTTTCTCTTAGTATTTTTATGTTGTTAGGCTTATTTTAAAATCTATAATTCATTTCAAATTAAATTTTGTGAGTGGTATAGGTAGGGCTCTAATTTCATTCTTTTGAATGTGATTGTCCAGTTTTCCCATCGCCATTTATGGAAGAGACTACCCATTCCCTATTGAGTATTCTTGACTTTCTTATCAAATATCAGTTGACTCTATATGTGAGGGTTAGTTTCTGGGCTCTTTATTCAGTTTCATTGGTCCATATGTCTGTTTTTATGGCAATACCATATTGTTTTTTTGCCATAGCTTTGTAATTTAGTTTGAAATTAGGAAGTCTGCTGCTTTCAGCTTTGCTCTTCTTTCTCAGAATTATTTTGGCTATTTGGGGTCTTTTTGTGGTTCCTTTATGAATTTTAGGATTTTTTTTCTATTTCTTTAAAAATGCCATTGGAATTTTGATAGAGATTGAATTGAATTTATGACTTTGGGTAGTATGGACATTAAAAAAATATTAATTCCTCCAATTCATGAACACAGGATGTCTTTCTATTTATTTGTGTGCTGGGAATGGCTAGCACTCCCTGTATGGACTAATGAAAGATTATTCCAGACTTTGCTGTGAAAGAGAGGCGAAAGCAAGGGGGATCAATGCTTAGAGATGAAGACCCTTCACTCTTTGCTCTCACCTTTATTGGTGCTTCACGGTAATCATAAATCTTTATTACTCTGTTTCTCAAGCAAATGATGCATGACAAGGGGTCTTACTGGAGCTAAGAGAGTCTTGATTATGGGAAAGATACAATATGCTAATCAGCGTGTTCTATGAGTTCTGCTAAACATAGCCTAGGGGACAATGCATATATTTCTTAGATCGCAGTGGGGCTGTTTGGGCTAAGAAAGATTCGGGGAAGGCAACTCCCTGTGGCATTCCTAGGGCAGAGTGGTCACACAGACCTCGGCATTCCAAAGGCCTATGCCCTTCTCTGAAAACTTCCCTCACCCCCAGCGTCTTCCATGTTACATTTTGTCAAGCCAGGTATTATGAATGATTTCATAGTCTACATTAACCCCAACATTTGTGTCTTCTTCAATTTCTTTCATTGATATCTTATAATTTTAAATGTACAGATATTTTGGGGTGTCTGGGTGGTTAGTCGGTTAAGTGTCGAACTCTTGATTTGGGCTCAGGTCATGATCTCAGTGTTGTGGGATCAAGCCCTGCGTTGGGCTCCACACTGTGTGCAGAGTCTGCTTGTCCCTCTTCCTCTGCTCCTCCCCCCACTCATTCTCTCTCTCTCTCAAATAAATAAATAAAAATAAAAAACCTAAATGTACAGATATTTTATTTCCTTGGCTAAATGTATTCCTAAGTATTTTTATGCATTGTAAATAGGATTGTTTTCTTATTTTTTCAGGTAGTTTATTGTTAGTGTATAAAAATAAAACTGATTTTTGTATGTCGTTTATATGACCTGCAACTTTATTGAATATTTTTATTGGTTCCAACAGTTTTTAATGAAGCCTTTAGACTTTTCCATATATAAGATCGTATCTTCTGCAAACAATTTTATTTCTTTCTTTCTGATTTGGAGGTCATTCATTTCATTTTCTTGACTAATTGCTCCAGCTAGGATATCAGCTTTATGTTGAATAGGAATGGTAAAAGTGGGGACCCTTGTCTTTTCCTGATCTTAGAGGAAAAGCTTTCAGCCTTTCATCATTGGGTATGATGTTAGCTGTGGGCTTGTCATATATGACCTTACTTATGTTGAGGAACATTCCTTCTATATTCAAATTTTTGTGAGTTTTTACTTTGAAGGGATGATTAATTTTATCAAATATTCTTTCTGCATCTATTAAGATAATCATGTGATTTTTACCTTTCATTCTATTGGTGTAGTGAATCACAGTTATTTATTTGTGTATGTTGAACCAACTTCGAATTCTAAGGATAAATCATATTTTTTTAAAGATTTTATTTATTTATTTGACAGAGATAGAGACAGCCAGCGAGAGAGGGAACACAAGCAGGGGGAGTGGGAGAGGAAGAAGCAGGCTCACAGCCGGGATCACGCCCTGAGCCAAAGGCAGACGCTTAACCGCTGTGCCACCCAGGCGCCCCAGGATAAATCATATTTGATCATGGTATATGATTCTTTTATCATGCTGTTGAATTAAGTTACTAATATATTGTTGAGAATTTTTCCATTTATTTTCATCAAGAATATTGGCTTGCAGTGTCCTTTTCTGTCTTTAATGTCAGAGTAATCCTGGCCTGACAAAATGAGTTGGGGAGTGTAGCCTCCTCTTCAGTTTTTTTGAAGAGTTCAAGAAAGGATGGTGTTACTGTTTGATAGAATTCACCAGTGAAACCATCTGGTCCTAAACTTTCCTTTGCTGGGAGGTTTGTTTGTTTTGTTTTGTTTTTAAAGATTTTATTTATTTATTTGACAGACAGAGAGACAGCCAGCGAGAGAGGGAACACAAGCAGGGGGAGTGGGAGAGGAAGAAGCTGGCTCCCAGCGGAGGAGCCTGATGCAGGGCTCGATCCCATAACCCCGGGATCATGCCCTGAGCCTAAGGCAGATGCTTAACGACTGAGCCACCCAGGCGCCCCTGCTGGGAGGTTTTTGATTGTTAATTCAAAAACTTAGTCTGTTCATATTTTCAGTTTCTTTATTATTCAGTCTTGGTAGATTGTATGTTTCTAGGAATTTATCCATTTCTGCTAGGTTATCCAATTTTTTAGCATATTGTTTTTCGTAGTAGTGTCTTATGATTCTTTGAATTTCTGCAGTATCCATTGTAATGCCTCATCTTTCATTTCATTTCCTTTTATTTACTTGAGTCTTCTCTTTTTCGTAGTCTAGCTAAAGGTTTGTCCATTTTCATAATCTTTTTAAAAAAAAACAGATCTTAGTTTCATTGATCTTTTCTATCCCTCTTTTTCTATGTTATTTATTTCTACTCTGATCATTGCTCTCTCCTTCCTTCTGCTAACATTGGGCTTACTTATTCTTTTCTAGTTCTAGTTCCTTAAGATATAAAGTTAGGTTGTATATTTGAGAGCTTCCTTTTTTTCTTCATGTAGTCATTTATCACTATAAACTTCCCTTTTAGAACTGCATTCCATAAGTTTTGGTATGCTGAGGTTCCATTTTCATTTGTTTCAAGATATTTTTTAATTTGTCTTTTGATTTCTTTGATCAACTGGTTATTTAGGAGTGTATTAATTCCACATAATTATGGACTTTTCCATTTTCCTATTGTTATTGATTTCTATCTTCATACCATTATGAAGGGATATTTCTGACCTAATGATATGATTTTAGTCTTCTTAAATTTGCTAAGACTTGTTTTGTGACCTAGCATATGTTCTATCCTGGAGGAATTTTGTGTGCACTTGAGAAGAATGTGTATTCTGCTGCTGTTGGATGGAATGTTTTGGTATATGTCTGTTGGGTTCATTTGGTCTAAAGCATAGTTCAAGTGCAATATTTCCTTGTAAATTTTCTATCTGGATGATGGATCCATTGTTGAAAGTGGGATACTGATATCTCTTACTATTCTATTATTGTATTGTTGTCGTTTTCTTTTCCTTCAAATCTATTAGTATTTGTTTGATGTATTTAGATCCTAAATGTTGGGTGTATGTGTATTTAAGATTGTTATATCCTATTGATGAACTGATCCCTTTATTATTATATAATGACCTTCTTTGTATCTTTACTGCCTGTCACTTAAGGTCTATTTTAATACCAGTATAGCTATTCCTGCTCTCTTTTGGTTTCTTCTTCCATGAAATATATGTTTCTGTTCCTTCACTTTGAACCTATGTTTGTCCTTAAAACTGAAGTGAATCTCTTGTAGGAAGCATATAGTTTGTTCTTGTTTTAGTTGTTAATTTTTTCTGTTCAGCTACTTTGTCTTTTGATTAAAGAATTTAATTCATTTATATTTTGCATAATTATTGGCAAGTAAGGACTTACTTATTCCATAATGTTGTTTTCTGGCTTTATTGTAATCTCCTTGTTCCTCATCCTCTTTTGCTGCCTTTGTTTGTGAATCGATGGTTTTCCATCATGGTAAATGCTTTGATTCACTTCTTTTCATCTCTGTGTATCTGCTGTAGGTTTTTGTTCTATAGTTATCATGAGACTTACCTAAAACATTTTATAAATATAACAGTCTACTTTAAGCTAACAGCACCTTAACTTCAATTACATACAAAAAGTTTGCTTTTTTACTCATTTAATTTTTTAATTTTCACAATTTACCTCTTTTTATATTATATATTCACTAACAAATTATTACAGTTTTTGCTGAATTTAATAATTGTATCCTTTAAATTTTTTGGTAAAATTAAGTGGCTAGCATAGTAACATATACAATGTTATAATCTTCTGAAATTGACTATGTATTTACCCTTACCAGTGTATTGCATATTTTCATATGTTTTCATGTTACTAATTCATTCCCTTTCATTACAGCTATAAGAATGCCTTTCAGGATTTCTTGTAAGTCAGGTCTTGTAAGTCAGTGGTGATGAACTCCCTCAGCTTTTGTTTGTCTGAGAATGTCTCTATCTCTCCTTCATTTCTAAAGGACAACTTTCATCCATAGAGTATCCCACTTTCTCCTGGACTAAAATGTTTCTGCTGAGAAAGCTGCTGATAGCCTTATGGGGGTTCCTTTGTAGGTGATAAGCTTCTTTACTCTTCCTGCTTGTAAGATTCTTTGTCTTTGATTTTTGACAGCTTTTATAATGTGTCTTGGAGAATAGTTTTCTGAGTTGAATTAGAGGACCTATGAACATGGATGCCTAAATCTCTCTCCAGCTGTGGAACTTTTGAGCCATTATTACTTTTTAAAATATGGAATGTCTTGAATTTGCATGTCATCCTTGTGCAGGAAAGCGACATAGCTAATCTTCTCTGTATCGTTCCAGTTTTAGTATATGTGCTAATGAAGCAAACACACAGCCATTATTTTTTAAAACAATTTTTCTACCCCCATCCTCCTCTCTTCTTGAACTCCAATAATTCTCAGATTGGCTTGTTCAATCATATCCCTTAGATCACACAAACTTTCTGCATTCTTTTTAATTCTTTTTTCTTTGTTCTCTCTGAATAGATCATTTAAAAGGTATTGTCTTCAATTTCAGATTCTTTCTTCTGCTTGATCCATTTTGATTTTGGCCCTCTATTGCATTTTTCATTTCATTTATTGTATATTTCACCTCAGGGTTTTTTTTGACTTTTTTCTGTTTTTTTTTAAACTTCTAATTTTGTTGGCACATTGTTTTCCTGATTTCATTGAATTGTCTTTCTGTATTTTCCTGTAGCTCATTGAGCTTTCTTAAAACAGCTAATTTAAATTCTTGGTTGGGTAAATTGCAGATCTCTGTGTCCTTGGGGTTGATAAATGGAAGATTATTGTGATCCTTTTGTGGTGTCATGTTTCCATGTCTTTCCATGTTCCTTAAAGTCTTGCATTGTTATCTTTGAATTTAAAATAGGAGTCACCTCCTCCATTCTTTACTGAAGTTTGGAAAAGAATCATCTTCCTTCAGCCCTACTAGGGATTCTGGGGCTTTCTCAGATCTTCTGTGGATACACATTGTTCCACACTTCTTGCTCCCTCTTGTGGCAGATTCTTTTTTGTTGTTGGTTTGTTTGCTTGTTTCAAGTTTCTATTTAAATTCTAGCTAGATAGCATACAATGTAATATTTGTTTCAGAAGTAGAATTTAGTGATTCATCATCTACATATCACACCCAGGGTTCATCCCAACAAATGCCCTCCTTAATACCCATCACCCATTTAGCCCATCCACTGCCCACCTCCCCTCCAGCAACCCTCAGTTTCTTCTCTGTAGTTAAGAGTCTGTTTTATGGTTTGCCTCCCTCCCTCTCTCTCTTTTCCCACAGTGTGCATCTGTATTATTTCTTAAATTTTGTGGCAGATTCTTAAGCTTGTATGCTTTCTTTTGATCCTTCTGCACACCAGGCCTATTGCTAATAGCCAGCCACCATTTTACTTTCTCAAAGGCAATGCTAAATGTTCATTTTTGGTCTCTTCCTGGCCCATAGGTACAGACCAGCTTTCTGTGCATGCTCAGTAGTTGTCTGCCAAAACACACTCTTGCTAATGTTAGGGGCACATACAAAGAACTGCCCATGGAGGTGTGTGGGTCCAGCCCATAGAGTGTTGTTGATGTCTGTGGGCCTTTTGGGGGGATTGACAGGTGAGGCCTCTCAACAGCTATGGGGGGGCCTCCTGATGGAGTCCATAATGTAGTTAGTATGGTCAGCATTCCTTTGACATGTTCCAAGCTTTCACTGTTGTTCTCCTAGCTTACAATTCATGATGCAGTACTCTGGATGGGATGAGAGAGAAATGGGCTTCTGGCAGCCTCCCACACAGCTGGGGAAGCCAGGTACTCACTCACATGTTCTCACTTTCCTCCACAAGAGAAATCATAGAGCCCTGAGAAGGGCTCTCTTGGCACTAGCTGTGCCACTTTGGGAGAGCCGTGACATGGATTAACTCAAGCTCTTTCTCTGACCCTCTTCAACTTGTTCAGCCTCTGACTTTCTTGTTCCAACAGTGTGCTGGAACTTCTCTGCTGGATTCCTGGACTTCCACAAAGACTTCCTTATCTGTTGATGATTGTCTAAGTCAGTGTCCTCCAGGGCTACTGGACGGCAGGCAAAAGAGCCAGGAACCAGTTCATGGACCACTTTTGTGTACATAGCCAGGACCAAGATCTGTTTGCTATTGCACAATGCACAGGTGGGTGAGACATCTCCCAGGTCCTTTGGCATAGGGTGCTGGCTCCCACAAAAACACTTTTTTTTGTGGATGGATGCCAAATTGTTGTTGGGGAGATACACGAAGGGACTCCCTCAATTTTTAAACCAGTGTTTCATTGAATTCTATCTTCCAGTGCGATTTAGAGAAGTCTGCTGCTGTATCATTTCCTTAACATCTGAATGTAGCCTGCTTCTTTCCCTCAGTCCTACCCTGGAAACTTTCAGGATCTTCTCTTTACCCTCAATCCCTTGAAATTTCATGTGAAAATATATGTTGCACCGTCTCCCCATTTACTGAGCTCCCCATTTGCTTACTGAACCATTGCAGTCGAGAAACTTGTGCTGCCATCAGTTCTAAGAAATTTCTTTATTTTATTTCTTTCCCTGGAATTATTATTATCTCAGTTCTCCTTGAATGGATACTACCATTTTCTTATATTTTCCTTTCCTCACTTTCACCATTTTTGTTATTTTCTGGAAAATGTCTTTGGCTTTGTCGTTCAAATCTTCGCTGCAATTTTTATTTATGGATCATATTTTAATTTCTTTGACTTATTGTTTTTATTTTGAAAGAGTTCTTTTACACTGTTCTATGTTTATTCCCTCTTTTCCATGTTTCTGCATCCAGTAATTATAAGTTTTCTTGAGTTCCCTGAGAATTTTCTGTTACCTTAGTACTTCTTTATTTTTTTCCTATATAATTTTGTGTCTGTCTTTCATGTTAGAATTTTTCCATACTCTTTGGTATCTTTGATTTTTTGTTTCTAATATGACTGAGACACTAAAAACCTAATTGGAAGTTTATGTGTATGGATAGAATGGGGTTTGAGAAGTACTTGTCAAGTTGTGGGCTTTGGGTGATAGAACAAGGACCTTCCTGCTAGAGGTCCCTGTCTATACAGGGTTCTCCTGGGTTCAACACACCCCCAGAGAGAAATCCTGCAATACTCAACCTCAGAAGCACATAGCCAGTGAGGAGCTTTACTATTTAGTGTACAGACTTTTATTTTTTTCAGTACAGAATTCCCACCTTCAGTTATTATCACTGAATACAAAATACAGAATATTTCTAGGTTTACCCTAAAGAATAAGTCTCAGCCTTTAACCAGGTATGGAGAAGTTGATAACTGACAGTGTGGTATGGGAGAAAAATTAGGGGCATCATTGATTCTTATATAGATTTTGCATTAATCCTTATATTTCTAGTCCTACCTGCAATCTCACTTTTAGATATACCTATTATTTGTATTCCATAATTTTTCTCTTTTCTTTTTCACTCTTACTTTTCTGAAGTGTATTCTCAAATAACTTTCTTGGAATGTGTACATATGAAATAGAACTTCTGAATCTTCATGTATGTGAAAATGTATTTATTTTGCTTTGATCCTTGGTTGATAGTTTACCTGGGAATATAATTCTGAGTTTAAAAATCATGTTTTCCCTTGTTAAATTCAAGAAAGCATCATTCTTGTCTTCTGGTATTCAGTTTACTGGTTGGAAATGTGATATTAGTCAAAAAACTTTGAATTTTATCTAATCCTTACTTGGATGATGCTTTTATTATTTTATTAACTTGCTCTTCTGGAATTTAACACTTTATTTATTTATTTATTTAAAAGATTTTATTTATTCATTTGAGAGAGAGAGAGTATGCGAGCATCAGTGGGCGAGGGGCAGAGAGAGAGGGAGAAGCAGACTCTCTACTGAGCAGGGAACTGGATGCAGGCTTGATCCCAGGACACTAGGATAATTACTGGAGCTGAAGGCAGACTCTTAACTGACTGAGCCACCCAGCCTCCCCGCATTGTTTCTATTTATATTGTATTATTTATATACAATTTATATACTATTAGTATATATAGTGTAGTCATATGTATATATATTTATATACTATTATTAATATTAGTATCACATATAGTATTATTTGTATACTATTGAATATTATAAATTTCAAACACCAGTAATCTATCCTGTAACAGTCTTAACAGGAGCCCAGGTTTATTCAGATCCTACCTGTCCTCCAAACAACCCTTGTGATTCAAGTAAACTTCCCTCATTTCCATTCTCAGAGTGATCTTTAATTAATTCTAATCTTGTAACAAGATCTCATCCCCCTTGTTAGTGATCGTTTTAGGAATGGGCAAGGGACCCAATTCTGGACAAAGGAAGAGTTCCTGGAGGCTTTTGTTCTTAGGAGAGAACTATGGGGACCCTGTTCATCTCTCTTCTCCTGAAAATAGACAAGAATATTGCATCCCTTGTTTCTGTCATCCATTTTGGACAATGAGAAAAACTATCTCTAAAACAGAGCTAACCTACAGAGCAGTGGATAACAAAGAGAATAGCATTCAAATAAAGCTGAACCCCAATCATACCAGGCTTGGCAACTGCTTTGCTTTTAGTCTTTCTGTCACACGGGCCAATAAGATTTCTTATTATTTAAGACAGTTTGTACTGGTTTTCTGTTACTCAAAGCTACCCTCTTTGTACCTGGCAGTTCTAAACCCTGTGCCTCTTTAGATGTGTCATATACACAGCGCATCATTATCATGGTATCTGGAGACAGAGTACTTGCGTTCAAATCTTGGCTCTGCCACTTCTTAGCTAGGTGATCTTTTGCATGTTATTAAATATCTGTGTGTTTCAGTTTACTTATATTCAAAATGGAAATATAATGGTATTTATACTGCAGAGAAGAGTTGTATTAAAGAGTTATATGAAAAGTTCTTGGCATGTAGAAAGTGCTGTTTAATTGTTAGTTATTAACAGATTACTCGAAATCATTTCTTCTCTTCTTCTTTAGCAACAGAACCCTAATCTTGTTCAAGATGTTCAGTTAGAAGTACTGATTTTCTGAAATTACCTTATAGCTAGATTTGGCTTTGTAATGCAGTTCAGACCAATAAAATGCAAGCAGAGATCTACTGGATGTGGCTAGAGAACCTGAAATAGTTTTGCTCAAAAGCCACAACGCATCTTTTTTCTTGGCCCACCCCCTTGCTCATATCTAAAATGGGACATGATGCTTGGATATGGAAGAGTCATCTTGTAATCATAAGAACAAAATCTACACAGTTTGGAACATAGTTGGAAAAGAGGAGCCGATTCTGACGACTTCCTTTAGCAGTGTATCAGCCCTGAATTGACTGTGGAATCCCCACTCCACAAGAAGGAAAAACACCCGTTTTGTTAAGCACTATATTTAGGTGCTTACCTACAGCCAAAGGCAATCTTAACTACGACACAAGGGACCCTCTGGGCAAGATACAGCTGAGTATTATGAAGACATGGAGAGTACATGTCCCTGTTAAAGATTTTAAATACAAATAAAATAGATGTTGTACCCCTCAAAGAATATAGACTTGGAGGCCCAATCTGACTATAGGCTAAAATTCTGCAGATTCTGATTTTAAGACATAATACACGTGAAAGAACTGTCAGACTTAACTGAACTGCAGTGCATCTCCTCACCAAAACACCACTATCAGTAATAACAAAACAATATGCAATTAAGAACTTTTAAAATTGAAAGTGTATTTAGCTAAAATATTTCCACTTATTTTCTTCCAAATTGAAATTGTTTTTCCCCTTTTTGGTTTTTGACTAATACAGAAAATAATGCAGTAACTAATATTATACTTAATAGACAAAAGAAACAAACAAAATCCTCTCTGTGGCGGTTGCTATGGCTTTGGAAGAAAACCAACTGAAAGCAAAAATGTAAGATAGAAAAATATGCATTTTCCACCCCATCCTTCCTCAGTTTCTTTCCTCTCCCTGCCTTAATATATGTGTTGAGGAGTTGCATTATAATAATAGCTTATAATACACTTTAAAACTCTAATTAACCAAGCACTTGTTACTAGCGATACCCAGTTCCTGCACATAAACCACCAGTGTGTACCCTGACTTCAAGACTGAATCTGAATGGAATCTACCAGAGAACATGTTTATGCTGTTCCCATTCCCTACAGAGATGAGCGGATTGCAGTGGCAATAACGGTTAACTCTCGCTCTGTTGGTTAGTTCTTTTGTTCTACACACATACATCTGCACAGATAAAAGTCTGGCCAGCAAGGAAACTGAGGTTCAGAATGGAAAATTGTATTTCTTAAGCTCACAGAGTAACTGAAGATGCTGGAGTTCTAACCATGCACTGTCTAATAAGAAAACCGATGGAGTTTTCCTTATGCCACTAAAGCTCCCCTGATAGTGGACAGTTACAAAATCTGGACTCTCAAAGGGACAGTGAACTGGACTGATAACCAGGAAAGCTAGGGTCTAAACTAGACTCATCAACTTGGAGAATTTTATTCATCATTAGCCTTATTGTTCACATTGGTAATCATTTTTTTCAGATTCTAAATTTGATGCCTCTGTAATTCTAATGTTAGTTTTAAGTTCCATGTTTTAGACTGTGAATTTCTAGATAGTAGGAACTTTGTCTAAATATGTGATTTGTGTAGTACTTACACACCTAGACAGATCTTGAAGATGTTCTTGATAATGTCAACAATTTGGCAATTTTTAAATGTATTTTTCTTATTATTTTTTTGTCTCTACATTAATATGTTGTGGAACTCTATATAGGAAAGGCCCATGTAGTCATGTCTTTGGAACAAGTTTCATTGAGAGGCTCTACTCCAGATGTCTGTATAAAGAAAATATGAACTTATATTATGTCTTTGCCACTTGTGGGAAATAGAGTCCTAGTTTAATGTAGTATAGAGTATTGCCTTAGGACTTTCATAATATAGATTGATAGATGCTTATTAGAATATTTGACAGAAGGAAGTTTTGAAATGTTTTGGGTCAATAGGAAATTTAGTCCATGACTACAGACTAGGTGGTTTTTATATATGTGGCTACAAAATTTCATTTAAGTATTCCCTTGGTAATATGAAATTCGAATTCCCAAAGGCCAACATAAATGTGACTAAAAATAATTTGTGTTTCAACTATATTCTAAAGCCAGTTTTTGACTTAACTTTTAAGCTCCCTTTTCCTGTAAAAAATCTGTTCTGTCACATTGCCACACAACATCCTGTTACCCTATTTTCCTAAGCTGGCAGGAAATTGTCCACTATTGATGTCTGTGATAGGGAAATACTTCTCACCGATCTCATCTTCTTTTATCGAAACTTAACCTCATCAACACGATCCACTTAGATGAGACTATCCGGAAATATTGAGTAGGTTCCTATTTGTTTAAAGGATGAGGCAAAATTCTCTGTTCAGATGAAACATAACAAAATTCAGACTTTTGTATTTAAGATACATTGCAGTGTTTGAATTCTCATCTTCTCTCATCAGTTAGTAAATACATTTATATATCGTGTGTCTGCTATGTACCTTGCCATTCTTCTCAGGACTAGCTTTGCTGCTTAGAAAGCTAGCCAAAAAATTGGTCTGGTTACAGCCTATTTGTTTTCTTACCATAATGGGTGAAATGCTACAAAACAGCAAATTAAATTAAAAGCAAATAACTTTGTGATGGCCATTTATGCCCTAATGTTAATAATTACAATTACAATTTTACATTTTTATAACTAGATGAACTGAGAAACACTGAAAGGAGTGAAAACTAAGGAAGGGGAAATTAATTTTGTTTTCTCAAGATTAGGAAGGCAGTGCTGGTTGAGCTACAAGTAGGATTTCTGCATGCAATTAACTCATTCGTTCATTCATTCATTCATTCATCCATTCATGTATTCAGTCAAATATACTTCCTCGATATTTATAATGTGTCATCCTCTCTTTTAAAGGCTGGAAATAGAAAGACAAGTTGCAACCAGATACAAGAAGACAATATTCAGTAATGTATTCTGGGGAAGGGAGATGATTATAAGATGAGAAGAACAAAAAGCTGGAGAAAAAGGAGGTTGTGCTAAATGTTGACTACTCAGCCAAACCTGCTTTCTTTCCTGATGACACTTGAGCCAGAGTAAACAAAAGCAAGCATGTAGTGTAGAGCAAGAACAAACAAACAAACCCATATCTTTCAACCTTTTACTGACAACTATTATTTCTGTATGTAAGTATTTCTGTAGTTTCAATGGAACAATCTGATTGTAATAACAGTTTATTTGGCAATACCTTTGACCTAAAACATGCATTAATTTCTCTTCAGTATAGCTGTATGTTTACAGCTCAGAACATTGTGAATGATATGGAAGTTTCACCTTATTCAAGTAAATAACAATATAAAATATCAATACACAGAAAATGATGAAGATATTGATTTTAATTAAATGAATGATTTTTCCTCATTCTCATTCTTTTCATATTTATTTAAGCATAATAAGGTTTCTTGTTTAACAAAGTGAAACAATTATGCAATAGAAGACTTTAGATGATACCATAGTTTTTACATGGCTATGACACAGAAAAGTAATCTTATTTCAGACAACCTTTTAAAAGGTGTATTCTGCTCACCTGGCTTTTCTTGTTCTGTCATAGCTAATAATTAATTACAATACACAGAAGACAAAAGGGTATCTTAAACTCAAGGAAATAGGAAGCAATGGAAAGATTTCTTGAGATCACTGCAATGTAGTAGTTTACTAAGCATTAACTCAAGCATAATTATGCCCAGTAAAGAGTAAAGAATGCACATTTGATTTCTAATATAAATATCTAGATTTTGTTCATGAAGATACTGATGAGAACCATTAGCCACCATGTAAATATGTAACTTAAGAAATATTTCAATTGAAATATTACTTATTAATGGCTTATTACGTGTTATGGGTTGAATTGTGTCTCCTTCAAATTCATATGTTGAAATCCTAACCTTCAGTATTTCAGAATGTGACCTTATTTGGAGATAGGATCTTCACAGAGGTAATCAAGCTAAAATGAGGTCAGTAGGATTGGCAATAATCCAATATGACTGGCGTCCTTTTAAAAAGGGGGAATATGAAGACAGACATGCGCACAAAGAGAACACCATATGAAGATGAAGGCAGAGACAGGAGTGATGCTCTTTCAAGTCAGAAAATGCCAAAGATGTCCAGCTGGTAGAAAGGCAGATTCTCCCTCACAGTCCTTAGAAGGAACCAACCCTGCTGACACCTTGATTTTGGATGTCTATCCTCCAGAACTATGAAACAATAAATTTCTATTATTTAAGCCATCCAGTGTGGTCCTTTGTTATGGCAGCCCTGGCAAACTGATAAGCCGAATCTCTGATCTAATACTGTCTTCAGTACTGCTTTATTTATTGCTCACCATATGGTTTCTATCTGTTTGGTTTTATAATTCTCTGTGACTAGTAATATTAGCAATAACAATACTAATAGTTACAGTTAATTTTCTGTGCACTTACCATATTCCAAGCTGTTTTGATCATTTCTGACCAAATAAGATGAATGGGGAATAAAGGAAAAAATAATTTTGTTACTTTATTGGCACTAATGATTAATATTAAGTATGTTTTATTAAGCCTTTGAGGGCTTGGGAATGGTTCAAGGAGCTTATATTATTTATCCTAATATAGAAATTGTTATCTTTAAGAGGGGTACTCCTCCAACAAAATCTGAAAGTATGAAGCCTGAGGATAGATAGCACGTGATGAGGAAACTGATACTTAAGACTAGAAAAATGGTGAAATCTTTGCTAAAAATCATTGCCTAATGTACCCTAGGAAGAAGACCACCTGTTGACTAGTCACTTCTAGGTAGATGTTAAAATGCCTCACAGCCCTACTGTGTATTTTCTATTATTAGCTACATCTCAGAAATACTACAAAGGATTACAAAGAAGAAATGAGCTAGGGAAGAATTAGCTTGCAAGCAGAAATGAGAGTTCAGAAATTCAAGTCTTTCAAGGTTGGAAAACCCAGCTGCTTGTAGAGATTGAACTACAAAGACTTTGAGT
The DNA here is from genome assembly GCF_023065955.2 of Ursus arctos. Taxonomy (NCBI): domain Eukaryota; kingdom Metazoa; phylum Chordata; class Mammalia; order Carnivora; family Ursidae; genus Ursus; species Ursus arctos. The sequence goes on along the minus strand of NW_026623078.1, from coordinate 55,675,964 downwards.
GACAACACGCAGTTAAGAAAAACTTTCCAGCTGAGTAAAGTGACTCAGAACAAAGGTCAGAGTAGGGTGTGGCTTGACTCCATTTGTTCAAGGAACCCAATCCGAGCCACAATTAAGCTAGTGATAAAGAGGCATGAGGATGAAGAAGCAGCCATGTAAAATAAATTTGAACATTATTTTTAGGAAATAACTTTGGGTATGGTAACTGGCTATATGAAACTGGCAAAGTAAATAGATCCGAAGTCTACAAAGTTTTGAGGGAACTGCATTGTTAAGGAAACCACAAGGGCACTCTTGAAAAAGGTTTTTATTTTTAAATTCAAATACTAACATCAATTCTTGTACTCCCACATAGAGAAAGCAGTCTTGGAACACCTCCTGCAGGGAAAGCATGCTCTCCAAACTTTTCAGATGTGGCTAACGAAAATAATGACAACAAAGAGGCTCTAAGAGGTATAGCCTGGGGCCACAGAGAGGAGGTGACAAAGTAATTCCTCCCAAAGAGTAGAATCAAGGCCTAGTCCAGCACCCTCCTGCTCTCTCCCCTGCCTCTACCTCTGGTGTGAGATTTTCACAGTTTCTGTGCTGGGGTATTACTGATCAATAAAGAATGTTGACTACTGTGTATGTCTTTATTCTCCCTCTTCCCAATTATTAGCATTTATTGTAGATGTGCTGTATGTGGATGTGAAGTAAAGGTACGATAAGTTGTCTTTTTTGGTTCATATGTCACCTGACCATGAAAAGCCACATGTAGACCTGATGGAGAAGACAGAAAACTTGGATTCTGAGATGCAGTGAATGGAGGAGCAATGAATTATTTTCTTTGGGAAGACGGGGCAGATGTGAGCTCCTTTGACATAGGAGAAGAATAAGACATTTTCTTGACCAGAATTTGGACTGTGGTTAAGACTATGTTATGTTTTCAACACTGTTTTCTCTTCCTGGGCACATAGATAATTGCATATGTTATTCTCCCATGAAAATATATTGGGAGCCATATGATTTAGTTTAGGTCAATGGAATGCATGCAGAAATAATGCAAGGACACTTTTATACCCAGCCCTTACAACAATACTGCACAATTATCTATTTTTGTATTTTCCTTCAACATTAACCTTGTATATTTTCTCAGATACACTAAAAGACAGAAGTATCTTTGGTCCCTGAGTCACCACTTGGAGGGGAGCTGTTCAGGAGAGCTGCCTGATCTACATCAGATTGTTACCTGAATGAAAAATAAACAGAAATTCCAAGGTCTGTTTATTACTATCACGTAGCCAAGTCTATCCTGCCAGAGACAGATACCCTAAGGACATTGCAGCCCATGCCAGGCCAAATTCTATTCAATAGTTTGCAGTCATGGTGAAAGTCTAGAGAAATCTAATACAAAAATGCAGCTAGGCTTTGCACCCTGATTTGAAAATCCAACAAGGGCACTATGTTCCAAATTACCCTGGGTAATAACTGTTCTAATGTGCAGTTTCTCTGCTCACCTGAGTTAAGTTTTCCTTAAGCACAAGACAGAAAGATGCTAAAATGTCTATAGGAATCACTAATAGATTTTTAAACACACTTCATAGTGTAGCCAAAATAGTTTATATTGCACACTTAGATCTATTTGATGGACCTCTGAGCATCAGTTTTTCCAGTTTCCATGAATTCTTCCCTACATTGTCATACATAGGGACCAGCCATGCTGATTGTCCTTTTTTCTTAGATTCTGGAGTGGAGATTTAGATACAAATATCAAAAAGACAATACAGTTACAGAAAGCCATCAATTCCTACTCCTTGGTAGCCTCTGGTTTGGTGTCCCCTTGCTTACTCTCCCATCATATTTTCTAGAAGGAGGTAAAAATTATGCTAAAGTTGGAACTAGTGACAAATCTAGCATTTGGCAAATCATTAACTCTCACTATCCTTATTCTCCAGTAGTTCTAGACCAGAGACATGATTTGCTCATTTATCTTTTACCATATTTGCCTTTATTTTTCAAAAATGATACATGAAATTCTTTCTGTACAGTGAGAGGGAAGCTCATTTAATATGCACTACTTTTTTTTTCATTTGCCTTTTTCCTTTTGATTTTGTCTATTATGATTTTGTTTTTCTTTGCGTTTTTGTATGAAAGTCTTCTCCATGATTATAAAAACTTCTACCTATTATCCATTTAATTAATTTTATTTCCTCAATTTTTACCAATTTAAATCTCTGAACCATCTGGGCTTAATTTTTCTATAAAATATATAAAAGAATTACAAATTTTTTTTCAAATGGCTAAGTGGTAGTACCAACAATGTATTTTGAATGATACAGTTTGGTCTGTTCCCTGTCAATTATTATTCCCCTGTTAAATTCCATTTTGTACTTATTGCTATTTCTGGAGTCTCTATCTTTTCATCCTTTATTTAAAAATATATTCTCATGTAGCTTTAATTTTTTCCTTGGTTTTCCTCTTACTGATTTAATTATTCTTTATTTTGCTGATGTTTATTCATTTGCCTTGAGTGTTAGTATTGCCAGGATTTTGTCTTTGTTCCACTTTCTTTCTCATTTTTTACATTTCTCCTAAAAGATCACATCTAATTCCATAATTTCAAATAATATTCATTTAGAAAGGACTCCATAATTAAAATTCCTGGTTTGGGCTCTCTCTAAAGTGCCAGAATAATCACCTGCTATGTGTATCTCTCTCTTTATCCTATGAGCATCTCAAAGTTAATGTATCTAAAATGGGAGCTCATCATTCCTATGATCTCCCTCTTTTTCAGCCTGAAGCTATTTTTGTGGTTTTTTTTACCTTTCCTTTCTTACTTTAGTCAAAAGCAACACTGCTCCTGTACTGCTCAAATAAGAAATTCAGATTCATACATTCTGATTAATAAAGTATTTTTTTACCCCCCATTTCATAATTTTCATGGTAACTCAGGCTAAGAAAGATTTCTCAAATATACATTCTACACCCGTCCATTAATTCAGGACTTGCCTCTTATTTAGACCAAGGCGAAGCCTCTGTACTAGCTTCTCTTTCTTCAGTATCTGCACTTTTACTCATACATCCTTTAGATGGGTTTCCAGAGATATAATTTAAAGCACAGATCTGACCATTGCACCCTCCTACTTAAAAGAATTATTGTGTCTCTACAATATCAAATTCCTTAGCATTTTACATTTTTCATCTTTATCTTCACTCTGTCTAGTCCTGTGTTGCACTATAAACCCTGTGTTACAGCTATTTGGGATTGCTCATTACACACCAAATATGCAGTTCATCTTCACACCTCCTTTCACATTTCCATACAATTGCCTTCAATCAACTTTTTTTTCTATGTCTGCCTAACATGCACCTGTGCATCCTTCATGGCCGATCTAATTGCTAGTTTTCTTTTACCTTCCCAGGTATTTTCCTTTTGTCTTTACTCACCTCAAACAAACTTTCATAATAATATCTAGTACGACATATCAAAGTTACTTATTTGAATGACTGCCCCTGAAGAGAATACCTTTCTTATTCATATTCTTATCCACAGCATCTAGCAAGTTTGAATTCGAACTGGAAGAAATTTCTTATCCACAGCATCTAACAGTGTCAATTCAAACTGGAAGAAAATTTCTAGTAACATTTGACCATTTTTTAATGTAATAGCATACATTCCATTTACCCCATTTAAATTGGTAATCATGCATGTCAACTAGTGTCTATCATAGTCTTGGTGGGGGAGTAATTCTAGATCCCACTCTAATGTAATCTGAGATACTAGGTCCAGTTTCTTCTCTGTGCCTTTTGGAACAGCCAGGTAAGAGCATGTGAATAATACAGGGATTAGAGTGAATAATACAAGGAAGAGAATTAATTAAACAGTGATTGAGGAACTACCTGGAGGTTGCTAATCTCATCATCAGCAGCAGCATTCTAACTAGGGTATGAGACTGAGCTTGATTGCCTCTTACTTTTTGACCATACAAAGCTTCTTCCGTTGTTAATTAAATGTCACCTTTTAAATGAAGTCTATCTAACCAATCCATTTGAAGTTATAATCTCTACAAACTCCTGATCCCCATACTTTGTTCAACTTTTAAAAAATTTACAAGGTACTTATTATCTTCTAATGTAGTACATCATTTAGTTGTTAATAATTTATCCACTCCAGACTTCTTGTGTTTACTATTTGCATGGTATACCTTTCTTCCTACCCATTTACTTTGAATCTGTGTCTTTATATTAAAAGGATGTTTCTCATAGACAACGTATAGTTGGAGCATACTTTTTCCCTATTCTGACAATTCCTGCTTTTTGTGGAAAGTTTATGCCATTAACATGTAATACAATTACTGATGTGGTTGAATTTGGGTCTACCATTTTATTATTTGTTTTCTCTTTGTCTCCTCTGGGTTTTTTTATTGTTGTTGTTGGTGGTGGTGTTCTCCTGTTACTGATTTCTGACTCCTTTTGGATTATTAGAATATCTTTAAGATTTTTTATTTTAATTCCTCTATTGGCTTTTTAGTTATGCCTCTTAGCATATTTTTAAGTTTACTCTAGGGATTAAAATATACCTCCCTATCTATTCACAGTCCACTTCCAATAGGTATTTTGCTGCTCTTATAAAATATATGTAGGAATACATAGGGTTTTATTAACCACCTAAATCCTTTATGTTATAATTATCACATATATTACATTAACATATGTTATAACTCCCATAAGAAAATGCTACAATTTTTGCTTTAATCAGTACTATTTACCTTAGAGAAATTTAATGGAAAATAAAGTTTTTCATATTTATCCAGATACTTACCATTTTTCATTTCCTTCATTTCTTCCTGAAAATAGAAGCTTTCATTGGTTATCCTTTCCTTTTATACTGAACAACCTCTATTAGCATTTCTTATAATGCAGATGGGCTAGGGACAAATTTTATAGTATTCTTTCATTTGAAAAGATTTTTATTTCTTCTTCATTCTGAAAAAAAAATTGTGTCCACTGGATATACAATTCTAGAGTGATCATGTTTTTGTATTTAAAATTTTAAAGATATTGTTTCACTGCCTTCTGATCTTCACATTTTCCAGTGAAATGTCAGAAATCATTCAAACTGTCTTTCCCCTCTACATAATGTGTTCTCTTGCTACTTTCAAGATTTTCTCTTTATTGCTGATTTTCAGGATGATTTCATTAATTTTGGTACTGCTTTGGGTTCACTGAGCTTCCTGATTCTTTAAATGTATTGCTTTCACAAAATTTGAGGAGATTTTAGGTATCATTTATTCAAATATTCCACCTGTTCTATTTTATTTCTCCCTGCATTATTGGATTACAATTGCACATATATTCAAACTTTTCATATTGTCCCACAGATGCCTTGTTCAATTTTTTCACTTTTTTTTCCCTGTGTCTAATAGATTAGATGACTTTTTTTGATATATCTTTAAATTCAAAGATTCATTCCTCTATTATCTCCATTATGTATTTACAACCATCTAGTTAATATTTTTCAGATGTTGGATATTTCACATAGGATTCTTATTTGATTTCTTTATAGATTTAAAATATTTTCTCTGTAGAGAGTTATTTTTTTTTTTACCACAAGCATATTTTCCTTTACCTTATTAAATGTTCTTATGTTTTAAAGATATTGTTTACTAATTTAAACATCTGAGTCATTTCAGGGCTGAACCCTGTTGGCTGTATTTTCTTTTGAGAAGATGGGTTCTTCATATGTTGAGTAACCTTAAACTAGTGTGGACATTGTGAATAATATTTTGTGGAGGACCCAGATTCTGTTATAGACCTCTAATAATATTTATATTTTTGTTTTAGTAGGCAATTTACTAAGTAAAGCTGCAAACACAGACTTTATCAGAAATAACAATTTCAATTCAGTTATTTTTTTCCCTTGCTAGGCTGCTTACAATCCTCCCTGGTCCTATATAAGTCAGAGATCAGGCAGAAATTTGGGCAACACTGTTCACAAATTTGAGTTTTCCCTCGTTCTCTTTTCCTTCCAATATTGTTCCCATTTACTTTCCAGGAACTGTGGTTGCCCCAAACTCTCTCCTGGTTCATGAAGCTAAAATTACTATATGATTTTTAACAGTGTTTTACCTGTCTTATGTGAAGCCATTGGCATTTTGTCTCAGTTTGCCCTCAAGCTAAAGGATATAGCAACAAGAAACTCCTCCTGTATATTTTTCTTGTTTTGAGTCTCCACCATAATCTACATGCTTTTCTTCTCTCTTTAGAGCATTTGGGTAATTCAGTTCAATTGTTGAACAGCGTTTGTAGTTGTTACCTTTGGGAGGGCCAGTTAGTTAGAACCTTCCTCAGCCACACTGGCATAGAACTCCTATCATTTATTTATCCACTTTGTTATTATATTGTCTGGGTGTTCAGGACAGGGATTATTATTTTTTTAATGTTTCCAAATAACTAAGAGAAGTGTTTGCAACATAATACTGAATAAATGTTTGTGAAAAGAATAAATGCAATAGGACTACCTAAGAATGGCTACAACTAAAAATAAGACAAATGTATATGGAAAAATATTTTAAAAAATTGAAAAACACAAAGTAGTGATGCCAAAAATGGAAAAACTCAATCTAAAAAAAGTGTTAATTATTTATAAATTAATCTACACATTTAGAAATTACACTAAAAATCACAGCTGGTTACCTTTTACAGACATTGATAAGCTATATCTACAAATTTATAAGGAAGAACAAAAGGCCAAGAAAAACTGAGATAATTTTGAAAAAGGAAAAAGCAAAGTGTACTTCACTGATGATTAAAAGACTTATATGAACCATATAATTTAGTATGTTACTTGCACAAAAATGGAAAAAAATTAACTAAACATAAGGTAAAGGTAAGAAGCAGAGCCATACATATATGGGTATTTCATATGTGACAGGTAATATGTACAATTAGTATATTCTTTAACAAATGGTGCTTGGAAAGTTAATTATCTGCATATAAAAATAATATTTTCTCACTTGTCTTACATCAGTTCCAGAAAGATAAAAAGTTAATTATAAAAATAAAAAAATATTAAATCACGAAAATAATAGTAGTTAATATTTCTAGAAATTTGTGGTTAAAATTTTCTTACAGCAAGGGGAGGGGAATGGGGGATTGGGATAGGCCGGTGATGGGTATTAAGGAGGGCACATATTGCTTGGTGCACTGGGTGTTATACACAAATAGTGAATCATGGAACACTATATCCAAAACTAAGGATGTATTGTATGGTGACTAACATAACATAATAAAAAATTATTTTAAAAAAATGTAAGTAATAAAATGATCTGAACAATTAAAAAAAAAGAAAAAAAAGAAAATTTTCTTAAAGCAGAAAACAAAGGCACAAATCTCAAAGAAAAATCATAAATTTTACTTTTTTAAAATTTAAAACAGCTGAATTTCAAAAGAAAATCTAAAATCTTTTCAGTTGATAAAACTGTGAAAGAATTTTTATCCTGGGGGTACCTGGGTGGCTCAGTCAGTTAAGCATCTGATTGTTGATCTTAGCTCAGGTCTTGATCTCAGGGTTGTGAGTTCAAGCCCAGCATTGGGGTCGATGCTGGGTGTGGAGTCTACTTAAAAAGAAAAAAAAAAAAAAGACTTTTTATTCTGACAATTTAACAGGCAGCTAGAAGTCAATAAGGAAAAGACAAAGAATCTAGCTTAATAAGGGGCAAATATATGAGAGACAATTAATAGATAAAAAAATGCATAATAAAAATTAAAAAATATGTACATCACTAGGAATCAGGAAGATACAAATTTTAAAGATGTGATATCCATTCACACTCATCAGATTAACAAAAATTAAATTCTGAGAGTATCAAATATTGGCAAACATGTAGTGAAATGGAAACTCTTACACACTATTAAAGGGAGTGTATATTAGTCACTATCAGATAGTAAGTAATTTTCAATATCTAGTAAAGTTAAGATGTGTGTATTTTGAATCTCAGAAATTCTACTAGGACTGTATCACAGAAAAACCTTAGCACTTATGCACAAAAAGACAGATACAAAAATGTACATAAATATTTGCAATGGTATAGATTTGTAATAAACAACAAGCTCATAAACATAAGACTATAAATAAAATGCAATATATTTATACAAAGGAATATTATAAAGCAGCTTAAATGAATGAAATAGAGATACATATTTTACCATGGAAAGATGTGAAAACACAGTATCAAATTGAAAAGACAGATGTATATACACAGTATGGTACCATTTATTTATGCATTTAAAGGCAAAAAAGCAATATTATATATCTTTGTATCCCTATACCATGTCATAAATATACATAAACTGAATGGGAATGATATATAGTAAATATAAATGAGTAGTTAACTGTGGGTTATTTCTTAAGCGGACGGCATGTACATGGATGCTCATTGTATTCTAACCCATATGTTTTAAAACTCATATGACTGAAATATTGAATATAAAATGGGGATAATAATATTTAGGTGAAATTTTGTTTGAAGAATTAAATGAGGTGATACATATAAATAACTTTAGTAACATAAAAAATGATGGGGCAGTGTTAATTTTTCCATAAAATCACAATAGCTAGAAGTTGTAATGAAAAAATAAATCATGAAAATATCTAGCAATATCAAGAATGGAAAACATTAAAAATGTAATAAATGAGACCTATACTAAAATTCACTCTATTACCAGGATAGATAAACATCAATTCAAACAAATGAAAAGATAAATTGGGTCTCCAGATAAGAAGATTCAAATTTGTAGAGATGTTTCTCCTTTAAAAATCAATTTATATGTTAATCATATCATAAAGAAAATTTAAAGATAAATTATTTATCTTTATTTACTTATATGTATTTATGTTTATAAATTTTATATTTATAAATATATTGATTATAAATTTAAAATTCCTTTTTAGGAGAAGTATATTTTCAAACAATTTTGGCAGAGTGATAATACTTGAATAACAGGAATTCTTGATCAATAAGAAAAAAATGAGTCTACAGAATTTTAACATAGGCAAAAGAAATGAGTATGTAATTTACAAGTGATGAAATATAAACAGCAAATAAACACACAGAAAATGCTCAATTGTACTAGTAATCTGAACTACAATATTAAGAAAGCAATAAGTTTCACTTTATTAAATTAGCAAGCACTTTAGATAATCTAATAATATTGACTTGGACAAAATTTCCATAATAGTGGCGAGAAAAGGTCAGGGGATTCTTCCATAAATAAACAATTATAAACATGGGCAAAAATACTAAAAATTACCATTTGAAGGCAAGAGAAAACACCCAATAGCAGGCAGAAACTTGAGAAATATTTATTCTAGAAAGAGTGCCATTGCAATGGACGAGAATTCCAACTTTGTGACTTTGTGGTCTGGGGAAGCTCCAGTATTAGCCCAGGTGAGATGGTAAGAAGCCACAACCTTAAGAACTTGAAGTAGAAGATAACAGAGTTCAGATCCGGAGAAGACCTGGAAATCATATACTCTAAAATCTGAACATAGCCCAAATCCCTGGCAGACTTCTAGATTAATGTTTCAAGATTGAAAAATAAATAATAGTATACAATGATGATAGAATGATATAAAATAATTAGAACATATTTGAAGAATACCTGACCTAAAATAATGCCATCTGGAAATTCTAAGATTCAAAATTGCATGTACCGTACGTCCTCACTTTTGCTGGGGAAAAAAAAAAGGAAAGAAAGGAAAGAAGGAAGAAAAGAGGGATTTATATCTATAGCCCAAGTGTTAGTTGTCTTTTTTGTCTCTTGCTCCAAGAAGGCATAGATATTTTAAGTGAATTCACTTCCTTCAATGTCTATTCCCTCATTACACAGGTCTGCCTGAAAATATGTTGAGATATATTTTGTATTCTTTTCCAACTACTGCCTTCACTGCTAATGAAGATCTTTATGACTTTTTTTTTTTTAGTAGATGGTGGTAGGTATCGAACTGCTATTTTATTTAGATTCTATTAGATACAATAAACCAGTGTGGTAGTAGTTCTATTTTAAAATGTCAATACTTGCTACTCATCAGAAATTAAATGTTTTGAAACTATCTACACATGACAAAAAATGTCTGATGTGAACTTAAAATGTTCTCAAGGGCTTTCAAATTTTATTTTAGAGTATATGAACCAAAAATTTGAAGACCATTGCCTAAAGAATACTGTCAAACAAAAACCTCAATGAGTAGAGTGTGGATTTTACTGAAGATCTTATAGGGAAGATAGCTCAGCAGACAATTTAAAAGTGTTTTACTAGACATTTTTGTTCTCCCAGAACTTTTAGAGTACACTACCAGGAGTTTTTAATTCGCTTTCTCCTGTTCTCTCATACTTACAGATTTACAGGCTCCCTTCTCTACTCTTATGTACTGCCCCAGCTTCTATCTCTAGAATTCTGTACCTAAATTTACATCTGTGTCTCATGCTACAGAACACTCATCCTTCACAGAAACCGGTTCAGCAATCATCTTTGCTTACTGGAGCTTGATTTTGATCCGTTCCTTCATAAAAATTACAGCATCTTTTATAAATGCACACATATGACTAGAAGAAATTTCTCTAAAATTTTAATGTTTATGGGGAATTTTAATTTTCTTCTTTGTGTTTTTCTGTATTTTTTTCCCAAAATTTCCACAAACACCTTGTTGCTTTATAATAAAAAAGTTATGAAAAATTGAGACATAAAAACTAAAAGAAATGGGATAAAGATTTATGGGAACTTAAAAATGATAAAGGAAGCTTCATGAGTCAATGGCAAAGGGATGGATTATTTTTAAAGTGCTATTTTAAAGTGCAAAATCAAAAGATTTTGATCCTCACTTCATACCACTTTTGAAAATAAATTTCAAGTAAAGAATTTAATGTAACAGGTACAATATTTTTAAAAACCTGAAGGAAAATATAGGTTAATGTCTAATGATGGGAGGACTTTCTGGGTATAAAAATGGTGGGAGAAATCACAAGGAAATACACTACAGAGACAAAGTTTCAGTAGATCAACTGGTTCAATAAAAATTGTGAAATGCTGTTGATATTAATATAACTTAAATCCCCAGTTTCTATAGTTAGATGCCTACAGGGTATTCAAAAGTTGCCACACATAAGATAAATACATTATCAACTTTAAGTGCTTTAAATGTCTGGAATTTGAAGAAAATAATCAAACATATTATTTGGAATTCTAACACAGTTTAAAAACATATTTATTACCTGTTTCCCAATTTTGTGGGATGCCCTTTTCAGTTCATGTGTAAGAAAACTAAGTCTTAGAGTGGCCTGTTCTCATACAATGATGCAACCTTCCAGGTAGGGCCCTTCTAATTCAGGTCAGTGTTTTTAATACGGTGTTCTTTGTAGTAAGAAGTTTGTTCAGCAAAGTACGCAATTATCTGCCTAGTACTGTTCAAAAACCAATGGTCAGAGAGTGAGGAAATTGAGCAAAAAGAAGTCTGAGAAGCAACTACTCTAAATTGTATCCTACACTCTGGCTTCAATCAGAGCCACATACCTTTTGCTTGTTAAATATATGAGGGTACCAACTCAGATTCTGTTTAACAAGTTTGCTGTTACAAATACAAAAAAGTTTGAGAAATGCATATTACTGTAAACATTCATATATCGTCATGACAATTTCTTTAATTAAAATTATGTCTAAATTCACTAAACCAGAAGATATCTTCCTGTCTTTGCAATTTGATACGAATCAGGAAGTACAAAACAATAATTGTATTCTCAATTAAGTGCTCAACAAATAAACAACAAAAATTTCTTATGCTTGCAGAGTTCCAGAAGGCCCTCCCAATCAAAGGTCATTTAACTTTTGTAGAATATTGCCAATGATAATGTAAATTCCACAGAGATTATTTTTCCCAGTAATAGTTTCCACTGCGGAACCTAACCTTGACTTAGGTTAGGTTCCACAGAGGAAACCAATGTATGCTGAGCATTTAGACAAAAATATAAAAGCCTTTTTAAATTTGTCTGTAGTAGGTTTCAATATTTCTGTTGTAAGTGATAAGCCTACCACTATAATATTTCATTTAAAAGTATAGGTTTTCTAAAAGCCAGGGTTATTGATGGAAATTGACTATATCTTCCTTTTAGGGGGGCTGACTATTTCCATATAATATGTTTATAACATTTTTAAAATATTGTAACATGCAGTACACACAGAAATAAATCTAAGTAGGGAAGAATTCTTTCAGCAGAGTGCTTACCCGAATTTGTCATTTTGGGGCATAGAATCTTAACTCAAATAGTCAGGTCAGTCACTGTTCAGGTGCATATATTTAAATACTTCCGGGATTCTTTATATTAGACAAGAGTTATGTTGATGTACGAATGGCTAAAAGTGAGTGTGAAGATGTATGAAGGTAAGACTCATAGCCCTTACTATGTGCTAAGCACGGTTTTAGGCCATTCATATGTAATCTTTACAACAGCCTTAAGAAGAAGGTAACATTCTTATCTCCTGTTGAAAGATGAAGACACTAAGTCAAGTGAAGATCACTAATTTCTCAAGTTCACATAGTTATTTAGTGCTGAAGTCAAGAAATTAAAACCACACAGCTGAGCTTCAGTTCTGTCTATTAAGCACTTTAATTTACTGCCTCAAATGAACACAGACATTTTGGACAATATGGATAGTTTGACTTACATTTAGGAATCTATAAAGTATAAAAAGATATTCTGATATCAAAATCCTGATCTTAGCCAAAGAAATCTTGAGCAAGAACAAACTTGGAGGCCTCACACTTCCTGACTTCAAAACATATTACAAAGCTTCAGCAATCAAGAATATGGTACTGGCATAAGAACAGATACATAGACCAATGGGACAGAATTGAGAGATGGGGAATAAACCTATGCACATACGATCAACTAATCTTCAACAAGAGCACCAAGAATATAAAATAAGGGAAGGATTGTCTTCGTGGTGTGGAGAAAACTAGATATCCACATGCAAAAGAATGAAATGGGACCCCAAGATCATACCATACACAAAATTCAACTCAAAATAGATTAGAAACTTAAATGTAAGTTCTGAAACTATAAAACTTCTAGAAGAAAACGTAGGGGAAAAGATCCTTGACAATGATTTTTTTAATCTGACACCAAAAGCACAGGCAACAAATGCAAAAATAAACAAGTTGGGACTATATTAAACTGAAAAGTTTTGGCACAGCAAAAGGAACAATCAGCAAAATGGAAAGACAACTGATGGTATGGAAGAAAATATCTGCAAATCACCTATCTGATAAGGAGTCAATATCCAAAATGTATAGGAACTCTTCCAACTCAATAGCAAAAAAACCCCTCATATTTTAAATACTCACTTTTAAAAAATGAGCAAAATTCCTGAACAGACATTTCTGCAAAGTAGACATACAAATGGCCAATGGGTACTTGAGGAAGTGCTCAACATCCCAATCATCAGTGAAATGCAAATGAAAATCACAATGAGATACCTATTAGGCACTGGCTATGATTAAAAATAACTTGGAGGAAAAGGATGATCACTATTGATAGCCAAACAAAATGACCTGGAACATCAAAAGGAAGATTAGTGTTTAAAGAAAAAAAGGCAAAGGGCTTACTGAGTGTTATAGGCATACCACATGAAAAAAGACACATACATTTGAACATTTGAAGCTAGAAGACAGTGGAATAACCTTTCAGTGCTGAGAAGATGATTGACTTCATCCAAGCTATTACTTACCTGTGAGAGTAAAAGAAAATTCAGTTTCAAGCATATTGTTAGGTATGCTTTCCAGGGAAGATAACGATGAAAGGACATTAACCAAAGCAAACAACCAAACAAGCAAAACACCAGAATCAAAACTAGTAATAGAAGAAGATGGGAAGAAATAATGGTGATCAACAAACTTAGCCACTAAATGTCTAGGAAAGGTTAACATGGATTAGTAGCTCTAAACTGAAAGTGAATTTTTGGTAATAACTGAGAGATGAGAGCATTAAATTTTCTGAAATAAAATACTGATGTGTGGGTGAAGGCAGAGAGGAAAGAAGTCAAAATATTCTCAAGTTCTCACTTTGGTTGAGGAGAGGACGGCAGAAGAGGAAAAAGGATGGAAGTGAAATTTTACAGTAGTTCCACTTAGAGCTTTGCTGAATTCCGTGGTACTCACTGTATGATACTGTTAAGTGACTGGGCATTTCAGCCGTTTCTGAGGAGATGACTGCTGAATCACTTCATTCCTAAGAGTGCATGGGTCACAGTACTATGAACTGTTACACCATTTGCCTCACCATTTTCTCCACTTCTGCAAAGCAACTTGGAAACTAACAAAATGAAGAGCTGTGCTATTCGGTAAATCATTAATGAGTGACAAAGTCTTCTATTCAGTGGGGGTTTTCCTACATGCTTTGTTTCTTTTGGTGATTGCCAAACATTGCTATTGTTGGTGCCATTAAATGCGTGGCCTCTGCCCTCTTAACAGCCTCTTCGCACCTGCAGGAAGGCTGGAACCTTAGCAGCCCAAAGAAAGTTCCTGTGATTATCCTTCACTGCCACAGAGCATCTCTCCAGGTAGCACCAATGTTCACCATCCTTACTTAGCTTTCCTGTTCTGATCTGTATTCTTGGGGCTTCTAACACTTCTGCTCTGTGTATGTTTCTCTCCACTGTTTTGGATCCTGGCCTCCACTATAAGTGCCGAGGCCTGTGCAGCCTCTTCAATAATTCTTGGCACCAGACTCTTTGGCCCTCATCATGGCAACCCCTATATACCCTGAAGGCTGTTGCCTTGGCTCAGTGACTCAGGCTCCCTTTAGCCCTGAAAGGGAGTTCAGACAAATTGTAAATATCACCAAGTAGCATCAACAACTTTATCAAAGCTCTCTAGACCATCTTTTCCCCTGAGGGATTACTTTCTCAAGTGGAATCTTATTTAGAATCTTGAAAACAGCACATTTCTTAGAGAAGTCCAAGGAAGCAAGAAACCCAAGGACTCATCTTTTAAATCACCTGAAGACCTTCAGGAGAATATTTTCCAAACATAAACCCTCCACACATAACTTCACATCTAGTTTATTTACCAATATTCTTTAAGTGGGATAATTTTTATCATTAAAGAATTAAGTTAAACTAAGTTAAGTTAAAAATAAAAATGTAGATGTGAAAGTAAGAAGGGTCTCAACTCCAGATGAAAGAGCTGCTCTTGGAGCTAAGGGAGAGAGATTTCAGAAGTCAAAATAGAACCTAGAGAAGTGGTCTGGGGCTGGCTGTCTCAGGCCTAGAATACAAAAAAGAAGAAGATGGTAAGAGCAAGCAAACAAGAAACAGCTGGATCTTCTTCTAGTTATCCATTCAACATCTGGAAGAGACAAGTTGGGAAGGGGAAATTGCATAAAGGATAAGAACAAGAAGAGAGGAAATTGGAGGATAGTGAATCTGAGATCAACAGAGAGGTAATGAAGCTGCAGTATGTATAGTTTCACAGAGACGATCCATCACAAATACTGAAGACTTGAGAGAGATTGAAGCTCTGTGAACTTACACGGCAGAAGGGTGGGTTGAGGAAATGGGACCCTATGGACTAAAATTAAGGCAGGGCAGTTGTTTGGGAAAGAAAGGGCTGGCATGGAGTACAAAGAAGCAGTTGGACCCCAAGCTGAAAAACAGAAAATTCAAGAAAGGAAGTTAGAGAGGGACTGTTGAAATGACAATTGAGGGATAGTAACATGGAAGAGCTGCACGGAAGTAAACCTGGGACCCTAAAACATACCAGGAAGAGGGAGCAGACAGAAGAGGAGAGTCAAGGCACATACAGCTTTTGGAGATAGTGAATCAGACTATGAGCCCTTGGGCTCTGGTTGGCACCCCATTAGTGAGGTTGAAGGAGCATCTTAGCACTAACTAAAATATTTGTATGAACCACCAGAGATGTTTTTTGCCTGCACCTTGGCAAATCCCGATATAGAACAAAATCTCTGGGTCAACGTATAGCTTTCATATGCATTCAGATGTACACTCCAGGAGGACTTAGGGGAGAAAGGGTCAAGTATAATCACCATATTTATCCCCTTGCATTTTATCCAGTTGGCTGATAGGGAAACACAAACTTTGTTTTTTTGTTGTTGTTGTTTTGTT
Source organism: Ursus arctos (assembly GCF_023065955.2). Lineage (NCBI taxonomy): Eukaryota > Metazoa > Chordata > Mammalia > Carnivora > Ursidae > Ursus > Ursus arctos. The sequence continues at coordinate 55,659,809 of NW_026623078.1, read as the reverse complement.
TTTTTAAAGATTTTATTTATTTATTTGACAGAGAGAGAGACAGCCAGCGAGAGAGGGAACACAAGCAGGGGGAGTGGGAGAAGAAGAAGCAGGCCCTCAGCAGGGAACCCGATATGGGGCTCGATCCCAGGACCCTGGGATCACGCCCTGAGCTGAAGGCAGACGCTTAACGACTGAGCCACCCAGGCGCCCCGAAACACAAACTTTGTGAAAAGGAAGCAAGCTGCTCTTAGGAAGAGAAACCTGCACTGCATTTGATTGCATGGTCCTCCTCCAGCTAAGCATTCTATAATACCACTGAGAGAGAATAATGGTGAATTATCGTATGGTTTAAAATACACTGTACTTAGGAATTTTTTATTCCTTGGCTAGGTAAGGCTACAGGCTACAGAGGTGTTAAAAGTCTTAACACTTCTTAAAAGTCTTAAAAGTCTTGAGAACTTTCCGATCACTAACACATTTTGGAATTACGAGTCTGATTCCAGAAAGCTTTTGCAAAAAATACATGTCATTACCACATGTCATTACCACATTAGTGGTTAAGCAGTTTTCTCTCAGCTCTAACTTACCTTCTTTAGTTGGCTTTGTGATGCTGGGCTGATACTCTGCAAATGCCATTACTCCTTTGCCATCTGGCTCCCTGCTATGCTTAGCCAATTTTTGGCAACAGGGGAGAAGCCAAAAGACAAGAGAGGGAAGAGAGAACTTGCTCCTTCCTATTTGCTTGCTATTCCTGTGAGTGTCACTCACCATTGGCTCTTCCCTCTGATTCTAGAAAGTTTGTTCCATTTTTAGGATTCTTCTGCCATTCTCAGAATCAACTGATTCTAAAATGCGAGCACAAACTGAATAGTGTCCATCCCTCAGAGGTCTGGGTTTCAGCTCTGGTTGGATCCCTGAGATCCTTCCTTCAGGCTTCTAGGTTCTGATAATCCCAACCATCTCCCTTTGTAGAATGAGCAAACCTAGGGTTAGCAGCTGCTTCCTAAGTTACTATATCTGTTTCGCTTCAAGTTCCCATTTTGTCTTGCCAGTCCTCTAATACCTAACCAATATTTAACCTTCAACAATTTAACTTCCAATTGACTAACCAATGTCTTATATTAAATTATCCGATTAAAAATAACTGTGATTTCCATTTTTGTGATTGAATTCTGACCAGTGGAGAGGGTCTTCAGCAGTGAATTATATAGAAAGCTTCTTAAAATTCTCTTTGAAGTCTACCTCTTTCCAAATTATTCTTCTCCTTGCAGTTAAATATCAGTCCATTCTCTGCCAGCCAGCTGTCCTGGCTCATGTTCCAGTTTTGAGAGCTGTCATCCCACTCCCAACCCACCACACTCACATATGCACTTCAAAAACACAACTGTATGACTTTCTACCCTGTGAAAACCACATACAAGGCCTTGTCTATCTCTCCCTCTGAATGTTTATCCCTCCTTTCTCAAAAATCATCCCCAAATTCTGACGGAAAAGTTGCCACCTTATTAAATCATTTGCTTGGTTAAATCTTTGTGGTCTTCAGCAAAGAGAAGTGTAATGTGTACCTGTGTCACCAGACGTCTTCTTATTAATGATGTTATTTTTTCTTTTCCTTGGGCAAACAGGATTCCTCTGGAAGTGCTATTGTACTTAATCCGGTCCATTAACATCCTTGCAGCCAAAGTATGAGAAAACACATCAGCATTAGGCTATAATCTCTATCCCATAAATTCTCTTTCCTATAAAATACTATTACTAAACAAGACTTTTTTCCCCCAGCCTTACTGATATATATATATATATATATATATATATATATATATAAATATATATATATATGCACACATATACATAATATTATAAAATCAGTGATATATATGCACACTGATATATGTGTATATATATGTATACATATATTATAAAATCAGTGATATATATATACACTGATATATGTATATATGTATATATACATATATATACACACTGTATTATCTATATATACACTGATATATATAATATATTATAAAATCAGTGATATATATATACACACACACTGATATATGTATATATAGTATACAACATGATGATTTGATACGTGTATATATGGTGAAATGATTACCCTAAAAGTTTATTTAACAACTATATCCCCTCACACAATTACCACTTTTCGTGGGTGATGATAACATTTAAGATCTATTCTTTTAACAACGTTAAACTATATAATGTGGTATTATTAATTATAATCACCATGTTGTACATTAGATCCCCAGAATATATTCATTTTATGGCTGGAAGTATATATATATATATCCTTTGACCAATATCCCCGCATTTCCCCATCCCTCAGTCTCTGGCAATCACCACTCTACATTTCTATGAGTTCAGGTTTTTAGATTCCACATGTAGGTGAGAACATACAGAATTCGTCTCTCTGTATCTGACATCTTTCACTTAGCATAATGCCCTCAAGGTTGACGTTGTTGCAAAAAGCGGGATTTCCTTCTTTATGATGAATAGTATTCTGCTGTGTGTATGTACAAATTGAATGCTGCAATAAACACTGGAGTGCAGATATTTCAAGAATGTTATTTCATTTCCTTTAGAAGTATACCCAGAAGTAGAATTGCTAGATCATAGATTAGTTTTATTTTTAATTTTTTGAGGAAACTCCACACTGTTTTCCATAATGGCTGCATCAGTTTACATCTTCCCTTTTCTCCACATCTTTGCCAACACTTGTTACCTCTTGTCTTTTTGATAATAGCCATTCTAACAGGTATGATGTGAAATCTTATTGTGGTTTTAATTTGTATTTTCCTGATGATTAGTGATGTTGAGCAGTTTTTCATGTATCTGTCGGCCTTTTGTATGTTTTTTTTAGAAAAATGTCTACTCAGGTCCTTTGCCTTTTGTTTAATTGGATTTTTTTTTTTTGCTGTTGAATTATTTGTGTTCCTTATATATTTAGATACTACCCCTTATAAAATAGATGGTTTGCAGATATTTTCTCCCATTCTCTATGTTGCCTTTTCATTTTGCTGATTGTTTTTGAACTTTGTGGGGTTTTTTTTCTGTGCAGAAGCTTTTTTGTTTGATAAAGTCCCACTTGTTTAATTTTGCTTCTGTTGCTTGTGCTTTTGGTGTCATATCAAAAAAAAATTGTTGCCAGGACTAATGTCAAAGAATTTTACTCTATGTTTTCGTAGTAGTTCTCTTAGTAGTTTTACAGTTTCAGACATTCATGTCTTTAATTCATTTTGAGTTGATTTTGTGTGTGGTGTGATGTTGGGGTCCAATTTCATTCTTTTGTATGTGATTGTTCAGTTTCCTCAACACCAATTTTTGAAGAGACTAACCTTTCCCCATTGAGTATTCTTGGCTCCCATGTCAAATATTAGTTGGCTTTATATGTGAGGGTTTGCTTCTGGGCTCTTGATTCTGTTCCATTGGTCTATGTTCCTGTTTTCATGCAGTATCATGCTGTTTAGATTACTATAGCTTTGTAGAATAGTTTGAAGTTGGAAGTTGTGATGCCTCCAGCTTTGTTCTTCCTTCACAGGATTGCTTTCGCTTTTCAGAGTTTTTTGAGGTTCCATGTGAATTTTAGAAATATTTTTTTATTTTTTGGGGAAAAAAAAGACCTTGAAATCTTAATAGGGATTGTTTTACATCTGTAGATGGCTTTAAGTAGTATAGATATTTTAACATATTAATTTTTCCAATTTGTGAACACAGGATATCTTTCTATATATTTGTGTCTTCTTCAATTTTTTTCATCAGTGTCATGTAGTTTTCAATGTAGAGATGTCTTACCTCTTGGTCAAATGTATAGTTTTTGATGCTACTGTAAATGAGATTGTTTTTATTTCATTCTTGGATAATCCATTATTATTATATAAAATTCTACTGATTTTTCTAAGTTGATTTTGTATCCTGAAACACTACTGATTTTTTTTATTAGATCTAACAATATTTAGGTGGAATTTTAGTAGTTTGTATAAAATCATGTCATCTGCACACAGTCAGTTCTACTTCTTCCTTTCTGATATGGATACCTTTTATTTCTTTTTCCTATCTGATTTTTCCATGATTCCCAGGGCTATGTTGAATAAGAATGCTGAAAGTGGGCACCATTGGTTTGTTCTTGATTTTAAAGGAGAAGCTTTCAACCTTTCACTGTTGGGTATGATATTAACTGTGAGCTTTACATATATGACCTGTATTATATTGAGGCACATTCATTCTAGACCAACTTTGCTGAGAATTTTTATCACAAAAGGATATTGAGTTTTGTCAAATGCTTTTTCTTCATTTATTGAGATTATATGATTTTTCTTTTATTCAATTAATGTGGTGTATCACATTTATTGACTTGCATGTGTTGAACCATCTTTCCATCCCAGGGATAAATCCCACTTGATCATGGTGTGTGATGCTTTCAATATTCTGTTGAATTCGGTTTGTTAACATACTGGTGACAATTTTTGCACCTATATTCACGGGATATTGGCCTATTGTTTTCTTTTCTTGTGGTAACCTTATCTGGCTTTAGTGTCAGGATAATGCTGGCTTTGTAAACTGAGTTTGGGAGTATTCCCTCTTCTTCATTTTTTGGGGGGTATAGTTTGAGAGGAATTGTATTATTATTCTTTAAATATTTGGTATGATTCACCAGTGCAATTAACTGGTCCTGGGCTTTTCTTTCTTAGGAAGTTTCTGCTTGCTGATTCAATCTCCTTACTTGTTATTGGTCTGTTCAGATTTTCTATTTCTTCATGATTCAGTCTTTGTAGGTTATATGTTTCCAGGAATTTATCCATTTCTATTTTTTTTTATTTTATTTATTTATTCAACAGAGATAGAGACAGCCAGTGAGAGAGGGAACAGAAGCAGGGGGAGTGGGAGAGGAAGAAGCAGGCTCCCAGTGGAGGAGCCTGATGCGGGGCTTGATCCCAGGGATCCAGGATCATGCCCTGAGCCGAAGGCAGACGCTTAACGACTGAGCCACCCAGGAGCCCCCATCTCTAATATTTCTAATTTGTTGGTGTATAATTGTTCACAGTAGTCTCTTATGATCCTTTATTTCTGTAGTATTAGTTAAAATGTTTCCTTTTTCATTTATAATTTTATTTATTTGAGTGTTTTTCTCTTAGTTTAGCTAAAGTTGTAATTTTCTTTATCTTTTCAAGAAGTTAACTCTTCAATAAAATAGTTCCCAATTTTATTAAGCCAGCTGCTTCTTGGTGTTTGAATACATGGTAAGGCAGTCAATCCTATAGCTATTAACACATTGACTCACTATTTTTTGCTATAAAAATAAGTTCCTTGATCAAAAGCAATGTTAAGTGAGACACCATGTCAATAGATAAGGGTATCTACATGTCCACAAATAATGGTGCTGGCAAAAATTTTGTTCATAGGAAAGTCAACTCTATGTTCAGAGTAAAGGTCTAACCTGTAATGAAGATTAATCTCTGCAACCTCTATGATAGACAGGGTTCAAAGTAATCAATCATCTGTGATTAGCTGGCTAGTCTACCTAGGCAATGATATCTTATTGGAGATATAACATTGGTCTGATGGTAGAGATTGGGTACTCATCTAATGTCATTGTTAGCACACCCTGGTGATGGGAAGCTTATGTTATTTAGCACAAAAATAATTTACATCCTGTCACCATGGCATTTGGTTCATGAGCCCATTCAGTGAGTACTGCAGTAAGTGGAGAAAAAGACTGACTGACATGTGTTGAGTGTTCTACAATGAGCTTTCACATGAGACACAATTATTCTCTCACTTTGTGTCCATTCCAAGAGAGCCACACATGAAAATTTCCCCATATTTCCTTATTACTTCACAATTAGGTGAAAGCATTAATATGCAGATTATAATCAGAAGATTATGATCTAATCTTGATAACTATAGTATGTATACATGGGGGAGCTAAGGTTGAGAAACCTTTATTCTGTTTTTCTCTGAAAATCTATGCTATGTTTGCTAATTTTTTGTCAGCTGGATATAAATTGTAAAAGTGGTGTTTTGATCAGTACTGATGAAACAGCAACTATACATGTAACAAGAAAGTGAATTGCTATGTAAGTAAGATAGTTGGCGCCTGAATAACAACTCAGGGATTGCTTTATCCAAAGGTTAATTTGGTGAGAAACAACATATTTCATTACCCTAATTCAAAATTAAAAACAATAGTGAAAATTATGAATATGATCAAATGATGGTCACAAATTTCTTCCTGTCAATCCATTGTCTGTAACATGAGCAGAAACACAGGCAACTATTATTCCTTATTGAAAAAGCTATCTACCAAGTACAAAGGGAAGCACAAGTAAAGGATAAAATACAAATATTTCATCAAGATTCTACAATATTCTAGCAAAATCCATTTTCATTATTTCAAGTAACTTTGACAAGTGGAGTCTGTCCTCAGTACAGTCAGTATTTCAAAAACCTCAACCTATTATTACTTGATATTACAAAATATCATGATTTCTAATGTTGAAGATATTCAAATTTTATTAGAAGACTAACCTGCTCTATCATTTAAAGTGAGCTTAAACATACACTTTAAAGTGTAATAACAGGTTGATTCTGAAAAAAGACGCATCAGAGCTCACACAATCTCATTATCCCACGAAGAGTCAGTCTTAGGCATTTAGGTATATTCTGACTAGAAATACCAGGCCATGGGTTCTAGGAGATGACCATACTCTTCAAATGGTCTGCATTTTTCAAGGCACAGGGGGAAGGAAATATCTGGGCAACTATGTGTAGGAAGATTGATGTGTTTGGGGGCTGATCAAGGAAAAATATATGATCATGAGGTGATAGTAGCACACACAAACTTTAGTTGGGCAACTCTTTGACAGGATTGCATGTGGGGAAAATCCCTTGCAGCATGAGACTGTCTGGAGGCTATGGTGTAGGGCCTACCATCTAGAAGTGGAGAAAGTGAAGGGAATTTCCAGGGGAGAAAGGACCAGAGAAAGGGCTTACATCACCAAATGCTGGCAATGATATGGAGAAATTAGATCATATATCTGTTGCTGCTAGGAATGCAAAATGGAGTCTGGGGAACTACTGTGAAGCAAACAATTTAAATGCCCAAGATCCTAGGGGCGCCTGGGTGGCTCAGTTGTTAAGCGTCTGCCTTCAGCTCAGGTCACGATCCCTGGGTCCTGGGATCGAGCCCTGCATCGGGCTCCCCACTCAGCGAGAAATCTGCTTCTTCCTCTCCCACTCCCAGTGCTTGTGTTTCCCCTCTCACTGTGTCTCTGTCAAATAAATAGATAAAATCTAAAAAAATAATAATAATAAATGCCCAAAATCCATGTTAGTATAGAGTCTTTGCTATTCAACATCTCAATTTTGAGATGAGTAGAAACTGCCCCTTTTTCATTAAATAACTTCATCAACCTGTTTAATTGAGCACCAGGTAAAGCCCTTCCAATAAAGTCATGTTTCTCCAGTTTTCCAATACCATAACCAAAAAATAACATGCATCTGTTCTTAATTTATTTCCTCAACCAATACAGTAGAGGAGGTGTACCTCCCCTTTCCTAGAGGGAATCTCTCTGGCAGTGTTAGAACCTGCCCCTTCCTGTCTTCTTAGGAGCTTTACTCTATCAATTATCTTCTTTCTCTGGTATTTGTAATTTCTCCCTATTAGCTATGCCCCTACACCCTAAACATTTGCTGAAACCTCTTCCTAAGTTTTGAACCCGCCTTCAGTTATTCTCTTCTCTGTCAAGCCTTATAAGAGAATGATTTACTTCCACTGTCACACTTTTCTCATTTTAAATTAACTCCTTAACTCACCATAGTCTGTTTTCTGCCTCCCAACACTCCACTGAAACTGCTGCCACCAAGGTCACCTATAATCTCTGAGTTGCTAAATCCAACTCTCCGTTCTTATCTCACTTAACATTTAACACTTACTTAACAGCAGAATTTGACCCATTGACCATGGTCTCTTTCTTCAGGCTCTCTTCGCTGGCATTTGTGATCCTTTTCCCCCCTGGTTTTTTTCTGCCCTCTTTGGTCCTTTCTTTTTTTGTCTCCTTGAAAGGCATCTCTTCTTTTTTCCCCTAGAATATTGGTGTTTCCTAGAATTATTTATGATATTCTTCTTTTGCTCTCCATATTCCACTTGCTTGTCTTGCGCACTCCACAGACGGCGGCTGTCACCTCTGTTGTGATGGTTCGCAAATCTATCCGTCTAGATCAGATGTTTCTTGCACCCAGATGCCATTTTGATGTTACTTAAGCATCTCAAACTCAAAATCTCCAAAGTGAATTTGTCAACTCCAAACTGCTCTTCTTCCTGTATTCCTCATTCCATCATTCATTCCACCTCTTCTTCCAAAGATCTAAAACAATGATACGGGACTCTTTTCTCTTTTACATCAAATCCTGTTGATACAAGCCCTTTAATATGTTTTGGACATTATACCTTCATTTCCAATAATACTCTTTTAAATTAAGCCATCTTTTCTTCCTCATAGTTTAGTGACTTGTTCTCGTGCCTATGAGCCTCTATGGCAAGTTCCACAGCCAGACTCACAGCTAATTCTGGAAAAAAGGGTGGCTCAGGAGATTAACATTTCAGGGTCTTCCTTTGGTTGAACACATTGACAGGACAAACTGACCTTTGATTGGTCTAAGCTAGTCCTCAAAGGGACCCCCTCTCAGACCTTCAAATAAGAAGTGGAGGTGTGTATTTTGGGGGAGCGGGTACAGGGGTGGTAGGGGAGGGAGGATGTAGGGTTCCTTTCTACCCTAAACATGACTCTTATTTTTACATAGCTCAGAGGAAAACCTCAGTGCAACTTAACTATGCTCCTTTGCATTCCTATTTCTTTTTTTTCTACTTACTACTAATGTCCAAAATTGAAAAGGGTGGGGTTTTCTTTTTTTATACTTCTTTTCCCATACATACACTAAACTTTAATGGTGGCCAGCAATATCTCCTCTACCATGGGAGAATTCTATGAACATGGGTAATGCAGGCTTGGTTGTCAGATAAAGTGGGAAATAAACAAATCTAGAAAATTGTCTTTCAAGATAATAACCTGGTTTACTGCTTAATTCTATTTTGACTTTCAAAAGCTGAATACACTTCTCTATCCCTATTTTCTTTACATACAAACCCAGAGAGATGGATGGATGCCTTGGGCCAAGAGAGTGAAGGTCAGGTACCAAGGAAGGAAAAAAAAAAAAAGGAAAATCACATTAAAATTTTTAAATTATTATCCTTGTTAGAAAGGATTTAAATATGTAGTGTATAGCTTCATATTCCCACTTTTAAGATTGAAATTTTCCATACTATACTTAACTCTAAAAACACTCTCTTATTTCATGCCCATTATTCAAAATCATCTCCTCTCTCAAATCCCTCCTTAAAACTTCTCTGAAACCTTTTATAAGAAGGGAGCCTGAAGGTCTTTTCTTAAAGACAAGAAAGCAGGTTGAATTTAAATAAAAGACAGAATAAGATAGACCAAGCACATGGGAAGAAAAAAATTAATAAGCTCACCTCTTTCAAGTAGCTTTACCATTGAGTTTTTACATTTTAACTCCTTGTTTTATTTTTATCTCTAGTGTAGAAATATTCTTCATGGATTGTAATGCTTTTCATTCTGAAATACATCAAATTCATTTCAACCTCTACTAATAATAGTAGTAAATTTAAAATAAAATACCAGTAAATGTCACATTGAATTTCCTTCTTACTCAAATAGAGATAATAATGCCTTTTCCCAGACCTTCTCAAGGAATCTATGAGGATAAAATGGATAAAGTTTTAGGATGATTTAAGCTTATTAGGGAAACAATATGAAGTATAATAATTCCCATCTTTTCAAAGTTCACACTTCCTTGAAGTAGTTTCTAATTCACCATTAGTTCACCATAGTTGTAGGCTTTTTGGGTTTCTCTTGTGTTCATAGATATTTTATATCCATATGCAAAATGAAGTAAGATAAATTGTTTGGGTTATAAATAGGTTTATTAAACAGTTGCATACAAGCAAAAAGTGAAGCAAACGAATACGAAATTAAAGATTGTATAGTCTTTGAAACAATTTTTAGTGCAGACAAAATTGTATTTGAGTAAAACTGTAATTTATGCAATATTCTAATTTGTCCTCATTTTAATTTTTAATAAAATTTCTATCCAGAAGTAGATTTCCTACATCACCGCATGGCTTGTGGCGTATTTTTAAAGTAAGTCCCAAGCTTCACAGCAGGTTGTTCTGGCTCTGAAGGCTACTAATACCAGGGTATAAAAAGGCAAAGGTGGTTTTCAATTTCAAGTTTGCTAAATCAGTTGGACTGAACATGAATTACATCGTACTTTTTCATGAGAGAGAAATATGGACAGTTTGCATGGTATATTTTAGGATACATTTATTATGCTGTATCCCAAGGAGTTTTAAGTAACTTAACACAAATAGTTAATGCTCCTTTAACATCTTGACAAATTAAATAACACAATCATCAGTAAGGAATAATAAAAGATACTACACCCAAATGATACTCCAAGTGACCCATTGTTTATAGCAGACTTATAAGACAGAACTCTAAAAATTATATATATTTTGTAAGGTCCCTAAACATATATAGCATGAAATTTTCTGTTTTCTTTTTGTCCTGTGTTCAACATGGTTTAAATGGAAGTCAGTGAAGTGAACGTAGACCTGCTATCCCCACCCCCCACCCCCATATTAGGGAAACAAGATGTTAAAGTCTGCCTTTTTTTCCCTGACTGGTCTCACTTTCATAAAAAAGAACTGAATTGAATGTATAAATATTGGCAGCTCCCAGAGTTGTGCTTCATTCTGAGCCCACCCGGTGTGGAAAGGAGTATGCAAGCCTTTCCAAGTGAGCCTGGAGGGGCTTGTTTGGCAGGGTTCAAATCTCTGATGAATGATTGGCTGCAGCTCTGATGAAAATAGAAGTTAAATAAATCCTGACTTATTTAGAAATACATGTCTGACTTTTCTAACACCAGTGTCTTTGTGTCTCCAACTGCTATGGAAATGTCCTCACTTCAAAAATATCAGGTGACACTGTGGGGCATTCACTTTTCCCTCCCTGTGCAGCAAAATCTTAGTCTGGTGCATGCAAGCTGTGTGCACAGTGCTACACGTCATAAACTGTGTTGGGAATGGTTGTTTGAGCATGGTGAGAACAAAATAACCATTACTTATACATTAATTGCCCCCTCCCCAAATCCACAAGAGCATGATTTTTGTTTCTTTGTTTGCGAGTGTTTTTCTATTTAATGAGTAATGAGCTCATATGAAAAATTTAAAGAGTTATATTTAAAACATAATAATATTTACAAAACCTCCCTCACATACTGTCTGTACTTGTCAGTTCCTGCTCTCCCTCCCATTTGCTCTGCTATAGACAGCCTGGTCTACTTCCCACAGTACTCTTGGACATGCTATTCCTTCTCCCTAGAATATTCTTCCCCCACATTACATCATTCAGAGCTTTACTCAAATGTCACCGATTCAGAGAGCTTTTCCCTGACCAGTCTGTCTTTCTCCATCCCTGACATTCTTTTCTTCATAGGATTTGCTACTAACACTGTGTTTATATAATTTTTAACATAGTTTCGATGTTCTCCCACTTCCACTAAAATGTTAAGTTCCATGAGGGCAGGGTCCTTGTCTATTTAACTCATTACTGTATCCCCTGTGCATACTGTAGGTGTTACATAGACTATTTTCTGATAGATGAATGCTCATATTTAAAGTAAAGATGAACTGAATTTGGATCGTACAAAGAGCTGGAAGTACTGAATAAGTGTAAAAACAATAAATAAGATACTGTATACATTTTGAAAATGCCTATACATATCACACACAAAAAAGGAAAAAGCCCAGAGAATTTTCTCATAATGCTGGTTTTACATGTACTCTAGAGGGTTTTTTTAATGAGAAATTGTTGGATGAAGTACAAGATGAATCTACTTTATATTGAATTTAACTTATTAGAAAAAAATGTTAAAGCAAATATCTAATGCAGCCAGCAAGACCCTTTCGGTTTTGAAATAGCATAATTTAAAAATATTTCTGCAAATTAAAGGCCTGTATTCTTTCCAAAGCCTGGAAATGTTTTCTCACCTAAGCTGGTGGAGAGATAATCAGTGATACATTCTGGAGTGAACTTTACCTCTGCTGGTGTGTGGATACCATGGAATGAATCATCACTGATACAATGAAGGGGGCTGTTGAATTACAGACATTGAGGTGGCCTGGCAAAAATGGCAAATACGTGATGTATCACCAAAAGGCTCAGAAGCCCTTTACTGTGGTTGCTTTCTCCTGCCTATTCTCACTTCTTTTAGAACATAAACTTAAATCATGTATGGGTTAACATTTCAGCAATACAGACCAGAGTTTATTCTCACTGAGGAGAACACCAATACTCAAAAGATTTCAATCCATTCATAGTGCTTACTTGTGGAATGTTTTCTTCATTTCTGTAGCAATTTATGTAAGCCGCTACATTGTTGTCTTTCTGGGTGGATAATTGTGTGTCCTCTTTCTCACAGGCTCTTAGAAAATGCCTTTTTGATAATCATTACACTGTGATCACTTGACATGCTGATTTAAGGGATCTATTCAAGTAGGTTATCATCAGGCATTGTCTATTTTTTAAGTGTTCTTATATTTGTCAGTTCAAGGTTATTCAGAAAAAATACAAATACCTCAATGAGATATATTTCTTACATTTGCAAGAAATTTTCTATGTAGAGTGTTACTCACACATACCGTGTACACAGACTTAGATAATTGACTGCAGATATCAGCAATACCTTTATACTTACATATTTTAAATATGAAAGCCATGTAATCTTGGTGGAGAAAGTTTTGAAAAATGGAAAAAATGACCAGAATACCACCATCTTAATATATTACTGTTAGCATACTGGTGTACTTTCTTCCAGTAATTTAATGCATCTTATACTTTTTATCATTATATATACAATTTTATACATGGTCTTTAATCACTTAAAATCACAACATAAGTACTTTTTATGTTTCCTACATAATTTTTAAACCATCCTGTTACTTCTAGAATAACATCGCATTAAGAGAATGTATATCACCTTCCCATTACTGGATATCTAGATAACTTTCAGTATCATGCCATTAGAAATATTATAGCTTTTAATATCTTCATCCTCAAAGATTTTTTTCCTACACTTTGGATTACTACTTCTTTAGGATAGATTTCCAGATGGGTTATTATTTGATCACTAGTTAGAAATATTTTTATCAAACTTGATACAATGTTACTGACTAACTTTCCAAAATGTAATGACACAAGTAATGTTTAAGTGCTGATTTCACGATACTTTTGCCATGCTGATTATTAACATTACAACTTGTTTATATACTAATTTAAATTTCTTTAGGTAGGAAAAAAATGATAAGGCTGAACATCGTTTCATATGTTTGGTTTCTAGTTTCTTTGTGTGTGTGACATATCTGACGTGTCCTTTGTATGTGTTCTAACAATTGTTGTGTTGACTACATTGTGCAAAAATTGTTGTTTCCTTGGATTTCCACGCTAAAATCTCTTGATATTAAGTACATATACTGAGGGTAATTTATGGTCAATTTCCAGAATCTCTTCATATAGATAAAGATTTAAAAAAGATAAAATATTTCTTCAGTAATTCCCCAGACTATTTTTAAATTTACATTTTGATTATTTTATACAGGGAAACTTAGAATGTTTGTATATTAAAATATTTTCATGTATTTATAAGCTTAATGTACAAAATGTCAATGCTTCTCATAGTTTTATCTTCTAGTTCCTTGCATTTAAAAAACAATTTAATTTTAAATATGTATTAGAATTTTTCTGGTATATGATGCAAAGTGAATATTTTTTAAAAAGATTTTATTTATTTGAGAGAGAAAGAGAGAGAATTAGCAGGGGGGGAGGGGCAGAGGGAGCCCGACATGGTATTTGATCCCAGGACCCTGGCATCATGACCCGAGTGGAAGGCAGAGGCTTAACCGACTGAGCCACCCAGGTGCCCAAAGTGAACACTTTTTAAACCATGCTTTAAATCAGTTCTTCCAACATAATTCCCTAATTTCTCTTTCTTCAGTCTCATTGTTCGTGTATAGAGATGCAACTGATTTCTGAGCATTGATTTTGTATCCCGCCACATTACTGAATTGCTCTATAACTTCTAGTAGTTTGGGGGTGGATTCTTTTGGGTTTTCCATATAGAGTATCATGTCATCTGCAAAGAGAGACATTTTGACTTCTTCTTTGCCGATTTGGATACCTTTTATTCCCTTTTGTTGTCTGATTGCTGTTGCAAGGACTTCTAGTACTATGTTGAATAATAATGGCGAGAATGGGCATCCTTGTCGTGTTCCTGATGTTAAGGGAAAGGCTTCCAGCTTTTCCCCATTGAGAATGATATTCGCTGTAGGCTTTTCATAGATGGTTTTTATGAAATTGAGGAATGTACCCTCTATCCCTACACTCTGAAGGGTTTTAATCAGGAAAGGATGCTGTATTTTGTCAAATGCTTTTTCTGCATCAATTGAGAGGATCATATGGTTCTTGACTCTTTTCTTGTTGATATGATCTATCACACTGATCAATTTGTGAATGTTGAACCACGCTTGCATCCCAGGGATGAATCCCACTTGGTCATGATGGATAATCCTTTTAATGTACTGTTGGATTCGATTACTAGGATCTTGTTGAGAATTTTGGCATCCATATTCATTACGGATATTGGTCTGTAATTCTCCTTTTTGATGGGGTCTTTGCCTGGTTTGGGGGTCAAGGTAATACTGGCCTCATAGAATGAGTTTGGTAGTTTTCCTTCTGTTTCTATTTTTTGAAACAGCTTCAGGAGAATAGGTATTATTTCTTCCTTGAATGTTTGGTAGAATTCCCTGGGGAATCCGTCAGGCCCTGGACTCTTGTTTTTTGGGAGGTTTTTTGATCACCGCTTCAATCTCTTCATAATTAATCAGTCTGTTTAAAAAATCAATTTCTTCCTGTTTCAGTCTTGGTAGTTTATAGGTTTCCAGGAAGATATCCATTTCTTCCAGGTTGTTTAATTTATTGGCATAAAGCTGTTGATAAAAGTTTCTAATGATACTTCCTATTTCATTGGTGTGGGTTGTGACCTCTCCCTTTTCATTCATAATTTTATTAATTTGGGTCTTTTCTCTATTCTTTTGAATAAGTCTGGCCAGTGGCTTATCGATCTTATTTATTCTTTCAAAGAACCTGCTTCTAGTTCTGTTGATCTGCTCTACTGTGTTCCTGATTTCTAATTCATTGATCTCTGCTCTAATCTTGATCAACTGCTTTCTCGTGCATGGGTGAGGCCTGTTCTTTTGTTCCTGCTCCAGCTTCTTGAAGTGAGAATATAAAAACTGCATTTTAGATTTTTCTATTCTTTTGAGTGAGTCTTGGATGGCTATGTATTTTCCCCTTAGGACTGCCTTTGCAGTGTCCCATAGGTTTTGGACCGTTGTGTTTTCATTCTCATTGGTCTCCATAAATTGTTTAAATTGATTTTTAATTTCCTGGTTTATCCAATTGTTCTTGAGCAGGATGGTTCTTAGTTTCCAAGTGTTTGAGTTTCTTCCAAATTTTTCCTTGTGACTGAATTCCAATTTCAAAGCATTGTGGTCTGAGAATATACAGGGAATAATTTCAGTCTTTTGGTATCAGTTGAGACCTGTTTTGTGACCCAGTATATGGTCTATTCTCATATCTTACTTTTCTCTCCTGATTGATTCTCAGAAATTCTTCATATATTTTATTTTATTTTATTTTATTTTATTTTATTTTATTTTTTTAAAGATTTTATTTATTTATTCAACAGAGATAGAGACAGCCAGCGAGAGAGAGAACACAAGCAGGGGGAGTGGGAGAGGAAGAAGCAGCCTCATAGCAGAAGAGCCTGATGTGGGGCTCAATCTGATAACGCCGGGATCACGCCCTGAGCCAAAGGCAGACGCTTAACTGCTGTGCCACCCAGGCGCCCCTCTTCATATATTTTAAATGCTGGCCTTTCTAGGTACATGAAACTGATAACTTTTGAGGAACGGCAGATTTTCATTTTAATGTAGACAATTTATCAGTATTTTCCTTTACGGTTATTGTGTTTTAAAGTCTTAGTTAAGAAATCCTTTCTCAATCTAAAGACTAGATCTTTAGTCAATCTGAAATTAACTTTTGTGTATCATTAGAAGAATTTCTCTCTCTCTCTCTTTTTTTTTCTGAATCATTTAATGTGAAGACCTTCTTTTACCTACTTCTCTTCAATGCTACCTTCATCAATTATCAACTGTCCATACATGAACATGTCTATGTGTTCAACATTTTTTTCTATTTGGTATATTTTACTCTTCTTGTGTTAACACTAAATGTTCATAGTTTCTATAGACTTAGAATAAGTTTTGATCTATGTAAGTTTTACCTACTCCTCTATTCTTCCTTTCTAAGGATATCTGGTTAAAATTTGCCCTTTGTCTTCTACATAAAGCTTAGAATCTTCTTGTAATTTTCTACCTCTTAAAAGATGGGAAATTTTAGGGACACTGGGTGGTTGGTTAAGCATCCAACTCTTGATTTTGGCTCAGGTCATGATCTCAGGGTAGTGAGATTGAGTCCCCTGTTGTGAGACCAGTGTGGGGCTCTGTGCTCAGTGGGGACTCTGCTTGAGAGTCTTTCCTTCTGCCCCTCCCCTGGCTCATGCTCTCTCTCCATCTCTAAAATAAATAAATCTTTAAAAAGATGGGAATTTTATTGTAATTATATTGAAACTATATATTATATAGATTATATTGGCTAATATGTATTGGTCCCTTTAATAATCTCATCTTTAATGACATTTAAGTAAAGTTTTGCAATTTTCTCTGTGAGGGTCTTGTACTTCTTAGCTCAGGGAATTGGCAGTGAAGGAGGTGAGAAATTGTCATATTCTGGATGTGTTTTAAATATAATCCAGTGGTATGTCTGATGAGTATTAGGAATGAGGACAGAGAGAAAGATATTGGCTGCAACTCCACAGATGAAGCTGACGTTAACTAACATGGGGAAGACACTGGCAGAGATGGTGTTTGGGGGAATTCCAGTTCAGTTTTGTGTGTGCTGCTTTTGAGGTGTTTCCAAAATGACTTCCAAGAGGAAATAGCAAGTGAGTGTACAAAGTCGGGGTTCCAGAGAGAGGTTACAGCTAGCGATACAAATTTGGGAGCTGTATCAATCAGGAAGATTGCATGAAAAGTTTAATAAAAATACCAGTTTTAAAAGACTTTTATAATACTTAAGGAAACTACAAGGGATGCTGAAGTATCCAGGGCTGGTAACAATAGGCCACTACGGACCTCAAGGCCTGAAGGGACAGGAGAAAGAAAAGTTATCAGAACCTTGAAGAAAGATATGTTTGCCTATCTTTCTATCTATCCACTTATATCTCTCTATCTATTATCTCTCTATTTATCTATCAATCATCTACCTGTCTCAAGGCTCATGGTTTTAGTTTTATTGCTTGATGACTCCAGTTATAGGTGTGTTGTATCTCTTTTGCACTCCCTTGCATATCTTTTGTATGTATTATTTTCTTTTTACATCTTTTTCTTCTTTTTACTTTGGCTTCATTTTCTTCACTTTTATTATACTATTCCCAATGACACCAGCTGAAGTTTCCATAGTGTCTATTCTCCTCTGGGCTTCTTGAAATATAGTATTTCTTTCTTTCTTTCTTTTTTTTAAAGATTTTATTTATTTATGTGACAGAGAGACAGCCAGCTAGAGAGGGAACACAGCAAGGGAGTGGGAGAGGAAGAAGCAGGCTCCCAGCGGAGGAGCCCGATGTGGGACTCGATCCCGGAACGCCAGGATCAAGCCCTGAGCCAAAGGCAGATGCTTAACGACTGAGCCACCCAGGCGCCCCTATAGTATTTATTTCTTAAACAATTTTACCTGTTGTTTCTAGTTTTTTTGCTAAATGTATCAGTTTCATTTTTAATATTCTTTATTAACTAGTCATCTTTTCTCTGAATTTCTGTAATTTTACATTTCATGTTCCTGAATAGCAATGATTACTTCATATTTTTGTTTCGTTTTTAGCTCAGACTGGGCGTTTTATTTTGCTTTTTTATGCAATTTTTGGAAAGATTTTACTGATGAGTTTTCCTCATATCTAAGAAAATGTATACTGCTATTTTTCTTACTTTTTAATGTCATCTTTGTGTACAGGAAGACTATATTTCTTTCCTCTACTCATATTTTGAAACGATGGCTTTACCTAGGCTACCAGAGAATGACATATAAGAGATAAACAAGGATAGTTCCCCATGCCTCAAAATTGTGCTAGATATCTTCCTCAACTTAGCACATTCTCCAACTTTTTCCACTCTGCTCTCCCCTCAGCATGTTTACCTATATTGCCTTTATTAATGACCTCCCTTGACTTTGCTACCAATTAGTAGGATGTAGCTAAAGCAGCATTCATGTTGGGGTCTGGAGTGAGGGAGAAGTGAGGTCAGGTTTATTCTCCTGACTCCTTCTCTGTGGAGTCTCATGGGTTGGTTTGATCCCTTTTTGAAGTTACAGTTCATCTCAAGGCAGCTCTCTCTATAAGACTCTTTCATTCAGGTTCTGGGGACTGTCACCTTTAATAGTATGTATTAGATGACAAGAGCCTTTTGTAAAGAGTCCATATCTTCAGAAATAGTTATTTTATTAAACCGTCCTCAAGTTACCCATTTTCAGTAAGACCCTTCCCAATTCAACAATGTTAATTCTCACTCTTATAACAAAGGACTTAAAATAAGGTTCTTTCTATTACGCACTTGTTCCAATGACATATTCTACATCTAGCCGTAAGTATCTCATATTTCTATAACTGTGAATTTTGTTCCACTAAATGTACCCTAACAGCATCCCTGGTTCACACTCGCTTTCTTCCAAATGCTAAGACATTCCATCTACTTCCAATAAATTCTATTTTGCTTAAAATAGTTATACTCAACTTGCTTGCAACAAATAAATACTAACTTTTACATTTACTAATGTTTTATAATTTTTATAATAATATATTTTCTTATTGAATGTAACAGCTATGTTGAACAGAGATTTACCTTTAAAATATGCCATTGTTAGAGGATCCAATGATTGTTACATCACAGAACATAATCCTCTGACTACATTAAAACTTTTAACCAGTGCAGCATGGTTAAAAGAGGAAGAAGTGAATGAGTGTTTCTTATGATGATGCTACAGAGATTTTTTTTAATGGGTGGTTTCATTCACAATGAACCACATAATTTGATTAACTCCACATTTTCTTAAATAGTAGATAATAAAATTGATACTGCAGTTTATCAAACATATCACAGCTTTTATAACCTTATTATACCTCAGATCATCCTGGTATATATAAATACATAATCCATTTATTAACACTTGTTGAATTTTAAATGTATCCATCCTGTTTTCCAACTTTTAAAAATAGTCTTACTCAGCTGTGGTGAGAAACATTTTTAAAGTTTCACTCATTTTGTTTTCAAAGTATTTTCCAGTTCCAGAGTTTTCAGAAGAGATTCCCTGTAGGAAAAGAAAAAAAAAAAATGCATCTGTTAAAATTAAATGGCTCAATATTTTAGAGGATGGTATTATACCCACATTAATTTTTTAGATTAAGTCTCAGGCAAAAGTAGCTAATATTGCCTTCCATGTGATTATTTCTCAAGGCATGACATAGTACATCAAAAATATCAACCTGGAAATGATCAACCTAATTAAAATGCTGTAGATATGTTGTACCAGTAATTTTATCTCAAAATGATGAGTTATAAGCTTTTTTAAAGGAAATATTCTCTGAAATTTTAGGAAGCATTACCAGGTATAATCCTAAGTGGTCTCTGTGTGTGTGTGTCATGAAGTGCAATTTGTATTTAAACAATTTTTAAAGGACTTAATAAATTATGGTATTTATATATGATAAAAATAGTAATACAAGGAAACAATATATTGACACACAACATAAATGAAATTCAAAATGATTATACTAAGTGAAAGATGACATATCAGTACAAGTACTTATAGTATGGCTCCATTTATATAAAATTCTGGAAAATTCAAACTCATTTATAATTACAGAGAGTAGATCAGTGATTGTCTTAGGAAGGAGAAATTACAAAGAAACAAAAGGAAACTTTGGAAGGTAATAGTTATGCTCATTGTATTGAGTTTGATGATGGCTTCTAAGAATAGTCACATGTTAGAACACATCAAATTGTATAGTTTAAATATATGTGTTTGTTGTATGGCAATCATACCACAGTAAAGCTGTTAAGAAGAAAAAAATAAAACAAGGGATTCCATTGGTAAACACAATGGTATAGCTTGTACCAGACAATTTCTGGCTGAAATAAATATGTATCAAAGATGGACAAAATACAGAAAACATGAAAATATGCTCAAGGGGCACCTGGGTGGATCAGTTGGGTAAGGGTCTGACTTGGTTTTGGCTCAGGTCATGATCTTAGGGTCATGAGATCGAGCCCCCTGTCAGGTTCTGCACTCAATATGAAGTTTACTTGAGATTTCCTTCCTCTCCATCTCCCTCTGCCCCTCCCCCCATCAAATAAATAGATAAATAAATAAATAAATAAAATCTTTAAAAAAAAGATGCTCGATATCACTGATCATCAAGGAAATACAAATCAAAACTATGATAAGATATCATCTCACAACTGTGAGAATATCAAAACATTAAGAAACAACAGGTGTTGGTGAGGATGTGGAGAAGGGGATCCATCTTGCTCTGTTGGTGGGAATGCAAACTGGTGCAGCCACTCTGGAAAACAGTATGGTAGTTCCTCAAAAAGTTAAAAATAGAACTACCCAATGATCCAACAATTGCACTACTGGGTATTTACCCAAAGAATAAAAAAATACTAATTCAAAGGGATACATGTACCCTGATGTTTATAGCAGCATCATCTACAATAGCCAAATTATGGAAAGAGCCCAAGTGTCCCTTGACTAATGAATGGATAAAGAAGATGTGGTATGTATATGCAATGGAATATTACTCAGCTATAAAAAAGAATGAAATCTTGCTATTTGCAATGACGTGGATGTAGCTAGAGCATATTATGCTAAGGGAAATAAGTCAGTCAGAGAAAGACAAATACTGTATGATTTCACTTGTATGTGGACTTTAAGACACAAACAAGCAAAGGGAAAAAGAGAGAGAGAGAGAGGTAAAAAAATAGCAAGATGGTTAGACCAAATCCCAACTACATCAGTAATTGCACTGAATATATATTGACTAAATACTCCAATAAAAAGACAGATCTGCCACACTAGAGTTTTTAAAAGATGCATCTATATGCCATTTACAAGAAATACTTTTTAAATATAAATATAGACAGGTTAAAAGTTAACTTATGGAAAAGGTGTGCCATAAAGACATTATTTAGAAGAAAGCTTCTGTGAATATTTTAATATCAGTCAGGGTGGATTTTAAAGCAAGACTTACTAAGAGAAATAAAGAGGGGTGTTTCATAATTATGAAACATTTAAATCAGCAAGAATATATTACAACTCCAAATTTGTGTGCACTTGAAAATAGCTTTAAACATATAAATTAAAAGTCAATAGAATTAAAAGGATACACAATACAAAATCTTAGAGATTTTAACATGCATCTCTCAATAACTCTCAGTAACTGTCATAATAGGCAGAGAAATAAAAGGAGTAAGGATACAAAAGTTTTAAAAATACTATTTTCCAACTTGACCTAATTGACATACATAAATACTGCATTCAATACTGGAGAATGCACATTTTTTTCAACTGAATGTGAAACATTTATCAAATACATAATTAAAGCAATTAAATAGAGAATTAAATTAGAGGAACCTCACACTTTTGAAGCTTGATACTCTGTGTATTTCCCTGACACTATAAATTAATTAAAACTTAAATTACAGAAAAACAACTATTGGAAAATGAGAATTAGGGAACAGTAAATTATTAAAATCAACAATGGAATCTAGAACACTATGAAATAATGTCTTCACAGTGCTGATAGTGAGAAACTGTAATTTTATAATCAGTATTGATCAAGAATGAGAATAAAATAAATATATTTTCAGAAAGAAATCAGAACATCTAAAGAATATACATTTAAAGGAAGGAAAATTGTTCTTGAAGGAAGGATTTTTATATAAAAAATGGTAAAGATGTGCTGGACTATTTTAATCTGTAAAATTATATCCTCCAGTACCGGAAATTTTTCTTGTATTATTTCCTTGATAATTTCCTCTTTTCAAAAAATTTTCTCTATTCCTTCTTTCTGGAACCCTTATTCTTTCGATGCTTACCTTCTTGGACAGATTCTCTAATATTATTCTTCTTTCTTTTTTCTCTCCACATTTCTGTCTTCTACTTTCTCAGAGATTCACTGAACTTTATATCCCAAACTTCCAAATTTTCTATCTAGTTTGAAATATTTCTGCTATTTAATTGTTAATTTTCCCTATTTCTTTTTCCTGTGGATTTTGTCCCCCCTCTTTTTTTAGTATAAAATCCTATTCTTATGAAACAAATGCAGTATCTTATTTCTCTAAGGATTTTAAACATATGTGTTCTGCTTCCTGCATTGTCCCTGTTAACTCTTGTAAAATTTGCTCATAAAAATATTATATATACTATTTAATGACTGAGCTTTTTTGTGTGTGTCTATCTTCCTCTACTAGAATTAAAGCTCTGTAAAGACTGGGATTTTTGTCTGTTTTATTCTTTTCTGTTTCTGTAGCACCCGTAATACTGCCTAGCACACAGTAGGAACTCATTAAGAGCATAGCGAATGCTGCAATGTGGGTTATTAAATACCCTAATTATTGTCTGTTTCTGGTGATGTTTGAATATCAGTTCATATTTAGAAATGAATCTTTAAAAAACTAATTAGAACCTCTATGTGAATGGTGGGGTTTGTCAAAGGAAAAATTCACTGTAGATAATGGGACCAACATCCAGCCAAATCAATTTGGGACCTCCTAATGTTAGTATCTATAGGTCTTCTTTATGAACTGGCCTTATCCTCAGAGAAAAATTATCCAGACTCCTTCTTCAGTGATTTAAGTTGGCTACCAGAAAAGTGAAGCTAAGCGGATTCAGGGTAGTTAGCATCACTAATCATTATGTAGATTTCTACTTATTCCAACCATTGTCCTACAACTCTGTTGCTCTCAGCTATGACTAATATCTTCAAGACCAGAGTTATTATATGTCAGACTTTCCATGAAGTACAACAGTGGTCTTTTGCTCATTTGAGTGAGGAGCCACTGTTGGGCTGTGAAGTGGGAAAAGTGATATAAGAAGTATAATTATATATTTTTAACCTATTTTTAAAATTTCTTCTCTACCTAACACCATCTATCTTCAGAGGTTCTCCTGCCTCCAATTTCCTCAGCTTTTCCAGAGTTATGCTCTGAAAATTAGCTTGCTTCTTGGTGAGGCACTTAGTTTCCAGCTTTTTGTGATTTGCTAAGTCAGTTATCATTCATCCAAATGCTTTATATCATTTAGAATTTTGTTATCACCTTTCATGTGCTTTCATTGCATCTTCCCTTGATCCTTGCAGGTTGAAACCTCATTGTGGTGGGTTTGTGGAGGAATCAGAGATAAACATGCATGCTTAATATTCCATAAATTTGCTGGAATCTTTCCCTAGACTTCAAATCCAAATTTATGGAGAATAGCCAAGTACTACCACAAAACTGTCCTTGGCCAAATATCAAAGAAAGAAAAGTTGGTAATATAAATATGATATAGACTTAAATAAGGAATCACATACACTTCTAGGCTGCAGCAAATTCATACAGTTGTATTAGATGTGCATAGCTCCAGTCTTATATCACTTCCCTGATCATGCATAAAGAATTATTGTATTACAGTTCAAAATCAAGTGTAGAAACTAAGGCAATCAGTTGCAGAGATGTTAATAATAATGTTAATAATATACAATAATTATTAAACTCTGTAAATATATTTCAAATATATATTTGAACAAATCCTCAAATTTGCATAAGATACATAATTAAAATCCTCAAACAGATATTATATATACTATATTCTATAAAATATATAAAAAGGAAAACCCTTTCCTTAATAAAATAAAAACATATCAAACACACAAAATTAGATCTCAGGTCAATTAGATTCTAGGCAATGTAATCAAGATTTTGTTCAATAGCATGTTATGTCAGAAAGGGAGGCAGGACTTAAATTAAGATCTCTTGATTCAACATCTCTTGAGTTGTTTCTATCCAAAATTATCCTTATCATCAAACCAGAGTTCTGTATACTCTGTTGACAACAGATTGTGCCTCAAAGCAAATGCTATCTTGGTAATAGGCTTAATTTTACATAGACTATATACAGCTTGTAGGACAGAAGACTGCATCCTAGTCAGATGGGAACAGTATCCTGAAGATAGAGTGAAGCAATTAAATCAACAAAAAATATTAAGTAATGAAATGAAAGGAGAAAAATTTCTCACATTAAGAAAAACATACCCCTGTCATAAAATGACTATTGAATTTCATGCTTGGACGGAGAGTCTGAGAGAGACAACTACATTCACAAGGAGCTTTTTCCAAGCCAAAAGTACTCAGGAACAGAAGCCGACCAAAGCCAGGAGGAAACTCCCCTCCAAGGAGAGCTGGCCAAGTCCAGGAAAAAAAAAAAAGATCTCGAGATTCTGACAAGTCCAAGGGAGGGCTGCATAGAAAGTATTTGTGGAAAAGTTTAGAGAAACCACAGATTGATGAAAGACTCAAAGAAAGAAAGAAAAAAAAAAGCCTAAGTTGAAGAACTACACATTCTATGAATATAGGACCATATAAGGAAATCTACTTCAATGCCTATTTTGTAGAACTAACCATAGCAATTACTGGTGAAATGATAGTTTTGAAAATAATTTAGTTTCTTACTTTAATTCTGCAAGCAAGTGTAACCTGAGTTTATAGCCACAAATCCATTAACTTCAATAATTTCTTTCATTTAGTGTATTGAAGAAAATATTATTTTTCTTTTCCATTCATTGATTATTCTTAGCTATTTGGCTTCCATATCTCTCTACTCCACCATGAACATGTTCATTTGCTTCTAGTCACTTCCTGTAATCATATAAACTGCAGAGGGAAGCACAGTACATTGGCAGCCACTATTCCATTCACCACACTAAAATAAGATTGAACACACACTCCATCTTTGTTCTTCTTTAGGAATCACCAACAGAGGACTATCCTATGTAAGACTTTCTACAGACACAGGGAATCAGTACAATGAAAAAGACAAAAAATTAATATCAGTCTTCAGTGTCTTAAATTTTAGTTCATCATAGAGAATTCCTTACTGGCTTCCCCACCACCACCACCACCTTTGATCCTATCATGCTACCATTGCATTTAGACCAGATCTTTCAGATTGTTTGTTTTCTTTCTATCAAATCGTCTCTGTGCACACCATCTACTCTCATAGAAAAAAAGTTTGCTCCTAATGAGCATAGCTTTTCTGATTATACAGAGCTACTTAACTCTTCTCACTTTTAATGTCTCTATACTCTATTCTTGTCTTGGCTTTGTTACTTCTTGCAAACCCAGAATACCCTTTATCTGTTTTTTATCCCAAAAAGGAGCAATATTCCCTTCAAGATGTTTTTGATTGTGTCTCCCTAGACCTATTTATTCAAACTTACAATAGCTTTTATCTATTCTGCAAAATATTAAGATTCTATCAAATAATACATATACATAGCCCCAAAATATAAATATATTGAATGTTTGTAATGAAAATTAACATTTACCTAATTCACACCTCCCCTTCTCAGTCTCATTTTCATTAAGCAAAATCTTCTAAATACATTATTTCATTAAAAAATTCTAATGATTACCTCCTTTACTTTAAATATTAGTAATCAATTTCAAAAAATTTTGAAGATTGATTGATTGATCAGAGAGAGAGAGAGAGCGCGTGCACTAGCAGGGGCAGTGGCAGGCAGAGGGAGAAGCAGACACCTCGCTGAGCAAGGAGCCTGATGCGGGACTTGATCCCAGGACCCTGAGATCATTACCTGAGCTGAAGGCAGACGCTTAACTGAGTGAGCCACCCAGGCGTCCCAATCAATTAAAAAAATTTAATACGTTATCAACTTGTGACCACACAATAAAGACAAGGATTTACTTATAAAACCTACCCCCTTTTCTAGTTTTATCTCAGTTTTTTGTTTTTACTATTTTATTTTCTCTATTGTTTATCTTTATATAATAAATTTAGTTGCATAACATTGTAAATATTCTTTGTGCTTTTGTCTCAAAATCTTTTGCTGCCTTTCCCAAACCTCTCTTTGACTCAGTGTTATTCATTGCTTCTGGGATATTCATTTCATAAGGAAAAATATAAAAGAACATGGAGAGAACAAAAAAAAGACAAATTCTTGGCCTCAAATTTCATCATAACAAGACAACTATTGCTTTTAACTGGCAAGAACTATGTGTTTTGGAACTCAAAGGTGGAAATGTTAAAAGAAACAGAAGATAGAGTTTATGCAGAAATAGAATAGAAAGTTCCAGACACCCCTGACCTTCTTTGGGTAATGGAAGAGGCTCAACACTGACCAGAAAGTTTCAACGCATACTTAAACCAGAAGCCAAAAACTCCCAGAGCATAAACAAGATTTGTTTTGCCTACAAGCTCAGTGTACAGAAGAAAGTGGAGAAGAAGAAAGAGAATGAGGAGATGAGGGAGGAGAAGAGAAGAGGAGGAGGAAGAAAGAATTTGCATGTCACAGATTATACCATGATCTAATCTGATTTACTCTAACATTGCAAGGCTAACACTCATACGCTTTTACATTTGACACCACCAACTCCAACCTTCCACATTTCCACAACATAGACAGCATCTTTTCACTATACCCCATATTAGAAATATTAAGCTCCTAAGTTTCTCTCTACCTCATCTTTCCCCTTCAACTTCCCAACATGTCGTCAGCTGAAAATGAACTTTTACATTATCAAAGTTGAAATTTTTAACTTCTGTTCCATGATATTGTCTTCTATGTTTGGTCCATAACTTAAATAAGTAAGTTGAAAAATCAACAAATAATCCTATTATTACGGCTATAAATAGATTTTAGTGCATAGTCAATCAGTGAGCCAATATTTAGTTCCTATACTGGAGGTCCTATAGCAGGATTCTCAAGCAAATCAAAGGAGAATGATTCTAATAAATAGGTGAAAACTAAGTATTACAATGTATAAGTGAAATCTAATATATAAATTTCTCTGTACTTCATAGTTTTTCAAAATTTGCACTATTTTAATTCAATTTGCTTAACATTTGGACCATGAATTTCCTAAAAGTTTTTATTGTTTTCCCCAGAGTGTCTGATTTCTTATTACTTTTATGATTTTTTTTTTTTTTTGCTTGTTTGGGAAATAATTTACCTTCATCACTTTGTCAGTCCCATCAAGGAACTGTTTTATTAATTTATCAATTGCTTATAACCTATTTTATTCTTATTTTTTTAAATTGTGGTAAAGAACACTTAGCATGAAATCTACCCTCTTAAAATTTTAAGTATATTGTATGGTATGGCTAACTACATGTACATTGTTGTACAGCACATCTCTACAGCTTTTTTCATCTTGTATGATGAAATTACATAACCCTTGAACAGCAACCTCCCACTTATTCCTCCCTCCAGCCTCTGGCAACCACCATTCTCCTTTTGGCTTCTATAAGTTTGACTATTTTAGATACCTCATATAAATGGAATTATGCAGTGTTTGTCTTTCTGTGAATGACTAGCATATTTCATTTAGCATAATGTCATAAGATTTATCCATGTTGTTGCTTATGACAGTATTTCCTTCTTTTTAAAGGCTGAATACTATTCCATTATTATGTATAAACCAAATTTTCTTTATCCTTTCACCCATGGATGGGCATTTAGGTTGTTTCTGTACATTGGTTGTTATGAATAATGTTGCAACGAACATGGAAGTGCAAATATCTCTTTGAAAACTGTTTTCAATTCTTTTGGATAAATACACAAAAGTAGGATTTCTGGGTTACATGATGGTTCTATTTTTAATTTTTTGAGGAACCTCCAGAGTGTTTTGGATGGTCACTGCACCATTTTATATTGCTACCAACAGTGTGTAGGGATCTAATTTCTTCATATATACACCAAAAATTGTTATTTTCTGGGTTTTGTTTTTGTTTTATATTGGCCATTGCAACAGGTGTGAGGTGATATCCATATTAATTTTGATTTGCATTTTCCCGATGATTAGTGATATTGAGGACCTTTTCATGTACCTTTGACCATCCATATGTCTTCTCTTTAAAAAAAAAATTTTTTTTTAAGATTTTATTTACTTATTTGACAGAGAGAGAGCAAGCACAAGCAGGGGGAGCAGCAGGCAGAGGGAGATGGAGAAGTAGGCTCCCTGCTGAGTGGGGCCTGATGCTGGACTCAATCCCAGGACCCTGGGATCATGACCTGAGTCGAAAGCAGATGCTTAAAGACTGAACCACCGAGGTGCCCCCATAGGTCTTCTTTAGAGAAAATCTATTCAAGTCCTTTGCCCATATTTTTAATTGGGTTATTTGCTTTTTTGCTATTAAGTTGTAGATGTTTCTTATAAATTTTGGAAATTAACCCTCTCTGAGACATAAGGTTTGCAAACATTTTCTCCCATTCTTTAAGTGGCCTTTTAATTCTATTGATGTCTCCTTTATTGCACAGAAGTTTTTTTAGTTTGATGTAGTCCCATTTGTCTATTTTTGCTATTATTTCCTGTGCTTTTGGTGTCATATCCAAGAAATCATTGAAACCAATGTTATAAAGATTTTTCTCTTTGTTCTTTTAGGAGTTTTATAGTTTCAGATCTTACATTTGAGTTTGTACTTCATTTTGAATTTACTTTTGTGTATGATGTGAAATAAAGGTCCAATTTTATTCTTTTGCATGTGGATAACCAGTTTTATCAGCACCATTTGTTGAAAAGACTATCTTTCCCCATTGTGTAATCTTGGCACTTTTTTTGAAGATCATTTGACTATAAATGTGTGGATTTATTATTGTGTTCTATATTCTGTTCTATTGTTCTACATGTCTGTTTTTATTCCAGTACTATACTCTTGACTACTAAAGCTCTGCAGTATGTTTTGAAGTCAGGAAGTGTGAGGCCTCTGGCTTTGTTATTGTTTCTCAAGACTGTTTTTTGACTATTTAGAATCCTTTCTAGTCCTATATGAACTTTGAGATTTTTTTTCTATTTCTGAAAGAAAATGTCATTGAGATTTTGATGAGATTTTATGGAATAGTAGATTGCTTTGGGAAAGTGGACATTTTTAACAATAGTGAGTTTTTAAAAACATGAACACAGATGCCTTTCCATTTATTTGTGTCTTCCTTAATTTCAGCAATGTTTCATTGTTTTCAGTGTACAAGTCTTTTGCATCATTGGTTAAGTTTATTCCTAAGTATTTTCTTCTTTTTGATGCTATTATAAGTGGGACTTTTTCTTAATTTAATTTTCAGATTGTTTGTTGTTAGTGTATGGAAACATAACTAAGCTCTATATGTTCATTATTATCCTGCAAGTTTGTGAAATTTGTTTACTAGTTCTAACTTTTTTATGTTGAATCTTTAGTCCATGTCATCTACAAACAGAAATAATTTTACTTCTCCTTTTCTGATTTTGATGACTTCCATTTATTTTTCTTGCCTAATTGCTCTAGTTAGGACTTCCAGTACTCTGTTGAACAGATGAGAAAAGAGCGGGCATCCTTGCTTTGCTCTTAATCTTAGAGAAAATATTTCATTTTCTTACCATTGGGTATAATGTTAGCTATGAGCTTTTCATATAAGGCCTTGATTATATTGAGGTAATTTTCTTTTATTCTTGTATTTTTTTAGTGTTTTTATCATGAAAGTGTGTTGAATTTTGTAAAATGCCTTTTATCTATTGAGATGATCAGTGATTTTGATTCTTTGTTCTGTTAATGTAATGTATCCCATTGATTGATTGTTGAATGATTTTTGCATCCCAGGGATAAATCCTACTCAGTCATGGTGTATGATCCTTTTAATGTGCTACTGAATTCTGTTCGCCAGTATTCCACTGAAAATTTTTGTACCTGGGGCGCCTGGGTGGCACAGCGGTTAAGCGCCTGCCTTGGGCTCAGGGCGTGATCCTGGCATTATGGGATCGAGCCCCACATCAGGCTCTTCCGCTATGAGCTTGCTTCTTCCTCTCCCACTCCCCCTGCTTGTGTTCCCTCTCTCACTGGCTGTCTCTATCTCTGTCGAATAAATAAATAAAATCTTTAAAAAAAAAAAAAAGAAAGAAAATTTTTGTACCTACATTCATCAGAGATATTGGCCTGTATTTTTTTTCTTTTCTTGGTGTGTTTTCTGCCTGGCTTTAGTATCAGGGTATGTTCTAACCATTTTATTTGGAGATTTTCTTTTGGATTCCCTCTGCCACATACTTTGCAGCTCTTGGTTACTCCACCTCATTCCTATACTCAGCTGTGTTTTTGAGAATACCTCATCTGGCCTTATTATGGTTTGGGAAAAATCTATAGTATGAATCACTCAAGGTCACAGGTGATAAAGCTAGTTTTAGAAGTGGGCTTCTGACTTCCACAGGAAAACTGTATTACATGGGTAGGTTGTCACTCATCTATCCTTCAGTCGAAACTTCTACAAAACACCTAAAAATGTCTCTAATTGTAGCCATTTACCACCTGTTACAATGATTAGTGTGGTAGTTAGCCTCTAAAATGGTTCTACATGTTCTCTGCCTCCTGCTATTCGTGTTTCTATAATTCTCTCCCTTTAAGCATGGGCTGGACACAGTTAATATGAATATAATGCAAAAGTGATAGTATGTCACTATTGAAATTAGGTTACAAAAAGGCTGTAGATTCTGTCTTCTCTCTCTTTTTCTCTCTCTCTCTTGCTCTCTCACCTCTTGCTCTGATGTAAGCGAGCTGCTATGCTGTGAACTTTCCTATGGAGAGGCCCGTATGGCAAAGAATTAAGGAAGGCCTCTGGCCAACATCCAGTGAGGAATTGAAACCCTCAGGCCAGCAGTCTAAGAGAGACTAAATCTTGGGTTGTTGGGACTCAAACTACATGCCTGAGCTTGGAAGCAGATCCTCCTCCAGTGAAGCCTTGAGATGAGACGGCAGCCCCAACTGACACCTTGACTGTAGCCTATGAGAGACCCTGAGTCAGAGGGAACTGGTCAAGCTGCACCTGAATTCCCAACCCACAGGAACTGTGAGGTAATAGATATTTGTTATTTTAAGCATCTCAGCTTTAGGCCAATTTGTCACAGAGCAATAGATACCTAATACCATTAGTAAGAACATAATTGTAAAGAAATGTTAAAAATGTACAGTAATGTTTTGAAACAAAGTACAGCACAGACAAATAACCTTAAGGACCTCTTCCTTCTTACTTTAAAATCTATCCTAAAAAGAAAATATTTATAGACTTAAAATATAAAACTTATGAGAATTAAAGTTTTAACCAGAGTGTATATTAGAAATATCTGTCTACTAATTTACCAGACTTGTCCCTCTGCTTTTCAATGTTGGTAATACAGTATGTACGGTTTTGTATGTATTCTAGCAAGTATAAACTAAATACAGCAAATACTCTTGGAAATAAAATAAAGTAACCTAAGTGTCCTTTGATATAGTTCAAGATTAAATCATTGTAGCATATAATTTAAGAATATTAAATTTAACACTCAGAAAAGGGGATAGAAATTGCTCAGAAAGAAATTGAGCTATTTGTCATCCTTTGGGAAAAAGAGATTTGTAGTGCCTTAGTGCTTATGAGAAAAGTTTGAAATAAGTATGTAAGTTCCTCAGAAGTCACTTGATAATCTATTTTTAGTTTGGAACTAAGAAAACATTAAAGGAAATTATCTTGTAAAACAAATATTAAAATGTAACCTGATTTTGTCTCTTGCAGGATTTAGTAAACAAACAGTTGAACCCAACAACGTAAAGAAAAGTTTGGTCTCCAGCAAACATTTATCTATATAATTGCACTACAACATGGTATCCTTAGCTTATCAAATTTTTGTTTCCAAGTTCTTATGATTGACGAAAAGAACAATTTCTCATGTTACAGAATGTGACATCCAAACAGATGATTTGATTTATAAATGGTATTTATCCCGAGGTCGACATAGAGGGATGAAGTGAGTTAATCTTTGCCACAATGCAGTAGTACAAAAAAATCTCTCTATATATATATGTATCTACAGCCTGTGTAGACTACAAATTTTTGAGTAGGTTTTAAAATCCTTTATGGTAGAATTTATGTAATGCAAACATAAAATAATTAGACAGTAAACCAAAGAATCTCAGCATTCTCCTCAGGCAAATCTTTTTTTCTAAATAACATACCTTACCTACCACTCCCAAAAGACTGGGCTAACCTTGATCCTAATGACCAAAACTTCCTGGGTCAGAGTTAGACATCTGACCCAAATTTCGCTAATCATATTTCTTTATAAGGGATTTTAAAGCTATAGTATCATATGTGTGATCCTCAAATAGTGCTGGGCACTGGGGCTTGATAAAATACAGAATGTGGGTCTATGTCAGCAACAGGGCACCCAGGTTGGCAAAGAGAAGGAAAACTGATGAGAAAATAGAATGAGGCCGAGATGGAGGTCTGTCTGCCAATTACTAACCCATTGGTGGGATTGTATATGTGCATGCCCTTCCTGTGGTCTCCTAAGGATAAGGTACACTCACATCCTTCCCCTGCCATCCACAGGCATTCTCCTCACCTTTGCAAGAAGTTCCCATTCACTAGTCATGCTGATCATCTTCTCACTCCTCTTCCTTAGAATCTGTATTTCCAGATAACTCCCAAGTAACTAGAGTACTGAGCGATGGGGACTTTTTTCTTCTATTGACTGATTTCTTTTTCTTCCAATGCTATCTTTAGCTTTAATAGAGATATTGGGATAAGTAACCAGTTCCTTATTAGTTCTCCTTTGGGTAGCATACTGTTGTGATGCATACCCTTGGTAAGGCTCAACTCCTCTCTGCCCACAGACTAGAAAGGATTCCCCATTTTGGGGGAATGGTGCTGAGAAGGATGTTGGGGTAATATGCTGAGAAGGATGTGAAGAAAGAGAAAGGTCACAAGACTTGATAGGTGATTGAATCCAGAAGACAGGATTCAAAATGGAATCTAGAAATAATCAACCGCACTCAAGGTTTTACTACAGCAAGACCCATGGTTCAACAGCATCTGGGAACCACAGACTGTGTAGTCATCTGAGCGAACAATGTACATGATCTTCATTGGTGTGTTATTAGTTATTCCTCTTGTCCTGTTGATCTGGCTCTCCCAGACTGTTCTCAACATAGCAGCCACTGTGATCCTTTCAGAGAATATCATTACTTTGCCTAGACCATACTACAGCTTCCCATCTCACTTAGAATAAATCCAAAGTCTTTCACCACCTTCTTTGACCTGAACTTCAATTACACTCCCCCTCATGTATCTTCTCCAGCTACACTAGTCAGCTCACTGTCTAGGCACATTTTCCCCTCAAGGCCTTTGCACAAGCTGGCCCTTCTGTCTGGAAGACTTTTCTACCATATTTCAGTATGCTTCACTCTTTCATTATCTTCAAGTCATTATTCAAATGTCACATTCTCATTGAGGACTTTCTGACAAACTTGTCTAAAATTTCAAACTTCACCCCTCCAACCCTCCTACACACACATATATTTTCTATTCCCATTCTATTCTTCATTTCCCTTAGTTGATTATTTCATACTTTGCTATGTTGTTTATGTCTCTCCTATTAAAATGTAAGTCTTATAAGAGCAAGAACTTTTCCCCCATTTCATTAATATGTATACCCAGCTCCTAAAGCCGGATCAGCTACATAATTAATGGGGCCAAGTGCAAAATGAAAATGCAGTGTCCCATGATCAAAAATTATTAAGAATCTAAAGACAGTTACAGCAGAGCATTAAATCAAGTGCAGGGCCCTGAGTGATTGTAGAAATTGCAAGCTATGAAACTGGCCCTGTCTAGAACTTCCTTTATAAAGCAGCCAACACACTGTACATTGATCTTCCAGTAGGCAAGACTTTGTTCCATTTACTTTTCACATAGCCTGTGAGGACAATCCCTACGTTGTCAACATCCCAAGACACTCATATGTCCCTGTGACAAAAAATGGACCACTGAACATCTAGAGAGCTTTCTACAAGACTTCCCCACATTTTAACATTAAAAAGAACCATCATGCAGTTTCTCTCACGTGTAAAACTCATAGGTACAGAGAATATAAAAGTCTTCTGTACATTATAGAAGACAACAAAAATGGTCTCAGATGAAATAATTGCTGCAAAAACATCTGAATTTATTCATATGTTTTAAAATTCTATAACTGAATAAAAGTATCTTTAAAGAAACTAAATCATTCTAAAATTAAGAACAAAAAGAATTAAAATATCTAAAGCAAATAATTATTTATTGTGCATTTTTATAATATAATATGACATAAAAACACCCATCCTTTGTGTGAGAATAGGGCTTATTTCCTTTTACTTCACATAGTTATTAAATAATAGGAATGATGTTTCTGAGTCAGTTCCTAATTTTAAGCACAGTATCAAATATATTCTAACATTTTGTTTTAATTCCAGGATATAATAAAATTCTCATTCTCAAAAGCAAATATAGCAAAGAGAATAACACAGATTTAGTGTTTTACCTCATATATGGAAGTTTCCAAAATATGTACTTACTTACTTTTGGAAAGCTTACATCACAATTGTTGTGAGGAATAACAATTGGAAATTTACAACTGCCATTAGTCACATTTATTTTAAATCATTCTGATTTTCTTTGTTGTTTTACTGAACAACTATTAAAGTCTGGGGTGGGGTTTTTTTGTTATTTATTTATTTGTTAATTTATTTATTTATTGAGAGAAAGAGAGAGAGCATGAGCAGTTGGGGGGCAGAGGGAGAGGGAGAGAGAGAATCTTAAGCAGACTCCACGCCCAGCACCAAAATCGGTGATCTCATGACCCTGAGATCATGACCTGAGCCGAAATCAAGAGTCAGATGCTTAACTGAGTGAGCCACCCAGGTGTGCCAAAGTCTGTTTTTTTATTAAAAAATTTTTCTTTGTCAGCCACATATCCATGTGTAGTATGAACCTCTAATGACAACACACATGGAGTAACATCTCTACCAAAATTTAGAAGCACAAACAAATTCTCAAATGAAAACTATAGGTCAATACATTGTATAAGGTTGAAAATTTTACCTATGTACCAAAGCAAAAATTTTAACCATCCTGAGTTCATCCTGTGGGTGATCTCTCATCAGATAGTTTGAACCATTTATAAAAGACATATAATATCAATACATACGTATGTTTAATGTTTTTCTTACATATTAAGGATCTTTTTCATATAACACTTACTAACATTTCACAGAAACACAATGAAAGAAATGCTGACCTAGAGTAAAGCTCAAACTGATAGAACAGCGTAATGTAAAAAATGAATAGAATTTACAGTTAGGCAGACCTTTGTGCTAAGACATTATCATTTGGTTTCAAGAATATTGTGGACTTTACTTAAAAACAAGAAAATAGCAGCGTTTAGCTCTACATCGTGGGGACAAAATAGTTGCTTAATAAATATTAGCTTGCTCCCTTCCACCCCTCCACCCTACATCTTCCTTTTTGGGGATCGCATCAATTAGAACTCTCGGTTGCAAGTGAAAGAAAATGCAACCAACTTCCTTAGGCTAAAAGGGAATTTATTGGCTCACATAAAAGAACAAGACTGGATTCAGGGCCCAGAAAATATAATTAGGAGTTGGTTTTTCTCCATCTCTTTGCTCTGCCTTCTGTCATATTGGCTTCAGCATCAAGCATCACATGGTAGCAAGAGGTTGCCTGGAGCTCCAGCCCCAACATTCTCTTAGGTTTCAGGCCTAACAGAAAAGAGTGAACATCTCTTTCCTGGGAATTGCCAAGTAAATTTTCTTTAGTTATGATTGAATCTTATGCTCAAGACTTGACCAATTACTGTGGCTAAAGGAATGGATATTAGTGGTGGGTCCAAGATATCTGTGTTCCACCTCAGGAACCCTGTGTGTGTGTGTGTGTGTGTGTGTGTGTGTGTGTGAGGGGATGAACTAATCCCCCAAATGGAATTCAGATTATAGTTCCCAGAAAAAAAGGTAAGTAGTCCTGGAGTTCTGGGCAGCAAAAAACATCAGATATCCACTATAGATCCCATTTTACCAACCTGGAGTCATGGATGCTTCAAATAGAAGTCTTCCCTACCCGTTAAAAACAATGATGTCCCTAAAATCTTCTGTCTGGTTGCCCCAGAATCTCTGAGACATCCCACCCTGTCAATTAGTTAGTTATTTAAAACCTCTTTTCTTCTTCTACTATAGTTTTCACCCTTTAGACTCAGTCCAAGTTTGCTTTCTTGACACACACCAATACTCTCCTCCACCAAATCTCTACTACAGTCTAGAATTTGTGTCTTCTTTCTGAGCTCTCAAAGCATCCGGACATCCTAGCATGCATCACACTACATTATATCAGTTGCCTGATTAGTTGCGTGTCTCTCCTCTATGCTGTGTTTGATTCACTCTGGGTCTTCATTGTCTAGCAGGAAAACTGCCACTTAAGAGTAACTTAATAGAGATTTGCAAAAGGAATAAATGAATGAATCAAATCATCAGTGAATGAGTACACAGGTATCATAGAAGAGACTTCCAAAATGTGATCCTCTTGGTGTATGTTGTAGACAATTAACTTCAGTTTCAGTGTTAAATAGGTAAAGGTACACATTTCAGTCAGTTTTATACTCCAGGTCATTCTCTTGGAGTATAAAGAAAGAGTGAGTCTTTCTTTCCTTCTGTGTTTGTCTCTTGGTCTCTCTGTGTCTTTCTCTATCACCAACCCACACACACATGTATGTATGCATGCACGCACACACATACAAGCATTCCTACACGTATGTAAAACTAAATTTCCCTAAGAGCATAGCTAATTCAAAATTTATATAATGCAGCTTTTATTTTTGATGGGTTTTTAAATATAATCTCAAATGATGAGCTACCCTGAGAAGGCAGTGGCCACATTTTTACTACAGAGAAATCTCTAGATACAGCAATTTTTCTGACAATTTATTTGACTACAAAGTATCTGGCTGGCTTCAGAGAGAGAAAAAAATCATCCAGAGTTTTCAACAGAAGGAACTTCTAAAGGTAGATGAAGCCAACGCATTTCAAGGAAAAAAAAAAAAGTAGATTAGCCAACGGTGAAATCTCTGCAGTCCCAGGGAGATTTCTCCTCCCTTGAATTTTGCTGAAGTGAGTTTTTCATCAATTATTCCCATGAAAGTTTAAAAGTGCTGTGGGTATATAATTCTCACTCTTAAAGGCAAAAGTTCTTTTTCAAGTATAATTTTAAAACCTATTTTTAAAAATACACAAGCCATGCCTGAGTGCAATTTCATCATTAAAAAATTGCAAAACTGTATATAAGTATATAGCATTTTCAAAACACTGTTTAGTCTATCCCTTCACTTCCATACTGATAATTGCTTCTAATAGTTTCTATCTTTCCAGACATTTAAAAAATTCTCACATATTATTCTTCATAAAGTCTCCCGAGTTTCCTTTCTCTTCCTCAACTGATCATTTGGCCAGAGACCACTTCTCAGCACCTGCCTCCACCATGGAATCCAAGCCTTTCTACAAGCTTCTTCTAACAGCCAGGGGCACATGAGGCACAAGCTCAGTCAGCTAGATATGAGCTCCTGGGACTCTGAACAGTAAGTGAGTAAACCAAGAAATCAGGAATTTTGAGAGTCAGAATCCCCACAGTAGCAGCAACAGAGGTAATGGTAGTTGTGGCAGCTGTGGCAACACAAAGACCAGGCTATTCCTGCTCAAGGGTGTTACAACATTTCCTGCTTCTTGGTTTCCTTCTGAGCTTCCTTGTTTCCTGGTGTTTCCAATGTCTTCCTCCTGCTCCCATTGATTCTGTAAGCTGATATCCTCCCAATAGCATGTAGACCAGAATTCTGTAAATTCTATTGTGCCTGTTATTAAAAATGTAGACCAGCTTTCTTTGGGTTAGTCTAATACATATTTTTCCCATCTTTTTAACTTATTTTTTAAGTATTTTCAGATGTGTCCCTTATGATTATAACTATTCAGAGTTACATGCATTGAATTTTTGAAAACTAAATCTGAGAATTTCTAACTTTTAATGGAAATTCTTTCAATTGTCCTCTTCAATTCTCTTCTTTTTCAAACACTCAAATAGTTTCCTATTTTTAAAAAGTCAGTGCATCAACATGACAAAGGGCATTTATGAAAAAACCTGTAGCTAATATCTTACTCAATGGTGAAAGATTGAAAGTTTTCCCACCAAGATCAAGAATAAAACAATGATGCCGACTTTCATCAGTGCTATTCAACATTATATTGGAAGTCCTGGTTAGAACAATTAGACAAGACAAAGAAGGAAAGGGTATTCAAATTGTAAAAGAAGGAGGAGGTGGAGGAGAACTATATCTATAGATGGAATGATCATATACAGTATACAGAAAATCTCAAAGAACCCACAAGGAAGATACTAGAGCTAATAACTGAATTCAGCAGTTACATGGTATAAGATCAACTCACAAAAATCAGTAGTGATTCCATATACCAGCAATAAGTAATCCAAAAGGAAACTAAAAATACAATTTCATTACAATAGGATCTAAATGAATAAAATACTTAGTAATAAATTTAGCTAAAAAGGTGAAATTTCAAAACTTACTACAAAGCTACAGTAATCAAAACAGTATGATACTGGCACAAAAATAGACACAGAGATCAATGGAACAGAATTGAAAAGCCAGAAATAAACCCATAATTATATGGTCAATTAATCTTCAACAAATCAGGAAAGAATATCTAACAAGAAAAAGATTATCTCTCAAAAAATGGTGTTTAGAAAACTGGTCAGCTACATGCAAAAGACTGAAACTGGACCACGTTCTTATGCCATACACAAAAATAAATTCAAAATGTATTAAAGACCTACATGTGGGACCTTGAGACCTGAAACCATAAAAATCCTAAAAGGCTTAGTATCTAAAATATATAAAGAACTGATACAATGCAACATCCAAAAAACAAATGATCCAATTTAAAAATGGGCAGAAGACATGAACAGACATTTCTCCAAGAAGACATCCAGATGGTCAACAGACACATGAAAAGACGATCAATACCACTCATCATTAGGGAAATATAAATCAAAGCTACAACGAGATATCACCTTGCACCTGTCAGAATGGCTAAAATAAACAACACAAGAAACAAGCGTTGGTGAGGATGTGGTGAAAAAGGAACCCTTGTTCACTGTTGGTGGGAATGCAGACTGGTGCAGCCACTATGAAAAACAGTATGGAATTTACTCAAAAAGTTAAAAACAGAACTACCCTACAATCCATTAGTTGCACTACTGGCTATTTACCCCCAAAATGCAAAAGCACTAATTCAAAGGGATACATGTAACCCTTTGTTTGTTTATAGCAGCATTATTTATAACAGCCAGATTACAGAAAGAGCCCAAATATCCATTGACTGATGAATGGAGAAAGAAGCAGTGGTATATATATACATGGAATATTACTCGGCCATCAAAAGGAATGACATCTTGCCATTTGCAACAACATGGATGGAACTAGAGAGTATTATGCTAAGTGAAATAAGTCAGTCAGAAAAAGGCAAATACCATATGATTCACTCAGGTATGGAGTTTAAAAAACAAAGCAGATGAACATTGGGGAAGGGAAGGAAAAATAAGATAAGATAAAAACAGAGAGGGAGACAAACCATAACAGACTCTTAACTATAGGGAACAAACAGGGTTGCTGGAGGAGTGGATAGTGGGGGAATGGGTTAAATAGGTGATAGGTATTAAGGAAAGCACTGGTTGTGATGAGCACTGGGTCAGTTGTATGTAAGTGATGAATCACTAAATTCTACACCTGAAACAAATATTACACTCTATGTCAACAAACTGGAATTTGAATAAAAACTTAAAACTAAAAAAAAAATTAATAATGTTACATGTCAATTGTACCTCAATTTAAAAAAAAAGGAAGCTAAATAAATTAATTTAAAAAAACAAAGGAGCAAAGAAAAAAGAGAGAGAGAGAGAAACCAAGAAACAGACTCAAACGGACTCAAACAGAGAACAAAAACAACAGGGATTAAGGAGTGCACTTCTCGTTATGAGCACCCAGTGATGTATAGAACTGTTGAATCACTATATTGTACACCTGAAACCAATATAACACTGTATGTTAACTATACTGGACTTAAATTTTAAAAACTAAACTAAAAAAAAAGAAGAAATAGAATTGAGAGTTTCAAAATCAATTTATATATCTATGGTCAATTGATTTTTTGTAAGAGTACCAAGCCCATTCAATGGGGAAAGGATATTCTCCATCGGACAGTGCTGGAACAATAATTTAAATATAAGATCTAAAAACCTAAAGCTTCGAAGAAAACATGGGGGAAATCTTCATGACCTTGGATTTGGCAGTGGATTCTTAGATAAAATTGCTGATATGAGCCTTGTTATTAGTGTATTTTTTTCTTGGTAGGTAATTTTTTTATGACTTTGAGTTCTATAGTTGATCATTGATATAGTTTTTTTTTTTTTGAAGAATGATCTCTCATCAGAACCATTAGTTCAATGAGGAAATGAAAAATGAACTAAAGCTGAGAATCATTTTAACAAGTGATTAATGTTCAACATTTTGCTTAAACTGAAATATATAAATTTGTGTTATTTGATAAGTTTTTGATGTGACACAAGGCCTTTCCTTTGACATGGGTCTGCTGGTCAGATTTTCATGTTATCTTTCATGAACCACACATAATGGATTATCTACCATTTCCATTTTCAGTGTCTTTATAGTGGAGGGGAAAACTTAAAGACATTGTTGGAAGTGTTTGTGTTTACCAGGTTCCAGATATTTATGACTTTTAACACCAGTTTTACAGTTCTTGTGCCCAAACCTAATTTCACATCTAATCTTTAAAGTGGCATGTCTTTATGGAACCTCCCTAAAGCATTCAGTTTAGTTTTTCTTGACACAATTCTTTGTTTTACACTAATATTCTATTGGTTTGGACAATTAACATAACATATATAACTCCCTTTTATAGTTATGGACAAAACACAACTTTCTCTTTAAGAACAGAATTCTGTTGGTTGGAGTCATAGTGCTCTTGAGATTTCTATTCCTTCTTTTGTCTCTTTAATTATTTAAAATAAGTTAAAAAAAATAATAATATTCTTGAAATTGTTTTGTTTTCTCCTGTTCTTGAGTTGCTAATGCAAATTTTTGTGAGATGTGCAGTTGTTTCTTTAAGTGACTAAGGTAAAGGTTTCTTTAAGTGACTAAGGTAAAGGTTTTAGAAACCAAGACTGCCAGTGGTCTTAACGTGGCCATAGAATTCTAGACAATTGTTTCAGCACAGTGGAAAATTTGTCCCTCAATTTTATTTTCAATTCCCCCAAAAGGAAAGAGATATCATTGGTTATATGGCAATCAATTTCATTTTAAAAAAGGCCAATGTATCAATTGAGTGGAACTTAAACCTGAAAATATTTTTAGGTTTTCAAATCTTGCCTCCATTACTTAAAATATGATGACTAATAGATTTCACCTCCAAGTTCTTATAGTAGACTTTTAAAATATGTTTGTATGTATGTGTGTATGTCCACAACTGGACAGACAGAAAGGTCCGTGGATACTTTGGAAGAACAGTGAATAGAGTGTTCCTGATCCATTTTTCACGGCGCTCCTTTTTTCCCTAGAAACTTCATATCAGAAACTTATTTCCAGCTCTTTGTCTCACTTGGCCATAGTGTGTCTGTGCCTCAGAAAGCATGAAAACATCAGTGTTCTTAGGTCAAAATCCATATTATTACTATTATTATTATTACCAACTTTTCATGTTGGATTTTAGTTCTCTAGTTATGGAAACTGATGATTTTTTTATTCCATGTCTGTGTGTCTCTTTATTTTTTAACTTGATTAGCATGTATTTGTTATTTTGTATCAGCACGGCTTTTTGGGGAGGATGGAGGGGTGAAAGGGGAGAGCTACATCTGTTCACCATTTGGCTAAAAATCATTCTAGGATAGAATTCTAAATGTAAAATTTCTGGGTCAAAAAACATGTGCATTTGAATTTTTGAGCTGTTGCTAAATTTCCTTCCCTCAAAAAGATGTGCTAGTATAACCCCTCTCCTACTGTGCCTAAAAGTGCCTATTGCCCCACACTTTTGACTGTACCATATATGAAAATTTTGGAACAAAATTCTCCCATGCTATGCTATTTAATTTTACTTTTCCTTACTACTACTGATTTTGAGATTCTCCTCATTTTTATTGGCATTTATGTTTATTCTGTGATTGCCTATTCATATTCTTTCTGAAAGACTAACATCCGTTTTAACTCTTCTGTTTCCTTTACCTCAGTGGATGAGCCATAAATAATAATTACTGATGATCATGATATTACCTCATTCTATACCGGCATCTAATTAGCAAGAGGTAAAGCAGCACCATTTCCATTTTATAAGGATGACTTTATACCCTAGAAATAGAAGTTAAAGGATTTGACAATCATGTTCATGGTCACAGAGCTATGTAATTCAGAAATTAAACCCAGGGCTGTGGTGCTAGTGTTGATGCTCTAAAAATATTACCCTGCATAGTAAAGCTAGCTTTAAAGCTCATTCTAAACTGTATTTAAAGAAATTTTAAAAAAATACAACTTTAAAAAATACATGGAAATTTTGATTTGGGGCTAAATGGAATTTCATAATAGAATTTCAAGATCCTTTCAAGATCTTAGGAGTTGGAACCTATGGATGTGAAGACTTCTAGCTGTAAGAGAACATGGTAAACTAAGGAAGTTTGATGATCACTGTTCAGTGTTATTTAATGAAAGGTTTAGATTAATTGGCTATTACAAAAGATACCCCCAAATGAAAAATCTTTTGCTTGTTCATGTTTCCTAGCAATAACGATTACCAGTCCCTCCTTACGTACTCCGAGGCTCTGAAGTCTGTGTTAGTAAGAAACCTTTGTCATTATGAGGTACTAAGCTACCTAAATAAGCAAACCAAAGGAATAGTTTGCACTGGCAGCTAAAAAAAGACTCTTTGCTCACCATCTCCTTCTCCAAAATATAATTCATTAATTTTTTCAATAAATATTTATTAAAGCCAGAAGTTAAAGTGGATATATAAAAAGAACATACCAGGTGGCAGGTTACAGTAGTTTAAAAGGACAGATGAAAGGGAGTCCTTTGGTGCTTGGAACAGCATCCATTGTCATAATTAGCAAAATGTTAGCTTGAGAGCTCAAAATTTAAATAGAATATGATCTTTCCTATGATGACTCCTGCCCCCATCTTTTGAAGGTACACTTGGAGTCTGACCACTGCCAGGCATTAGTCAGACCAATTGTCTCAACCTTTTCGACTGAATAATCTTTTCACTACAAGGCATCTACAATATGCCTTTCATGTGTAGAAAGAAAATTCATGCTGAACCTGTAAAAACCTAGCAGATGGTACAGTAATTTGTATATACATACATGCATGCAGGATATATTCTGGAGAATGAATCAGATTCATGTTATACTTATTTAAACGTTTGATTATATTTAATTTTAATTCATTTATTCATAGTTTTAACCTCTGTAAGAACATCCATTATTTAAATTATTAGACAGGTAAACTGCGTCAACAAAACTGCAGCATTTAATGTTGAAGATAACTGACATGCATGAAGTCATTGTATTAAAATATTGGTTTCCCTATTGTTTTGCACAGATGGTGCTAGTAATTAATATTATGCTATTTTTTCATCAGGGGGATTCCCTGTTGACAAAATTCACATAGTATACAATAAATGGCTACATTATACCATCTAAACAGATGATGTATGGTTTTTAGATTTATTAATAGTAATATATTATTTCAGATGCAAATTATATAATGCTCCTAATGGTCAATGCATTACTGAATTTAATAAATTTAATAAACTGGGCAAAGTGATCTATTAAAAAAATCTTAACAGTATATTCAATCATAATGTGTAACAAATGTGTTCCATGCCATCTGGTCTGAAAACAATAGCAATTTTAAGATAGAGAGGTACTTACATGATTAAAAGTAGCAAGGAATAGCATAATCTAGCACTTTAAATAGGGCTTTCTGAAGGGGATGTCTTTCCTAAGTGGCCAACAGGCACATGCTTCGCTACCAGACATGCTAGGGAACCTTAGCAGTATGGTTCTACATGAACACGCAACTTTAAAAACAAGTTTAAAAACCTTTCTCTTTATAAGCAAGAGTCTATTTAGCAAAAATTCTTAATAAGCTTATTTATCACATGAGGAAGAAGAAAAGTTCTATCCTTTCCATCTGGATAAGTCATTCAGCAGGACCCTCAAATTGAGGCCTCGGAAACATTTCTGAATTTTACTAGCACTTCCTACAGAGAGCATCCAAAGTGGAAAATTGATGTTAATAAATCTCTCCTTATGTCTCTTTTAGAGGGATGAAATTATAACAAGCTTATTTCATTTCTGAAGGATTTTAAAATTATCATTCCTTATTTCTTTTTTTTTTTTAAAGATTTTATTTATTTATTCGACAG
Source organism: Ursus arctos (assembly GCF_023065955.2). NCBI lineage: Eukaryota > Metazoa > Chordata > Mammalia > Carnivora > Ursidae > Ursus > Ursus arctos. The sequence goes on along the minus strand of NW_026623078.1, from coordinate 55,614,915 downwards.
AGATAGAGACAGCCAGAGAGAGAGGGAACACAAGCAGGGGGAGTGGGAGAGGAAGAAGCAGGCTCCTAGCAGATGAGCCTGATGTGGGGCTCGATCCCATAAGGCCGGGATCACGCCCTGAGCCGAAGGCAGACGCTTAACCACTGTGCCACCCAGGCACCCCTCATTCCTTATTTCTAAAGTGCCATGAAAATGTTTAAATTTACGCTCAACTCTCAGAACAGTAAATTACTGGACAGAGAAATATCCATTAGCAAGCAAGAATTTAAGTCAGGAAACAAAGGTAAATAAAAGTCACCCTTATTTCAGGACCTTACCCCTAAAATTTGGATGGGGTTAGTGCTCCTATGCGACCCTTCCCATCTTTTAGAGTTGCCTCTGTCTGGTTCTTCCCTGCCCACTATTCTGGTTCTTAACAGAAGCGTCTTAATCTAGCAGACTAGAATGCAAGGACAGCCTCAAAATCATCTTTTTTGAGGGGAGCTTGAAGGATAATACTTTCACATTACTGAGTATCACCTTTCTAGGTTAGTTACTATTCGCTTTCGTTTTATGAGGAAGCAGACCTATGTAGTCTAACGTGGGGAACTTAACACATGAGTACCTCTTCTTTGAGGAGCAGCCCTGGCAAATGATCACAGACGGGAAAGGGTCTGGGTACAGAAACACAGCATAGGGCTCAGCCTCCTGCGAAGACACAGAGCTGGGAATGCAAATGGAATTGAACAAGATGTGATATCAATCTTTTTTAAAAAATCAAGTACTCACCAGTATTTACACCCTTCCTCTTGAGTTCTGAACACTAGTGGGGGACTCTGAAACCTATTGGCAAAAATGCAGCTCAATTATTACCCTTGGCAGGAGAGTGACTCTAATCCGTAGATTGACCCAGAGCCTGGCTAGGCTTGCAACCCTGAAGGGGCTCTATTTTTCTCTTTAAAATGTTCATTCTGTACTCATCATGGAAAGATCTAAATTCACTTTCACTTTTAAACTAAATACATGCTATGCCATATAACACAATTTTTTAAAAAGGAAGTATTGTGAAACTAACAATTACAAATATCCATGTCCTGCTTCTTAGTCTCTTTCATTATTAATAAACCAGGCCCTTGGCATTATTTGTCTTGACAAAAAAAAATGCAATTGATCTCTTAAAATCCCCTGATTTGAGAGTCAGCTAACAACATATGAAACTTCAGGTGAGGACATTAAAATTCAAATCGTGTGCAAACCCTAGAACATTTTGTGGACAAATAAGTTATTGCAAAATTAATAGTAATACCTCATGCAATAAGAATGTTTTCTTGAATAGTAAAAAAAATCTTTTAAAAGAGAATTTATTATTAAATAATTAAATCATCTTCTTAACTTTTTGTATTATATATATATATACATATACATGTTGATTACCAGTGCCAATAACAAATGAGTTGCCCCTTATGAAAAAAATCTTGCATTTGTCAATCATTTGGTTGTGTGAAGATAAAAGTCTATATTTCCATAATTTAGTTGATATACTTTATGGAAATAAAGCAGCACTCAATTGTACAATCAATGTAAACTTTGAAGTGTTTTTCTAAATTAAGTTTTATTCACAAAAATATTTCCAATAATAGTTTAGAGTAATTCAAGGATATTTGGAAAAATGGCTGCAGAGATATATTATTATGGATAATCTACAAATGTCTGTCACTTTTATGTCAGAATAATGTATGAAAGAACAAACTAAGAATAGGACTGACATGTAGGTGAAACTAGACCTATAAGAAATCAGGATGGGGTTTCTAATAACACAGTGAAAGAGCTCATAGGAAATATTTCAGGCAAATCTCTATTGTCCATTCTTAATATGTCCACCTTTACACATTCGCCACTGTTCTTCATTCAAATTTATTGATAGCACCTACTGCCCTTGGCTTAATCATTTGTATTGATAGGAAAAATATTTTATTAACCATTTATTGAGCAGGACTTATATGTAAATACTTACATTGTTGACATTTCTTTTTTTTTCCCATAAGATTTCTTGTCTATTTATTCGTACTTAGATTGTGAACATAGAAATTATTTTAAAATTAGTTTTGTTTTTGAAACTTTAAGGGGCTTTGGAGATCATCAAAACCTTGTAATTTCCAAAAGAGAAAAAAGAAAAAAGGTGGGTTTTTGAAAGACTGATTTATTCATTTGAGAGAGAGAGAGAGAGAGAGAGCGAGCATGAGTACAAGCAAGGGGAGGGGCAGAGGGAGTGGGAGAGAGAATCTCAAGCAGTCTCCAGTCCCAGCTTGAGCTGGATATGGGGCTCAAACTCACAAACCTGTGATGATGACGTGAGCAGAAACCAAGAGTTGGTCACTTAACCAACTGAGCCACCCCAGGTGCCCCCCCCAAAAAAAGTGTTTTGCCCAACTTTCACACAAATAAACTGCAGGTAGGAGACCTTTGAAACGGAAACACCTAAGATCCTCTTGTTATTAAGCTGCGTATTTCTTAAGGGCCTATAATATGGCTCAGGGCTTTGGTCTCATACGTGTTAACAGAGCACAAGTGAATTAAGTATTAAAGAAGGAAGGAAAAAAAGAAATGGAAGGAGGAAAGGGAGAAAAAATAAAAGGAGGGAGGGAAGGAAGAAAGGAACGAAGGGGGGAGGCAGAGAAAGACAGAAGAATGGATTGAGAAAATACAGCTTATAAAAGAATACCAAAGGGCATCTGATAAATTATAAAAATGAGGTCAGGATGGGGAAAATGAACCATCTTCTACCTCATTCCAATTCAGATATGGCTAAATCTTCATTTTTACCTGGATTGCACATCATACTTAATTGTATGTGTATGTATATACATATATTTAATAAGAGAGTAGATGTGGGACCCAGAAAATATTTGGCAAAGATAGGAAGGAATAAGAATTAAGAATTGATCTGACAAATTTTTATAAACTGTATACAGAGTTATAGCCAATTCTAAAAATAAAGTACAAAGAATGTATTTTAAATTGTATAACGACAAGGATTTAATGTATTGACATAAGGAAACAACTCATTTTAAATACCACTGGGAACCTTGTCCAGCTATTCTCTTATTGACCCTCTAGGTTCTTGTTTATGTCAACTGTACTATTTGTTTTCTCTGAAATTTTAATTTGCATAACCTATAAAACAGAATCAATATTGTGGCAAAAGTAAACACCAAAACTTATGAATGTTAGAAACCTACATTCAAATGTTTTTCATACTCAGAGCATGGTTCTGGAACCAGATGGCCTGGGTCCATATATTGACTCCACTACCCACCACCAAGTAAGATACAGGACTACTGTGACCTCAGTTTTTTTTTCATCTTTAGAAGGGGAATGATAATAGTACCTATCCTGTAGAACTGCTGTGAAGATTAAATAAATTAGACAAATTCTTAGACTATTATCTGGCATGTGACCTGCTATCAATAGATGCAAAAAGTACTATTACAGGTTTTCCCTTCTGTCTGAAAGCAGAATATTCCTAAGAAATCTTTTTAAGTTGAAATGGCAGAAAGCAAAGAAGCAATTACTATTAATTCACATGGAAAAAGTTTTAGAGTTCCCAGACATCAAAAATAAGCTCTCTTAAGGTTTTGTGATACCTTAGGACACATCTTGCTAACAGATGCACATGATAAATCAAGACAAAGCACAGATGCTCACAGACACAGTTCAAACTATGGCAGCTCGATGCTGAGATGCTGAGTGTAGTTCCTGAGGATAGAGCTTGGCCGGGCCACTCTTGCCACTCAGGGAGCATGCTGCCTCTCCAACGTCTTGCTACAAAACAAACTCTGAGCACTATTTCCACTTTTTGTCTTTGGGTTTCTTTCAGTTAGTGAAAACAGGTACTAATGTAGGTCTGTCCTAAAAGCAAAATGGCGTAATGGGATGGTTTGAAAAGTGGGGGATACCTGCATTATGATATAATTTTACTACAATGGTTCTTTAAGTAGTTTAGAATGACCAAAATAGCGGTGCCTGTGTGGCTTAGTTGGTTGAATATCTGCCTCAGGCTCAGGTCATGATCTCAGGGTCCTGGGATCGAGTCCCGCAGCAGACTTCCTGCTCAATGGGGAATCTGTTTCTCCCTCTGCCCCCGCGCCCCCCCCCCGGCTCGTTGTCTCTCTCTCTCTCTCTCTCTCAAATAAGTAAATAAAATCTTAACAAAATAGAATAACCAAAATTATGTTAATCTTCGTGAATTCAAATTAAAGTAATGAAACTTGCTTAGATGCCTTAAATAAACAGGGATAATTGTCTTCAAGAAAGTGGATCATATTATCTTTTTTCTTAGTCTAGTGAGAACACCTGGCAGTCTTGTTTAAGTTGTATGCAACACAATATATTTTATTATTTTTTTAATTTTTTATAATGATTTTTTATTATATTATGTTAGTCACCATACAGTACATCCCCGGTTTCCGATGTAAGGCTCAATGATTCATTAGTTGTGTATAACACCCAGTGCACCATGCAATACGTGCCCTCCTTACTACCCATCACCGGCCTATCCCATTCCCCCACCCCCCTCCCCTCTGTAGCCCTCAGTTTGTTTCTCATAGTCCATAGTCTCTCATGTTTCATTCCCCCTTCTGATTACCCCCCCTTTCTTTATCCCTTTCTTCCCCTACTGATCATTCTAGTTCTTATGTTCCATAGATGAGAGAAATCATATGATAGTTGTCTTTCTCTGCTTGACTTATTTCACTTAGCATTATCTCCTCCAGTGCCGTCCATGTTGTAGCAAATGTTGAGAACTCGTTCTTTCTGATAGCTGAGTAATATTCCATTGTATATATGGACCACAACTTCTTAATCCAGTCATCTGTTGAAGGGCATCTCGGCTCCTTCCACGATTTAGCTATTGTGGACATTGCTGCTATGAACATTGGGGTGCATATGGCCCTTCTCTTCACTACGTCTGTATCTTTGGGGTAAACACCCAGTAGTGCAATGGCTGGATCATAGGGTAGCTCAATTTTTAACTTTTCAAGGGACCTCCACACTGTTTTCCAGAGTGGCTGTACCAACTTGCATTCCCACCAACAATGTAGGAGGGATCCCCTTTCTCCACATCCTCTCCAACAATTGTTGTTTCTTGCCTTGTCTATTTTTGCCATTCTAACTGGCGTAAGGTGGTATCTCAGTGTGGTTTTGATTTGAATTTCCTTGATGGCTAATGATTTTGAACATTTTTTCATGTGTCTGTTAGCCATTTGTATGTCTTCATTGGAAAAGTGTCTGTTCATATCTTCTGCCCATTTTTTGATTTGTTTATTTGTTTCTCGTGTATTGAGTTTGAGAAGTTCTTTGTAGATCTTGGATACCAGTCCTTTATCTGTAGTGTCATTTGCAAATATATTCTCCCATTCCGTGGGCTGCCTCTTAGTTTTTCTGACTGTTTCCTTGGCTGTGCAGAAACTTTTAATCTTGATGAAGTCCCATAAATTCATTTTATCTTTTGTTTCTCTTGCGTTTGGGGATGTATCATGAAAAAGTTTGCTTTGGCCGATGTCGTAGAGGTTGCTGCCTATGTTCTCCTCTAGAATTTTGATGGATTCCTGTCTCACATCGAGGTCTTTCATCCATTTGGAGTTTATTTTTGTGAATGGTGTGAGATAGTGGTCAAGTTTCATTCTTTTGCATGTAGCTGTCCAATTTTCCCAGCACCATTTATTGAAGAGACTGTCTTTTTCCCACCGGATGTTTTTTCCTGCTTTATCAAATATTAGTTGCCCAAAGAGCTGAGGGTCCATTTCTGGGCTCTCTATTCTGTTCCATTGGTCTATGTGTCTGTTTTTGTGCCAGTACCATGCTGTCTTTGTGATCACAGCTTTGTAGTACAGCTCGAAATCCGGCAAACACAATATATTTTAAAGGTGAGCAAAATAAATGATCACTTTGCCTTACACCTATTGAACAAAACTCCTTTTTCATTAAAGACATTGCCTTGACATTGTGATTCATGATGACTTGCCTTCTGTTTGCACTCTTCTTTGCCTATGTTATAAAAGAAAGGCATAAAATTATGTGTTTTCCTTCAACACATATATTCATTATAATGTAGTTGACTTGTGTTTCAAAAAATTCTTGTAGGAAATAACAGATTTTAATGAGCAGTGTATCTACACTGAAAAATAACAGGTAAAGGTAGAGTAAGTGTCTTTATCCAAACAAAGGGTAATATAACACTACTTCTATTTCTTTGGTCCTTTAAAATTTTATACTAAGACATTTACCTTGGTCTTAGGTTTAGAAGTATCCTATGTCTCCGTTACCCACTAACATGGTTAGAGGCAGTGTAGTACTATTGCAACCGACCTTGCTAGTGCCCCAGTCTTTCTCTTTTACTGGTTCAGATGCCATTCCTCCAACTCCTCTGGCTATTACCACTGTGGGCTTGCTGCACACCTCTCAGGAGGGCTACCCTTGGGAAACTGGAGCCCCTTCACCCTGAGGGGCCTGGGAATTCCCTGATCCCCCATCTCCCTTGTTATAGGATGACCCACGCCCAACAACTAAACAGTGCGGGACACAAGCCCAGATCCTTGCATCAAGGAAGGCCAGACTCTATGATGCATATTACGCTCTCCTGCTCCCTTTGGGATCAGGCTGAGGTGAGATCTCCTGGAGCCACTTCCTTGTTTAATTTATTCTCCTGTCTATGTTGCTTCCTTCACTCCATTACAGATTTCTCCCAGGAGCAAAACTTAATAAACCACTTGCACGTGAATCTCATTCTCAGACTCTGCTTCTAGGAAGTCCCCCCAAAACAGGTTCAGAGAGGTGAAGCAATACATTGAGAGTTAGAAATCCAGCCCTACCCCTTAAAAGTGAGACTTCAGAAAATTATCTACCATGCTAAGCCCCAATGTTCTCAGATATAAAATAGTGATAATGACCCTTTATCTCCATCACAGCATTGTTGTGATTCACAAATGGACATAAAGGTACTTAAAAGGGTATGTGCAAGCATAAGCACTTTTAGTTAGCACTCCCCATTTTTAAGAAAAAAATTCTTTAAGACATAAAATACATATTGAAGAAAGCAATTGTCCCCACTTTGCATAGCAACCATTTCAAATTACTATTTCTGTGTTTTCATACAATGTTAAATGTGATTTTTTTTTCCTATTCTGATGGAATTGTGGTTTAAGCCCCACAGCTGAATAGAAGATATATTAAATCACACATATTTTTAACACAGTCATTAAGCTACTGAACAGGAGCTAAAACCTTTCTCCACAGCTCGTAGAAGATGCAGAAGAATCAACCCACTAACTATCCTAATTCCCCTCCCCATATCCACCCTACACTGCCCAGGCATAGAGTCTCAGGATGCAGGGCCAGGGAAGTGCAGAGGTTAGCTGAGAAATCTTTCCCCCAATCCCCTTTGGTAACGGTCCACTACCTCCCCATGAAGGCCATCTGAGGTAGAGAATTCTAGAAGTTGATATGCGCCTTGGTCTTTATCTGGATGCTTGCATTTCTGGGTGTTCACTCCACTAGAGGGGTGCTGAGCATGGAGAGAGATTCCTCAGAGAGTAATATATGCCCTATATCTGGATAGTTCCAAAAGTGGAAGGTTTGCTGATGCCGTCTTGCAGCAAGGGGCAGTGGGGCTGCAGTGTGGTGTAGAAAGGCAGAATGAGGTCTCTGCTCCAGGTAGAGAGTCGTAGAGTGGAAGTGCAACAGGAGCTACTGATTCCCCGTGACATGAGTAGGCCAGATGGAACTGCTGGCAGGAGCCATCAGGAGAAATGTCTGCCCTTTGCAAAGGAGATTTCAGTGAAGAAAGGAGTTGGATGGAAGCTCTAAACATGACCTCAAAAAAATATATCACAGCAGCCCTAAGCAGAATCTGAAGGAGTGAGCCAGAGCAAGGAAAAGAAAACTTCTACACAAGTGATTTAGGGCCAGAGATACAAGAGAACCCCCCATCACCCCTTCTTCTTCCTCGCAGCCCCCAACTGTGTAGGAGCTAGAGCCAGAAGAGAAGTGATAGGTTGAATGGGTAAAAGGGATAAAACAAAAACCCCCACCTTGTGAATCCTATTCAATAATGGCCAGTGTGATCAGCAGGGAGGAGAAGAACACTCTGAAATTGATAGGGAATTTATAAAATGCACTGGAATAAATTTTAACAACCATGAATGACCAGAAATTTATAAAATTTGCCCAAATTTTCATTAAAGATATAGGACAGCGCAATTTCACAGAGTACAGCTGAAAACAATGATTAAAAAGAATCAAATCCTTCAAAACTGAGAGGTACAACATAGGGAATATGGTCAATGGTATTATAATAGCATTACATAGTGACAGATGGTAGCCACGCTTGTGATGAGCATAGCTTGATGCATGCAGTTGTTGAATCACTATGTTGTACACCTGAAACGAATGTAACATTGGGTGTCAACTATACTTCAACAAACATTTTTAAATAAAATCATTTTATACTCTACTGAGTCCAAAGTCTTCAATAAATTAGCTACACATCAGTAGATAATTTGGCCTACAAATTATCCAAATTTAGTAAGACTGCAAAATATGATAACCAAAGTATAATAAGAAATATGGTAAGGGGTCACAATGGAATAAGGGAATCCATTTAAGGGTTAAGAGTATAGGTTTTAATGTCAGACCAAATTGAGTTGTAATCCCAGTTCCTGACTCACCAGCTGAGTGGCCCTGGGCAAGTTTCTTACACCCACTAAGCCTTGGTTTGCTGATCTGAAATTGTGTATGAAACGGGCAGATTGACCCATGAGGATTCATCAAGGTCTGCTATTCAAAGGCTGCACTCTGGTTTCATCCTCTCTGTTGTTGTTAGTTCCCCCTCTCCCCCATAATAAACTTTAGCTCAAAAAACTAAGATTTCCCTTCAATTGATGGTTTGCAGATTGTGCTGACTCAGGGTTTAAAAAGAAAGATGTACTCATGTTCTTCAGAACAGAGGCTCTAGTCATCACTGCCTACGGCTGGATCTGGCAAAAGACACAGCTTCTAAAAGCATGAAAGGTTGCACAAAGGCAGGAGTGGCCAGAACAGGCAGGGTAATGAGAGCTGAGAGATGATAGTCTGCCTACACTTCTCCAAGCCTCTACCCCTGCAAGGCTGTGTCTGTCGAGAGTGCATAGCCTTAACGTGCTGAATGGGCTAGCAGTAACCCTAATTATTGTCCTAAATTACATGTAAAATTACAGACTGCTGAGGATGAAGCTGTGTTCAGCAACCCTCCTTCACTTTTGCTGTGACCCTCCAAGGAAGAATCAGAAGTAGATAAGTAAGCAGGAAGTAAACAGGATAAGTAAGCAGCACAACTGGTGGGAGAAAATTCTGGAAAAGAGGCCGTAAAGAAAGAGCTGTATATGGTTCTAGAAAACTCCTCATTCTGTGCCATCAAATGAACCCAATCTTTAAAGATTTTATTTATTTATTCGACAGAGATGGAGACAGCCAGCGAGAGAGGAAACACAAGCAGGGGGAGTGGGAGAGGAAGAAGCAGGCTCATAGCAGAGGAGCCTGATGTGGGGCTCAATCCCATAACGCCAGGATCACGCCCTGAGCCGAAGGCAGACGCTTAACCGCTGTGCCACCCAGGCGCCCCCTCAAATGAACCCAATCTTTAAAAATCTTGTTTGTCACAATATCTATTAAGAGTCTGCTGTTTCTGCTATTAGGATATTATATTCCTTTGGATAGATTACGGCACTTGCCATATAAGGACAGTCACTATTTTTGGGTCAAGATAATTGGTCATCCACTCCTCTGTAGTTCTCAGTATGGAGTGAACAGAGAAAGCCAATTTTTTTTTATTTTTATTGTTAATGTTTTATGGTTAACTCAAATATGAACAAGATAATGTGGAGAAGTGCAGATAAGTGTTGTTTCCTAAGGGAGATATATTTATAGAAAAGATGATTTTTAAGAGCAAAAATAGAAATGTTTATATATATGAGGAAATTAAGAAAGATTGAGTGGATCATTATTTAGAGGAACTTCAATTTGAAGAGCGATTTAAATAAAAAATATGAATTCCTATGCCATAGATAACAGTTACAATAGAGAAAAAATAATTGGGAAGAAATTACAGGGTAAGTCACTTGGATTCTAGTATTTACATTCCAGTGCACAAGGTACAGTGAGTAAGTACATGTAAACTGCTGGGTTTTTTATGAGGCAAAATATGGTCTAATAATGATATCATTATTAGAAGGGATTCCTTGTTCAAAAGCTCTTTAATATGAGGTCAGTTGTAAGTAAACTCTCAGAAGTGAGCTATTAATCCTCATAATCTTTGCATCTCTCCTTGTATCTTATAATAGTATATATATATATATACATATATATATATATATATATTTCATATTTATTGGAGAAAATTAGCTCCATGATGCAAAGGGTAGTAGTGCAGAGTGATAAATAGCCTTTGAAAGAAAATAAAAGTACAAAGAAACACAAGCAAGTTGCACCATCACTCTTGGGTGTATCCTTGTAGCAGATTGTATTTTCTGAAAATGACCACAGGAATATGACTAGTTTCATATGATCTTTCTCACATGCTCTTCCAGAATCTTACCATTCTTCTACTAAAAATTGGAATCTCTCTTCCCTTTGTAACTGAGTGTTTCTTTGTAGCTGTTTCAATGACTAGAATGCAGATATGATGCTGTGTGACTTCTAAGGCAAAGTCATGAAGGTAACACTATCTTCATCTGCCTATCTCTCTCAGGATGTTCACCACTGGAGCCCAGCCACCATCTTACAAGGGAGCCCAGACCACATGGAGAGGCCATGATGAAATGTTCTGGGCAATAGCTAAGGTTGTAGCCAATAGGCAACATCAACAACTAGACGTGAGCAAGGAGCCTTCAGATGATTCTAGTCTCAGCCTTCAACCTGTTCCAGCTGATGCAAAGTACAGCAGAGATGAGGTACACTTACAGACTCTTAAACAAATTGTGATTCATAAACAAAATAAGTGTCATTGTTTAAGCCACTACGTTTCAAGATGGTTTGTTTCACAGCAATAAATAACGAATATAATCATAAGAACCATTTGGTCAGACAAGAGTGTAATGGTATTTCCTCATATAGATCTAAATACTAGAACAGTTTAAAAATAGCATGTAGGAGACTTGTATTTTGGGTAAGTCATTGTTTTAGCACCGTGCTTACCACAAAATAGCCACACAAAAATTAATTTAATTTATTTGGAATTCACATTCTGATAAATATAATATATAGATACTGGTATACCTATATATCAGGCCCCATTCCCAGAAGTTTTGTGTTTAAAACAACTCTTTTAGAGGAAATAAAAGAGGTTAGAACTTAGACATTGACAGACACACCATAACCACCTTTGTTTTTCTTGGAGAGATTTCAATGATAAAAGCTCTAATGAAAGGTGTGTTCTGTACTAAACCTAAAATAATAAAGAAACCACTAAGAAAATCCTAAAGAGCATTGACCAGTATGAAAGCACTTATAGACCACTAAAATGCATTTCAAAATAAGTCTCGACTTTAAATAATATAATGAAGCATCATCTGACAAACCAATCATTTAAAGTGGCTAGATGTTTTGCATGAGCAAGAAATAGGCTTTTTCCTGTGTGAATACTATACCATATACAGAGTCTGGAATAACACAAATAATTTCTCCTTATTAATCAGTTGTGTTATATACATGGCATTATAAAATACAGTACTTTGAAACATGGACATTTGTTTGGAGTTCCAGCCTGATTCATTAGTGTTATTCAACAAACTTTAACTTTAAATTGTGGCCATAAAAGATCAGATAAGAGGCATACACACAAAAATCCATTTTACAAGTTTCATGAACAGCTAAATTGCCTCAGAAAATAATCCAGAAGGTGGCGAAACTTTCCAAAATGTTGCTACTGCTGCTACTCTTACTACTACTACTACAAATAACAATAAAATGCTAATAAGAAGAATGGTCTTTTTAAATAAAATGGAAGAAGAACAGGTAAGGATCAGTACCATGTTAACGAATGATAGAAAACTAATACACTGCTAGTTCACTCCTATCTTTTATCAAAGAGAATTATTTTTAAACTGAGAATGGTAGAAAAAGCATGGTTGAGGGAACTGAAACCTGACATAGACATTCAGGTTTTTTCTGTCTTGGCTATTGTTAAAATATGCTGCTATAAACATGGGGGTGCAGATACTTTTTGAGTTAGTGTTTTTGTTTCCTTTGGATATATTCCCAGAAGTGGAATTGTTGGATCATGTTTTTAATTTTTTGTGACACCTCCATACTGTTTTCCATAGTGGCTGCACAAGTGTTCCCTTTTCTCCACATTGCCAGCACTAGTGATCTCTTGCCTTTTTGATGATGGCCATTCTAACGGGTGTGAGGTGATATCTCACTGTGGCTTGAATTTTCATTTCCCTAATGACTAGTGATGTTTTCATGTGCCTATTGGCCTTTTGTTTATCTTCTCTGGAGAAATGTCTATTCTTTTTAAAATTGGGTTATTTGCAGTTTTTTGCTATTGAGTTGTAGGAGTTCTTTATATATTTTGAATATTAACCCCTTATCAGATATATGGTTTGCAAATATTTTTTTCCACATTTTGTAGTTTTTCTGTTGATGGTTTCCTTCACTGTGTGGAAGATTTTTAGTTTGATATAGTCCCACTTGTTTTTTATTTTGTTGCTTGTGCTTGAGGTATCATATTCAGGTAAATCATTACCAAGACTAATGTCAAGGAGCTTTATTCCTATGTTTTCTTCTAGGTGCTTCATGGTTTCAGGCCTTACATTTGTCTTTAATCCATTGTAAGTTAATTTTTGTCGGTGGTGTAAGATGTGGTCCAGTTTCATTCTTTTACATGTGAATATCCAATCATCTCAGCAACATTTACTGAGAATTGTCTTTTCTCTATTGAGTATTCTGGCCTTCCTTGTCAACTGTTATTTGACTGTATAAGCTTGGGTTTATTTCTGGGCTCTTGATTCTGTTCCATTGATCTATTTGTTTTTATGCCAGTACCATTCTCATTTGATGACTATAGATTTATAGCATAGCTTGAAATCAGAAACTGTGTTGCTTCTGCTTTGTTCTTCTTTCTCAGGATTTCCTTGGATATTTGGGGTCTTGTGTAGGTCCACATAAACTTTAAAAGTGCTTTGTCTACTTCAGCAAGATACACCATTTTAATCTTGATAGGGATTGCATTGAATCTATAAACGGGTTTCAGTGGTACTGACATTTATTTTAAGAAATTAAGTCTCACAATTCGTAAACACATGATATCTTTCCATTTATTTTTATCTTCTTCAATTTCTTTCAACAATGTCTTGTAGTTTGAAATCTTTCATCTCTTTAGTTAAATTTATTCCTAAGTATTTTGTTGATGCTATTCTAAATGGGATCAATTTCTTTATTTCTTTTTCAGAAAATTTGTTGTTAGTGTATAAAAATGATTCTGATATTTTTCACCCAAGTTTTCATTTAAATTCCAGTCAGTTAACATACAGTGCAATACTAATTTCACATGTAGGATTTAGTGATTCATCACTTAAATACAACACCCAGTGCTCCTCACAAGTGCCCTCCTTAATACCCATCACTCATTTAACCCGTTCCCCCCCACCTCCCCTCCATCAACCCTCACTTTGTTCTCCATAGTTAAGAGTCTCTTATGATTTGCCTCCCTCTCTATCTCTTTTTTCTCTCTCTCCCCCATGTTCATCTATTTTGTTTCTTAAATTCCACATATGACTGAAATCATATGGTATTTGCATTTTTTCTGACTTATTTTGCTTAGCATAATACTCTCTAGCTCCATCCATGTCATTGGAAATGACAAGATTTCATCCTTTTTATGGCTGAGTAATATTCCATTTATAAATATAAATATAAATATAAATATAAATATATATATATATATATATATATATATATATATATATATATATATATGTATGCACATCACATCTTCTTTATCCATTTGTCGGTTGACGGACACTTGGGCTCTTTCTATAATTTGGCTATTGTTGATAATGCTGCTATAAACATCGGAATGCATGAATCCCTTCAAATCAGTATTTTTGTATCCTTTGGGTAAATACCTAGTACTGCAATTGCTGGATTGTAGAATAGTTCTATATTTAACTTTCTTAGGAAACTCCGTACTGTTTTCCAGAGTGGCTGCACTGATTTTTGAATGTTAATTTTGTCCACTGCAACTTAACTGAATTCATTATTTAGATCTGATAGTTTTTTGGTTGAATCTTTAGGATTTTCTAGATACAAAATCATGTCATCTGCAAATAGAGATAATTTTACTTCCTCTTTTTAAATTCTGATACCTTTTATTTCTTTTTCTTGCCTGATTGCTCTAGCTAGGACTTTCAGTACTATGTTGAATAAGAGTGGTGAGAGTGGGCACTCTTGTCTTATTCCTGGTGTTAGAGAAAAAGCTTTCAACTTTTCATTATTGACTATGAAGAATTTTTCATTTTTTACCTAATGCTTGAATAGAAATACCTGATACTTGCTGATACACATAAGAAATAGAACACACACACATTGATCCTTTCTTTATCCCTCATTCCTCTTCCAGCATTTGTCTCATATAAAATAATAACCAAATGGCAGGAAAGGATGCTAACTGCATGTCACTACCTACTATGTTTCAGGAAATATGCTAAGTGTTTTCACATTTTTATTGTCATAACAACTCTTTGATATAGGTATTATTTTTCTAATTATTACAAATGAGGAAATTAAGGTCTCATTATTGATCTCATAAAGATGACAAGTGATCAGTCAGAATTAGAAACAACAGCTGTCTTCACTTTAGTCTGCTTTCTTGACAGCTTTAAAGAAAAACATCTAAACTTCTTTCAGTTAATAAGGACTTTCGTTAGTATCTAGAATGCTGTGGAAAATATCCTAGGGAGATTTCTAAAGTAGGACACCATGTTTGGTCTTTCATTTCCTCTTGCGTGTTTAAAACACAACATTATGTTTCCTGAGAGACTGATTCAACTATTTTAAAATACACGTTTCTATACAATACTTTAAAATTTTGAGTGCCTGTTATCAAGATAACATATATATAAGCTGTCTATACTTGAGAATCACCAGTTTGGAAAATGTCTTCAGGTATCTTTAAAGAAACAAACTCTATGTTAATATGAAAGAATAATTGAAAGCATTTTATTAGAATTAAGGAAAACTGTGGATATTTGACCACAGCTGTTGCTAGGAAAGGACCACTTAACAGATTTCAGCAGGTCACAAAATTCCAGTCTCTTCAGTGCACACAGCAGGGTGAGGATAAACAGGAGATTCTCAATGGCTGCCTTTTAATTGATGAATGCCAATATTCAGTGACTCATGATGATATCTTATGAGAAGCTGGGGAGAGGAACAATTATACTGGAGAGTATGGGTACAAAACAGAAGAGATTAAAGGCTCCTTGAACCTTATTCCTTATCACAAGAACCACCTGACCCAAAAGGATTGAATGGAAAAGGGAAAAGTGTTCAAGTTCATTAAGATTTTTCTCAGGACTGAGTGAGTTTAAACCCCTTGGAGTTAGGGAAAGAAAAGGCAAAGGATCAAGAAAAAAATTATTAAATATTTCACTTGTGAAGATGAGGAAGATGTAATTGATATGTTTGGCTCCTTGGCATAAGCATAGGTTGGTGGTACCTCATGAGCAAAAAGCCAACTTAGAGGTGGTAAATAGTTCAATTCCATCCAATTATAAAGAAAGAGGAAGGAGAAGGGAGACGATGAAGGGATCCATCCATCATGCACAATACAAATAAAAGGCTGTCACTCATTTTCCTAATGTCAAAAAAAGGAACTATTTAGCAATTTTTGACACCAAGGAAATAATTTGTAATAGCCTTCTTCACTTTTCAATTCATCCTTAAATTTAAAAGAAAGAAAAAAATCCATTCAATTGTTTCTATTATAAGTCAGTTCATCATTTATGAATCCATGTCAGTGTCTTAGTTTTTTCAGTGAAATAGCTAATTCATATCGTATTTGCCGTCACCACTTCAGAGTGAATCACTGCTGTTTGATTTAGCCTGTCATCTGACACTGAGCATCTCAAAACCATTTGCATCACTCTTCTCGTTCTGATCTGTACATATGGTAATAATTAGGAATGTGATACCTTACATTCATTTAAAATACCCAGTGAATTTACAATGTAATAATAAAACCAGCATAATTTATATATCACAGGAAAAATTTGTGCTAAACTATGTGCACTAAGTTATAACCGTTAATTGTATATAAAAAATCATAATAATTTCAGAGTAGAAACAGAACATATAATTTTATAAAAACATATAATCCCATCGAGATATTTATAACTATCTTCTATAAAGGATTTAAAATATGGACTCAATGCATGCTATAGAAAATATTTGATTTTTAAATCACTATTTTTATTTCAAAACAGAATGCCCAGAGTTTCCTCTCTCCCCAAATACACCTGCAATTTTCAAGTCCTTTTAATTCATGCCTTTAAATGAAAGGGTTGAGTATACAAGGTCAGTGAAAATGTTATTTATGGTTGAAATGTTTTTGCTACATCTATTTTAAGAAGGGTCATTTTTCATTTCATTTTTTAAAATTGCTTTAAAGTGTTTAGCTGACTATACAAAATTACTCAATGTGCAACTAGCAGTTTCCTCTATGTCTAATCTCTGGGTAGCCTAAGAATTATATAAGATCTTATAATTAAGATGATTAAGTTAAAATTGTACCCTTTAAATGTTTTTATGTTTGTACTATTCATCTCTATGTTAATTATTTTACTATGACTATAAAAAAAAATCTTCCTCTTAAATGTGTTTCTTACCTCTCTATTCATTTTCTTTCCTCTGGGGTTTCGAAAAATACAATGTCAACATTTAAAGCACAGACCTTCATATCCAATGCCAGTATTTTATGTTAAGATGGCCTGTAGTTATGAAGATTCTTATTTCATAACTGATATTTCCACAAAGAATATCACTTCTGTCCCATTTTCTCTAGGAAATATACCCCTCAAGTCAGTTGTGCTTTTTTTTAAATTGTGATAACTATTATTTTGCCTTTTGAGGGTCTACTAAATTCAAAATGCATATTGTTCCTGGTGAATATTTTTAGATATTTAAATTCCCATTTTCTCGCTGGTTGGTATTAGCAACTCTTCTCTTTCAGCTAAAAGAGCACATCAGCTTTGTCGTGCAGCCCAGCAGAAACTGCAGATCTGTGAGCACCTAAACACAGGAAGAGAGCATTACTGAAGCTAAACTAGAGTATTAAGGAAACCTTCAGTCCTGGCAAGTGCTGGATGCCAGGAGTCAGGGAATTCACATACAACAGATTTAAAGATCAAAATATAAAACATCAACAACTAAGCAAGGTTTAGCAAATTTTATTTGAAATTGCTTGCATCCTGCAGCTGGAAGTTTATGCAGTTGTGATTCTTGAACTGTAGTTCAGTTCAGTAGAATGACATCAACTACTGATGCTTTTCTAAGCCAAAGGAGATTTCAAAGTGTAACTATTTACAAGTTAAAATGAGAAGGAATCAAGTCTCTCAAAATTAAGAGTTTACCATAAGGCCGAGGAAAATAGTCAAAACAATGACTACTGAGAAACAATTATGATTATTTTTATATTCTTACTACTGTCCAAGGTCTCTAGGTATTTAAAGAAGAAAATTAAACAAAAACAAACATTTCATTTGTAGGTAGACAAAAAATAAATGACTAACCTTGACTTCCATCAGCATACAAAATCCTACATAACCAATGACAGACTTCATTGTTTAAAGACTACTTGGGGATGATGAAGAAAAAAGATGATGTAATCTAATATGTGATAAAGAGAGATATAATATTCTCTACTGGAAGGCATTCCTATCATGTCATATCAAAGTCTAGCAAAACGTTGAAAGTTAGAAATGTTATCAAGCATTAGCAGGCATTTAAAGAACGTCTCTTGAATATTTCTAGCATAAAAAAGTATTTCATGTGATGTAAATGAATGGTAATTTTCTGACTTTAAAAGAGAGCTGTGCCAGTACATTTCAGCGTTCTGGACCCAATTCTGCAAACATGGAGACGCTTTCAATTTGCTCTGCCTGCCTTCCCGCCTTAGATGGCTGCGATTGCAGCGAAATTAATCCATTTAAAAATCTGCGGCTTAAACTTAAGGATTTTCAGTTTTTTCCCCCTTCTCTCTTTTTTTTTTTTCTTAGAATATCAATAAGTTCCAATTGAAGAGCGGATTCTTTTGCAATTCAGGCATGTGCCGGCGATAACGGGCGAGTTGGCATGAAGAGAGGCAGAGATGGATTAATTATGCAGAGAACATGGAAATTCTGCTTATCATCGGCTAGCAAAGGAGCCCGGCTCACATAATCAGCAAACGAAGGGAGAGGAAAAAATAACAATGCAATGGCACCTTCCAGCCCATCATCAGGATTTTTTCTACCCCCCTTGTAATTAAAAAATAACATACACTTATAGCCCTATCTCCTGTGCAGGCAAGGAGTGGATGTCCACAAAATAATTGCACTGGGATATTAGAGCTGGCAACATGGGCTGTCCATTCCTGCTTGCTCTCCCTCTCACCCTCTCTTTCTCTTTTGGCCTCTCAAGGCACTTTGCTTCTGAACTCAATCCAAATCAGACGGATGTCTCAGGTGACATGCTAGCTCAGTTTCCAAAAATCCCAAATTGGTACCTTATCATGATCCAAGCAAACATACATACATATATGATAAATATTTGAAGGGCTGACTCTGGGGGGAGGCTTTGGAACCGATCACCTGTGGACTATCTGGTCACTTTTGTTTTTTGACAAAACCTGTCCTAATAACCTTCATTTTGCAAAATGACTGGTGGGCTGTGCCATGGCTGTGTTCATCTTCTCAAATGATTTCACTTACCTACAACTTTTGGTTTCTATTCTCTTTGCCAGTTCACTTTATGAATTCAAGTATATATAGTTAATGATTGCAGTGTTTGTGCCTCCAAATCAGAATTCACAATTCTTCATTGTTACTGTAAAATCTGACAGCTTAATGCTTTGCATTTCTCTAAATGCCAAAAGAGACTACAATGAACCTAGTTTATTGCCTTAAAGAAAATAAAATTTAATCTCACACTCATATCCATGTGTTTTTCAGTTCTGAAAATTAGCATACAAACACAAATGTTAAACAACGATACTCCTGACTGAATGCCATCAAAGTAGGTTTTGCGGCTTTAATTGTCACCCAAATAATTTGACCCAGTTACAAGCATCAGTCCCAAGAAGCTCTGGCCATGAGAGAGACCATTTCTTCCTGCAGAAGTTATTGGTGAGCTAGAGGAACAGAAAAATGAAAATAAACCTGGAAAGACAAATTATGCAACGTATGAAGGAAAGATGTTGTCCCGAAGTGCAGTAAGCTGGAATTAGAAAGCTGGCAGACTCTGAAAATGTAATTTATTCATAGAGTTCCACCAAAGCAGGGAACCAGTGTGGGGCGCAGTTTACACGCTTGTGGGAATGCTTTAAGTGACAGTGAGGGTAATGGACGGATTTTTTAAACTAATTATTTCCATGTCTATGCATATAGACTTGCACACACTCTAGTCTACATGAGTATTATCGAAAACAAAGTCTGAGTAAAGGGGATCAAGTGAATGTTTGGGAATATTTTTGGTTATTGACTTTGTTAGCTGCTGAAAGAGTGGAAGGAAAATAAAATTAGAAAAAAAATACTCGAGCAGGGAGTGGGCAGGGTTAAGGGTAAAGAAAGGTGGAGAAGGAAAAGAGAATCCCAATGGAGAACAAGAAGGTAAAGAAAATCATAACTGTGACAGTAGAAGTTATAATTTTTATGTCTAGTTATTTTGTAAATGTATGCATATGAGATATATTTTAAATGAATTAAATATAAATAGGAGGTACCTCAAATGTGTATCCCCACACCAAGAAATGTTCAAATGCATAAATTAAAGACCATAGATTCCATGGAGCAGAATGTAATTTACCAAGGATTTTGGAGCACAGACACAGTGAATAGGGGAATACAGCTGGCATTATTTGGCCACCCATTACCATTGAATTCCTACCTTCCTACAATTCAGTCCCTTCAAACACATTTAGTATCTTCTTTGACTCAGCTCTTAAAACTACTCTTAGTGTAATAAAACCTACCTCTTAGAAGTTCCCAGATAAAAGGTTTTGAATAATCAATGAGAAGCAATGAGTAATTCTTGCTTACGCCAATTATCAGACCAAATCTGACTACTTTTGATATTAGAGGGGAAGATGAAGTCAGAGCAAAGGTGATCCTAAAGTATTACATGACATTACCTATTCTGCAAAATAAGTTTACTGGGCTTTTGGGCTCCTGAAAAACTGATACTATTCTAAGATCAAAATATTGAACTAGTTTAATTCAATCAGACACTAGAAAATGATTTCCTACAGGCTTACCAGATGGGCAGAGAATGATCCAGAATGGTGGTCTTTCAGAGGCTGTCCTTGTTGAGTAGTCCCAGGTTCCTTAACCCGGGCTGCATGTTAGAATCTCAGGAGAGCTTTTCAAAAACACTTATGCCAGGGCCCCACCCCAGACCAAATTCTGGGGATGGGGCCTGGGTAAAGACACGCATCTATTATGACTCTATGTTTATATCTGTAGTTAGCTTCCTAGGTGATTCCAAAGGGCAGCCAGAGTTGAGGACCGTTAACTGCCGAGACCCATTCACTGTGCTTTATTGGACTCCATGTAAAATCCCAAACATCTTCAAGGGCCAGGGCCGTCATCAAAGCAAACTAGACTGTGAACACTGTGAGGGCAGGAATCACACTACTTGTTCTCTGCTTCATCTCCAGCATCTGGCCCAGTGCCTGCTACACAGCAGTCCTCAAAAATAATTTTGACTGAAAGAGTAAGGCAAACAGGAGCCAAAAAGACAAAGGGCTTTATGCCCATCTGTAACCATGGCTGCCTCCTCTGCTCTGTGTTCAACCCCACAAGCCTTGACAGTTAGGAAGCTTTCTCATGGTTTTCTGTCTGAAAGCCTGTGCTTGCAACTTTATAGAAACAGCATACTTCTATAATCTTTTATACTTCCTGAAAACATGTCTTAACATCTTTTACAAGAGAAGGTAGATAATAGAATTCTCAGTAACCGTAACTGTAAATGGATTTGTAATCTACCCATGATTAAAATTATTTTCATCATGAAGTAGAATTCTCATTATTGTTGCAATTTTAATATTATCAACTCCAAAGTGTCTTGGTGATTGATAATATAGACAGCGAAACCCTATATTATAGTAATTAAATTTAAAATGAATCAGCCATCCTTATATGTCTCAGTACAGTACCTGATTATTTGAAAACAATTATCTTTGCATGTCACCTAATGCCACACAGCACTTGGAGCTGCAACAAGGATTTGTTTGCAGTCACAAAGTTGCTGCAGGGTCGAAATACACAGATGCTGCCTCTTAGGTGCCACGATGAATATTTTCTCCATTAAAATACATGACTGCCACGAAAGTGAGCTATAACTGAAGAGGAATGAAGGCCTGAATTAGGAAACCTTTGAACAAAACCTTCAGGCTGAAATGTGCATTCATCACGGCTAAGTCTCACTGACTTTAAAGGAAACCCCGTCTCTGGGAAACCCCAGAAACCATGAGCCCAAGAGCAGCTTTCAAACTCAAGGATGAGGTTTCTCTTGTCTGAGCAGAGCCACGATCTAATGCATAATGCTTTCTTCATTTGATAGACTGTTCTTCAAAGGGAATGTCCCTCTTTAGAAATTAAATTAAATATTACTACATTTCCCAATGTTTTCTCCTATTTCCCTAATTAAGATTTTACAGGAACATGCATTTCTCAACTGCAGGAAGGGGCTCACTCCTCTGCTTCTCTTCATCTTGACACTTTTTGCAATCCTTCCCAAGCCTCCCTCTCGCTGGATGCCCTGCCCCACCACCCTCCCCATACACATTTTTGGGGGAAAAAAAAATTAGTACAAAAAATTCTTCCAGACTTGGTTCATTTGCAGATTTCACCAGGCTTGCAAAAAGCACACCTGTTGTGCTGTCTGGATTTCCTTTTCTGATCATAGGCTTCTGACAAAGAGGGGGGGAAAAGAAAGATTTTTATCAAACGCTCTTCACCGGACAATGAATTTTCTTCACCATTTGAATGTATCTGTGGAATGCCTGAGTGATTCATTACAGCAGATTGTGAAGTATGACAATGGGCCGCAGAAATGACTGATGGTATCTTTTTCCTGATTTCATTTCCCTGATCCTCTTCATCCCTTGGCCTGTGTACCTCGATTAATTAGAAACCAGGGATTTTCACTCATCAGCTGATGGGTTTCATGCTCCACTCTGTCACAAATCTGCTGCCTGCACTATCTCTCTTACAGCCGGTGGCTGCTTTAAAAACTTTCCCTTCTTTTTTTCCTTTTTTTTTTCCCCCTTTTTTGAAGCAATGCTTTGTGACTACAAGTTTAGGTCTTCTAAAGATTCAGACATATTTTTTAAAAAGAGATTAAAAATTAAAATAAGAAGATTCAAAATCTCTGATTAAGTTAATCCCCATCCAAATGATACTTGTCCAAAAATGAACTTTTTGAAGAGATAATAATATGTTTCATAGCTCTTAGCTTTCTAAGTTCTTTTCTGAAGATATAATAACTGAAGGTAAAGACTGAGAAAATATATAAATATGATTTTCGTGTGTGAGAACAAAAGCATGTATGTTCATTTCTCACCCATTTTGGGAAATCTATACTATATTTTTAAGCTCAATTGCATTCAAATTACTGTTGAATAACCCACTTTATAACAACATACTGAAATAAGTCATTGAACCATTATTGTTTCTGGAGGAAATATTTTATGATTGAAATATGCTCCCCCTTAGGGTATATACCAAATTAAATCACATGGTGATATAATCCCCAAGGCAGCAAATCAAAATTAAATGGTATTTAAAATGCAGGATATTTTATGTAAAACTCACACTCTGAAATCTAAAATAATGCTTAAATCAAAGGTGAAAAGCACATAAATTATTTTTACCAGAGAAAAGTGATAGGTACCTACTACTGCAAGGTTATTTATTAAAGTATTTTTCTCCGTATTAATTTACTTAACATTAACTTTGAACTGGGTCCCAGAATTAAAAGCAAAGCCCTCCATTTTAAAATGCCGGGTCCATCAGACTTGGGAAGACAGAGTAATGAGAAGGAGTTTACATTTTCATAGTGTTGCTTACAGTAGAAGATGTCAGGATTTCAGAGAGTTCATCCTGTAAGTCAGCTTTTTATAGAGTTTGCAAGTCATAATAAGAGAAAAAAAATAATTTGTGGGGGAGTACCTATCCCCTGCCATCTGAAGATTCTGACCGACAAAAGCTCTGATCAGTATTGAGGCCAAGCCTTATCTCCCATGACTCCTTGAAAGAAAACCACTACCAACTTAGCAGTTCTTTTAGTTTTGGTTAAGCACTAAGCAAACTGGGCAAAAGGAAGAGCTATCGTGTTTATGTTCCAGACATGTAAGAAAGGATACACAAAACTGTGCTATTAAATCTTTGTGGCATGTTTATTGCCATATATTGAAATCCACACTATCAAAAACATTGATTACATAACTCTGATCAGTAATGTGCCATGGTATTGAATTTTCTTTCAGATCCACGCCTAAATCTTTCTTGTTTTTGAAGTGGTCTATCAGACTTGAAGTAAAGTGGATCTCATAGGATTCATATCAATTTCTCTTCCTATGTACTTTTTTAAACCTCCATAATGCTGAAGCTGGACACAAGAGAGAGGTCAGGAAAATACACCTTGAGCTCTCATATACATGAAAGAAATCCATTACTTTTCAAAGTTATTGAAACCTCTTGTGAAATCATATTTGGCTTTAAGGATGCTCTGAGAAAAGAACAAAACAAAACAGAATTATACTTAATTTCAAGTAACCCCAAAGAAATTAGGAAATGGGTAAAGAAAAAAGATTGTTTAATTTTAAATAATCTCTGCTTTTGTAAATTAATATTTTTAATACAGAGTGTCATGGTTAATTTTACCTTATCTTTTTTTTTTTTAATATCTCATCTTTAAAATGGAACAAATCACTATCATTCTGCTAGCTGGGCTTAAAATGCTGCCTACATAATACACTTTTCTTTAGCAGTAATGCAAAAGAGCTCTGGAACAGTTGGAGAGTATTTTATTTTAACAACAACACAAGTGTGCTGATAATCTGGAGTATCAGGCCCATCTGTAAATTTCCCTAATTTGCTATGTCTTTCCCTAACACTACCAATATTGTGATAATGCCACATGCTCTTGAGAACCTGCTAGCGCCAGGCACAGGGACTAACAATCAGGAACAGACACAGTACCGAACGTAGGCCCAAAAGTCAGTGGGATGTGGTATTGCCTTCGACTGACCCTTGACTTCAGCCATCTCACAGTATACACTTCTAATGGTCCAGGAGAGTCACCAGTTTAGATGGTGTGTATCTAATCTATTAGATTAAGTCTAATATATTCATTCCTTTCCCTGGAATATTGCCTCTAAATATAGTTTTTGAAAATAATTTAATAGACTAAAACTTTTTATCTGATTGGCTAACTCTGAGATAACATGCCCGGAAGATATATATTTTTTTCTTTTCATGTAGCAATTTGAGATGAAGAAATGGAAACATTCTCAAAGTAATTACAGTGAGTAATTTTACCAAACTTTGCTGACTAACAAGCAAGGGTAAATTAAAACCAGAGCTTGCATCAAATGATATTTTCTGATCAAAATAAAAAGGCACTGCATTCATGTAATGCTAATGCACTATCAACCCAAAGCATTTTAATAACCATTTGCTTTGTTCTTTCAAGACCTCTTAAGATGACTGAATGACCGCATAATGGGCTTGAGTACTGTATGAAAAATACTCAGATATTTGTACATACTAAGCAGCATGCCAATGGAAAAGAGTCTGCATTTGTTGTTTGTAATCTTTATCACCTTCCTGGACTAAACAGTTCACACAGAAAATATGTACTGAATACAGAGATGAACAATTATAGTGAGTCCCCTAATGTTGTAGTTTAAGAACCATCAATACTTTTGTTAAAAATTAGGAATGCTATATAAGAAATCTTAACTGTGTATCTAAAGTAGGATCATAGGGGAAGAGAGGAAAAAATGAAACAAGATGAAACCAGAGAGAGAGACAAACCATAAGAGATTCTTAAATCTTAGGAAATAAACTGAGGGTTGCTGGAGGGGAAGGGGCAAAGGCGGAATGGGGTAACTGGGTGATGGACAATAGGGAGGGTATGTGTTGTAATGAGCAGTGGGTATTATGTAAGACTGATGAATCACAGACCTGTACCTCTGAAACAAATAATATATGTTAATTAATTGAGTTTAAATTAATTTTTTTTTAAAAAGTAGGATGGCAAGAGTAGTAGGTATCTGCTTTATTCTTCTAATATTTTAGAAATGACTTTCATCTTTCATTATGTCTTCATCATGCTGACAGAATGTTCCTACTATTAAATAAATCAGATTATATGAAATCTAAACTCTTAGTTTAGTCTTTGAAGTTTGTCTCATTGGGATTTACCATATGCCTTTTCAAACTTAGTTTCAAAGCTTCTCATTAAGTATCCACTGAACCAGGGTGTATTGAAAACCTAACATACATTTTCTTTGGTTATTTCTACATCATTAACATCTAGTACAGTGCCTGATTCATAGTATTATATTTTGTTGAATCAAAATAAACACAATTCAGTTTGAATGAGGTTGGCCTTCACTCTATCCTACAAATCCACATCTATTATGTTTAGATCACTACTGGAAATGTGTTCCTGTTTTCATTCTGCTAATTTATATTCTTTTTTAAAGAAAATTCACTTCTAGTAACAATTCCTTCCCCATCCTCATTATTTTCCTATTCTTGCATTATTAATTCATCCAAACATATAATTGATAAACATTTATCCTGTGTCAGTCAAATGAGATGTGGATCCCACACTTGAGAAGCTTATGTTTATTTGACACAACTTGATGCTTTAATGACAGTTTATTGCCTGGATCACTATTATTTAATATATATTAGTTTTCATTCTCTGAATAGATAACAATAACTTGAGGTTAGGGAATAGGACTCTGTTCTCACTCACCCAGGAACCCTGCCCACCTAGCTCACTGTTAAACAGTGGAAATGTTCAGTAAACTTGTCTATTGATTGAATTCTCTTTTAAATTCTAAGGACATATTTAGAACTTTATCACATTTCAAAAGCGAATTCAAAATTGGACACTGAGTATGACCTTTCAATTAATTATCGTATTTACTCTCATATTTCTCTGCTGTTTTCACTCAGTCTTGGAGATTGGGAACCCTGCCAGCATCTGGATTTTCCACCTTTGGTAACCCTCATTAATCTTTGTGATTATGGTCCCCATTTACTAGAAGCACCCAAATTACACCACAATTACTAGGAATATTAATTGGAAAGTGGATTTTCTACTTTGTCTCCCTTTATTTGTAATTCTTTAATGGCTTAAACCCAGGATTACTTTCAGAGCAGTGACAGAAAAGGACCAAAAAAAAAAAAAAAAGGGAAAGAGAGAAAGAAAGAAAGAAAGAAAGAAAGAAAGAAAGAAAGAAAGAAAGAAAAAGGAAATGTGTAGGTGATCAAAAAGGAGCATTTACATTTATTTCTAGGTGCAGACTCTTCGCAGAGAAAAATTATGAAGATGTTACCATCCCAGACTGTGCTACCCATTTCCCCCAAAGTTGAAGCTTTCCTGGAGACAGCCTTGTCCTGACTTAGGCAACCCAAGGATGTAACAGAGATATAAGAAAGAATGTCTTGTAAAACAGCTGAGCTGTGCCTGAAGGACAGATGCACGCTAGCTTTCAGTCCCATCAATCCAGCCAATGGCAAGCCACTGCTGCAATTTTATTTACCTTTCGTTAGGCCTGATGAGGACATTCTGCTCTTCTGAAGAGATCTCTTAAGGCTGTTTCAAGGGAGGAAAAGAGTAGTAAGTGAGAGATAAGCATTATAATGGAAAATAACATTTTCCTCTATCTTTTAAAATATTTTTCATATGTTTTTAAAAGACGTAGAGAGGAAAACACACAAAATTTTCCCCTAGAATAGGATTTTGGATCATCATTGCCATTTGATTACATATTTCTTCAACCTCTGTGTTCTAGATGAAAGAAAAATACACGCTTTCATATTTTTATTTTTTAAATGAAAGTATATACCAAAATTTGGCCCATGTTTCATAGCAGGAGTGAGAAAATAAGTCAATTCTAAAAGTGTGACCTCACTGCACTCCCTACTACACTTGAGAAGAATCTCCAAGTCAGAGGCATTAAAAGTATCTCTTTCTTGAGGTTATATTGAATCCTTCTTAATTTCCCAGTTGGATTTGGACGCCACCTCTTAGGAATGTTTGGATATGTGTAGCAGGGATGTAAGCCTGGTGCAGATAAAAACAAAAGTTAAATCAAGACCTGCCCACTGCAGTAAGCCAGGAACCCAGAAGAGTTGTTGCAAGAATAGAATTGAGTTTGACAGGAAGCACCTAAGATAGAGTGCTATAGGAAGTATTCCAAAAGTGAGAAGGAAGAGAGTGGACTCACAGCCTGACTCTGGTCTTTACTTTCTATTAGAGTTTTGGTAAGATTTCATTTGAAAAAAATAGAGTTCTGTTGAAAGAAGGAGGGGCAGTAGGGGAGGGGGAGAGGAAAGGGAAGAGGGAGGTAGAAAGGAGGGGGAGAAAGAGGAATGGGGAGGGGAAAGGGGAAAGGAGAAGGGGAGGAGACGGGACAGGGTGGGGAGTTGTTGTTGGTGGAGGAAAGAGAAGGAGAGGCAGTAGTTGTTGTTTGATAATCCCTTGACAAGAGGAAGAGTTTTCTTGAGAACTAGACAGAATCTGTTTCACAATATACCCCAAATGTTTGTCACAGTACCTGGCACATGGTGGGCATTCAATACATATTTATTAAGCAAATGGATGAATAAATAAATGAAAGAGTGTCACAGATCAGTTGACTATGCATTAAATAGCTCAAGAAATAAACAGAGTACAATAGTTGGTTAATGAATGCCCACAAAGCAAGGAGGCAGACAGGTAGTGCAGAAATCTGTTCACAAGAAGCAAGGTCCTAGTCATTGTAACAGAAATCCGGGACCTAGGACAGGGACTGGGTAGAAGAAGGTAGGCCTCAGACCTAACAGAAACTTAGATATCTGGGAGTGTACTAGAAAAGAATCTGGATAACAACCAAAGCAGAAATCCAAACTGGGGCTTGGAAGCAAGATGGGAAAACTGTTTTCAACAGTGACAGTGGGTTAAGGGCAGACTTTCAAAAGGAAGACTCAGGTACTCAAATCTGGTCCTCCCAGTTCTGGTCAAGGTGAGTTCTGGGAACTGGAGGTGATTGGCAATAATCTCAATCATGATTAATGTTTGGAGTCAGAAGCTAAAATCCAGCCTTGGTTTGCACTCAATCCTTTTCTCTCAAGTTAGGAAGTTTTTTGTTTTTGTTTTTTTAAGTTTGTTCAGCAATTTCTTTCACCTTTGAAAAGGTTCAACTAGGGAAAATCACAGTAGAGTGAAGGAGATGACTTTCAGAGGTAAGAAAAAGGCCGGGTGAGATCTAAGAAGGCTTCCCAGACTAAAAAATTTGAATACCACTGGTCTAATGCTTATACAGTAACCTCTACAGATACACATTTATTACAGGTGAATGAACTAAGTTAGCTCACTTGACAAAATGTATGATCATCCAAAAAGAAAAATGTTCACCAGAGTGCCATGAAATATGTAGATTTCTCTCTGAATGTAATAAATAGTACGGTATTTATTGAGGAGAGGATAAAGATTATTATGCATTTATTTTTTTTATTATAAGACTGTACAAAGTCTTGATAAAATATTTAACTATTGGTAGTAAAAGCAAACATGGTCTTTCCCATTTGGCCAGTACCACTTAGAAGAATGTTAAAAAGCATCCTATTATATATGGTTTTAGAAACATTCTATGCATATGCAAGTGTATAGATTTTCACACTTTTCTTACACAAATGGAATCATACTCAATGTTTTGCAATTTGCTTTCTGCAAATAGTATTTCTTAAACGTCTTTCTACATAGGCTCATATAGATCGATAGATCTGCCTTATATTACCCATTGGGCTACATAATATTCTATTTTTATGTATACTATACTGCAATGAATATTTGTTACCATATTATTTATGCCCATTTGTGTGAATGTGCCTGCAGGATAAATTTCTACAAGTGAGATTTCTGGACCAAAAGCATGTAGACTTGTATTCAGGAGCCCCATGAAAATAAACAGCACAATTTTTTGTTTTATTTTTTGTTTCTATTTCACTTTATACAATAAAATGAAAAAATATACTATTTTTTAAGGTGTGTAAATGTTATACTTTTTTATTTTATTTTATTTATTTATTTATTTTTTAAAGATTTTTTTGTTTATTTATTCGACAGAGATAGAGACAGCCAGCGAGAGAGGGAACACAAGCAGGGGGAGTGGGAGAGGAAGAAGCAGGCTCATAGCGGAGGAGCCTGATGTGGGGCTCGATCCCATAACGCCAGGATCACGCCCTGAGCTGAAGGCAGACGCTTAACCACTGTGCCACCCAGGCGCCCCAATGTTATACTTTTTTAAAGTATTCATTTTATTTACAGTATCAAACCAGGCAAAATCATAGCTAATTAACCAATATTATTAATGTCTTTACTAAGGTAGAATTCAAAATATAGTTTTGAATTCCATCTCACAACTGCAGAGAATAACAGAGAAGAAAATAGAAATATTAGTAAAGCAACATCTCCCACTCTTGAGAACACAGATTACTTACAGTTGAAAGTGGTACTCCACTTTGAAGGTTAATGCTCTATGTCAGTCAGAGGAAAACAATTGCCTTCACTATATGTAAGTCAATAAAAGTCTCTCTGTCTCTCTTTAGGGAGGGGTGTAAGGCCAAACCCAAGATACAACATGGGAGAAATCTTGCCCTGGAAAAGCAGTTAGAAGCTAGTCCTGAATGGAGGAAAGGCAGGAGTGAATGGTAGTTTGAAGGACTAAACTTGATCCCATTGCAAAAGTAGGGGCTACAAGCTTCTAGAATTGGCTTCAGTCAACCACAGAGAAAAAGTCTGTCTCTGTAACCAGAAATGGTCCTGTCCCTTCATGGGTCATATGAGGTCCCTTCAAGTTCTGTCCTTAGTAAAAGGCGATTTCCCTATTTCTCCCCCTGGCATGGAAAAGATGGTGCTATGACCCTGGGAGTTCAGGAAGAAAGAAACAACAAAATTTCCTTGATGGTGTACAGTAGCAAGGATCTCAGCAGTGGTGATAGTGACTTGAAGTAGCAGCAACAGAAAAAATGTAGAAAAAAGGACTCCTCGTATGGACCTGCACCCTTGTGACCCAAACTAAGCTGGGCTAGGTGCTATACAGTTGACATTGATAGCAGGAAGGAGAAGGTGGGCTTCGCTCATATGCCAGGAACAGAATGCCCTGGGATCCTGGAGGCAGGCCGAAGGCACAGAAGGAATCAAGTATCTGTCATACCTGAAGGCTTTCTTGCAAGGCATGCCTCTGTGAGTGTCTCATTCTAGCATGTGCATTACTGGAGGGACACTGTTGGTTTTGTTATCATTAGTGCAAAGTTTACCTATGGCTTTTTCTATCTAGGCTGGGGAGTTTGGAAATAAGTTTTAAATGCACTATACATAAATACATATTTATAATGACCATGTATACCGTGCAATCTTTAGCAACCATGGTTTTGAGAATTCTCATATGAAAAATCCAACTTTTTGTACGTGATGGTTCAGGTGTGTGTTCTTAAGTAAGAGAATACAACAATAGTGCCCCCCTCTTCTAGTTTCCATATAGTGCATGATAAAAGAGATTTTTTTATGTGGAAGAGAATCTGGTTCAATAGCCAGAAGCTTAGGTCCAGGAAAAGCTCTACATTTGCTTACAAAGGACAGACTGTGGCGGGTGAAAACAAGAGCAGATAGATGCAAAAAAAAAAATTTAGTATTAAAAAAAGAATAGTTTTGCCTTTTATGGTCAATTTAGTATCATCTCTATGATGACCATTCTAACTTAACGTTATATTTTAAATTAGTTTTTATGTTCAATGTAATTATTTTTCAAAAGGTTAATTTATTTATTTGAGAGAGAAAGAGAGAGTGTGCACGTGTGCAAGCAGGGGGAAGGGCAGAGGGAGAGGAAGAGAGAATTCTCAGATTCCCCGCTGAGGGCCCAGCCCCCCACAGGGCTCGATCTCAGGATTCATGAGATCATGAGCTGAGTTGAAATCAAGAGTCAGATGCTTAAATGTAAATTGAACCACCCAGGTGCCCCTCAATGTAAATATTTTTATATTATGCCAGTAATTCTCAATCTATGAAGAGTAATGGAATGAGAACTTAATAAAATCATCAAGGCTAAGCAAACAAACAAACAAAAGCATTTAGTATCATCTAAAATCAGACCCATCACCAAGCGACAAAGCTTGCCACCAGGGAAAATGGTCAGTCTGGTATCAATTGATCAATTACTAATGATTAAAAATATATCTTGATAATGGATTTTCACAATGTGTCTCTTGCTCTGTAGCACTGGTGTTTCAGTCCAGATGTTTTACTATGACATTAACCATCAGATGTTCCCTGGTTCTACCTCTCAGGACTTACTTTTTATGGTCATATAGATTTTAGAAACTAAAACCTTAGGAGACTGGGTCTCTTTGACCTTTTGTAGCCCTCATCTTGCCTTTTCATTCTGCCTTGGATTTCTCCATCTAAGTGGGTTCAGACAGCCCTCCAATCAACCAGCAACAAGTTCAAATATAATTATGACAAATGCAAGGTCTGGAAACCCTGCCTGGTAATTGACTTTGAAAGAGACTTAAAGCTTCTTACAGAATCAAGCCTATTGTAATGGGGCATGTATTGTAATACCAACTCCGTAATTGTCCACTTCAGTTCAGAATTGAGAGATGCACTGTGCATTCTGAATTTGCTTTTAATAAAAATGTGTTTTTACCCACTATACCAAAACTTATTTGATAGTAAGTCCTCTAGATTACCAAAAATTGTGCAGAAATTCCAGACATTATAGAGTTTTCCTCTCATCCAGATAAATCCTAACTTCCTGTATTTCAGCATATAACTCCCCCAAAAACCTAGACTACTGTATCTCCAGTGTAACTGCTGTATATTCTCCTGCCATAAAGTAGGGCTCATCCTCACTTATTGTGAATAGACAAGGATTCCTCCCATTTGCATACTTCTAAAAGCATGTATGCTTTGCCCCTATTTAAATATAAGTTCTCATTTAATGGCATGGCAAATCTAAAATGATTTAAAAAAACTATTCCAAATTATTGCAGTGGTTCTTTTTATAGTTACCTCCTTTGTGTTCAGGGGCTACAGAGCACCTGTCTTATACAAATAGATTATTCTTTTTGTCTACATAATAATCCTTAGTTTACTTCAGATTTTTCTTTCCAAATTGCTATTAGTAGAACATTTCTAGAATCGCCAGCATTTCATGAATTCTACGCCTTGGCCTTTTCCCCTTGAGTACAGAGATATTCTTCTTAAAGGAGGCTTTGTAGGGACAAAGCAAGGTTTGGGATCAGTGAGAGGTCCTGTTCTGCATCCTTCCAGTTGTGTAGAATTGCATGGGAAGTGAGATTTATACTTACAAGATGACAAGTTTTACCTTTTTTTTTTTAATGTTTTCTTGAGGCGCTTGTTCACAGAAAGTGAAACACCTAGAATCCTTATAATAAACTATCTGTCTTGCTCAAAGGACTTAGAAGGTATGCTGCTATGAGTGCCTCAAGGACTCTGTTATAATACAGATGCATTTATGGCACACTCCCATACTCAAAGCTCACCGACTGTCTGGGCTCTATCCTGGGACCCGTCAACCTTATCCCTGTGGATCTGAACCAGTTGTAGTTTTATATATTAAAACTGCAGAGAAATAGGGCATTTTCTTTGCTGGCACTGTGTAGAAAATATCAGCTTGTTTTCTTAACTGTTGGCCTATTTATTTCACAGCCAGTCTCAGAAAATGGGCCGGCTCCTTACTACTCCCACACAATATAAGAGCTTGTTTCCAAAGAGCAGAGAAAATTGACTAAGATCCTTGGTTAGATGACAGATGGATTCTGTGGCTTTGCCAGAGACGTGAAATTACAGGTGACACCTGATATGTGATAATAAAGAGCACCCACCCAGTAATCTGCCCTTGGCCTTTATATTTGTGATGTCATCAGCATGCAGGTGGCTTCTTGGGATCCTGAATAAAATACTGAGCATTGTCAAGGGGCTCACATGGACAATTTTTATCTCCCCATCTGTGTGATCTCCTGTGTGATGAGCTTGGACTACAGCCATTTCCATCTCTGTCTTGGTTTACAAAAAGTTATCAGAAGGTTGTCTGTGGTTCTATTTATCCTGCTCTGTCCTTTGTCTTGAAAAAAATCTTGAAGCCAACAAGAGAGTTCAAATTATGTCATTCATTAATTGTAATATTAGTACATTTAGAGCTAAATTTATGCAGTTTGTAAAAATATAATCAGTAAGATATATGAGATGTAAAAAATATCCACATAACATCAACTGGATTTGGATTGTTCATTGTGCTCAGAGGACAAAGTCCTGGTTTTATTTATTTTATAGGGTTGTTTCCTACAATTTGGTGGCATATTAAAAAAATGCCCTGAGGAAGCGGTGCTTTTCCTGTGGCATTTGGGAAGTGAGGCTATTAACCTATTCTTTATTTCCACTCAGTTCAACTACTTCTCTTTAAAAAATAGAAGAAGTTCATTCAACTTTAGGTCTCATAATGAAAAACAACCACACAAATTTAAAAAAAAAGATTAAGAAATAAACTCAACCTCTCGCAGTTATGTTACGAATTATAAACAGTTTGCTGAGTAGGTAGCTCTTTTAGAGTAAAATAGCTCGCACTCCTGGGAGCCCCCCAAAGCACCAGGTACAGGTGCTGTGTACCTTAAGACCACTAGCTGGTTTAAAGCTTATGAATCCGGGGCACATGGGTGTCTCAGTCAGTTAGGAGCTTCCAACTCTTGGTTTCAGCTCAGGTCACGATCTCAGGGTCCTGAGATCAAGCTCCGCATCAGGTTCCACACTCAGTAAAGTCTGCTTATCCCTCTCCTTCCTCCTCTGCCCCTCCCCCTGCTAAAATAAATAAGTAAAATCTTTAAAAAATAAAGCTTATGAATCCTAGTGAGCTGGTTTATTTCATTACTGCCAATTCATCAATAAAGAAAGAGAAGTGCAGAGGTAATGCTAGGGACCCAATTTGCCCAACTATAAATAGCAAAACCAAAATTAAACTCAAGCTTCTCTGATTTCAAGGCAATGTTCCTAACCAGCATATCATACTGTTCATAAATAACATGTAGGTAGAACAAGAGTGGTTTTCAGATGTTAGGTTCTAATCTCTCCTCATTAAGACATGAGCAAACTCCTGCTCAGGGGCATTAAAGGAGATATGTTGTCCCGGTCCTTTGTTCCATTATCACCCTACAGCTTTATTGTTCACTGCTCGTCTTCTGTGCCCCATGCCAGCCCATATCCTACAATGACCTGGCTGATCCTTCCATCAATGCTGATTTACAGACAGCCAAGAACTCTTAACTCTCTACTGGTAATTGCTCAAAACCCGTATGTATTGTAGAGAATTATCATTAAATCATTTTTGTACTGGCAATTATGTTGTTTGTTGTTTTCATTTTTTGTTTTATTTTGTGTTCAGGGGAAACTACTGAATGGATTGGTATACATTTTGCAACTTAAGGCATTCCACGGTTCCCAATCTGCAAAATTACTTACCTGCTATAAGTGTGTGTGTGTGTAGAGTGAATTTTAAAATGTTCAGGGTGTAGCATGAACTGTTTTGAAAGACTTTTAGAAAGATAAGAACAATTTTAAAATTTTAGAAAGAAAAGAACAATTTCTGGACTAAGTACTGCATCAGAAAATGTTCACTAATTTTAAAATAATTCTTGCTTTCTATTTTTTAATTTATTTTAATTTTTAATTTTTTAATTTTTTTAGAGAGGGTATGGGAGAGGTAGAGGGAGAGGGACAGAGAGAATCCCAAGCAGGCTATAAGCCCAGCATGGAGCTTGATCTCACGAACCCTGAGATCCTGACCTCAACTGAAATCAAGAGTCAGACACTTAACCCACTGAGCCCAAGAGGTGCCCCTCTTGCTTTCTATTTTTTGTTTGTTTGTTTGTTTCATGTGATTAAACATCTTACTTGGTTAAAGCAATTTATTTTTAAAAATTAACAATTTCACGTGTGCACAGGTGAAATATATATGGGGTGTAAACCCCATATAAATACACATAAAACAAAAAGGAAATTAAATTTTTGGAATAAAATTTTATATTAACTTTAGTGACAATCCAGCTTTCCTGCACATTACATACTAATAGTTAACACATAGGATAATTTGAACAATTTTTATTTCAAGGTCAAAAAATGATACCTTGTTTGAGATATTATCAATACTTGAAATGCTTTTTTTTTTTTTTTTTTTTGGCCAATTTCTCGAACCAGCATGCTGGTACAATTATGACATGGTGTCCATGGGCCTGACATATTTGTTTGTTGGTTTGTTTGTTTGGTTATGTGTTTGTATAAAAAGCAATGAATTTGGACAACTCAGTTATGAGAAAAATTCAACAGACTTTTTCTCCGATTTTTCCAGAAGAAAGTGAACAGAAATATTTAGTGTAATAATGACAATGAGAATAATTCAGAAATCATATAGAGAGTGTTTCAGTTTTAGCAATTTTTACTTACATAGGAGCAATATGCTACTGCATTTTATTCGTATTCTCTAAGAGACATGAACATTCATGCTTAATAAATCTGGCATAAATTAGAGATACTGAATGTAATGTGAGAATTGTAGGATTCCATAATTACCCCATGGTGGATTTGGGGTTATATACCAATAGCAAATTCTCAAGTGAGTTTTAATGCATACACACCAAATAGCCTCATTATTTTCTATCTTCAAAATCAAGCTTTTGTGTATTGTAATGTATTTTTGTCCCAAAGTCTAACTTGAAACCATAATAGGAGCACTTGCAGTTATGAAAAATGAAGCACAAAATATGTGAATCAAATGATACATCAGTAAATAAATCAAAAGTGAACCATATGAAGAAATCCAAATTTCTGAAAATCCAGATAAATGCTAGCATTAGGTATAGGAATCATCAAATACTTAGGGAAGGAGTTATTTCATCTAGAGAAAGAAAAATGGTGATACATGTTTGGGCAAAGAAACCAAACATTTTCAAGTAGATGAAAAGAGTTAAAAATTGAGAATCTTCTAAGCAGAACTTCTATGCATAAATAGTTCACTCTTCCCAGAGTGACATGGTGACTATCTCTACAAATACGACTGATAGATTCTCATCAGAATCCTGGAAGTTCTTCTATAAGGCTTATTGGAATGAGGCATGACGTAGTGTTGGCTAAGCATGATATCTGATTTCCTATCTATGTAACTGTCACAAGTGGACTCAGGAACACACTGTATCACTTCCTAATGATTTTTCTTATCAGTTTGGTAAGTCATGCAATAGTCCCTAAAATACAAATCAATATACTTCATGCAGACTTCCTTGATCCTGATTCACACAATCCTAAATAAGAAAAACCTAAATAATGGGTGAGGCCCTCTCATGGGTGAGACTGCTTAACTATAAGTACATCCTTTAGTTCAGTTTCTATCATATACATATCTTAGTAAATTTCAGTACCATCTCCTAGTGGAAGATTGCAAAATTGCAAATTGATCAGAATCTCTACCTAGTGGCTGTTGATTCATATCTAAATTATTTCAAACCTTTTATCGATTAACTTCCAAATCATTAAAACGAGAGAAGGGAATAGAAATAGATAAAAGTGCATTTTACTCAATTTGGATATTTAGGTGCTCTAAACACACTGTGCTCCAACTTTTAAATTGTAATACATGGGTTAAAAGTATAATACAGCTACAATAAACTGCTTTAGAAAAATCTTAAGGAAAACAAATATGTGCTTTTTGTTAGAAAATTGAAGTCTGATTCAAGACACTGGATTTTTAAATTCGTAATTGGTAATACATTTCTGCTGGAGTAATAAAACT
This sequence comes from Ursus arctos, assembly GCF_023065955.2. Classification (NCBI taxonomy): domain Eukaryota; kingdom Metazoa; phylum Chordata; class Mammalia; order Carnivora; family Ursidae; genus Ursus; species Ursus arctos. The sequence continues at coordinate 55,577,567 of NW_026623078.1, read as the reverse complement.
AGGAAATCAATGGCAAAATAGTCCTAGAAAAAGATAAAAAGTATATTATATGATCTTATTTTACCTTACTCATTTTACATTTGTGTGGAATATGAAAATTATGCAAAAATATCTTATTTTGCACATTAAAACTATGTGAATTCTTCTGCCTTTTATTAATACCATCATATATCTCTTTGTTCTACAGATGACTCCTAAAAATCCACATCCTCCATAAATCCATCCTAGATTGATCAGAAAGAGATTAATGATTTTTACTGGACCCAATTTATCTCAACCTTGAAGTCCAAGTCCTACTCCCCTTGTTCTTCAACCCCCAAAGAGAAATTTATACTTGATTTCTTTCTAGTTTTCAAAAGACCAGAACATGTTATAAATAATTTTACTGTTTCTGTATGTGTCTGTGCATTCTTATTCTCTATATAAACCTTTTTCCTTTGTTTTTCTGTATCACTATAACTTGATTCAGATTCTAAATCTCTGGAAGATAAAAATACTTAGAATGTATAGTTTCAGCATCATGTAACAAAACCCCATCCACTCATTCACAAAATATTGAGTACCTACTATGTATCAGAAATTGATCAAGAAGTTGGGAACATAAAAATTAATGAGACATAATGCTTGCCCTTAAGATATTTATTTCAATGGAACTGGGGAAACTGCATAAGCAACCATGTATTAGCTTTTACTAAATAATGCTGTAGTCATAAAAATCCCAAAATCTCAGCGTCTTACTATATTTCTCACATTAACTATTTACTGTTGTGTCTAGAGTTTGGCTATGACTTTGCTCCACATCTTTTTCATTCCAGAATTGAGACTGAAAGAGAAGTCCCTATTTGATATATGTCATTATTTTAAAATATGAATAGGAGGAAAATCTCTTCTTTGTGATATATGGAACCTCCACTGAAAGTCCATTGACCAAAGCAAATCATATGGTAAAGCTTGATGGCAACAGAAAAAGAGAATATATTCCTCCCATAGAAAGGTACTATAAACTACAGGACAATGGGTAATAATAAAGAATTCTCTAATAAAGTGGAAAACAAAACATTAGAAACAAGAATGTAATTGATCATGAATTAACTACAAAGTAACATCAGTAAATATGAAATGTATTTGGATCACATAAAGAGGATCATCTAAAAATGGCATTTGGCAGCAATAGAGGCAGAAAAAGTTGTGCTTGTGCTGAGTCTTGCATGTTGAGCAGAAGTTTGCCAAGGTGATAAGTTGGGGAAGGTATTCTAGGTAGAATATAAAGATGTGCATTTGCAAAGACAGAAAGGAAGGAATGAGTTTATCATGTTTAGGAATGGTGAGTTGTTTAGTATAATTGCGAGATCAGTTTGTGGTAATAGTCATTTGAGGTTAAATGCAATCTAAGAAGCTTTGACCTTATATCCTCAGAAATGGAGTGACCATGAAGGTTGATTTTTAGCAAAGGAATATCCCTATAAAGCCAGTTTAGGGCAAGTCACTTAATACCTTAGTTTTCCAGATTCTCAAAGTGCAAAATGGGATCTTGGGGTCAAAATATATATCAGATTCTTTCCAGACCTTAAGTTTTATAATTCTATAGTGTTTAAATTATGACTCAATTTAAGATAATTTGCAAAACATTTTAAGATTTTGCTTTCAAAATTTGCATTTCCAAAAATCAAACATGAAACAAAAATTTTCATTTTTCTCATATAAGGGATCCATAATAATTATTTTAAAACTATTTATATGCAGTTAAAATTAAAAAAAAACCTTAATTTGAAAAACCTGCTTACTGATGTAGTACTGCCCTGATACATAGTTAGAAATCCAAAAGACAGAAAAGAGATTTTAGAATAATTATATTTTCCATTGTACTAAGTAATTTGTAAACAAAATATATTGGAGAAAAAAATATATTTAGCATAAATTTTCTCAGATAACAGACTTATGTTCCTCAGTTTTTATTTTATACACAGTGATTTATTTTTTTCTTCTAAATAGTGCCTATACAATGAGATATGTGAAATATAAGTGAAAAAATTGAATTAGGTAAATGAATTCAAGATTGACTAGCTTATATTGAGGTAACAATCCTTAAATGTGAGTACTTTACAATATCAAAGATTTATTTTTAGCTCACCCAAGACCATTTCAAGTCCACATAACTCTAAAGAGTAGCCATTCCCATGAGTTAGTACGGCATTCTAGGTAGCTTTAAACTTCTGAAACCTCTTATCAACACATTTTCTTTCATCATCACCTTAGCAGGGTGAAGCTTGAACAGGAGAGTGGAATTTCAGCATTAAATGCTTCTTCCCAGAAGTGACATGTCATTTCTTCCAACCATCATATCTACCCATATTTCATTGTACAAAGGAAGTTATATGGCCTTTCCTAATTTCAAGGAGATGGGGACATGCTATGTTCCTAATGTGCCCAAAGATAGAGATGAATCAGATTGCTGCTGGAGAACAGCAAATATAGGGCAAACAAGAAATTAACATTTGTTTACAATCTACCATGGGCCAGAACTGTGTTAGGACCTTTCTTATTTGTTACCTTAGAGGATGCTCACAGAAAAAATTACTGGTATAATATAGTATTTCCATTTTGCAAAAGCCAACAAGCAAGGAAAAACAAAAATAAAAACAAATCTGTACTCCAAACCTGCCCCTCAAAAGATACAGGGAACTTAACTCATGAATTTTTATTCCAAGACCTTTGCTCTTTGTACACAATCTTGCTGCCTTCGAATGTCTCCATAAGCTTATAAGCAATTAATAAATATTATTTTTATGTTTATCACTTAAGAAGTCAAGTAGAAACTATGTTTTGAGGTAATAATTTTTTCCTCTTTTCTTGAAAACAAGATTTAGAAAAACATTATGCTTAAGTAGTTGGATATCACAATTGTCTGATTCACATGGAATCAAGGAAATCTCCATATTCATTCTAACTTTTTGAGTGTTCTGAATCTGCTCTTTTAGAAGTTATAAACATCTGACTTACCGGCTACAAATTCATCCTTTTTTGTGTTTCATCCATCAATGGCCTTAGGAATTAAAAATGGAGCCCAGTTCAGCATAAAATGTGAATCTAGTTACATTAACCTTTTTTTAAAGCTCAAGAGCATTCATACTCATTGAATATCTTATCTCAGTGTTTCAATGCAGTTAGGATGATGGTCTTGCAAGAGAGATTATTCAACATGGTCTATAGATTTTATTTTTAAGTTTAAAAAGTAACCTGCAATATGGCAAGGATAATGGTTTCTATATACTCTTGAAGGCAGTCAGTAGCTCTATAAAAAGGCCATGGAATGCATTGCCCCTTTCTTCCCAAAATGACTATTATAATTTTTTAAAAACCTGAATTGACAATGGATTTAGTTTGCATATATTAATATTCACCCAATTTGTCTATTTGGGATATTAAATAAATAATATAGGATTTGTGCATATGAAACAAGCTTTCTGAGTTGCTGAAATTCTTGAATAAGTTCCACTGACTATACTTCCCTTTCTCTGCATCAGAATATGTCTAGAAGATGTGAAGAAGGAAAGACCATGCAAAGCTCTTCTCATACCATAAAAATGCTATTTCTTTATTATGAAACTTTGGAAGATAACCTATCTGAATAAAAAAATTAATAAAATTAATGATTTCTAATTGTTACTTAAGCATTGGTCTTCTACATATGTTCTCAATAAATATGTTATGAAACAAAAAATATCTGGTTAAGAATAATTATTAATATATAAAATCATGAAAGAGATCAAAACAGACAAAGAATATTTAAGGTAGCAAATATTTGTAAGGAGGTTTAGCAAATTTTCAAACTGATCATATTTAGATAATGTTGACAATTCATAGCTCATATATGGAATTCAAGCTCAATATTTGATACGATGCACAGAATGAAACCTATATGCCCAATGACATCGGAGGATTAAGCCTCTTATCACAGACTACTAAGGACTTAATGAATTAATAAAATAAAATAACACAAAATGAAAATGAGTCCAGATATTTAAACAAAAATATTATTCAAAAGATATTGATGTATACTAAGAAATTCATTAATTGTTCTCTTTTAATTGTTGGACTGTTTATATTGCTAACACTTATTGTGTGTTGAATAGTTACCAGGCATTATTTCTTATCTCCCCAACAACTCTGGAAGTTACCTCTTAACTATCCTCACTTATGGATATTATTTAACTGAGGCTCAGAAATGTGAGCTAGCACGCATGAGGTTACTGGTGAAGCAGAGATCTAAACCTACTTCTGGGTGATTCTAATGTTCAGGTGTTTTCTGAAACCTCAAGTCTGTTATAGGTAATGGCCCCCAAATTATCCAAGTAATGTGGGCGAGTCACCTCAGGTATATTTTAGAGCCCCCCTCCTCCAAGTTTTATTTTTCTCTCTACAAATCTCTTGCATCTGTCCTCTTTTATCCACTGACATTTATTCTAACCTATATTAAATCATTATATTTTGCTCTATTTCTTTAATTAATTTAGTCATTAACATATAGTAAATGTTTAATAATTTATATTATGTACTAGAGGTAAAAAGGTAATAAAATCCTTTCAAAACTAGCCCAAAATTCTTTGACACTCCTCCCTTAAGAAGTGGGGTTGGTGTCCCCTCTCCTTATATTTAGACTCTGTAACTGCTTGATCAATAGAGTATGGTAGAAGTATTTTGTGCCTGTCAGGACCCAGAGCTCAAGAAACTGGGAGCTTCTACTTCGTATCTGATGTGAGAAAGTTCAGGTCACATGACCGTCCTAGCTAGTCTCATGTCAATAGCATCAACCACCAGACATGTGATTGAGAAAGACTTTGAAATGATTTCTGCCACAGGCTGCAATCAAGAACACAGGTGAACACAGTCAACTTCCGGAACTGTGAGAGAAAATAATAAAGTAATAAAGTAATTGTTTAAGTCACTGAGATTTAGGGTGACCTGTTTATGCAGCAATAAATAATTAGAATTGATGACCAAAAACGAAAACCTTACCAACAGTCGAGTGAAAAATGAAGACATGAAATAGAGGAATTGAAATGGGAAATTTTTCATTCAACCAAATAACCCTAAGAGAAAGCTCAATATTTGTGTGAGAGAAATACATGGAGTAGGTCATGGGTGTATGTTTGAGGTAGGCCTATTTTGAGGTGGGTATGTTTTGACCACATTGCTCAGGGTTGGGGGTGTTGCTGTTTTACCGATCTTAGTGCATTTTAGTTGGGAGGAGCACTGATCTTGTTTCAAAGAGTGCTTTCATTCTCCTAAGCTACCTTTGCTTATTCTTTTAGTTTCAAAGAAATTCCTACTCAGAAGAGACTTTAAAGTATCTGCTGTCTCTAGGTATTTTAATTCTCTTAGACTAATGATATGATAGACAGTAGAAGGAGGTGGGGAATTCTAAGAATGAAACCAGGTGCCACGGCAGGAGAGGCCGATGCCAGTGGAATTTCTTCAGGCTGAATCGTATCTATCAGTGGGGGATATGGCCCATTCTTTCTGGAATTTTCAAAATATCCCAATATTGATTTCAAATAACTTTGAGGAAGTATTTGGCCTCCTAAATAAAATTGTCTTGTATAATACAGCTGTTTCCAGAAAAAGGAGATTTGTGCCAATGAAAAACATAGAAAACAGTATTATGTGTTTATATGTAATTTTAAAAAACTCTGAATCAGAAATTCAAGATTTTATTTTGGTCTAATTTTTCTGTCCCATCCAGACTGCTTTGCTGATTCAAGAAAACAAAAACAAAACAAAACAACAACAACAAAAAACACAGTGTAAATTAGATTAATAACTTATTTCCCTGTCACGTCAAACAATAGAATAATCATTTTTCTAGAAAGCTCTAGGTTTTATTTTTAAATGATTGGTTATTGTTGTTGAAAAAAAACCACCCTGCATAAAATAGATCAACTAATAAATGTTTAATTACATTTTAAATTAAATGTAAATCTTGAAAATATAAACAAATTGGTAATTGTAGGTTGTTTCATAATTTCCCTGAAAGCAACCAGCTACATGCCATATTCATATATTCATAAGGAAGGCACACAATCTAAAGAGCTGAAACTATCTAAAAAATTCAAAGTAATAGTTTATGTAATTATATTGAATCAGAGAGGTCCTGTTACTTTGTTCATGGCTAGGGAAAAGACCTTATGTAATACTGAAATGAAACATTATTACCGTCTCACTTACTCGGTCTTGGAATTGGTTTAGTGATTACTTCAACATCGACATCAGTGAAAAACATTTGACATCTGGCCTAGAAAATCAGACAGTAGACCACAGAGACTTTGATTAAAAAAACTTCATGTAATTTTCTCCAATCAGTAGCTTGGCCTGTTCTTTTATCAGAGTGAAGGTTGCTCTCATCACCTGCAAATTTATACTAAAGCTTTAAACAAACAAGCATGAAACTTTTACATGAAAATCCCCTCCTGAAGGAATACTTACAGAGGAACTTGATTATTAGCTGTACTGATAATTTGATCTCTTCGGTGTAAAACAAGCCTTGAATCTTTTGTATATTTTTTTATTCCAGTTTTGTGTATGCATGTGTAAGTGTGTGTTTAGCCTTCATCTCATATAGCATCTTGGGGAAAACTCTACACAACGTGCTATTGCTTTCTGGGAGAAAAAAAAAAAAAAAGACAGCTTCTTTCACATCATCTGTGTGCCAGGAACTATTCTGAAGTCAGAAATCATGCAAGCCACTAGGGTTCTGTATGTTTAACCTCCTATAGAGCAGAGCCATTCCCATTACTGAGAAGAATGAACCCTTAGCGACACAACAATAGAGATCCTGAAATGAACTGCATTGCAGTATCGCCATGAATTAAAGTCTCCATCAGAGGCTGTGGCTCTTGGCATCAGAGAGCAAGGGCTTCGATGAAGTCGAGCAAGGAACTCTGCAGTAATGAGCCATCCTGCTGCCTTTTCTCTTTGAAGACAATTTATATGATGAAACTTGATAATTAACTTATGTCCAACAAACTAAATCCAATATATCTGTTTTCAGGTCAGAAGCAGTGGCTGTAGGCTCTCAGAATATGCTACCCCATCTACCAGTTCCTTGACAAGGAGACAGTCCCTGCTAATACAGTGTCACAGTAAATTTGCTTATCTCTTAAGAACAACGAGGTGTGCTGTAAAATATGTATGTACTATCAAAACATTCATAATAAAATCCTAATAAAATTAGAAAGTTGGAATAAAAGGAAATCATGGTCTCCAATTGTATGTCTTGAAATTACCTTCAATAATGGCTGATAGGTTATATATGTGGTGACAATTATATATATATATGTATGTGTATACACACACACACTACACACACACACACACACACACACACACACACACACACAGCTTCAGCTCATGAACACAGAATTGGTTTCCCAGGGTCAGTTTCCAAGGAAGGAAGACAGTATGATGAAGTAAAAACCAACTTTTCCCAATTCTACAACTTTATCTTTCATGGTTTACAAATTGTCATTGCACTGTTATACCCTGGAGAGTATGAAATCTACTCAATGATTAGAAACACAGTCTAAAAAAAAAGCTTTTCCTTCTTGATACTACCTGAAATAGCAAAGTAAAAAAACATAGAAGGTGAAAAAAGGAAACACTTGGATCATTTTTCAAAATGTCAATGTTTTATTTAAACCTGCCTGGGGCTGATCTTTGCACTCAATCCATGTACATGGCATAGTATTGGAATTACAACTCTCGGATGGAAAGAAATAAGAAGTACAAGGCAGATTTTGCATCACAAGTTGTGACTGTTTCTTGATACATGCTTACAACAGTCATTTATTGGTCCATTGGCCTACGTCCTCATGAAATCAGATTGCATTTTTGGAAATCAGGCAGAGAAATAAAATCTGCACTCAGAGATGGATATCTATTGGGAAACACTTTCATTACGTGACTGCTACAAGAGGTATTCTGCTGGAAAAAAGTGATTTGTTCCATGGAAAAATGCATCTAGAGAAAATTGATATTTAGTTACTCATATCAACCATGCTTATAAAAAGGAGAGATTCTAGGTTTTTATCTTTTAAAACATTACATTATTAATCTTTCTGGATGTGTTTATTTGTAAAATGACATACCACAGGAAGCTTAAAACCACTTCTCACAAATTCTGCCTTTTAGATAGAAAATTTATTGCTGATAAATTATTTAACCCCTGCCCCCCCCTTTTTTTTACAATTTCAGGTTAACCCATAAATGTCTTAACAGTGGACATATTTCTAAGATAATATAACTATGCAATTTTCTTAAAATTATTTCTTTTCTAATTAAAGTTATGTTTTTTCTCAGAATAATAAATTGAAAAATGGTTGGTCCTCATATGGTGTGTTGGAGAGAACTTAAATCATTTTCTCAAAGATGAATTGATATCAAGACAACCTGAAGTTCTCCAAATGTCTTAATTCTAAATCCCCATTCATGGGATTTTTATAAGTAATCGACTGAAATACAATGTTTTAGGTGATAGAGCTCAAAGTGAGAAGTCCTTTTACTATATTTGCCAGTCTCTTGTCTACCTTTAATTGATATGCCTTGTAAAATTATACATTCAATAGTTTATGAGTCCTTAGACCTAGACAAAGCTTTTCATTTTATATCATGTTTTCCATTGTCTATGTAACCAAATGCATTATTTATGAAATGCCATGGTGTATGAAGATATTGAATCCTGCTATTTAAAATTGTTCACATAAAAATGTATACGTTTTATTAAAAGAAGAGTGATGGGTATTAAGGAGAGCACTTGTTGGGATGAGCACTGGGTGTTACACACAACTAATTAATCATTGAACACTACAACAAAAACCTATGATGTACTATACATTGGCTAACTGAACATAAGGAAAATTTTTAAAAATTAAAAAAAAAGAAGCTAAATTAAAAAAGCAATTTTTTTTAAAGATTTTATTTATTTATTTGACAGAGAGACAGCCAGCAAAAGAGGGAACACAGCAGGGGGAGTGGGAGAGGAAGAAGCAGACTCTTAGCAGAGGAGCCTGATGTGGGGCTCGATCCCAGAACGCTGGGATCACGCCCTGAGCCAAAGGCAGACGCTTTACGACTGCGCTACCCAGGTGCCCCTAAAAAAGCAATTTCTGTCTAGGATATAAAGCTCCATGAGGGCAATTGTCTTTGTTTCGTTCTCAAATGTATCCTAAGCACTTGAAACAATGTTTGATATGTATTAGGTGCTCAATAAAGATTTGTTAAATGAATGAACGAGTGAATTGTGAAAAAGACAAACAACACTGCCTATAAAGCAGGTCCTTGAAATGATATTGGCTCACCTCTTTAAGGTGACTGTGGAATAGTGATTTGTGGAGAATAATCTTTAATTTTGCCTTTGATGCCCTAGGGGTAGTAAGCTAACCCATGACTGATAGTTGTTTATTTCTGAGAACTCTGGGGTATATAAATAAACAATCAAAACTTTTGGAAAGCCTTACAATATAAAAAATATCCAAGTGTGCTAAATTTTGTGGTACAGAACACTGGAGAAAATAAGAATTTAGAGCAAGGCAAGTCCATTCAAGCCTGGAGAAATCATTTATTTAACAAGAGTTCTTGTTTACTTAGTATCTACCAAGGGCCAGACTCTGTGAATGTGATGAGTGCAGGGGTAGAGGCATACATGTAAAGCTATAATTATAATCCTGCCCCTACTCTAGTGGTGATATGGTCATAACTAACTTACTTGGGGAATCAGAGAAGGCCATATAGAGAAGCTGACATTTGAGGAGACAGTTCAATGAACTGTAAAGAAGAGATGAGACAAAAGGGCAGGGCATTTAGAATAACAACATTCCTCAAAACTGAAAAACAGTAAATGTTTCAGAGAAGCAGCATTGAGACCTTGAAAAATAGATGTTTGAGTGGAAGAAATTATGCATTAAGATAATTTTTTGTTAAAAAGGAACCCCAAAATATGGTGACTTAAACAAGATAAAAGTTCATTCTTCTCTCTTGTAACAATCTGAGCATAAGTGTTTGAGGGCTGATATGGTCATCTCAGTGTGCAGAACCAGGCTTCTTCTATCTAGTTGCTCAACCATACTCAGTACATGACTTTCATCTCATGTTTTAAGATAGCTGCTTCAGCTCCTGCCATTACATCTGCATTCCAGTAAGTCAAAAGAAGATAGGAGGAAATAGAGAGCATACTCCTCCACAGCATATACCAATTTTCTCTCTTTATCCTATTTTTTTTTTTTTATTCTGCCAAGGAAAACCACCTCTGCTCCCACCCTCTGGTTTCTAATTCATATCTTTCATATTTTTCTTTCAGAACTAGGACAAAAGCCTGGGAATTTAAATACCACTATGGGCTCAGAAAACTAGAAACTGGAACTCTTGAATCACTTTCAGATTTTCATAGATTTCTTCTTTCACATCACCTTCTCTGGAAGAATGGGAAGAGAACCATGTATAAGGAGAAGATCCTTGGTTGAAAAATGCTAAGTGACGATTACTATTATTTATAGGGAGATGTCTCAATTTGTAGCCCATTATTATCACCTTTGTAGCTTCATTAAGGTTAGGAGGGTGATTCTTGATAAGCTGCAGTCATCTCCTCCCCCTAGAAGTATAATTATGCGGAGGGTGTGACTGCAGAAAGGCACACCGAAATCTTCCCATGGCACATGTGATGCTAGCAGGCTGTAACTGATTGACAAAATCATGTCAACAATAGACATCTCAATGGTACCAGCTTAGCTCAGCTGGGGAAGATCTCTCTTCTTGCCTGTCTTGCACCTCATCGAAAATCACCAATGAAATTCTGATTCCAGGATCTTGATTACTGGAGATGATGCATGAAACAGCAAGACACAATGTGACTTATACACACTGGGCTGGGCTTTCAGTAGGGAAGATTCAAACCAGAATTGATTTGTCTACTCAGAATACACGTGAGGTAGGAGTTGGGAATTGAAAAGGAATAGGAACACTCTCCTAATGATATTGACACCTTTTGTCTTCAGGTATTACTTTTGCATGTCCTGAAATAAGAGGAGAGCCTCAAGATAGATTTGTTCCAGAGGACAGAGCTTAAGGGAACTGTTCTCAAGACCAGGAACATTGTAGAATAACCTCTTCCTACTCATCTTAGCTTCTTTTTAAATAACAATGGTTTCCTGAAGTAAAATGGAAATTTCTCCAGTTTTCAAACTAAGGAGAAAATCACATTAATATCTTTCTATAAAACAAAAGGAGGGCAGTCTTATCTGATATATTTTTTCTCCTCTCCTCAAATCAGACTGATTTAATGTTATAGAAACATTAAAAAGTATATAAACTATATATCAAAAAGGAATGCTTTCTTACCCTGACTCCAGTTGAGAAGTAGTTACACTTCTTAATCATACAAAGTCAACACCTCTACTAGAAGTCAGCTACTGTTCTAGTTAAGAATAGAAATATCATTTAAGATCGAATTGTATAAATTAGTGACACGAAAATTACAAATTGAATTTCAATAATAATTTAGAAATTACAGTCTTAGTGAGCCCTTCTCTATAGTTCAGTGCATGCCATTCACATCACTGACTTGGTTTTCTCTTTTTTCCAGGTTCCTATTCTTCTTTGTCCTCATTTCTTCCCATATTTTTCTTAAGGACTCTTCTGCTTCTTTCCAATCCTTTTTGTTTTTTGCTTTAGTTTGCTTTTCTCCTTTATCTGTTTATTGAACGTCTACTGTATACCATCATTGAAGGCTCTATTGCTTTTCTTTCTCCTCCCAATATCTGCCTCTCCCTCTAAAATTGTATCTTTTAAGTCTCTCCTCTTTTCCATTATTTCATGCACCCTCCCTCCCAATGCACATGCACATTGATAGTATCATGGCTCAATTGGTACTGGAATGTTAGTATCATGGCTCAGTTGGCACTGGAATGAGATATGGTGGGAATGGCTGAGATCTGGATAATAATCAGACCTACTACAGCTGATGATAAAAAAAAAAAACAATAGACAATCATCAGGACAGCTTGGTGGAGACTATTTGGGAAGCATAAAAAACAGATAGTAGTAATCAGACAATTCTGGCAAAATCATAGCAAATGGTGATTCAACACTCAGAATGAGACCTGGGGGCCTGGGTGGCTCAGTCGTTAAGCGTCTGCCTTCGGCTCAAGGCATGATCCCAGCATTCTGGGATCGAGCCCCGCATCAGGCTCCTCTGCTGGGAGCCTGCTTCTTCCTCTCCCACCCCCCCTGCTTGTGTTCCCTCTCTCAGTGGTTGTCTCTCTCTCTCTCTCTGTCAAATAAATAAATAAATAAATCTTAAAAAAAGAGAAATATACATGAGACCCACCCACAATGAGTATAGTATTCTGCCTGTTATTCTCTGGGAAAAGAATTAGTGAAAGAGCCCAATTTTGGGACAATTTCTTCTGCAGAAACTAACTCAAGCATGAAAGCAGATTAGAGAGAACCAAGTACATAAATTGAGTTATTAGGGCCAGGTAGGTGGATTCAGCTGGCCCAAGCATGCTTAATTGCCAAATTCTCAGCTTTCTCCTACCTCTGAGCCTGAGAACAGTAAGAATCTGAGTCATGGGTGGGTTTCAACGGTCCCTGCACAACGACCACTAGGGTGCTTTATTAGAGTGGGTGACCACCAGCACACCTCTTGTCTCTACTTGCATCCCTGCCACTTTCTAGTCCCAGGGCATGTCAGTTTGCTGCTTCTGTAATGGCCATTTAGAAGTCTGAACTTGAAATTATATCTCCAAAGAAGAGCAGTTGCTTATAAAAGGAGATTCTCAATAAGGGTAAGAGATATGTCCTGAAACCCTGAATTGCCAAATCCTTAAAACCTTTGTAACCCAAACTTTGAATAGGAACTATTTTCATGAAGTTTTGGGTTTTACCTTTATGAGATTTTATAGGTTGACAAGGATGAATAAAGAACTGATTTGTGGGGGCATAGGGATCTTGGGTGATTTCTGAACCTCAGTTATAACTAAATTAATATATGCAGTACGCATTTGGCTAGAGAACACACTAAATCTTTAAATGTTGAGAATATCTGTTCTCGAGTGTCCACTTTCCCTCTTTAAATCACCTTGACCCACCATACACATGCATTCAAAGAATGTGAAGAAATTGAACTGAGGGTGTCAGTCTCTTCTATTTCCAAAATTTGCCCAGCCATTGCTTATTGTACTTCTTACTCACAATACCCTTGGCCATCATTTCCCCTGGGCTCTTTGACTTCTGTTTGACTTTACAGTGTGGTTCCTGATTTTAATTTCAAGCCTCTAGTTCTGGTGACCCATTCATACATAAGACTGGTCCAACCTTGGCCACTCCCTACTCTCTTATATCTACACATAGTGACATTGGGAAAGACACATTCCCAGTTTTCTTGGCCTTGATTTTTCTGTATTAATTTCCTTGGTCTCCTCTCTTCCTGTCATTGGTGATATGCAAAAAATTTTCAAAAAATATGTTAATCATGATAACAAGATATTCCCTTACTAAAAATTAACTACTCTGGGTGTGAGAGCACAGTAATAATGACCAAAAATATCTCTAAAGGTAGGCAATGAAAAAGAATAACCAAAAACTAATCAGAACTTTTTGTATAAGTAACAGAATACATTCTTATGATATGATACTATAATGACTACTATCCAAATACATTCAATGTGATTAAATGCCATATAAATACTTATGATTATATAGATAGAAGTACAATTTGAGACTGCCAGATTTTATTCTTTACTCTTTCTCCCATACATTGCTGGTGGGAATACAAATGATATAGCAACCTTATAAAAGTGTCTTATAAAGTTAAACAAATACTTTCCATATGACCCAATAATCTCACTCCTATGTTTGTAGTCCAGATAAATGAAAGCATATGTCCACATAAACATTTCTACGTAAATATTCGCAGTAGCTTTTTCACAATAGCCCCAAACTGGAAACAACCTAAATGTCTACCAAGTGATGAATGGATAAAAATATTATGCTATATCCATGCAATAGAATACTATTAAGCAATAAAAAGCAAAAAACTACTGACATATGCAACAACATAGATGAATACCAAAATTATTTTGCTAAGTAAAAGAAGTTAAAAAGGCTTTATACCATATAACCATTTATATGACATTCTTAAAATATTAGCTGTATCTATATATTTTAGTGCCACAGAGCTTCTGATATCAATTCCTTTGAAAAAAATCATGGAAAGTAAAGCTTATAATAAATATGAACATTTATTAGAGTCAAACGTGTGGCAAATCAACACAATACACATTTACATCTCAAATACTTTTGAATCCTAGAAACAGAATATTAAAAATGGAAGGGATCTTAACAATGAGCATATCCAGTGCCCACATTTTATAATTCAAGAAATAACTGCATATAAATATCTACAGATTTACTTATAGTCATGTATTTGCAAATATTCTTACTTTAGGGTATAGACCTTTGATAAAATAAATGCTCAGTTTTTATTCATGAGACAACTTTTAAAGTGGGTTTTCAGTATTTTATTTTTGAAGATGATCCCAATTTCAGTTGTGGTTGCAAATATTAACTGGAAGCACAGATTGTGGGTGTGATACAAATAATTAACGAAAAACCAAAAGGACTTGGTGTCCTTCTGCTGGAGATAGTAATTCTTGACGTCGTAAGGGTGGTATGGTAATTCTAGATCTGTTTCCTATATTGGCACGTAGTAAGTACTCAGTAAATGGTTGCTAAGTGACTGAATGAATCAAAAACCTATTGCTTGACAATTTCACAGAACAGTTTTTCACACTTGAGATAATTATGCTAATGAAAATTTGCTTGGATTCAATACATCTTGGTTTCACTTCTCTCTTTGTCTCTAATTATTTGTATCACCTGAGACAGCATTTACATTTATAAGTCAGTGGCCTCACCTGTAAAATGGTAATGAGAATGCTTGTCCTCACTAAAATACATTTGGTAATGGAAAACATAACCATGATTTAGTTAGAAGCATTTTTGGTAATATTTTGTGTTTTTATAAGGCATGTTACCTATTCAAGGTTTACATTAGAAAACTAATCACTAAGATTTCTTCTAACTCCATGCATTCATACAAAATCTTGATTATTCACATACAAGAAGTGTTTTGATAGAGAAAATAAAAATTTACTGATATACATATAAATATCAATACTATTGCGTTTGTATTTGTTTTACGAATATGAATAGATATATTATTTTTATATTTTAATTTGAAAAATGCTTTATTAGGTGAATCGGCAGATGAGTTTGAATTTAATAAACACATTAATTCATGGCTGGAGATTCCCAGAACTAAACAGGGGAGGGAAATCAACCTATTACCTAACTTGAGTGTGGAATAGAAACACATTTTAGGATGGGATTCCAGTGGCTAACATAAAGTGCACCTAGTTTCTGAGCCACACACTATCAAAGGGATAATTTAGTTTATTTGTTTTTAAACTAAATTATTTCTAACTCTTGGGAAGTGTTCGTCTATTTTTATATATTCTTACACTACTTGTCTGTGTTTCCTCTCCCTCCTTCAGACTCAGTATGGTGAAATACAGAAATACAGAAATGGTCTACACTGCATTCTTTCCCCTAAACAGATCAGGAGCATGATACTGACATTTATTGAATAGCTATTTATTGAATTGCCTTTTCCCCCAGGCACTGGGCTAAGCATTTTGCATGCATCATCCTATTTAATCTCACTACAACCCCATGAAGTGGGTATTACCATCATTTTACAGCTGAGCAAACTGAAGTTTTGAGAGGTTAATAACTTTTTCAAGGTCACACAGCTGTTAAGGGGCAGAGCCAGGTCTAAAATGCAAGTAAATATAGCTCCACCCTTAGATTTCTCCACAATGTATCAGTGGTTCCCTAAGTGTGGTTCTGGGACCAATAGCAACAGCATCCCTGGCAAACTTGTTGCAAATACAAATTATCAGGCTTCATGATGCAACTACTGGATCAGAAACTCTGGGAGGATGTAGGACCCAGAATTCTGTGTTTTAACTAACATTTTGGGTTATTTTGATGCCAAAGTTTGAGAAACACCAAGTTCCATTATATGTCTTCCATACTAGCAATGTGTCTGACATTCATAAACAATTCTTATTCAAATTCATATTTAATTTACCTTCAAAAGGCTCCATAATGATTTAACCAGTAAGCTTCTGGCGAACGAAGTTCCATAAATAACATCAACAGCACACATGCTTGTAAGAATGGAAGGCAAGAAGATACTTGGAATCTAACTGAAGATTAGACTCTTTTGCACGTCTTTGTATTCATTTATTCCATGAGACTCAAACACTTTTCCAAAGGAAACAGATTTATTATCCATAATTTATGGGAAACCAAATTGTACATCATTAACTGACTGATTTGGCTTCAGCCAGTCAAGGTGTCACAAATGAAAACAATACCAACCAGTAAACAGTGTACATAAAGTAGATTCACAATTGACCTGGTTGCTCAGACATTCATAATTTTGATAATTCCACATGGTAAGGCAATGGGGGCTGGTGGGATGAGAAGGGAGGATATAGCTATTAGAGAAGGTGGCAAGATGAGATGGGGAGATTACTTCCTCCCTCACAAACTTTAAATTGCAGCTTTTTTGTGAGGCATGTGTGCCTCTGCACTGCCCATCACCCAGCACCTGAATACCAGACTCTAGTCAATACACTGTAAACAACCTATATTAATCTGGGGAATTTCATGTTGTTGAAGTGGGTTTGGAGCAGCTAGTGCAGTGTTACACATTTCAGAAAATAAGAAGGAGAGAGAACTAGAACACAGCTTAGTAAAAACATGCTTTTTAATTCATATTAACCGCCTATTAGGATTGTGCTTACTGATGTGAAAGGTTTGGAAAAACTATGAGATATCACATTAAAACAGGAAACAGATGGTGCTTAACTGGGTATGCAGGTGAGGAAGCAGGAGCTTCCTCACGTGGCTGCGGGACGCTCGACAAGAACAGCAGCGACCTGTTTGTTCTCCAGTCCGAGTCCGAGGAAAATATCAGTATGTTTGTGAATTATTATTCATCATGTTTAAGATGTACTAATTTACTTACATAGAATCTAACATGATAACCAGAATATAATCTGACCACGAATTCAGTGAATTGTGGTTTATTCTTGCTATTACAATTATTTCTGAATATCAAAACCACTCCTTCAGATGTTAATATAGAGCATACTGGGTTTTAGAGCATGAAAGACTGCAAATTTAACCATTTGCAAGTCAGGTTAATGCTGGAATAAACTAAAATAATTTATAGAATGTACTAAAACTGAATTGCAAGGAAATTTATGATAGGTAGTCACACAATAATAAAAAACCAAAGATTAATTAACATAAAAATTCTAGCTGTCATATTTCTCTAAGTAGAAATAATTGTAATGTAATTTTATTTCACTGATTGAACCTCCAACTAGGTCGTGGGTAAAGTCAATATGAAAATGAAAGGCTATGAAAGGCACCTTTAGGCCAGAAGGAAAACAGGACATGATCTCACCAGCTTCAGAATTAAAACCATTGAATTATTTGCTATACACACACACAGAGAAAGAGAGAGAGGGAGAGAAAGATTCTTTTAATGATACTCATTATTGCTTCCAAAGAATGGGAAACTTGAAAGAAAAATGAATGAGACTTTTTAAATATCTGTTTAAACTATTTTGGGAAATTGCAAAATAGCTAATGTATTGAGTTTCATTTTTAAAAACTTAAATGTACAAAACATTTTGTTCATTTTATTCTTAAAATATTGAAGCATTAGAAATACAAAGAATTCCTTTATAGAAACTATACGAAGAAATTAAATTATTGAACCCAAATCAATCATGTGTGACATTTTCTTACCCATAATATAGAGAAGTCACATTATAAGCAAAAGTTAAAATAATTTAGAAAATAATAGTTTCTTAAGCACAGGACCTCTAGTTACTAGACAAATGTCTAAATTACTGAAGGGACAGCATAGGTTTCCTACTTCATCTTTGTATCTCTGCAACCCAATCCCTGATGCACTATAGTTGCTCAATAAATACTGGTTGGACCAAATGGAGTAATTTTCTGGAGACACATTGGCTGGGCCCAGTACATGTAAGAGTGTAATTTTCTGAATGAAAAGAGAAGCTCACCCTTGAGTATTGTGGGCATTCATCAGAGGCTCAAAAACACTCTCTTAGGGACGTGTTTGTTTCTTCGTCTCCTCCAGTGATGCCAAATCATACTGTTTTTCCAGACTTTTGGTTAATGGAAGATGCAAGTGCATTTTCTATATTTAGGATGACTTGTGATGCATTTGTATGGTTTATGACATTGTGAGCAGTTGGCTGGTATTGTAGAAGTAGGCACCTGAAGCAACCCGCAAAAATTATCCAGAATCTTATAAATGTAAAGATTAGGCAGTGCTGTGCTTTTTTTTTTTTTTTTTTTTTGGTATTTGATAATAGCATACTAATCACTATTTTAGCAATCATGTATGTTTTGGTTAATTCTCACATTTTTAAAATAAATTTCTAAGAATGGGATTTTATAAAATTTTTAATTTTGAAGAAATTTAGTCAAAGATCATTATTATAGTAATATTTGCCTTTGTATGGCAACTGAGACAAATACTCTCCTCTCCTACCCACTACATCCCATCCCTAAAAGCCTCAAAAATCAGAAGACTTGGATTCTAGTCCCATTATCTTGAGACCTTGGTCAAATTCATTAGCATCCCTTCTCTTTTGTTATATTCCTATGTAAAGCAGTACTAATGAAACCCATACCATAGGGTAATAATAAAGTTTACATAGAATGAGATACTCTATGTAAGAATGCTTAGATAGCTAAAATGTTACATAATGTACTGCAAAAGTTGGATAAGGTGTTAGACCTTGAATATTCAGAACATCAGAGTGAAAGTTCTGGGTTCCATTTATTTTCTAGTTAATGGAAGATGAAGGGAAAACCATTGCTTTTTCAATCTTCACTTTTTATTTTTACTTTTATTTTTTTTTAAGATTTTATTTATTTATTTGACAGAGGCAGCAAGAGAGGGAACACAAGCAGGGGGAGTGGGAGAGAAAGAAGCAGGCTTCCCACTGAGCAGGGAGCCTGATGCGGGGCTTGATCCCAGAACACTGGGATCATGATCTGAGCAGAAGGCAGACGCTTAACGACTAAGCCACCCAGGCGTCCCTTAATCTTCACTTTTTAAACATATTTCTGAAATAAATCAGTTTGGTTTCCTGCTGTACTGTGAAAAACAAAACAATAAACAAAACCTTAAGATAAAATGGGATTTAACCACCTGATAAGTAGCAATTTTAACTATAATATTGTAGTTCACACATTACGAGTTGGGTCTGAAACTATCCTAATTTAGAATCCTTAGAAATTGTATTTTTATTCTGTACTTAAAGCCTGAAATTCACAGCTGTTTTTTAGAACTTACTTCTCTTTTACAAAAGGAGAGTGTAAAAAAACAAATCATTAATTGTTAATGTTACTTTATCTTTGATTAACACAGAATTCCTGTTCTGTAAAATATACTTGGTTTATTGTGAAAGCATTAGAAAATATCAAATACCTTGGGCATTTTGAATTTAGTTTAAGTTCAGAATAAACTGAAAGAGTGAACCCCTACATATCACTGCTGTCCAAGGACTTACCAAATTCATGGGCTAATTGGATTCAGAAATTTGAGTAGCATTTTCTGAAGACGGGGAATGGGCTCCACTAAGAAAACTAAAATGAATAGACTTGTGTCGGAGCTCGAGGAGCCCACAGTCTGTAATATCCAGGTTTACCAGAGGCAGTTATCCATTTGAGGTGATATAATTTAATTGTGGGATAT
The DNA here is from genome assembly GCF_023065955.2 of Ursus arctos. Lineage (NCBI taxonomy): Eukaryota > Metazoa > Chordata > Mammalia > Carnivora > Ursidae > Ursus > Ursus arctos. The sequence continues at coordinate 55,557,640 of NW_026623078.1, read as the reverse complement.
GTTACTTGAATGTAAGTAGATATGTTTAAAATGTGTCCCACTATATTTAAAAGAGGGTGGATGATATTTTTATTTTTAAAATGTCCACATGGTATTGAAAAGAGTGCTTATTTTTATTTCTAGTTTTACTGTGAAATAATTGGCATACATCCCTGTATACGTTTTAGGTGTACAGAATGATGCTTTGATTTACATGTATTGTGAAAGGATTACCACAATAAGTTCAGCCACCATCCATCTTCTTATATAAATACAATGAAAAGAAAAGTAAAGAATAAAGGGAAAAAATTCTCATTTGATGAGAATTCTTAGAATTTAGTCTCTTAACGGCTTTCCTATATATCACACAGCAGTGTAAGCTATAGTCACCATGTTGTACATTACCCCCTTAGTACTGATTTATCTTATAACTGGAAATGTGTAATTATTGACCACCTTCCTCCAATTCCCCTCCCTCTATCCGCTGCCTTGGATAACCGCAAATCTGATCTCTTTTCCTCTGTATCTGGTTTTGGTTTTGTTGGTTCGTTGGTTTTTTTTGGTTTTGTTTTTGCTCTTTTAGATTCCACATAATAAATGAGATCATATATACAGTACTTGTCTTTCTCTGACTTATTTTACTTAGCATGATGCCTTCAAGATCCTTCCATGTTGTCACAAATGTTAGGATTGTCTATTTTTTATGGCCCAATAATATTCTATTGTATTTATATTCCAAATGTTTTTATCCATTCATCCACTGATGGACAATTAGATTGACTATTGTAAATAATATTACTATGAACATGGGGGTGCAGGTATCTTTTTGAATTAGTGTTTTTTTTCCCTTGGATATATTCCCAGAAGTAGAATTCTTGGATCATATGGTAGTTCCATTTTTAATACTTCAAGGATCCTCTATACTTTTTTCCATAGTGGTTGTATTAATTTACAACCCCACTGACAGTGCACAATGGTTTTCTTTTACCCACATTAATGCCACCATTTGTTATCTCTTGTCTTTAATGATAGCCATTCTAACAGGTATGAGGCCATATTTCACTGTTTAAATTTGCATTTCTCTAATGACTAGTGATGTTGAGCATCTTTTCATGTACTTGTTGGCCTTTTGTATATCATCTTTGGAGAAATGTTTATTCAGGTCCTTTGTCCATTTTTAAATCGGGTTTTTTGTTTTTCGGGTTTTTTTGCTATTGAATTGTATGTGTTCTTTATATATTTTGAATATTAATACCATGTCAGATATATGATTTGCAAATATTTTTTTCCATTCTGTAGGCTTTCTTTTCACTCTATGCTTTATGGTTTCTTTTTTTCTTTTTCTTTTCTTTTTTTTTTTTTAGTTTGATGTAGTCCCACTTGTTTATTTTTTATTTTGTTGCTTGTGCTTTAGGTGCCATTATCCAAAAAAAATCATTACCACAATCCATGTCAAGGAGTTTATTCTTGTATTTTCTTCTAGGAGTTTCATGGTTTCTGATCTTACATTAAAGACTTTAATCCATTTTGAGTTAATTTTTGTCAGTGGTGTAAGATGTGGGTCCAGTTTCATTCTTTTACATGTGAATATCCTATTATCTCAGCATTATTTATTGAAGATTATCTTTTTTCCACTGAGTATTCTTGTCTCCCTTACAAATATTAGTTGACCATATATACTTGGGTTTATTTCTGGGCTCTTGATTCTGTTCCATTGATCTATTTGTCTATTTTTATGCCATTACCATACTCATTTGATGACTATAGACTTACAGTATAGTTTGAAATCAGGAATTGTGATGCCTCCTTCTTTGTTCTTCTTTTTCAGGATTTCTTTGGCTATTTGTGGTCTTCTGTTCCATATAAATTTTAGGGGTGCTTTTTCTACTTCTTAAAAAAATGCCATTGGAATCTTGATAGAGATTGCTTGGGTCTATAGATGGCTTTTGGTAGTATTGACATCATAACAATATTAATTCTTCCAATTCATGAACACATCTTTGGATATCTTTCCATTTGTGTCTTCTTCAATTTCTTTCATCAATGTCTTGTAGTTTCCAGAATAGAGATTTTTCCTCTTTTTAGTTAAGTTTATTACTAAGTATTTTATTGGTTTTGATGCTAAAACCAATGTAAATGGTATGATACCAATGTAAATGGTATGATATTTCTTTATGTCTTTTTAAAAAAATTGTTAGTATAGAAACACTACTGATTTTTGAATATTAATTTGTATCTTACAACTTTACTGAATTCTTGATTAGATCCAACAGTTTTTTGGTTGAGTCTTCAGAATTTTCTGGATAGAAAATTACATCATTTGCAAATTTTTTCCTTTTCACTTCTGATGTTTTTTCTTGCCTGATTGCTCTAGCCAGGACTCAGTACTATGTTGAATAGGAGTGGTGAGAATGGGCATCTGTAACCTGTTCCTGATTTTAAAGGACAAGTTTTCATTCTTTCACCATTGAGTATAATGTTAGCTGTAGGCTTGTTACATATGGTCTTTATTATGTTGAGCTATGTTCCTTCTATGCCGAATTTGTTAAGTTTTTATCATAAATAGATGTTGAAATTTGTTCAGTGCTCTTTCTGACTCTATGGAGAGAGTCATATGTTTCTTTTCTTTCATTCTATTAATGTGGTATATCACATTGATTGATTTGGGTATGTTGTCTATGTTGAACCATACTTGCATCTCACGGATAAATTCCACTTGATCGTGGTGAATGGTCCTTTTAATGTGTTGCTGAATTCAGTTTTTCAGTATTTTATTGAGAATTTTTGCATCTATATTGATCAGATATACTGGCTGGTAGTTTTCTTTCTAATAGTGTTCTTTTCTGATTTTGGCATCAGAATAATGGTGATCTTACTAAATAAATTTGGGAGTATTCCTTCCTCTTTGATTTTTTGGAAGAGTTTGAGGATTGGTGTTAATTCTTCTTTAAATGTTTGGCAAAATTCACCAGTGAAGCCATCTAGTCCTGGGCTTTTCTTTCTTGGAAGATTTTTTATTACTGATTTAATCTCCTTACTAGTAATTGGTTTATTCAGATTTTCTATTTCTTCCTGATTCAGTCCTAATGTTCTAAGAATTTTTCCATTTTTTTCTAGATTATCTCACTTTTTAGCATATAGTTGTTCATAGTAGCCTCTTATGATCCTTTGACTTTCTGTGCTTTTAGTTGTAATGTCTCCTTTTTTAAAAAATAATTTTGTTGATTTGGATCCTTTCTCTTTTTCCCTTGGTTAGTTTAGTTAAGGGTTTGCCAATTTTGTTTAGCTTTTCAAAAATCAACTCTTAGTTTGGTTAATCTTTTCTATTGCTTTTCAGTTCTCCATTTCATTTATTTCTGCTCTAATTATAATTTTTTTTTTTTTTTTTTTTTTTTTTTTTTTTTTTTTTTTTTTTTTTGGTAACTTTGGGCTCAGTTTTCCTTTTTCTGGTTCTTAGGGCATAGAGTTAGGTCATTTAGTTAGGATCTTTCTTGCTTCTTTTTTTAATGATCTTTTTTGCTTCTTAATGTGGGCATTTATTGCTATGAAGCTCCTTTTAGAAAGCTTTTGTTGCATTCCATAAGTTCTCATATGTTGTGTTTCCATTTTTGTTTCTTAACAATTTTTTTATTTTCCTTTTAAATTCTTCTTTGATCCATTGGTTGTCAGAAGTGTGTTAATATCTGTGTGTTTGTGAAGTTTCAGTTTTCTTCTTTATTGGTTTTTAGTTTCATGTCATTGTTGTTAGAGTAGATAATTGACATGATTTCAGTCTTTTCGGATTTGTTAAGACTTGTTTTGTGGCCTAACATATGGTCTAGTCTAGAAACCGTTCCATGTATACTTGAGAAGAATGTGTATTCTGCTCTTGTTGAGATGGAATGTGTATTCTCTTTATGTCTGTTACGTCTATTTGATCTATAGCGTTGTTCAAATTTGCTGTTTCTTTACTGATTCTCTGTCTACATGATCCATTATTGGGAGTGAATTATTAAAGTTTCCAATTATTATTGTATTACTGTTTATTTCTCCTTTTAGCTCTGGTAGTCTTTGCTTTATATATGTAGGTGCTTCAATGTTGGGTGCAAAAATATTTATAACTATTGTACCTTCTTGATGTATTGACATCTTTAATATTATATAATAACCTTCTCTGTCTCTTTTTGCCATTTTTAGTTTAAAGTCTATTTAGTCTGATAGAACTAAAGCTACCTCTGTTTTTTTTGGTGGCCATTTGCTTGAAATGTCTATTTCTATCTCCTCATCCTCAGTGTATGTGTGTCTTTAAGGCTAAAATAAGTTTCTGGTTGGCAATATATTGTTGGATCTTGTTTTTTATTCATTCAACCATTCTATGTCTTTTGATTTGAGAATTTAATCCATTTATGTTTAAAGTAATTATTGATAGGCAAAGAGTTACTATTGGGTTTTTGTTCATTATTTTCTGGTTGTTTTGTAAATCCATTGTTCTTTATTTCTTATCCTGCTGGGGTTTTTGTGTGTTTTGATATCTTTGGTCATTATGTTTTGACTTCTTTATTGTATTCTTTTATGTAATTAATATAGTATTTTCTCTTGTGATTATCAAGGAATATCCATCTTTTAAATTATGCCTATAGATAGGAACAAAACATTGTCATTTATTATTAACTTTCTAAGGTGTTTATTTTAAATGGATTTTTTTTCTTTTATAAACTTTCTGTGGTAAAAGATAAATAGATTTGTACAAATATAAACAAAGCACACTGTTTGCTAGTTATATATCTGTTTACTCTCCAAGAATATGAGCAGTTTAAGAAGGGAGACCACGTTCTATTTGTTTGTGTTTCCAGGGAGATGTTTAAAATAGTTAACCAACAACATGGCATCAACACTGACCATCAGAGCCAAGGGCTGGCCTAGTTGCTGGAGCAGGAACCTAGAGTACTGTTGTTATGTGCCCAGTATTAATCTTTATGTGTGAACCATAGGAGTCTGAATACCAAGGAAAGTGTATAAGATGGCTGAAAATGGCTGGAGTGAGTGAGATACTCAGACAAGATTTTAACAACTATCATGGACATATCCCCATACTGGCTGAAAATCAGTTTTGTGTCCCTCTTCAGTGCTAAACACAGGGCCTGGTGCATACTGTCAGCTTTGTGTTGAATAAAATAATAAAATTATTTCACATTCAACAATTAAAGCTGAGAGAAGCCAGAGTATTCTGAGTGAGAACAGGAATACACTCACGTATGAAAATATTGCTGTAGATAATCCACAAAGGAAATAGTACCTATATACACAGAGACATACAAATGTCCTATCGAAAATGGGTTGTATATAAGGAGAAAAAGAATGGTTATGCACCAATGATACCAACATCCTTTATTCTTTTTTTTTAAAGATTTTATTTATTTTTCAACAGAGATAGAGACAGCCAGCGAGAGAGGGAACACAAGCAGGTGGAGTGGGAGAGGAAGAAGCAGGCTCATAGCAGAGGAGCCTGATGTGGGGCTCGATCCCATAACGCCGGGATCACACCCTGAGCCGAAGGCAGACGCTTAACTGCTGTGCCACTCAGGCGCCCCTCAACATCCTTTATTCTTATAGTGTGGGGTCTGGCTAAAAGCATTCAGCCAGAAAACCATTCATAATGCTAGGTGAGTTGTCACCAAAATGGCTGAAAGTTGTCTGGCTTTAACTACCTGCACATACCCAAATTCACCTGTTTCCTATGATCAGGAGAAAGAAGAAAAACTCCTAATTAACACTGAGCCAAAATGAATCCCCCAAAAGGGAGAGTTACTAATACTTTAAGTTGGAGGCAGAGGGAGAACAACACACAAATGGTAGAAATAGTAAAGAACTACCATGTCAAATGAGCAACAGAAAATTAATATATTTAACAAGACTAAGGGGAGAGGTGCAAATAGTGCTAAAGTAAACTATACTGCTTTTGACTAAAAAGGACTCAAACCTCTTACTAGAAAAAGGCTTACAAAGCCTTACAAAAATACTTCAAAGAATTTTTGCATTTGGGTAACACCTAAAAATTAAAGAATATCTTGTAAAGAAATTATCAGTGTCAATAATGATTATTCTACATTCATGCACATATACTCTCCATTTGCAGGGCAGACTCCATGTTTTTTACATTTTCTAGGTGTCTTATGAGGAGAAAGCTTCACAGACAACAACCCACTTACTCTAAGCCTTAGAGACAGGCACAGTTTTTACGAATGGTTCCTGTGTATCAAAGCTTTGGCAGGAGGTTTGAGATGCATACATCCAATCCAGTGTACCTTCCTTCCACACATTTCACTTTTAGCTCAACCAGCTCCCTGCTTCTTCCTGAGCAAGTGCTATGCTCTTGACATTTCTACTTAAAATTTTCTCTCTGTCTAGAACCTCCTTCCCCACTGTTCATCCATATCTTTTGACTCTCAGCTTATTCACACTTTTGCTAGGAAATCTTTCCTGATTTCTCCAGGTGAAATGTGTCCCAATAGCCCCTTTTTGTACATCTAGCATATGGCATACACTGTACTCTGCTTCAGGTTGTTCCTGTCTGATGTCCTTAAGTTATGAGGCCACAAGGCCAGAGCCTTCTTCATTGCTGGATCCTTCATTCCATATAGTAGAGTGTTTAGCATAGAAGATGTTTGACCAATTTGACCATTTTTTACAATTCAGAGTGAAAAAACAGCACAAAGTTCATCATTTCTAAAGGCTCCTACATGTACAAAACAAGAACTTCAAAAATCTCATGTATTTCTGCTCCAGTGAGCAGGTATTGAGATTTCTTAAAGAATCTCATTTAATGAATAGTGCACAGGAAGCTGGATGACTCCAAGACTCACAGCCATAAAGTGGATTCATTTTGCAGCTCAGTTGCCAATCTCAGACTGACATTCAATAAAGCATCTACTGTCTACACAGTTGTGCATTTTTTAAGAATAATACCTCTGCTACTTCCTTTGAATGATTTATAAGTTATCATTAATAATCACTTTCCATATTTCCAAAAAGCACTTCTATAAGAGGCTTTGATCCAGCAATGAATAAATTCAAGGCTGCTCTCCACAGATGACCCACTTTTCAGTGACCCACCCAGAATTTTCACACACTGTACAAATAACAATTTCATACTTTAGATAATAATATAGAAAACAGATATTAAAGAAGGTACTACTATTGCTTATGTATATAAACATGTATATAATTAAGCTTCCCAAAGTAGTAATTCCTAATCAGATTTGTTATCCTGTTTGTCTTCTTTGAAATCTTGTTTATGCTCTTTTCAAAATTAAATTACAACAAAAGTTTGGTGATGGACTAAAAATATTCAACTAGACAATATCTCAAATATGTGGGGCTTTTTTATAGGCATGTGATTTAACTTGATGAATTAACAAGACTAGTCAGTGAATGCTAATCTTTTAAATCATAGATTTGTAAGTAAATAAATGGAGTTAAGATATCCAAATAAGCCTATTTACTTGTGGCATTAAAAAAAAATCCTTATAAACAGGAAAAATAAAGCACAAGCAAGCGTAAATTGCAGGAAATGACTACATATTAAAATAATAACATAGATTCTACACTTGTGCATGAATGTGCCATCAAACCTAATACAAACACAATATACTCTACCTAGGAATTCTTTCCATATAAAAACACATAGTATTTTAAAATCTAGATATTCAGCCATAAGAAGGACCCTCATACCCATACTTTAAAACCTTGCCAAGAAATGTAGTCCCCATATTGTCATAAACAATCTATTTGGCTTCATTACCTGCTGATAAGCATTTCCCATCAATTCTTCTGACGTGCGTACTACTGACATACTTCCAGATAATAACAGATAGCCTAAAATAACATTTTCTTTCTTTCTTTTTTTTTTAAGATTTTATTTATTTATTCGACAGAGATAGAGACAGCCAGCAAGAGAGGGAACACAAGCAGGGGGGATGGGAGAGGAAGAAGCAGGCTCATAGCAGAGGAGCCTGATGTGGGGCTCGATCCCAGAACACTGGGATCACGCCCTGAGCCAAAGGCAGACACTTAACCGCTGTGCCACCCAGGCTCCCCTAAAATAACATTTTCTTAACCCTCTTCTTTAAGGTCATCTTTCTTAATAAAAGATATTTTTAAAATCAATGTAGAATCATATGACTGGAAATTTTATTTTAGCCACAAACTTCTAATAAATAAAGCTTATGTGGATGAAATTCAGTCTTCTCAAATGCTTTCCTACTCACCAACGCGTTTTTTCTTCTGCAGCAAAAAGCCACTGAACACATTAACGAGTCTGTCTAAAAGCCTGTTCTGAAGCAATATTTTATCAAGTAACATTTTTTTTAATTGACTTAACTATGAAAGATCACATCAGTGTTCCCACCCCACCTCACCACTAGTTATCAGCAAACTACTGATGTATAAACTCATAGAGCCCTGGATCTCCAGACTCCATTTGTCAATCAACCTACCTACTTTGTATTGACCACAGGCTTTGTGGCCAATGTTTACTATGCTGAGGAATATTTACTGAATTAAGCAAAGTTGTCAAAGTGATAATAACCTTGTGTCATCAGTATTAATATTGACTCATCATACCTCCAAAACATATTTCAATAAATTACCTTTTCCTTGAAGAAAACAGAACATACTATAAATTTAATTTAACATAAAATCAAGAAAATCCTGGTATGTTTATGATAGGAAAGCATCAGAGGAGCTATGCTCTAGGAAGAAGGGAGGAAGGCATGCATGCTTTATCCTCTGCTATAAAGAGCTACTGTCAACTGGACTGGAAATTTACTATTACTGAATGGCTACAAGACACACATAACAAGCCACCATCCTGTGTGTGCACTTAGACTATGCTGCTGGATTAGACCTGAACTAAAGTCCTTAGTGAGAAATCTCATGACATAGCTTATGCAGAGATATAGAAAACAGGCCTAAGGGGAATGAAAACTCTTCAGGACCCTAGCAGAGAGGCCAAGTTCCCTCTGGGTAGGATCTATATCAACTTCACTTTCCTTTGGTACTGCTGAAACCCTCTACCTTGGCGTGGTTCCACTAAAGCCCAGGGTTCTTGCTCTGCACACCTTCTGGTATGTCAAAAGCACAGACATTCTAGTTCTACCTGTTTCTCAAAGTAGTGACAGCCCGATGGTAGTTAAGAGTATGCATGTAGGTATCAGAAAGATTTGGGTTTAAGTACTAATTTTACCACCTACTAGCTGGGTGACCTTGAGCAATTTACTTAATCTCTGAGATTTAGTTTCTGCTTTAGTAAAACGGGGATAAAAACATCTACTTCCGAGGATCACTTTGAGATTAAATAAGATACTGCATGCAAATTACTGTTGTTAGAATCTAGGAAATACTCAAAACTACCTCTTTTGTTCTTATTGTTATTATTATGCCCCAATTTAAAATGCCATCTAATTCACAAAAGTATTGGTGGTAAATGTTCATAATATGCTTACTTTGATATCACTGTGTCATAAGACTCAGGACAGGACACTGAAATTCACAGAACAGAGAAATATCAAGAAAACTGGGCAGGGTTTGCAATTATAATGATGGACAAGACATTCAAACTCATTCAGAGCTTCTAGTCCTGGTGGGAGGAATAGAAGCAAAGGTCAATTTGAATACAATGGAATGCTAATAAGCACAGTGCCCTATGGACCTATATAACCCAGGACTGGGGGTCAGTATGTGGTGTGTTCTGGACGGCTTACTGAGGCAATGACATGAAGATGACTGAGATCTGAAAATGAGTAGGAGTTGGATAAATACGCAGCACTGGGGGGAAGTATGATAAAGGGTGCACCCGCCAAGAAGCTCCTAGTACAGACAACAAGATAATACATGGAAAGCAGAGTTATGAATTTGTGTTTGTTGGTAGCCAACTAAATGGCACTGTGACTGGGCACAGGCTCTGGAGTCCACTGGAGTGAGTATGGGGAGGGGAGTGTCAATGCCTGAATTCCACACTCAGGGATTTTTATTCAGTTGGTTTTGGGTAGAGTTTAAGTGCTGGTACCATTTAAAAGCATTCTCAGCAACCAGTATTTAAATATAAATTAATTCCAGACTGACCTATCAAAAGGGAACAGGGCCATCTAGTAATGGATTTCAGACTGAATCAAGGAAAATGGGCTATGATGTAGTGTTGCACTTTCATGACATCACAATTAGAACATTAGCAACTGTGCTAACGTTCCGACCCTCCTGGGAAAATGTCCTCAGGGCCACAGAGCAGATACTCACAAGCCCATCTAGGTTCACATCCTTGCCTTCAAAACCAGTCATGGTTGTGTCCCAGGTACCCATTTTTATTTATGCCTCGAGATGCATCTTTTGGAAATAAAATAGAAATATTTGAAAATAACTTTGCTAGATAATGATAATTACCTATGGTGAATAAGTTGTTCAGTGCTCTGGTACACTTGAGAAAAATTAACAGAAAAGAAGATCAAAGGTTAAAATTTGCCCTCTATTTTTTTAATGTGGCTTATTTACTCTTTTTTTGTTTTTCTATACCCCAGGATACATGGACATAGGCTAAGTCATAGGCATAATTTACTCTGAGCCAGCACTCACGAATTGGCCAGAGTTCGTAGCATATTGTATTTATATGAAAGGAGCTCTGCTCTTGGTGTGGTGGGAAAAGTGCCTCCAAATTTGTTTCTCCCAGGTAGGTGTTCATTACACTGGAGTTCTCTATAATGAGTAATTGCTTATGTGAATAGTAACGTTCCTTTCTTATACAAGTCATCACCACATTCTCACCTGTATGTCCTGTGTGAGTTAGAAGTAGTTTGGTGTGAGATTCAACTTCCATCCAAACAAAATTATTTCAGCTATATTTTATATTCACTCTTCTTTTTCCTGGAAGTAAGAAAGGGACCCTTGAGCCGTCTCTAGATATTCCCGCCATTCATTCTAAGCCTCCAATCCCCCACACACTCAGTGCTCTAAACCCTATATCCAGATTCTGCCGACTCATGACTGCCCTTCTGAGAACTGAAAATAGACACCCCGTCATTCCATGTAAAGTCATATTTGTTCACAGTGGGGATTTGGGGCTTGACATGAGTGAGAACAAATTCAAAAGCAATATGCAATCAAATGATTAATAAAGTTGGATCACCTTTTTCTGGGATTTTTGTAAGTAAAGTACGACCAAATATTTCAGTTAATAAGTCTAGATGATTATTCAAGCAAGAGAAAACAAGTCTATTTTGTAGGATTTCTGCAAAGGAAGAAAAAAGCTGCAAAAGATACTTATTTGTGATGTTTAAATAAAATTCACTCAAAAAGAGTTATTTCACTAGGATCATAGATTTAGTTATCAATCAATAAATAATAACAAAAGTTCCCCAAACAGAATAAAACCTCTAGCACCCACCGCTCAAAACCTGCCAGGAAACACATTCCCCAAAGAAGAAAGGTAAAAATATCAGAGGGAAACTGGCAATATCTCCCAGGCATCTACAAGATGCCAAAAAGTGAATGTCATTTTCTCACCAATAATCTGCACTTTAATCTTACATGAAACAATTTTTCACAAAAAAAGTGTCTGTTCTCTTGTATTTGATAAAGAAAAAGAATTAGAAATAGGCCCAATTTCTTTTAGAAAAGTAGGTTTCTTCAGCTTTCGATTGGCCTTTCTCATGACCCCCTATACAAGAAGACAGATAATAAATATAATGATTTATACTGAAAAGAGAGCAGTGAGGATAATGGCCCAAACAGTGCTGTCTTTTATTATGTTACCATAGTAAATAATAGCAGTACTGCTCACACCGTTATACTTAAGGTTGTAGCAGCGATTCCATTATAATTCCTGTTTTTCAGAAGTTTATAACTTGGTCTTGACAATATACTCCACTCTGAAACTAGCCTTTTTCTTTTTTTTTTTTTTTTTTTTTTGGTCAAAGGCTGGTTTTCCTTGATTGTCACACTATTATTGAATAATGAAATTGGAAAACCAAATAGTACTTTCACTATTTTTTCTGGCTATACTTTGCATATATATATTGAAAACCTCTTCTGTAACACACACACACACCACGAGTTTGCCTGCACATTCAACATTTGCATTTAGGAAAATGGAGAGCATTCAGTACATTCAATGTTCATTAACTGGGAAGACTACCATAATAACTTACTCTAAAATACCCAAAAAGGCATATATTAAAAAGTTTTTATATACTTTTGCTAATTCTGTAAATGATAGAATGTTTGTTTGATTAAGGTATATAGTCTCATTTGAAGACAAACACAATTACACTGAAGGCTGGACGATCCAATTCAAGAAAAAGAAATAATAAAGAAGAAATCTAATATCTTGGTAAGCCAGAGTGAAAATGGGCAATTTTTTCATTGAATCCCTTTTATACCTTTAATATGAGAACAGATATGAGATTTAGACCCTAAATATAGTCTGTCCTAATTTTCACTGTTCAAATAATTTAGTCAATGGGAGACCACTTTTTTTGGTAAAAAAAAAAACAAAAAACAATAAACATTACCTGTACAATAGTAGAAGGAGACAATCAGAAACCCATATAGAAAATTGTAAAGAATGAATAACCTCTGTCCCACAAAACCTGAAACTTAAAATAATTTGTCACTGGTGTTAACTCTGCCGACCTAAACAGACAAAAAGAGCCTTTTGGTAAAAGAAAAAATGTCTTGTGAAAGAATAATTAGGAGGAAAACTTTTGAATCCATAGCTCTTGTTTGGATCTAAGAAAGCAAAAGCCTAAATCCACATAGTTCCCTATTAATAAGAAAGGTCCTCTTTACTTTAGGTTAGGAGCTACTTCAAGGATTCTGTCTGATTCACTCTTTCTCCCCCATGCTTAAGAAACACAATTTTGCCTTATGGATCAATGGAAAATGGAACCTTGACATTTATAGCAGATTTCACAAGACTTAATTTGCAAATATTAATAACTACAGTTTACTTTTCTATGTCAAACAAGAAAATAAGGGGGGTACTTTCTCAATTTTGAGCAATTCTCTTAAATATTTTAAGTTGAAAGAAATTTAATCTTACATTTTTAATTCCAGACTCAAGAGATCCCTAAACATGGAGGAGAAATAACTAGCTTGGAAGGAGCAGAAAAAGATTACAATATAATGGCAACATTCTTTTAGCTATTGTGTAGAATGTAAATTTACCAGATCAGACCCTGGGTTATAAGAACTATAAATACAGGCAATATTTGTAATTTGCGTAGAATCTTATCAGAAGATATAAATAAAGGAAACCTACACCTATTAGAGATTCTATTCAAAGACTGATCCAGAAAAATAAAGGCATTGGAGAGAGAATAGACACTGTCTGCAATGGCTAGACTGAAACTATGCAAAGCCAAAATTTGAAATCATAACTTTTTAAAAATATCATATTATGAGGATCTGTTATATAATACTGTACAGTAATAAATTTGAGGGTAAATTAGTACCAGCAGTAATAAACAGTGCATATATAACAATCTTTTTATATCACACAGTCTCATTTACTTAAGCTTGTCTTTGCATCTGCCTAAATCTATTGTGATCATCAATAATGGGAAACCATCAGAAGTGCTTTGCCTGCCTTCAGGATCTCAACACCAGGACATGCATAAATCTGCATCTCTGAAGTCTCATGAATAATGGCTATGAAGAGAAGACTCAGATGTGCTCCAAGTGTGGTTTGAGTTTGGGAGTAAAAATGAGGTTAAAACAAAACAAAACAAAACAAAGCACCAAAAGCCATGGCAGAGAATGGATAGAAAGATGTGGTTAATCTTTTTTTTTTTTTAAGATTTTATTTATTTATTTGACAGAGAGACAGCCAGCAAGAAAGGGAACACCAGCAGAGGGAGTGGGAGAGGAAGAAGCAGGCTCATAGCAGAGGAGGCGGATGTGGGGCTCGATCCCAGGACCCTGGGATCACACCCTGAGCTGAAGGCAGACGCTTAACGACTGAGCCACCCAGGCACCCTTTATGACAATCATCAAAGAGAAACATCACATGGAAAAGGCATGATAGTATAATGATTATCAGTACAAACTCTGCATTGAGGTTGTTTTGCTTCAAAATACTTTAGACACATGCCAGCTGGGTGAAAACAGATAAGTCATTGTACATCTCTGTATCCCAGTTCTCTCCGCTAAAAATGGGAAGGATAACAATATCAACTCTTAGAAAAATTATGTATCATTTGCTATTATTTCAGTTTTACAGAGAACAACATCATGATCAGGAAGGAAAGACACTTGCTTGAAATTACGTAGAGAAAAAGTAGAACAGGAGAAGGGTTGTACCTTTCATTAGACTCTAGAGATCTGAGAATCTCTACTACTTCACACCACCTCTTTGTTTTTCTGTCATCAGGCACTTAAGAGTTAATAAAAATGACCTTTGAAACTTTCTTATCTTCAAACGTTTGGGTATAAAAGGAGAAAAATGGCATAAGGTGGAGCTTCCCCAGACCTGATGCTCCTGAGGAACCAGACAACAGTTCTATCACTGCACATCCCAAAGGACTGGCGGAGAATTGCCTCTGGACACTGGGCTGGGAGTCAGTGGAATGCAAACTCCAGAAATAAGGAGGCAAAAATTGTTAATACACCAATCTATCTCTCCAAATAAGAAGCTATTATTCTCAACTCCGGCTGTGAATTTTTCACCATTAGTAGTCACATGATACTAATAACACTCTTCACCAAAAGTTATTATTTGCTTTAGAAATATATTTTTGCAGAATAACCAATATTGGTTATGAATATATTTCTATTATCACTTTGATTCTATCACACAGTATTATGATTCTTTGGACAGTACTGCAAAGATGCACTGCATTTTAAAAATGATCATTAAGACAGCATAATTACCATCAATTGTTTAAAGAAATGAACAGCTATTTATTATACAACACCGAGACACATGAATGTGTTTTCTTGTTCAATTTGTGTTGATTTAAGTTCTTATTATAGGTGAAGGATATTGATTGAGCACTTTTGCAAATGGCCTCAAAACAGAGAGAGAATTCCCTTTTTCTTTTTCACTACTGCAAATTTCAACAAGAAATATTTTGCCAGTATGCTATGAACACCAATAGTATAACATAAACGATGGAAAAATTCCAGGCTGTGTTGACATATTTTATGAATGTTATGGGATGGCAGATTGGAGGTGTACATCTGTGGGGGTTGGCCAGTCATCCCACTGCCGTCTGTGTATCTGTATGCTTAAATGAATTAGCTAATATAAAAACAGTGCATAAACAAGTTTAATGTCATAGAATTTCCTTTATAGGGTACAGAATATTCAAATTTGAGTAAATAAATAGAGAATTATGTTCAAATGCTATTACTTGGGAATAGGGAATGTATAAAATGGAAAAGCTGTGGTACCCAAACAGAAATGCCTTACATATAATGCTTGGCTGTTCTCCTTTTTCTCCCTTTATTACATCACCCTGTTTTACTGGCAGCAATGTTTTTGCAACCAGTATAGTGAACAGTGATCTTTTATCAGAGGACTGGAGAAACCATTCCGCACCTCAAGGTCATTCAATGACTACCAAATTCCTTTCTTCTTGAGGAAAAACCAAGCCATAATATGCAACCCTCAATCCTAGATTCCCATCTCTGAATTACTCTTTATGTAACAAACGTTGTAGGCACTTATCAAGAGAGGCCCCCCCTGGTAGCTGATCTAAGAAAAGAATCACTTAGCAATTTGACATTCTTGTCCTATCCTTTACATACATATAAAAGTCCCTCAAAGATAAGCCCCAGCTACAGGGCTTGATGTCAACAGCTTCACACTGAATTCTCTTCTCCCCCGTTGCATTTAATTCCTTCAGGATGCCTCTTACTGGTTAAATAGTATAAATGACTTCGACTTTCATTATGTTTTCTCTTAATTCTTAAATATTTTGGTTGGGTAATTATTTCTCCATGGGTTCATTATCCACTAAACAATTGGTGTGTGTGTGTGTGTGTGTGTGTGTGTGTGTGTGTAAGAACTACACAAATGAATAAAAAGAAGCAACAAATGATCCCTTAGGGGAAACTATACATATACATATACAGTAGGTATAATTGGTGTTAATTTCAATGGTGGGATTTTTAAGTTAGACAAGAAACAATAAAACTTTTATTTTTAGCTAACAGTTTGTGGGCTAATTTAGTCCTTGAAATCCTTCCAAGCATGATAGCTTAAATTTGCCCCAGATGGACTTTCTCTTCTGTTCAAACTGCTCGACAGCAACATAACAGCCATTTATAACAGAGTCTGCAGAAATGGGCTGGCGCTTCTAGTCTTCCAAATACACTGGTCTGTTTGTAAGGAGAGTGCCCCCATAAATCACCATGAATTAAAGAGGAACGCACACATCCCAATCAAAACATCAGGAAGAAACCATTGCCCAATAGATAAGAACACAAACAAGTGCAAAGCATCACTTGAGTTTTTATAGAAGGCCCATATTTTTTTGGAAGGCAACCAGTGCTGTTTCACATGCTGTACTTTTTCTAATCTGACTGACTCACAGTCTTGTGATAGTGAGATAAGCTAGGTAGGCAAATTTTTATAGAGTTGCAATTACTGAAATTGTCATTACGCTGCTCACTGTAAAATAAATATAGATAGAAGTGAAATTATGCACAGGCTAGAAGTAGAAAGTGTTTTGCTTCTGTTTGCTAAATTAATCTCTTCCTAAATGGCTGCAGGCCAGGTAGGTTAGCATTTGTGGTTTCAAAGGTTTTCAGCGCTTGCAATGAGCCATGAAATTACTGCATGCTGCTGAAAATGGCAGCTGATGAAAGGAAAAGAGTGAATCCCAAAGGCAGAAAGACAGGAGGAAGCAAAATTACAGGCAGAAAGTCTGATTTTTGATGTTGCTCATTGTGAAATGTACACCCAAACTTTTAATAAAACATAAAACATTAATAAACCTGCTAACAATTCCTTACAATTTCTTTTGAAGTCTGAGTATAATTTCTGAATACTTATTAAAACAAGCAATGATTCAGAGGGGGCTGAGCGGTTTCCTATCTACGGTATGTGCTGTATTGCTAGATATTCTACGTGTGACTTCTGAAATAAGATTTTTATTGATGTTTTTAATTGAATCACACAAAGGGATTGATTTTCAGTTAATAAAAGTACCCAGATCCTTTTAGTTTCTGTTAAGATTCGCTAGTCTTAGTTTTGCTACTGTCACCAGTGTACACCACAATCAGTGCTACTATCCTGATTTAAATCTTTATCTGAACTTTCTCAGAATAAGATAACACCTAAGTCTTCACGCATAGGTTTGAAAACTCTCCAGTCCAGATTGCTGTGTCCCATTCTCAGGAAGAATGTAAATCAGTTGGATTTTATAAAGTCACAAATGCTACACCTTGCTATAGACAGGCAGGTTATTCATGCCAAAAGTAAACATTTTGCTAGTCCCCAGGCTTTGCCTCTTGAGGACCAATTTCAAATTGACAGTTGTAACAGTTCTTAAATATATTTATAAAGGTGTTTCCCATCTTGTAATAAAACCCAATCTTTAAGACTTTCCAGCATTTCCTAGCCAGGGAGAGGTTCCTGAAAAATGAACTGATCATCATTTAGAAATCCAAATTTCTGGATATTCAACAGACAGTCTCTGTGCAACTGGAGTTCATCCATACAAAAATCATCATGCCACTGCTAAGGAATGCAAAATAATTACACATTCTTAGAGATTCCAAGCACTTACACTTGCATGATTTTATAGATTAATTATTAGGAAGATAGAGGATTGTAAAAATCTTTGGATTAAATTCCGTTACAGAAGGCATAAATAATCTAATGATTACTATGCATGCCTGGTCAAATAGTTACTGTCACTGAGTTGTCAGAGTGCTGTTCTCACTGCTAGCAAGGAAATGATCTGTACTGCAAACTGAGCTCAGCTGAAAAGAAGAAAAGCTTCATTCTGAGCCCCCAAAACTTCAACAAAGAGGGGAGCAGCCAAGTTAGTAACAAAGACACACAAAAAGCATTCACTTAGTCATGAAATATTTAAAAATAAAACCTTCACATAGGAGATACCCAATGACCTACTGCAGTCATCTTACACCATCCTTAAATGGCCATAAAAATCTCTCCTTCCTGTATTCATGGTGTACCCCCATTTCTTTTCTGTTTAAAAATAGTCACAGTGATGTGATTTTAGGCAGAAGTGGTTTATTGGAAAGTACATTCAATTTGGAGTGGGAAGAACACATCTTTGCCACTTAAGAACCATGTGATCATACAGCAAAGGGCACTACTTGAATTTTTTTTTTTTTTTGGATCCAACTAATGATAAAAATACTTACCTACTAGAATTAAATGAGTGCACTTTCCACTTTATAAACTAGAAACTTTTATACAATTGTGAGCAAGGGTTTGAAACTGAATGTTTCAGACAGTGTTAGTTTTCAAATAAGATTGATGAGGAAGGTAACAAGAAGTCTGGAAAATTAATCAAGTGGAGGATTTGGACTAAGTGGCCATGTGTAACAGGGCTCTTTGAGAAGAAAATATGACACTTTGTCATATACACAAACTGCTCCCTGATTTCTGGAAGAAATAATATTTTTTTCTTCCCTATTTTCTAATCCCACCTTACTGAATTTTGAATTGAGCTACAATTTTCAAACAGTTCTAATCAAGTTGCCATAATTCCTGATTTACCCGACTTGTTTCAGCACCAAAGCCCCTGTGACGAAAGAAAGAAAGAAAGAAAGAAAGAAAGAAAGAAAGAAAGAAAGAAAGAAAGAAAGAAAGAAAAGAAGAGAAAAGAAAGAAAAAAAAGAAAGAAAGAGAAAAAAAGAAACCATGCTTGCCCCTTGCTCAAGCCAGCTTGAAAGCACATTTCCGGGCGTCACATTCACATACGGATCAAAAAAGATGTTGACCTTAGAAAAATAAGGTATAAGTTTTACCATCCAGTTCAATTTAGTCACAGTCATACCTACTGTCAAGTTTGATCTAAAGTCAAATTGTAAATTCACAAGGAATGGAACTAGGGGAAGCTAATCATACTGATGATGCCAAAGGTATATGAAAATACAGCCATTTTCCATTAATGCTTCTGTTGTAATTGCTATTATTTATAGTAATTCAACAGAATTATATTTATAAGTAAAAAAAATCTGTTACAACAAACCCTCAATATTCAAATAACATCAAAAGCAAAGATTTCCCTCAATGACCTCAGAACTAGTGACTAAGAAGTTGAAATGCTAAGAAATAGATAATCCATGAATGCTTTATTAAAATTCTATTGCAAATGTGAAGGATATTTGAATCTGCTTTGAAAATCTTCTATCTAAATTTATTATTTGTCTCTTCATTCAACAAATGTTTATTGAGTGTCTAGTATGTTGCAGGTATTGTTGTAAACATTGGGAAGCAAAACAGACAAATCCATGCTCTACTGGAGCTTAAATTCTAATGAGCCTGAGTATACAACAGGGATGTAAATCAATTCCATTTTGATTATCTATGCACATTAATTAGAGATGAGCTTAGAGAACTATGTTAAAAAGAACTGTGATAGTTGTATATAAGTTTTGAAGAAACACTGCCCGGATTGACTAGTGATGTCTGCCATGGGAGCAGGATAGAGAAGTATTGACATGCATTCCACACTTTTGCTACTCGTACTCTAGGAAATTACCATGCAGCCACAGGCATCAAGTCCAAAATGGTTTCTAATGGAAAATATTGGTGCTAACCACACATTCAAGCTTGACCTACTTCTATGAAATCATTTTTGAGGTAAAATAAGAGAAAAGAAACTTCTACTTACATTTCTATGTGCCCCAAAATAGGCTCTTGAATTTTCACGGAAGATTAGCCTTTGTTCCTTGAGCTGTTTATCAAAACATAAGTTTATGCCCTTACTCATCAACCGAATATATCTGTCCTTCACTGTTTTACCAGATTCTGCCAATTTCAAACTCTCTGCTATCTTTTCATAACCAAATCCTTGATCACATTTTCAGGTTAACCTTACATTAGGTACGTAGTGACAAACCAAATTTTGGCTCACTTGATAATAAAATACATATGAAAATACACAGGCAAAGGATGTAAACTGACAATTCAAAGAGGAAATATAAACAGAACAGAGCAAATAAAAATCTTTGACCACACTAGCAACCAGGAAAATGCAAATTAAACAATTTTTTTTTGTTTTTCCCTATCAAATTGACAACCATTTTAAAAGAATGGATATATAGTATTGGCAACAGTTTGAGGCAAAGAGCACACTCATACTTGGAGTAAAGCAATACTATCTCTTTGGGAAAAAGTGTCATTATTTATAAACATTTAAGGTATGTATACTTTTAGAAAACATTTCCATTGTTAGGCAGCACTCACACAAGTACATCTGTAAAATATATTTATTGTCATATAATTTATAAGAATAACAACTTTTTCATCAATAGCAGATTGGTAAAATGTATAGTAGATCCAGATTATGGAATACAATGCATCCACTGAAAAAGTAAGTTCA
This sequence comes from Ursus arctos, assembly GCF_023065955.2. Classification (NCBI taxonomy): domain Eukaryota; kingdom Metazoa; phylum Chordata; class Mammalia; order Carnivora; family Ursidae; genus Ursus; species Ursus arctos. The sequence continues at coordinate 55,537,106 of NW_026623078.1, read as the reverse complement.
ATAGACATGTACTAAGATAATATCCATGATATTGTACCAAGGTAAAGTGTAAATTGTAGAATATTATGTATAGTATGATCCCATTTTGTAGACAAATGTATGCATGTACATGTATTACATGTGTATATCTATATAGAAAAATCTCCAAGAGCACAAACACAATACTAGTAAACAATGTTTTTCTTAAGGAGTAAACATTGGAAAAGGAGGATAATCTTTGAGCTTTCACTACATAAATTTCTGTGTTATTTGAATCTTTTTAATGAGATTATATTACTTTGTAATAAAAAGGGAAGAGAATGTTGAGCAAAACTTTGTCAGAAATATTTTTTAAAAATTGAAGTAAGATAGCATTGTTAATTTCAGACATAATAAAATTTGAGCAGTACACTCACCACAAGTCTTATCCAATAAAGGATATAAATTCAGATTAATAAAAAGCATGTTAAAGGTATACCAAATCTTGTGTGCTAAATAGTACTATATTAATACTACTCAAAGTATAGTAGTTGAGTAGTTTGAATAGTACTATATTAGTACCATTAATAATTTAAAACTACCAAATTATAGGCAATACAGGGGGCAAAAGACTAGTGTTTTATTAGTACTATTCAAAGCAAAAGTTGTTAAAGAAAAGGTGTAAGGAAATACCATCTTTAGACTCTGAAGTCTCACTCAATGCTTCACATTTCAAATGGACCAAAAATAGTGACATACTAAATAAAGGATAAGACACAAGTATTTATCATATTTTTCCTATATGGATGTCACCTCAAGGTAACCAAAAGAATGATGAGGGGGATTTCCTCTTAATAAAAGTTAATAAATATAGAAGAAATGATAAAATTAAAATACAATAAACAAAATTTTTAAGTAAAAAATAAGTAACACAAAGTAAAAATATCACTATTTTGCAACTCCTAATGAAATAATGGAGTTGGGCAATGATGAAAGACTGCTGACATCACAAATAGCAGCGACCAGGCAGGAAGCGCCTCCTGACAGAGCTCCAACCACGAGGGAAGTCATTTTGCTTGGGAAAAAAAAAAATTTGAACCTGAATCTGATCAAGCATTTCTGTCTAATTACCATATTCAGGAAATAGAGGACAGAGGAACATTTTAAACCAGACCACAGAGATGCAATCAGCAAAATCCAGACAGAGAACAATAAAACAAACAACCTGATTTCTTCAACAAACAAATTGAAATGAAAAAAATCCTAAGGGATGAAGGAAAAATCTATAGTTTAAAAGAAACTTGGGAGGCACAAAATCCAGTCACAACGTTTGGACCCAACAAACTGTTCAAAAAAAGAAAAAGAAAAAAATGAGACAATTGAAAATTTCAAAACTGGGGGATGTTTCATATTGAGCAATTATTGTTAGTTAGATTTAGTTGCAATACTAATATTATGATTATGTTTTCAAAGAGTTATTAGAGATATATACTGAAATCATTATAAATAACATTTTACGATGTCTAGGATTTACTTAAAAATAATTCATGAATGGGGGACATTTCAAGGTTAAGGATGAAGCAAAACCAGCTGTGAGTTGGTAATGTTGAAGCTGGGTGTTGAAAAAAACGAGGTTTATGAAATTATTCTATATGCTTCTGAAATGTTTAGATTTTTTTAATAATGCAAATCTTAAAAATAGGGATTTGGAGAATACAAATAGTAAGATTGATATGGTTGTACCAACGCAAATATTTCTCTCTCAAATATCTTTGAAATATTTACAAAAAATAATCATTTTCAAGGTATAGAGAAGATCTTAATTCGAAAAGAGAAACCATTTCACTAGCAATTTTCACTGGCAACAATAAATATTCAAAAAAACTAATATCTTTGGGAAGAAGGTCAGTTTTTCGCAAATTAATTTACAGACTTTACCATTTCAATGAGATTTTTATTGAACATTTAGAACATTTCTCTATATTTCATCTTGAATTAAAATTCAAAATAGTAACAAACACAATTGCGAAAAAGAATAGAAAAAGAATGCTGCCTCCAACAATTATGTAATAGAATTAAAATGTTATGTAACTGGTATAAGGAATAACAGATCAATGGAATAGAATATATAGCCTCAAAATAAGTTTTAATATATAGAAGAATTTAATATTAGATAAGGATGAATAAACAGTGGAGGAAAGAAATTATTCAATAAAGACATTGAGCAAATTGACTAGGAAAATAAATCCTGTTAAAAATAAAACTAGTCATATTTTATTATGTCTGCACTTTCCCCAATGTAGGGAAGCTACCTTTCATACAAACAACTGAATCACTACAGTTATCCTCTGTATCATGTGATCACTTTCCCTGGGGCCATAGTTTTCAAATCAGGATAGATGATTTATAAGATACATAGACTTCTATGGTCTGGACTGCATCATTAGGTTCAAAAATATGAGCTGACTATCAAACTACCCTCTCGGGAATACGAAGCTGAGAAACTGAAGAATTTTGGCAGTTAGCAGAAGGAGCATAAAGGATTCCATAAAGTAATTGAATATTCATGTTATACAATATGATCAGGGCCTTGTTAATATCTAAAAAATCTCTTATGAGTTAAATAAACAAAAACCAAAACTCTGTTAAACACTAGAAAAAATACTACAGATATTTCACAGAAAAAATACAAATGATTGTCATCTGGAAAAAAAATGGTTAAACTCCTCTAGCACTCATAGAACTGCAGATAAAAATAATAATGAGTTACTAATTTTACTATCAGATTAGAAAAGATAAAATTAATATTGTACCTTTGAACACTGACAGGGTTGTGCTGAACTAGGTCCTGGCTTATCTATTGCCAGTGGGAGTATAAATTAGCAAAAGTTAACCAATAAATGAATTTTCTAAAAGAAATTTGGATCTATCTAATAAGAGCCTTAAAACAGTGAATGTACTTACATACTCTTTGATCCACAAATGTCACTTCTAGGATTCTATACTAGTAATAATCAGAAATATCTGTTAATATTTACATAGAATGTTTCTGCATCACTTTTTGTAGTAGTGAAAAATTGAGAAATAATAAAATGTTAAGTATGCTTCACAGCAATGATACAATTGATCGATAACACTTAAAAGTGTACTAAGTGCCAGAAACTCTATCTATCCTTATTCAATCTCACAACAACCTTTGGAGGTGGGCACAGCTATTACTTCTACTTTCCAAATAAGGAAACTGAGACACAGAGAGGTCAAGACAGCTAGTAAATTACTGATCAGGAATATGAACAGAGCAGTCTGGTTCCACAATTGGCACTTTTCTCTCTGTACTTTACCAGCATTTGCTGAGCCTTTTAATATGCCAGATGCAATGCTAGCATTTTATATTGCATTATTTAAAACAAAGCATAAAAAAATTCTGTTGATATTGTCATTATGAGCATCTGAAGGCTAAAGCAAAGACAGTCAGTAACTCATCGAGGATTACAGAGCTAAAAGTGACAGAGTTTCAAAGACGTTTGATGCACATAAAAATGGCCATGTTATGACATGAGCATTTGTTAAGCACAATACTAAATTCTAGAGTTTGGGGAAATTAACTCTGTCGCTGTGAGAAGTAAAAGTGAAAGCAAACTTTTTGCAGTTTGACACTCTCTCACGAACTTACGAATGTGCAGAACCACCAGTCAGCAATCCCAATTTTTTCATTCAATCCTATTATGATGCCAGCCCGTGGACATCAAAGTATGTGTGCAATGGTGTCTACTTCAGCGTTGTTTGTAAGCAAGTTATGGGAAACAACTTAAATATCCATTAACAGGGGGACGGCTAAACAAATTATAGTATACCAATACAATTCACGCTATGCAGTTGTGAAAAGGAATGAGGATGATTAACATGCACAGGCCTGGACAGAAAATCATAACCTGTTATGTGAAAAGATAGGGTAAGTAACTTCCTCAAGATAATATCTGCTTTCAGTGTCCATAGTCTTTATCACTACATAATATTGCCTCTTTAAAAGCATGAGCTTTTTGATGCCTGGGTGGCTCAGTCAGTTAAGCACCTACCTTTGGCTCAGGTCATGATCCTGGAGTCCCTGATTGAGTCCTGCATTGGGCTCCCTGCTCCTGCCCCTCCCCCCTGCTCATGATCACACTTGCTCTCTCTCTAATGAATAAATAAAAAATCTTAATAAATAAATAAATAAACAAAAGCATGAGTTTTAGTGGATATATAATATTGTATCATGTCACTGTATGACTGTTTACTTAACTTTTGCCTTATTTTTTCCAGTTATTCTAAAATTTTAAGATAAACATCTTTATACATAAATTTTCATTTGAATCTGATTTAAAAATAAATCATTCTTATGTCCCCTTGCTTAATCACAAAATAATTTATTATGAAATTGATTAGTTCTTCCTAATATCCACTTTAGCAATAGAAATTATATTTTGATAAGCAGAAATCATTTGCGATTTATAATAAAATTTTGGTTGTACTCTGGGTTTCAAACATTACAAACCTCTGGTAATCTTTTGACTGCAGGGAAAACTGTAACTCAGAATATTAGGAGATATGCCTAGAGAATGTCAGCTCTACGAGAGCAGGAATCCTCTATCTTGTTCATTGTGAGCCTGTATTGTCTAGGCTTATGTGTGAGCAAAGTTAACAATAAACATTGAAAGAGGGAAGGAAGGAAGGAAAGAAGGAAATATGTATGGGAAAAATACTTTGAAATAATGACTCAGAGCTTACATTGCAGAGGAAGTTTATTCAGTTGCTGTGATGAAAAGAAAATGTAGCTCTTATGCTGGAAAAGGGCATACCCAGAATGTCTCAGGGAAATCCTTATTTGAAAGATGAAAGTGTATACCAATATTGTCAGTTTTACACTGAGCCTTTTTGATCCAGCCTGTCCAGCCTGCACCATGATGCTAACCATACCCATACCACGTTTACTTATACTACTAGCCACCAGACACAGAGACCATTCTCAAGAGTCTTTCAGAACCAACACATATACAGTCCATTTTGAGCACAAAAGCTTCTGAATTCTGCCCTAACATTTGCATGGCTTATAGCCTGTCCCTCTGCTGCTCTGCCCACGATTATCTCTGACCACTTCACTGTAGGCTGAAGGCTGAAGACCCATCTGCAAGGTCAGCAGCAACAACCACAGGAAGATCTCTCTGCCATCTCGTCTTCATTACTGGCCAGGCCTCCTCTCCTTCCACAGCACCATGCTGACAGCACCATCCCAACCTGGTGTCCTTACCCATCAGGCTTCCAATTATCAGCTACATACCTGCTCCAGCAGCAAGTATTTAAGTATTTCCACACTCTTTCACAAGCTAGTAGTCCCTTGACATCCTACGCTGATGGGCACTGCCATCTCAGAATCCTACTGAAGCAATTACCTGGAACTTACTATACCACTTATAAAATAAATGACCACCAGTCTACCACATGAGGTTATAGCTTCCTATCCTCTTTAAAATTCAACAGTTTATTCTAGCTTACAATGACCTAAGTCATATATACTTAGTTGCCCATCCAAATTCACCCCCAACCATGTTCCCCTAATTCACCACCCTCAAGCCACTGAGGCCATTGTTTCACTCCTGAAAAACTCTTTCCTTATTGTAGAGTCTTCACACTGTGAGTATTCTGTCTAGAAAGCTCTGTCCTTGGGTCTTTGCACAGCTGGCTTCTCTCTTGGTTTAAATGTTTCCTCTCCTGAGATGAACCTTCTTATGAGCCCTGTATAAGTGTTAGGTTTTTCCACCTTCATTCCCAATCACAGAAACCAGGATGCAGTTTTCCTATTATCTGTTCAAATTTGTAATTAGCTGTTTATTAATTTGCCTACTTTATGTCTGTCCACCTCTACCTACGAGGTAATGGGCTCCCTCTGAGCAAGAACTACAGCTATTGTGCTCATTACTGCCCACCGAGCACTCCACTCAGTGTTACCACTGAATTCTGAATAAGTAATCCTAAACCATGGTCTCACATACGCTATGCCATTATCAGAAGTCATAAGTAATAGATAAGATGTAGAAAACAGAATCTTTAGTTTCTAGAATTCACATGGAAAGAAAGCAAAACGTGATGAAAAGGAACACAGGTTTTGAGATTGAGATTAAAATTCTCTTTGCTAACTTGAGAAAGTTCTTGCTAGTGTGAACTTTGATAAGCCTCTTGTCCTATCTTAGTCCTGTTATACTATTTGTAAAGTAAAATGATTGATCTATTTGATCTCTTATCTACCTTACAGTTCCAAAAGATCTTTGAAGATTTTTTTTTTTTTAATAATCAGATACCTTTAGGTTTGCATTTTTCAAAGTATGGTCCCTATGGAGGAAAAGGGTTCAAGTTCAAATAATTTAGGAACCATTTGGGTTAAACAAAGTTAAATAGCTATTTTTGCTCTAGGAATTCTCTTGGCCTTTAATATGCTAATGTATAATGGGGATCCCTGAGAATGAAAGACAGTGTGGAGCAATATCCAAAAGCATTTGAGCACTGATACCTTGTTTGTATTCCCTGGAAATAGTATACATGGGAAAACACCATATTACTATTTAAACAGAAAAATTAAAACAGAAAAATTTAATATATTTAAGCAGAAAAATTAATATTTAAGCATAAAAATTAATATAGACTCTCAGAAACAATCTGATAGTGGTAAGTAGAATGCATCAGAAAAATTATCAATTGAGCAATAAAATTGAGATACTTCAAGAAACCTGAGAGGATACAAAAGAAAGTGACTTGAATCATATCTATTTTAATTTGCTTTGAACAACTCAAAGATCTTAATTAGTCCTTCTTGCTGCAGAAAAAATTAAACATTAAGATGTAGCCCAAGAGATTGTTTTAAAAAAATCACGAATAAGGACAGTTAGAGATGCTATATTGACACCTATAATCTGAAAGAATTTTGATGTGTTTAGCTGACATGAATTCAATCTACACTTAAGTATACAGAAACAAGGAGACCTACTTTTGACCCTAAGCTCACAGTTTCCATCATAATAGATAAGGATAATACCGATTTTCATATTCTAACAAATTAAAATTTGGAAAGTTATCATGGACAGTGTGATTATTTTTCCACATTATCAATCGTATTTTATTCAATTATGCTTTTTTCTGGTTAGTTCCTAATCAGTAAAACCTTTTTAAGCTTTGTAACAATCTATCCCTACCATCTCCTAGATTTTCTCCAGAGTTTTTGGAGCACCATCTCTCCAATTTTCTACAGTAACAGTCAAAATATTTAGTTGCTTACTGTATTAGAGAGCAGAGTCAAGGCTGGAGGTGATATAGGTGTGATTTGTGGGCTCAAACTCACTTCCTCTAATGCCTCCTGATTGAGTATTAGGAATAAATGCCAGCTCACAACTGATCAACTCTCTTCCTCCCTTTTTCAAAAATGTTCAAAATTTCCATCTCTATCAGAATCCCAAACTCATCTCAAATACCAGAGTGAAGTACTCTTCCTTCTTCATTGATTCCTAGTCTAAATGCAGTTTATATCCTGCTCTATACTAGATCTGCTATACGCTATTCATGTTATATAGCCTGATATAAAGTAGGACTTAACATTTGGATATTAAACTCACTGCTTTGAATGTGTTTTACAAGCCAAGGTGTTCTGTTCATATGGAGCCCAGTGCCATGCAGATACACAGCATAGTCAATGCTTTCTTAAATGGTGAGTGCTTTCAAATCCACATGAGCCTTTGGGAAACTATGTAGTCATCCTTCTGTGAATATTTATTGAAAAACAGCTCTTTTCTTAGCTTTGAGAATGGGGGAATATTTAGCAGCATAAAGACAATATTGTTTTCTGCAAAATTTCTTTGGCCTTGTTGTAAATCAGGCACCCAAAGATGGATTCCATGATGCATTGTGGGATCTCACATTCCTTCCAAAAGTACCCCACAGTGACAGTTGCTTTCACTGAACAAAATCATTCCAGGAATATACTAAGTTAATTCATTCTTCTGTATATCTGCACCTTCTATAATTTAAAATACAAATATGACTTAACCATTTTTTAAATGCTTTTGTTTGTATTCTATTGCTTGGCAAGTACATTTGTACATTTTATAGGTAAAAAAATAAACTTTCTGTGAAACTACACATGGCTATGTTATTAGCTCCCATTGATGCTTGCCTTCTCTAATTCACCAGACATAATCACTTAAAAAAAAAAAAAAGCTCTGGTTTACAAATTTAAAGAATATTAAAGCACATGGGTTTTTAAATTGAATACTAAATAACCAAAAGAGAAGATCTCTCGTATTTTAGGGCTATAACTCATAACAAAGTATTGTACAGTTGTCTTAACTCTGCTAGGATGTGCAAGTATTTTTGTTATATTTAAGAGTGAGAATATAGTCAGAATAAATTAAAAAAGAGGAGAAAAAAGAAAAATCCCAGAAACAGCATTTGTTTTATCAGTTCTCTGTAAAAATCATCATGTTTAAATAAAATTTGGTTTTCAGCTTCATTTCTACACCAATAGCTCCCAAAGTTTTATTTTCAGTCCATATCTCTTTCCTAACTCCAGGCACATATATTCCTTGTGCCTCCATTTATATGGCTAATAGACATATCAGACTTCACACATCCAACTTAGAACTTTTTACCCCCTCCACTAAACCCGTTCCTCCCCTCATCTCCTTCATCTCAATAAATGAAAATACCATTTGTCTTGTTGCTTACATCAAAAGCCTAAGTGTCACCATTGAGACCTCTATTTGGTTCTATTTCTCAACCTATATTTCACTTTCCCCTCCTCTCATCTCCATGCTACCATCCCAGTCTAAGCCATCATTGCTTGCCTGGACCCCTTATGTAGCCTTTTAAGCAGCTTCTTCTAGATTCATTCCCCATTTAGCAGCCTGATTGACCTGTCTCGTGGTTATCTACCATCAGTCAAATATCAGGCCAAATGTCACCTCCCATAAGAAAGAACTTTATTGAACACACTATTTAAAGAAGTATCTTCCCTCACTCCACTCCTTTTATACACTTAAAAATGCCCTCCCGTATCCTGTTTCATTGTCTTTACAACACAAATCACCATGTGAAAGTATTTGACTATTTGCTTACTTTTTTATTGTGTGCTTTTCCTTCTCATTCCCCAACTTGATTTTAAGAAGCAAGAGAGCAAGGACCCTGTTAGTGTATTCTCATCAACTAGACCAGTTCCTAGAATACAGTAGATAATTTAAAGTATTTATTGAAGCGGGAATGGAAGGGGGAAGGAGTGAAATAAAGGAGGAATTAAAGAAGGAAGACAGAGAGAGGGGAAAGGAAACGGGGAGAGAGAGAGACGAAGGAAGAGAGCATGAAGAGAGGGGGAATGAAGGAAAAGAAGAGAGAATGGAGGGATGGAGGGAAGGAAAAGAAGGACAAAGAGACAGCACAGGCGGGGAAGGTGGGGAAGAGAGGGAAGAAGACAATGCAGGGAAGGGGAAAAAAGAAGTTGCTCTCCAATAGGCTAATAATAACTGCTTGGGTTCAAATCTGAGGATAAGTAACTTTACTTCTCTAAGGCTGAAATACCTCTTTGCACAATGGAAATAATAACAGATCAAAAGAAACAAGGCATGTGAAGTGCTAGGGTAGTGCCTGACATATAATAAACAGGGAATAAGTGTGTTAACTCTTTGCACCTCCTCAGATTCTTCGACCCTCAGCCACTTGCTCTGACCCAGTCACAACCATTCAACTCTGCTTGCACACTGGTGATCCATTGTTGAGAGCCAACCAGTCCAACCAGATACAAACCCCAAATCCCTGGTTTCTCTCCCCACTTCCAGACTTGAATATAACACCACATTGAAAAGTGTAGGATCTGGGTTCCGAGCCGGTATCTAAGGGGTGTGTGTGTTGGCTGGGAGTAGGTTGTTCCAGTGGATGAAATCTGACCAATAAAAAAGAATAGATGAGAAATGCAGACATCCAGACAGATAAAGTCCTTCTCCTTCTTCCATCCCACTTCCTATTCTGAGACTGTTTTACCATGCAGTCAGATTAGAGATACTCTTTGTGGCCAAGTGACCTAGGCAATATCTTTGTCTCTCTTAGGTTTATCATAAAGCAGTGGCCAGCAAGGTAACATGTCACCTTGCATTGCTTCCCATCATTAACAACTTCACTTTCTCTTTTCTCGTCTTCACTACCTTGGAATTGTACCCCTAAATAAAGCATCACCTCTTAATTCTTTAATTTAGGCTCTGCTTTTCCAGGGACTATTGGATAGGACTATTTTTACTAACAAAATAGTCCTAGCAATTTATACTCCCATGCCTAGCCCTCAACAATTCGTCAGGCCATCTTTATTTTTAACTATAGTTAAACAAATTAAAGTCCTATAAAATATCTGCTACGGCATGAGTCTAGTGGGCATTATAGTGGAATCCCAACCATATATTACAATCAATTATAGAACAAAAACAAAACTTTCTTCTGTTTCAAAATGTTTCATTAAAGAGACAAAAACTCACTTTTCTTATCTTCAACTACCCCTACTAATCCCTGTATTCTTTTAAACATGTTTTTCAAAACCCTTTACTAACTCCCACCTTTAAGACCTAGCCTCTGCCAGAAATGACACCCCTCCCATCTCTGCCAACTACCTATCTCCCATTATTCAATCAGGCTCTGAGATAGGACCTATTCCAGAAGGCCTTCCCTGCCTAATATAAAGAATAATAAGGATTATGTAATCACTAGCTACTCTACTCCTAGCATTCATATGCATATACATATTGCATATTTCCCTGCTCTAACATTTTTCATCTTGATTCTAGTAAAATATGAAACAATTTTTTTTGTAATTTATATGAGTCATATATACTGAGATACTTACCTCCATGATCATCAGTACCTGATCTACCCAGACCATGATAAAATAGAGTAAAAGCAGTCTTCTGAAAAAACTCCTCAGATGCCGTGATTAAAATTCAGTGCATAAAAGCTAAGCCATCTTAATTCTTTCATTGTTGACCATTTGGAAATATCTCTTTTCTATTAGCCAGACTCCTGACAGACAGAGTAGAGATTAAATATAATATAGGCTTTACCACTTATCGACTCGTTCCTGACAGAAGGCAAATCACTCAACATTTCTCAGTCTCAGTTTCCTTCTTTGCAAATAGAGATGACTGTACATATTTATACACTTGTTGTAAGGAAGAACTATATCTTAAATTATAAAGCACTTGGCAGTCATTATTAGTGGTAGTAGTAGCACTCTCAGAAACCCCCCAATTTTTTAACCATCACTTAAAATTATAATGAATTGATACTAATGCAATATCCTAATAAATGTCGTCCTATTCATCATTTGAATTTAGACTGTTATGTCCTTAAGCTGAAGGATTTGTATCTTATTTATTGTTATATGGTTTCCAATTGAGTTGATTTCATATTTAATGAATTGGTTAGGACTTGAATGTTTCCCTTATTTTCAGTTGTCTCTACATCTAAGACCATACTACAATAGAATATATCCCTGCCTATGAGATGATTATTCTTACCCACTAATGGACTTTGGAAATTCTGTAAGACAACTATGTATAAAACATTAGACTGTAAGAATCCATGAAGATTCATTTCCAAATCAGCCAAAAATTTTATACAGAGCCTGGCACATGCATAAGTGATTGAACAAATAAAGGACTAAATGAACAATTTTTTAAAAACCTCCTTTAAGTATGGTGGGAAACAGCATTTGCTCAGATCTAGTACTAATTGGGAACACTCTCTTATTTACAGCTTAGAGTATTTTCCAACTCACTCAGATATCCAAACCCAAAATCCATTTTTGAAACAAACTCTAATGATACCAAAGTGTCAGTCAAAAAGAGTGATTGTCCCACAAACTCCTGGCTGATTGATACTTATCTTAGCAATTTTTACTCACTGATCACAGCTTTAGATTCTGTGGAAAGGAAAAAGTTGCGAAGCACTCTGAACTGATCCAGAATTAAAACTTTTATTTGGCTTCCATTCAGGAATGCAAAGAATGAAAAACTCTGGCTCCTCTCTGAAGCATTCCCTGAAACAGACACCCCCACACACTCCCCCCTATTCATCACACCTCTGGCTTACTCTTATCACAGCATGTATCATAAAGCATAACAAATATTTGTTACATGTTTTGTGAGCAACTGAAGGCCAGGAACCAACAACAAATTCATTTCTTTCTTCTCAGTACCTAGGACATATTCAATTTTTTTTTTTCAGGGGGTGGGGCATGTGGAGATACTGACTAGGTCCTCAGTAAATACAGAACTAGTGAAATGATCAGGCTTGTGATCTATGATAGCCTCTTCTTGATGAAAGCTCAGTAAGTTTACTGCAGGGTGGATCTGAACAGTAATTAGGCATGATGTCAATTGTTGAGCCCTTAAGTTACAGCCACCTCCAATTTAGCTATGTATATAGCCTATTAACACAGGACAGTCTAAGAGATGAAACCTGTCTGGGACTCAATTTTCAGTCATCATGAGGTCCACCTCCTTCATGAAGCCCTCATAGACTAGCCCAACCATAAAGATTTTACTCTTTCAATGCTTAGCATGGGGACTTCACATATTTTATGGAATAAGAAAGTTATAAATAAATATAAAATAAGCAAATGCATTTATTGTTTATATAATCTTTTTATATGTTTAATTAGAGGCTCTCATGAATTTTTTCATTATTTAAATTCTTGAAATATTGTTTTTTAAATTTATGTTTAACTTGATTATTGAAATCTTACTAACTATACAGATAACTCTTTGAGGATAAGAACCAGATCTCCTCTTACTATGTTTACCTCCTTAATGTCATCTCAAAGCCTTGCATATTGTAGATGTTAAATGAAGTTTATTGAAATAAAGACATGCATGGGAAAGCTCTCTTTTGGTAATTTACACTGAATGGAAGAAACAGCTGTAATGAAGAGTTTTACATTCTTTCCCAAATTCCATTTCTATAGACAGTGCAAAGTGAAGAGATATTTGACTCTTGCTCTTATGCTAGCAAGTCAAATCTAAACTATTGTCAAATCTTTGAAGATTCACTTACACAGTATAGCTCAAGTTTTCTCAGTGAGAGGAACATGTTCCAGATAATAAGACATTAATGGTTACTCTGTGCTTTCTATGGGTCAGTACTTTATATATTTATCATTTCTTTTAAATTTCATTACAATCCTATGAGAAAAGTACTATCACTGTTGGCATTTTCATAGATGAGGATACTTGAGCCCAGGAAGTTAAGCACTTCGTCTGAGGCCACAAAGCCAGGACCTCGTAGGGTTGGCATGCACACCCCAGCAGTCATGCTCCAGCACTCCTGTTCTTAAAAATCACACCAAGCTGCCTCTCAGATCTAAGAAAGCTCATTCTTCTTAGATTATGCTGATCATGGTCACAATCTAATTTAAAATTCCCAAATCAAATTTATAAAATCACTAATGTATAACACTGAATACCGGTGTTCATTGCTGTCTGGGTAGAGATATTATCTAAGGTTTACAATTGCCAAACGAGCATGTGATACACATTCTGATTTGAGAACCAGAAGTGAATGCAAGCTTGTATAATTTAAGTATATATAGCCTTTAGTTAGACTTGTTGTTAAATTTTGGTAAAGAAACATTTGTAATCACTTTTAAGTTTAGAAACTCAGAGCAGTGACATGAATTCAAAATTCGAGAGTTTATACAAATCAAACTGAAAAGCATAGAGTCTGTCTTCATGAACAGTCTCCATAGTGATAATTTTGCAAAATACTGGAAAAACATTCAAGGTATTTAGAAAGACTATAAAGATGTTTTATGAAGATGGCACAAAAAAATACTTTCTCATGAGCAGACAGGGAGCCCAACTTGGAATTTCAAATTAACTTTTTGTATGATGCATTATTTAATAAATGTTAGCATTAATTTTTAAAGAGTTTAATTTGCATACCATTACTGGGCCAAATGGTTGACGAGGATCACAATTAAAGAAAGATGCACCATTCATTTTACCAAGAAGAAAAAATCCAACAAAGTCAAATCTTCATCATTAAACTGAATAAAGGCAGCCTATAACTGCCAAAAATGTAGAACTCCCTGACAGATGCAATTTAACTCCTGTGATTATTTAAATCAAATTCCTTTATGTATGACCCTAAGCAAAAGCTCAATATCTTCTCAGGGAATAAGTATTTTTTTTAATACTATGGACTTCAGTGGGGGAAAAAAAGACATTAGAAAAGAAAAGCAAATTAGGGAATTGGATTTGGGAATATAAATATAATTCAAAAGAATATGTCATCACTTAATGTTATACCACGGACATAAAGCACTCATGCAAAATGGAAGACACTTCACTAGCCATTAACTAGCATTTAGTTCCAACACGGTTCAAGCTGTGTTTAACCTCGAGAAGTTATACAGAAAAGACATAGAACCTATAGTCATATAGTTTATCATCTAAACCAAATTTATTTTCATGTGTACCCCCTCACAATCTTCTAAAGAAAAACATACTATTTATAGAATCAGTATGTGCTAGGCAAAGGATTGGTAGTCATGTGTTGAGTGACAAACACATGATACATATGGTCAAGTTACTGTGTAACCTGCTTGTAATAAGCTACCAACAAAGTGTACCTGGAGTGCTGGGTTAGGGTTTAGAAGCACCAAGGTGTTAGTCCTTCACAAGGATCATCATTCATTGCCTGGTTCTGAACACTGGTTGGGGCACTAAGTACATTTGCCTGCTGTAGGGTATGCTTGTTTGTATCATGAGTTTTGTGTAGTTGTGCACCTTGAAAAAACTTAAGACAGATTGTTCCATTCGTACGTGTGTCCATCAGAACACAGAACAGATGGCCTTGTACCAGGTCCATTCAGCCTTCACAAATTCCAATAGGAGCCAAAGCTATGGAAGCAAGCACCTCAAGCTCACCCCACAGTTGGGCAACAAGGCCAGTGACCTTATATTTGGGCAACTATCCCAGTGCCTTTTGGGAAGGACAGGCTTGGGGGGTTCTTTTTGTTTCAAATAACTTTAAATTGTGACCAAAGTAATTCATATTCATTACAGAGAAATTGGAAAATAAATGTTCGAAAAAAAAAACCATGACTATCAAGAGACAACCATTAAAACATTCTGGTGTTAGGGGCGCCTGGGTGGCACAGCGGTTAAGCATCTGCCTTCGGCTCAGGGCGTGATCCCGGCGTTATGGGATCGAGCCCCACATCAGGCTCCTCCGCTATGAGCCTGCTTCTTTCTCTCCCACTCCCCCTGCTTGTGTTCCCTCTCTCACTGGCTGTCTCTATCTCTGTCGAATAAATAAATAAAATCTTTAAAAAAAAAAAAAACATTCTGGTGTTAAAAGACTCCTAATATTTTTTCTATACAAACATATGCAGTAGAAGTCCTCCTATCTGACAGCCACCAGTCTTTGGTTAATCAGAAAAAGTTTTTTAAGGTGCAGAATCCTTAAAAATTATATACATACAATCTATAAATTTAACTTAATATATAATCATTTCTTCATTAATCTCTTGATGTAGAACCAAAATTTTTTTTCTGACTACAGGTCTTTTGATGGGAGCACCATATCATCTTTATAACATAAATCATATTCCTAGTGAACTGCAAATTATTTCTACATTGGTTTTCCTGAAATGGGAGCAATAATATAAATACATGTAAGAAATACTAGTGCAGAATTCTAGATTTTAAATCTTTCCCCCAGTGTTTCACAATTTTCTAGTCTACCCATAATTTAAACAAATTCTCTTATTTGAGTAGCCAAATTTATTGAATTTGCTCAAAGAACTCTCTTTGGTTTATATAAACAATTACTCTCTTTTAGCACTCATAGTTTACTATACATTTTAATCCATAATTAGACTTTTTAAGTATAATACCAAGTAAAATTATATTAATAAACAAAAAAATCTATCTCTGTCTACCTATGTAAGTCAAAAGGTAGAACAAAAGTGTTGGCATTCTAGACAGCTGCCAGCTCTCTATAAGTATTGACATTAGGAAAGATAGTTTATAAAAGGAAGAAGAAACACCAGATGCTTCTGTATAGTAGAGGTCAGGAAGAGAAGCTTCTATGAACATAATTTTACAAATTAGGATTTTATGCTCTATCATATATTAATAACAATATATTCCTTTTAATCATTTAAATGTATTGTGAGCATTTTCCCACATCACTAAATATATAAAATGTAATTTTTTTTTACATAGTAGCATAGAATCTATTACTATACACTACAAAATATTTAACTAATGCCCTATTGTTGGGTATTTAGGTGACTAATACATTTTTATTGCCATATAATACTACCATCTTAATGTGTATTTCCATTTCCTTACACTATATTACTAGAATATTTAGTAAATTAATGAAATAATATTTTAAAGGAATTTGATATCTATTTCCAAATTGATTATCAGAAACATTTTTATTATCTACCATCAGTAGTAAATAAGATTGCAGATTTTTAGCACCTTACTCAATATTTGGTAATAATTCATTGCTTGCCTTTTTCAATTTAGTATTGAAAAGAGTATGACTTTAAATTTGCATTTTTATTAAAATGAGTTTTTTCATCTTATTATTAGACACATGTTATAAATATTTATTTTCAGGTGGTTGACTTTTAGTTTTATATATTGTGGATTTTATTTTTTATATCAGTAATATTTTTGATTTAGATTTTACTTTTATATCAAGAAGTTTTAGATTTCTTAGTCAAATGACTACCCATTAATCTTTCCCTTTCTATTTCCTTTGAAAATCCTTATTCACCTATCTCAAAATCAAATAAATATGCCCCACATTTCCCAACAATTTTATACTGCTATCCTTTATATTAACTCTGTACTATATTTGAATGTATTTTGCCTTAAGTTATGGGGTAGAAAAAATCTGATTTTTCCAAATTAATAAATTAATTTGGGACAAGTTTACATGTTTACTGTATTACAGTCCTTTTTAAGAACAAGACATTTCTCTGCTTAGCCAAGAATATCTGGCATAATTATATATAAATATCAGGTCCCAAAATAAATTTTGGTTGAAAAAATTTTAAATTGCTAAAATATTTAAAACTCATGTAATTTTTCTTATTTTTCTATATCTGAACCATGATTCTATTTCAAGCCACAATTTGTCAGCTGAACATTCTGTCATTTTAGGGTTTCTCACTATGCACACTCTTTCTGGCTTACAACCAAGGACTTGCAGATCCTTGGTTAGCTCTGCTATGAGTTCCAAAAACAAAAATTGACAATTTGATTTCTGTTCTGTTTTGGTATTAATTATCTGAAGTAATGAGCAAGTAATATCTTGCTCCTTCCTGGACTGGAATTGGAGGAGAAGGATCGTCAAATAATAGGAATTATCAGGAATGTAAAACATTATTAAGATTCACTATTGTAGGGCACCTGGGTGGC
The DNA here is from genome assembly GCF_023065955.2 of Ursus arctos. NCBI lineage: Eukaryota > Metazoa > Chordata > Mammalia > Carnivora > Ursidae > Ursus > Ursus arctos. Next base: position 55,519,650 of record NW_026623078.1, on the reverse strand, counting down.
TCAGTTGGTCGAGCATCTGCCTTTGGCTTGGGTCATGATCCCAGGGTGCTGAGGAGGAAGCCTGCTTCTCCCTCTGCCCTTTCCCCCTGCTCATGATCTCTCTCTCACTTTTTCTCCTTCAAATAAATAAATAAAATCTTAAAAAAAAAAAAGATTCACTATTGTAAAGTTGCCAATTATTCCATAAGTAGAACTATGATTCAATGCTCTGACAATCAAAAACATGCCAGATTTTGGTAGAAATTGATAAGCTGTTTCTAAAATTTATATGGAAATGCAGAGGGCCAAGTTTAACCAAGACAACTTTGAAGAAGGTAATGGGGGAAGACTTATTCTACCAGGTATCAAAACTTCACGAAGCAAGTGTTTAAGATCATACAGTATTGGCAAAGAATAGACACTTAGGGTGCCTGGGTGGCTTAGGCGATTAAGCATCTGCCATCCACTCAGGTCATGATCCAGAGTCCCAGGATTGAGCATTGCATTAGGATTCCCTGCTCAGTGGGGAGTCTGCTTCTCCCTCTGTCCCTGACCCAACTCTTGTGCTCTCTTTCACACTCTCTCTCTCTCAAATAAATAAAATCTTTAAAAAAAAAGAATAGACACTTAAACTTGCAAAAGAGAATAGACGGTGTAGCAGCAGACCCTTGAATATATATGGACATTTGACTTATTATTAAAGGTAGACTAAAGATAAGTTGGGAAAAATGGTCTTTTCAATAGATGGTTTAGGACAATTAGATACCTATAAGCAGAAAAAAATTAAACTTGACTTCTATTATACAGAAAACACAATTTTAGAAGATCTAAATGCGAGAGATAAACAATAAAGTTTATAAAACACAAGAGAAATGAAAAAGAAAGTTTTCAAAAAAGGACACCAAATAAGCATTAACCATAAAGAGAAAAATTAACAGTTGGACTCTGTCAGGGCAGAGATTTCCACAATACATATAACCAACAAAGGGATCATATGCAGAGTGTATAAAGAACTCCTACAAATAAATAAGAAAAAGTAAAACAACTCAAGGGAAAAATAAGCAGGAGACATAAACAGGAACTTCATAAAAAGACAGCAGGCAGAGAACTGAGAAACACATTTAAAGATGTTCCACCTCACTAGCTATCATGGAAGTGCAATTTCAAGCTGCAGTGGGACACCACTGCATACCATAACAGAATGGCTAATTTTTTTTTTTTTTTTTTGTAGGCTCCATTCCCAGTGTGGAGCCCAGTGTGGGGCTTGAACTCACAAACCTGAGATCAAGACCTGAGCAGTCAAAAGTTGGATGGGCACCCAGGTGCCCCCAGAATGGATAAAATTTTAAAAATTGAAAATGCTAAGTTGGGCAAAGATTAAGGAACGACAGGAACTGATAGATGGCAATGTAAACTGGTACAATTGCTCTAGAAAGCTTTGGCATTTTCTACAAATGTAATGTATCACATACCTAACAATTTCACTCTAACACAAGGGTGTCTGCAGATACCTCAGAAGACATTCATGAGAATATCCATAGCATTATCTGCAATAGCCAAAAACTGGCAACAGAGCAAATGTTCATAAATAGAAGAATGGATAATTATTTTGTGATAGTCATACAATGAAATACCTTACAGAAATGATAATAAATGAACTAAAGCTACACACAACAAATGGGTGACTCTCACAAACCTTATGTTGAGCAAAAGGAACTAAAAGCAAAAGAATATGTGCCATATGATTACTTTTACATAAAGTTCAAGAACAGGCAAAATTATTCGATCAGTCAGAAGAATGGATATCTTTGGACAGGAAGGAAGGGATAGAGAATGATAAGGTCTCAAGGGAGCTTCAGGATACTGGTAATTTTTTGAATTTCTTAACCTGGATTGTGGTTACATAGGCTTTTTCATTTTGTGTTGATTCACAAGTTGTGCACAATTATGAACTACTGCTCATTGTATGATATATTTCAATAAACTAAGTTTAAAAAGACATCATGTTTATTATATCAAAGTCTTATTCTACTACATTCAGCTATCTTTTCTATGTATGAATGTGTACAAATTATATCAATATAATCTTGGTAAATATACATGCATATGCATATGTTGATTGATATACATATAAATATATTACTAAATATGTATGTGAATTTAATTTGTTCTGTATATGACAACACATTCTCTCCCCTCATTTTTATCTTTACATCATTTCCTATTGTATTCAGATGCATTCTCAACTTTTGTTCTTTTCAATATCATGGACCCTTATTTCTTGTGATACCAGCTATCCTCCTACTGCTTTTAATGCTATCGTTAGTAATACTACTGCATCTTTACGTTCCTTGAGGACTTTACTTAATTTATAAACACCCCTGCTTACCTTTTAACTTCCTCCAAGCCAGCTCTTTCTGTTTTCTCTACCGTATCATTTTTATATATTGTTCCATAAATGCTACATTTGTAAATTTAGTAATGACCCAAAATAGATGATTTCTGAATTTTTCTTCACACTCTTGAGGAAAATTGTTTTCTCAAACTATTTCCCCCCTGCACCTAAAGTGCTATGAATAATTATGAGTTTCAGAATATATTTATAGGCTACTTTTCATACTTGTCATTCATAACTGAAAACATTGTGGTCCAGCCCGTAGCACCAACATTACTTGCCTTTATAGACTCCCTGATAGACATTACAATCCTTCTAAGATCTTAACCTAGAGCCAAGTATTAGTTACACCTTATTATACTTAGTGGATATTCAGTTTTGAGGAAAAATCTCTTGGCACTGCTGCCCAGCTTTTATGAAGAACAGCAGAATTTAATCTTGGATAAGATTATCTATTAGTCTTTGTTCTCTTGCTAGAAAGGTGAATGGAAAATTACAACCCACAAAGCAAACTAAATACATAGGCCTTGGAGTCTTTTTCTTATTCCTGCCTAGCTCGTCAATGCTAATCTCAGAGATGCAAAATGGAGTCATTGTTTCTGTTTCCAACAAGATACCCTCTTGTGTCTTGGTGAAGGGATGAGGTAAAAAGAAATTTTATTGATTGATTGATTGATCGACCGATTGATTGGTGAGAACAGGAGAGAAGATGAGGATCTGAAATAGGCATTCTCTCCTTATAAAGCAGCTCCAAGAGCAGGACCAAGCTCCTTTTCCTACTGTCAAAACTTCATGAATCTGTATTTTGTATAGAAAGGTAGAAGGAAGGGGAATACGGTACTCTTTTACTATCTGCCTACCTTATGGGCCATGTTCTTTGGTAAGTAGATTCTCTTCCCAGGCCCAGCAAATCATTAATCATTATTCCTATTTTCCATTGCTCTTAAATTGTGCACCTTATTTTTCATGACTATTCAATGGAAAAGCGTGATAGAATAAATCAAGCATTTTGTGTCTCTATCATCATATTCCAGAAGCATTTTTTAAGAGGCTTTTTCTAACGTCAGCTTGACTTGCCTTAGTAAGGAATGTTCTTTCTCCCCACTTGCCCCATCTCAGTTGAGTCCAGCCATGGGGGTAAAAAAGAGACCGAAGTAGTAGAGCAGAAAGGAGGGATTGGCAGGAGCTGCTATCTGACACATATAGCGGTTAAGTGATTCAGTAGCTCCAGCCACAACTATTCTCTGGGTCTGTAACTTTTCCTCTCTAAACTTCATCCAATAACTTCACGCTTCTGTTTCGCCTTCAAGGTTCAGTCTCAGGAAGGTCCCAACACAGTCACACTATGGTGTCAAAGAATGAAATTGATCACAATCCTTCCATTCCCCTCTCTCCCTGGTCTTCACTCCTTTATCTCTAACACAAATATTTAAGAAATAATTTTTATATTATATGTCCTCCTTTGCTTCCATTAGAATCCACTTTATTATTTCTAAGTAAAAGATGAGAAAAGTAATCATGATTTTTCTCCTATTAGGAAATAAAATTTAGTGATAATACACTCAGAAAATATAATCCTTTGAATACCATTCTTACAATTAAAACATATAAGCCAAATGTTTAATTATTTAAATTTAAGAGGCAGTATCTTAGCTACTGATGGTCTCAACTTGCCAACAGCAGATGAATAAATAGCCAAAACAAGCAGGTAAACATTCAGAAATTCTGAATTTGACCACTTACATCCTTCATAAAGAATCTAACTCCTCAAAAGTAGATGTATTTTCCATAGGATCACTGGGACTCTCAATAGAAACATTAGCACAAGGATAATATTAGAGGTATCTATGGAATACTTGGCTTTCTCCTGAAGTTTTCAGAAAAGAATCGCACTTTACTTCTATGGAAAAAGAACCCAAGTTACAAACAACCAACTTGAAAATAAAGGTTTTGTATTATTTTTTCCTATTTGCCAATGGGGAGCTGTCTGGCCAGCTTGAGCTCAAAATTTTCTCTGGTGAATTAAAGTTAGAAACCAGGGGGCGCCTGGGTGGCTCAGTCATTAAGCATCTGCCTTTGGCTCAGGGCATGATCCCAGAGTCCTGGGATGGAGCCCCACATCAGGCTCCTCTGCTGGGAGCCTGCTTCTTCCTCTCCCACTTCCCCTGCCTGCGTTACCTCTCTTGCCGGCTGTCTCTCTCTGTCAAATAAATAAATAAAATCTTTAAAAAAATAAAATAAAATAAAGTTAGAAACCAGCTTATTTTTAAGGCAGCCACCATACAAATAAAGGGTTGCTTTTTTGTGTGTCTGACCTGATTTTATAGTTGATGGTATACTGGCAGAGAACCAAGGCTTTTAACTATGAAGGTAAAACAACAATCCAATTTTACTTACCTCTATAAACTATTCATTTCTCTATTTATCGTCTAAGTTTCTTGAGTTACTATTATGATAATTAGATAATTTTAGTCAATTACAGAATTGCAATACAATTTATAGACAGGCATGGAGATGTTTTTAATTTGAACTGGTTACTGAATAAAGTTTTTAGGTGTCCCTAATATCACAGAGACAAGATACATGACAAATGCAAAATTAATTAAATTTTTCCTTACTAAAGAAGTTGGCACAATTACCAAAATTGCAGTCTGGTCACCTTTTCTTAAAAATACTTAAACATGCATAAGGAAGAGGAAAAGTTCACACATTTCTGAACTGGCAGAAATTCACTTCTATAAAATGAGGAGAGATGTGTATCAATCACTGGTGATACCAATGGAATTCTTTAATAGTTGGCTTACAATTTTAAAAATTACTGGAAAATATTTCAAACATGCACAATAATTTTTAAAATAAAGTAATGAATTCTAAAGAGAAAGAAGAGAGATGAGGAATTTTGGCACCAAGAATCTGTGACTTTGAAAATTATTTTAACAGATCTGGTCTTAAATGTCTTTATCTGTATAACTATATGATCTTTGAGGTCCCTTTCAGCTTTACTGTGTCATGATTATAACATAAATTACATATTTGAAATGAGTGAAAGAAATAACTTAATGGATATGTAAATGGTGATTTCTGTCACACAGGAAAGATAGTTAATATTCATGGGAATACCTAATTTTATGAAATATATTTATTTCTGAAAAAAAAGCCTATAGTCTTAGAAGCCTGAACAATAATAATTATAAGAAGGGCAGCAGTATGATTGAGTGCCATCTATGTGCCAGGCACTTTACTAACCACTTCACACAGGAGATCTTATTTAATCTTCCTAATGGCAATATAAGGTAAGTACATTCATATCTCTATGAATGCATAAAATGGGCTTGGAGAGATTAGTTTTCTAAGGTCATCTAGAAAGAAAGTAGCATAAATAGATCTCTAATATATTTTTCTGACCCCAAACCTTCTTAACACTGATGCCAGTAGCCTCTTTGCAAAGAAAATAGTAGTATTTCATATCTTGTATGTTAATTGGCTTTCATAACAAAAAGTAGGTATTTATATTTTGACAGGTTTTTTTTTTCTCCAAAATTTAATATTACATTTTGTCATTAAAACTTTTCAAAGAAAGGATAAAATAATGTTTAAATACATAAGGATGTTCAATAAAATAACATATGCTGGTTTTAAGGTAGTATAATGTAGGATAATGTTGAATTGAAAAAAAAGTCTTATGTCAAAATATTATCAATTATCAGAACATAATGTAGCTGAACTTAAATAGTCATATTTATCAAACCTCAGTGTGCAACCTCAGAGTTTGATTTCCAAATGAACCACTTAGCATCTGTGTGATTCTGAACAAGTAATTTATCCTCTCATGCCTAAACTTTCTCTTCTACAAGTGAAGATTTAAAAAATGTATTTCAAAAAATTCTTTTGAAGATTTAGTGGCATAATATATATGAAATCTCGCTGCAAAAGTTAAAGCACTAACAACATTATTGATTGAGAGAATACCATGCAAGACTTTCTGTCTTTATGACACTATTTCTTCATAGAGGCTCTGACTCAGAATAAATAAGTTAAACATTGAAAAATGTTGATAAAACAAGAATTAATCTGAAAACTAGTATCCTCCTAAACTGTTGCTGGGCATTAATTGATATAAACTTTTGACAATGTCTTTTGAAATGTGAATTGTGCCTACTCTTTGATCCATCATTTCCACTGTGGGATTTCATCCTAAAGGAAATTTTGCAAAACTCAAAGGATTGAAAGTGTTTTTATAACTACAAAATGACAATGACAAAAAACCCACATAAATGTCCCATTAAAAATTATAATACATCCATATAATGGAAAATTATAGGAATATACAGGAAAGAGGAAGATCTTGTAAACACTGAAATATGAAATCCAAGATACATTGTTTAATTTTAAAAAAGGAAGTTATAAACTTGTATGTATATCATAATACAAGTTTGGAAAAAACAATTTATTTAGGTTTGCATTTGAATTGAAAATGCATTAGAAGGCTATACAGCAAGGTATTAGCAGTGTCTGCCCGGGCGTCCTGAGCTGGGTGATGCTGGGCAGGGCAGAGCCTGGGAGGACACATACTATCTTATATGTCTTGGTTTTGCTTAATTTTTTCATTACAGATGTGTACTTTTTTAGTATTTAAATATTTTAAATAGATAGCTACTATTAAAGAAAATGTAAAATGATAGAGAAATTAATACATTGGTCAAGAATGAGGTAAAGCAAGCAGTATTTTATTTATACAAGGAAGAAGCACGTTTTCTATAACATGCTCAGAGGTAAATAATAGAAATGAATATTCATAAAATAAATATTGGTCTAAAACTATGTGTGGTGAATTTTTGAGATGTGTCCATTCAAGTTACAGAATTTATAACACCACAAATTTTTGTGTGGTATTTTTGAGACCGGAAGGCGAGCTATGGTGGAACAACGGCTTAACGAAGAAAATGCGGTGTATAGTTGAGAAAACAGAAAAGTCGAGATGAAAAAGAAATTTGCCTGTAGATGATGGACCAGGTCCTCAGGGATTTAAGGCATCCTGTCATTATTTGATTCCAAACAGAACTTCCCTCATCACTGACTCTTCCCTCAACCAATACAAACGTGCCCGAGTCAAATCATTCACAGAGCAGTTCTACCTCAGCGCAACTTCAGTCCTTCCCTAAAGAGCCTCTCTTCTTTATACAATAGTCCCCCATTATTGTCAGGGGATTCATTCCAAGACCCCCATAGATGCGGGAAACCACAGATAGAACTGAACCCTAGGTATATACTATGTTTTTCCTATATGTACACACCTATGATAAAGTTTAATTTATGAATTGGGCACAGCAAGAGAGTAACAATAACTAGTAATAAAATAGAATAATTATAACAATGTACTGTAATAAAAGTTATGTGAAAGTGGCCTCTCCTCTCAAAAGAGCTTATTGTATGTACTCACCTTACTTCTCGGGACCGTGTAAGATGATAAAATAGCGGCGTGAGGAGATGAAGTGACATGAAGAACGTAGGCATGGTGACGCAGCGTTAGGCTACTAGTGACCTCCGACCTTACGATCTTACGTCAGAAGATCATTTGCGTCAGGACTGCGCCACCGACCTCCGCAGCAGAAAGAATGCGGAAAGCAGAAAGAATGCGGAAAGCAGAAAGAATGAGGAAAGCAAAACCACGGTAAGGGGGGGGGGGGGTGACTGCAATCTAGTATCACCAGCTCTGCTGGGCTGACACCCTCAAAACTGCGTTCCGTTCGGGCCACGCCTGTTGTCTCAAAAGTGTCTGATGAATTGTAAATGTGGCTGCGCTGTGGTTTCCGCGCCAGGAAATTTTCAAGGCTTCATTTCTGATTATTATTTATCTGATTATTATTTTAGCCAGTGCTTTGTCCTCAGACATAGCTGACCCTGACTGGTTAAGTTGCGATCGCTCTCACTGCTTCCTCATCTTCTCTTACTTTAATTCGTCAACCTCTGCAGTGTGGCTTTTGCTCACATCACAGTTGTCTCTCAACGTAAACTCTTGAAATAGACTCTCAAACCCCATCGTGTCTCTTCATTGTGATCCATTCTCCACAATTCTGTGGAGTATTTCTTTATAGATCTGATCATAGCATTTCCTTGCTCAAAATCTCAGCGAGCTCCCCACTGTCTAAAGTACAATCAATTGTTGAGGATATCAAAAATAATAACTACACTCTTTGAGAGAGCATTTTTTTAGAAGAGCGTTATATATTAAAACATAAAATATAACCAAAGTCTTTTTGTATGTTATAATTGTAAGTATCTTATGAAACTAAAAACAATGACTACAAATGAACTTAAGTAAAAACCAGGAACTAGAAAAAGAGCAACAAAATAAAGTAAAACATAAGAAAAAATTACAAAAAATGGCAAATCTAGTAGCTGCCTCTTTGGGAAAAAAAAAGCAAGGAAGTAGTTGCACTCTGGTAACAATTTAATATAAAAGAGAAAACACAAACAATGGAACAAACCATGTAGAGCAATTTAAAATTATAACAGAATAACAGGATTAAATTTATTTAACTCTGTTTTTCTAAAGCAGAAAATCTTGGTTAAAATAACATTCCTAGTAATTTCTTAAGGAAATAGAAATTAACGAAAGTAATGCAATAATCCTGGGAGAACTAGAGAAGTACCCACAAAAGGTACATGACCCAGGTAGTTTCAAAAGCCCATTATATTAAAATACCCAAGGAACATATGCAATCTTATTAACTGTCTCACAGCATATAATAATAAGGAAAACTTTTCAATTCATTTTATAAAATAACTATAACCATAAACAGAATTTAGTAAAGATAGAACAAAAAAGAAAATTGGCAATTAATCTCACTTTTGAAACAGAGGCAAAAATCCTACATTTAATAAATAAACGTAAAAAACCAAGCATATTTTAGACCAGCGTTGCATAAATCCATATGATCATGTAGATGGATGCCAGTAGATGTTCCATGGTGAAAACTTTTAGCAAAACAGGAATATAAGATACTTACTGAACATGGTAAGGATGTTTTATTCCAAAACAACAGTCCATCATCATACGTAATGGTGAAAAACAGATATATCAGCCATGAAATCAGGAAAAAGCCTGAAGTTATTCTATTACCACTGTTACTTACTGTAATTCGAAAAGTGCGAGTCAATGAGGCCAGAAAACAAAAGAAAATGTATAAGTTAAAATGTATAAATTTGTATCTACCAGCTATATTGGCATTATTTACATAAAATAAAATTTGCTAATTTTAAGTGTACGATTTAATGAGACTTGACAAACTTACACAGTTTTGTCACTGTGACCATAATCGTGAAATAGGCCATCAACAAAATGTTTCCTTGTGGACTTTTGAAATCAGTCACTTCATCCTACACCTTATCCTGGCAACCTCTGATCCACATTGTCACTATAGTTTTGCTTTTCCTATAATTTCTCAAAGATAGGATCTTTGAGAAGTATTTTGTATTTGGATTCCTTCATTTAGCATAATGCTTCGTAGATTAATTCATGTTTTTGAATTTTTTAGTAGTTCCTTTTTATTTGCTGTATAATAGTTCATTATATGGCTATACCACAATTTATTTATCCATTAACTTGTCGATGGGCATTTGGATTGTTTCCAGTTTGGGACTACTCTGATAAAGCTTCTATAAGTATTTTATTGTAAAGCACTGTATGAACATGTTTTCATTTCTCTTAAGTAAATACTTAAGAGTAGGATTGTGGGCTATGCGTAATTATATCTTTAATAACAATCTGCCAAACTATTTCTGATAGTGGCTATAAAATTTTGCTCTCTCAGATGCTCCATATCCTTGGCAACATTCAGAAATGTTTTTGTTTTGTTTTGTTTTTGTTTTTCTTAGTTTCAGCAATTTAAGAGGCTCTGTGCAGGTATCTCCTCGTAGTTCTGACTTGCATTTCTTTAATGAATAGTGATGTCAAGCATCTTTTCATGAGTGTATTTGACATTTATATATCTTCTATGGTAAAGCCTTTGTTTCAAATCTTCTGTCCACTTTTTATTGGTATGTTTTCTTAAGTTGAAAAAGTTTTTTATATATTAAAGCCCTTTATCAGTTATATCTTTTGCAAAGGTTTCTTTCAATCTATGATTTACCTTTTTATTTTCCTAACAGTATTTTTTGAAGGACAAAAGATTTAATTTTGAAATTTAATTAATCTTTTTTTTTTCTTTTTCGGTTTGTACTTATGAGGGTTAGTTGTAAGAAATGTTTGCCTAACTCAGGTCACAAAGCTTTTTTTCCCCTGTTTTCCTCTAGAAGTTTCATAATTTTATATGTTACATTCAGGTTTGTGATTCATTCTGAGTTAATTTTTGTGTAGAGTGTGAGATAATTGTTTTGCATGCAAATATTCCATTGCTCCAGCACGATGTGTTGAAAAGATGATCCTTTCCCCATTGAAATACCTAGGCACCTTTGTCAGAGATAAATTTAACCATATATTTGTCAGTCTTTTTTTTTTTTTAGACTATTCTGTTCTGTTTATCTGTTACTTTGGTGACACTGTAGTTTCACAGCAAGTTTTGAAATCAGGTCGTGTGAATCCATCTTGATTCATATTTTCAAATTTGTTTTGGCTCTTCTAGGTGCTTTGCATTTCCATAAAATGTTTAAAATCAGTTTTCCAATTTCTAAAACAAAAAAGCTATTGGGATTTTGAATATGATTATATTAAACCTGTTGATCAACTTGGGGAAAATTGACATCTATAGATTTCAACCATGAACAAAGACATATCTCTTGATTCATAATGTCTCTTTTAATTTCTATTGGCAATGGTTTATAGTTTTCAATGTACATGTCTTGTACATATTTCATTAAATTGATCTCTAGGTATTTCTAATTATCCATTGCTAATTTAGAGATACACAATTGATGTTTTTATATTAACCTTATATCTTGAAACTGCTGAACTCATTTATTACTTCCAGTAGATCTGTTTAGAACTCTTAGGATTTTTCTATACAGACATAATCATGAATAAAGATATTTTTATTTCTTCCATTCCAATTGGTATACTTTTTTCCTCCTTATTGCTCTGGCTAGGACCTCCAATACAATGTTGAACAGAATGGTAAGAGTGGATGTCCTTGCCTTGTCAATGATTTTATGCAAAAGCCCTCATTTGTTCACCATTGCATATAAGCTGTAGATTGTCCCATAGATGTATTTCACAACTTTGAAGAAGTGCCCTTCTTTTCCTGAGAGTTTTATCACTAATGGGTACTGAAGTTTGTTAAATGCTTTTCCTGTAGTATGGAGATGATCTTTATGATTTTTCCCCTTTATTCTTTTGATATGGGAAACTACACTGATTTTTTAATGTAGAAATAACTTTGCATTTCTAGGATAAATCCTACTTGGTCACCATACATTATCTTTTTAAAATATATAATGTATCATCCTTTTTAATACTGCTGAATTCATTTATGAGAAGATGTTGGCCTACAGTTTTCTTTCTTGTAATGCGTTTGTCTGGTTTGGGTACCAGAGTAGTAGTGACTTCATAAAATGAGTTGGTAAGTGTTTCTTTCTCTTTTATTTCTGTAAGAATTTGTGTGGAATTGCTATTATTTCTTCCTTAAATGTTAGAATTTACCAATAAATCTATAGGGGCTTCGAGTTTTCTTTTGGAGAGTTTTTAAGTATAAATTCAATTTCTTTAAAAGATTTGGAGCTATTCTGGTTATCTATTTCTTCTTTAGTGAGCTTTAATAGTCTCTGTATTTCAGGGTATGTGTCCATTTCATATGAGTTGTCAAATTTATTGATATTAAGTTGTTCATAATAATCCATTATTATTATTTTACTATCTGTAGTTTCATTATTTTAATGACCTTTTCAAAGAACTAGCTTTTGGTTTTGGTGATTTTTCTCTATTGCCTTTGTATTTCCAATTTTACTGATTTTAGCTCTTATTTATATAATTTCCTTCTGCTTTGAATTGAATTAGCTTTTCTCTTTCTAGTTTATTAGAAGAAGAAGAAACTTAGATTACTGACTTGAGACCTTTCTTCCTTTTTAATATAAATAATTAAGGCTATAAATTTCTCCACAACCACTGCCTTAGCTTCATCCCCCCAAAATTGGTATGTTGTGTTTTTATTTTAATTCATTTGAAAATATTTTCTAATGATCATTTTGATTACTTTGGTGACCTATAGTTTCTGTAGAAGTGAGGTGTTCAATTTCCAATTATGCAAGGATAATTCAGATATCTTTCTATTATCAATTTCTTAATTCTGTTGTGTTCAAAGAACATACTTGTATGATTACAATCTTTTTAAGTTCATTGAGATTCATTTTATGTCCCAGAATATGGTCTATCTTTAATGAATATCCTGTGAACTTTAAAGAATTGTATTGTGTATCCTATTGTTATTAGGTGGAATGTTCTATAACTATCAATTATGTCAAATTAGTTGACAGTCTTCGTGTCTTCTATATACTTACTCATATTCCAAATTCATGTGCCATCAATTATTGAGAGAAGACTGTTGAAATCTCCAGTAACATCTCTGGATTTGTTGAGTTCTCTTTTCTGTTCTGTTGGGTTTTGTTTCCTGTATTTTGAAGCTCTTAGTAGGTGTGCATTCATTTAAGAGTATTTTGTCTGCTTAATGATTTTACTCCTTTATCATTATTAAAAGTCCCTTTTTATTCCAAGTAATATTCCTTGTTCTAAAATCTACTTCACCTGATATAAATATAGCCTTTCCAGCTTTCCTTTGCTTGTATCTGCATTGTATATCTTTCCCCATTCTTTTACCATTAATCTATTTATATATAGATTTAATTTTGAAATACTTTTGCTCCATTCCAATTTTAAATCCATTAAGATTTTCAGAGACTGTACATAACATTTACAGATTTAGTGAGAAGGCTCAGCTAATATTGACCCTTCTCATCTAAAATAAGTAGTTCTCCATTTATGCAAAACTTTTTAAATAATTCTCATGAAAAGTTTAGATCTTTTATGAACATATTTTTCACATTTGTTAAGTTTATTCTTGTGTTTTTTTAATGTATGGTGTTATTATGAATGATTTCATATATATATACACACACACACGCATATATATACACATGGTATGTATGTATGTATGTATATTTAATCTTGCATTGAAAAATAAGCCATCCCTTTAAATAGCTCAGAAAAACATAATCAATATTAATGAAGTGTATACTCATTAAACACCACTGAAGTCAAGATACAACATCTCAGTGTTTCAGAAACCCATTTATGTGTTCCTCTCCAATAATCACCCTCTTCTTCCTCCCAGAAATGATCAGCAACTTACCGTGTGATAATCATTCCCTTGCCCTTATTTATTCTATCGTTTATGTGTACTTCTCTAAATAATACAGTTTAGTTTTGTTGTTAAACTGAAATAGCCATTATGTTTTCTATCTAAACTTGTGTAATTACTTACCTTCTACTTTAGCTAATACTCTTTTCAATATTTTAATTGATTTTCTTTCTTTTTTAAAGAAATAATTTGTCTTATGTCATCAGTAAATTATGTTATTTATTTTCTCCTTTCCAGTGTTTAAACCTATAGGGTTCCTCTTGACTAACATTGATTAAAAGTTAGAAAACAATGATAAATAATGGAAATAGTGAGACTCCCTATTTTTTCCTGATATTAATGGCTGTACTTTTAGTGTTTCATCATTATTATGATATTACTGGTTGTTTTGAGTTATATGTTTATCAAGTATAGCAATATTCTTTTATTCCTACTTTCCAAGAGATGTTTTTCAGAAAGAACATAAAATGTTATCATGTGACATTTTAGTGTCACTCAAGGCAATCGTTTGGCTTTGTTATTTTGAGTGCTAAATAAAATTTATAGGTGTAGTTGGAAAGAAAATTTATTTTATTCTATTGATATTGCTACCTGGAAACATGATATTCCCTAACTTAATATTCTTCAGGAAAATTGAACAGTTTTCTCTTTACTTCTTACTCCATATTTCTTAAATTTACATGTAGTGATTCTATATTCTTGCAGGTATTGTGAGTGAAGTCTTTTAAAATTGTAATTTATAAGAGTTTCATAAATTTAATTTATAATTGGCCTCTATAATGACATCTTTCATTAGATGTGTTTTTAGATTTATTTTCTTCTTAAGCTTTTTTATTAAGTAATCATAGCCTCTATAAATAATAACTATTTTTATTTTTCCTTCTAAATATTTCTAATTTTGTGACTTCTACTCGAAATGCAAGTATCAGGGACCAGAACAACTTTCCTGCCTTAAATAATTATAGAACTGGACAAAATATATAAAACGACAACTTTTTTTAAACTTTATTTTTATTTTACCAGCTTTACTGAAGTATTACTGAGAAATAAAAAACTATATATTTGGTTTTTTAATTGAAGTATACTTAATATACAATATTAGTCTCCTCAGGCAAGGGCAACAAAAGCAAAAATAAACAAGTGGGACTATATCAAACTAAAAACCTTATGCACAGCAAAAGAAACCATCAGCAAAATGAAAAGGCAACGTACTGAATAGGAGAGGATATTTGCAAAAATTGTATATATATTTTTTAAAGATTTTATTTATTTATTTATTTGTGAAAGAGAGAGAGAGAGTATGCACAAGCAGGGGGAGCAGCAGACAGAGGGAGAAGTAGGCTCCCTCCCCGCTGAGGAAGGAGCCCAATGAGGGGCTCGATCCCAGGATCCTGGGATCATGACCTGAGCCAAAGGCAGATGCTTTAACCAACTGAGTGACCCAGGTATCCCCAAAAATTGCATATGTTTTTGATGTTTTGATATGCATTGTGAAATAAATATTATTATCAAGGTAATTCATATACCTATCATCTTACACAGTTAACCCTTTTCTTTTGTGTGTGTGTAGGGAGAATACTCAAGCTCTACCCTCTTCACGAATTTCAAGTGTATAATACAATATGGTTAACTTTAGTGACCATGCTCTATATTAGAGCTCCAGAATTTATTCATATTGTAACTGAAAATTTGTACCCTTTGACCAACATCTCCCTATTTCGACCCTTCTGCCCCAACACCTGGTAACTACCATTCTACTCTTTTTTTTTTAATGGGTTTCACTCTTTTATATTCCTCATAAAAGTGAGATCGTGCAGCATTTTCATGGGTTTCTGGAACACTGAGAATGTTATGTCTTGACTTCAGTGGTGGTTAAACAAGTGTACACTCCAAAAATATTAGTTATGTTTTTCTGCACTTTTTAAATGCATGTTTTATTTTAAATATACTATGTGTGTGTATTATATAGATATAATCATTTATAACATCATCATAAAAAACACAAGAATATATGTAACAATAAATGTGAAAAATATATTCATAAAAGATCTAAACTTTTTAAGAGAATTATAAAAAAGGTTTTGCATAAATGGAGAATTACCTATTTTAAATGAGAAGGTCAATATTAT
Source organism: Ursus arctos (assembly GCF_023065955.2). Lineage (NCBI taxonomy): Eukaryota > Metazoa > Chordata > Mammalia > Carnivora > Ursidae > Ursus > Ursus arctos. The sequence goes on along the minus strand of NW_026623078.1, from coordinate 55,503,799 downwards.
GGAGCTGAAGCTTCTCACTAAATCTATAAATTTTATGTACAGTCTCTGAAAATCTTAATGGATTTAATATTGGAATCTGAAAAGCTAAATATTATAAGGACATGCCCTGTCTATTATTAATATTTATTTTTAAGCACTATTAAGAGAATAGATATATAGATGTATGACAATTAATGTATAAAAAATAGTACTTCACATTGATGGAAAAGGTAAGAGAGTCATAAGGTGTTAGGAAAAGTCAGGGGAAAAAAACTTCTAAATAATGAATGACTTCTAGATTATAAGAAAACACTATAAGAAAACATTTTAAAATAATTCTATAATTTTAGAGTGCAGAAAAATCCCATGGCAGAAAGGATATCAGTAAATATTTGTAGATTTTTCTGCATATATATTTAAAAGCCAGCTTAGTAAAATCACCATAATCAAAATTAAAAGTCAAGTAACAATCACGTAACAGACAAAGTGTTAATATCTTCTGATATGTAAAGGATTCCTCAGTGAAAGAAAGGTGAACAATCTACTAGAAAAAATGGACAAAGGACATCAGAGAGCAACTAACAAATGAAGAAATGGTAATAGTCAATAAACATTAAATAATAATAGTAAATATAAAAGACTATCTCACTGAATCTAAGCTATATAATTTAACATTTCTTTCATCTATCTTAGTGGAAGAGATTTAAAATATTATTATATCCAGTGTTGGCCAGAGTGTGGGAAAATGGGTATTTATATACACTGCTGATAAAGGCAGGAATTGGTATTTGTAAGAGACAATTTGACTATATGTATACTCTTTACCCAACAATTCCATTTTTAGAGGAGCATATTAAGGAAATAATTGGACAAGTGAGCAACACTCTATATAAGGATGTTCATCACAGCATTATTATATAACAGCAAACAGATAAGAAACAACATAAATATTCAACAATAGGGAAATGGTGAAATACACACAATAGACTATCATTTTGTCATTAAAAAATTTTATGAAATATATTATTGGTGAAAATAGCATGTATTGTATAGTCCCATTTATTTAAAAAATCATATGCATGTATGCACTGAAAAATGTTCAGAAGGCTAAACACCAAGATTTTATTTTTTTTAGCACTAAGATTTTAACATAGTTATCTGTGTGTGGCAGGATTTTGAATGATACCTTCTTCTTTATAATTTTCCATTTAATAAAAAAGAATATTAAAAATACAAACATCAACAAAGAAATGTATTCCCTCTATTAAGCTGGCAAGATTTTTTTTTCTTTTTTTTTAAATGTAAACACACCATTGGTGGGAACATGAGTAGGTATGCTGTCTCATACCTACTTGTGAAATTAGAAATTGATAAGAATTTCCAGAAAAGCAATGTTTCACATGTATCAAAAACAGTATTAAAATTAATCGTGAGGGGCACCTGGGTGGCTCAGTCATTAAGCATCTGCCTTCAGCTCAGGGCGTGATCCCGGCGTTCTGGGATCAAGCCCCTCATTGGGCTCCTCCGCTGGGAGCCTGCTTCTTCCTCTCCTACTCCCCCTTCTTGTGTTCCCTCTCTCGCTGGCTATCTCTCTCTCTCTCTGTCAAATAAATAAAAGTCTTTTAAAAAAATAAATAAAAAATAAAAAATAAAATTAATCGTGAAAAATTAGCCATTGTATTGATAGTGGATTGGTTAAATTAACAGTGTAATAGCCACACAAAGGACTTCTATGCAGGCATTAAAAATGAGGATGCATATTTATCCTTAGCAACATGGTAGAATATTCATGGCACATCTGAGAGAAGTCATATGTAAAAGAGTAAATTTATGGGATATAATATAATTAAATATAGATACAGATAGATGTAGTTATCTTAATATCAAGGGTGTGTTAATAATTGTCTCTAGGTGGTGGACACTGGTGGTTTGAATTTTAATTTTTTATGTTTATACAATAAAAATAAAATACTGATAATAAAAGATCATAACGGCATGTGAAGATCTTAGCATCTGCAACTCCCACTCTCTTCTGCTAATACCAGTGGTCGTGAGTTAGGCTGGCGTCTCACATACAAGGTACTGATTTCACCTGGCACTGATTAGTAAGCTTTAAGAAAGTCCGGAAATCAGCATACAAAGCAACAACAACAAAAAAAAGAGGTCTGCTGACTTCCAGGCAGGGTTTCTGATGTCTTGGTCATTCAGCACTCGAATTGTTTGTGTTCACAAGAGACAAGCCTTATTGTGTGTGGATAATTAGAGGTCAGAGAACACATGGGCTCTGGGGTGTCTTCGGATTCTCCACCTGGCCAGCCAAGGAGCTTCCCTCAAAGGTGCAAAACTGGCACTCATTCTCTAGTGTGGCTCATCTTATCAATATTGGCCACTCGTTACTAACTAAACATCTGGACAATGATGTACAGGTGTTTCTTCTGCTACATACCCCTCAGATAGATTCTCATCCATCTTGAAGCTAGTAAAGGTAAACACCTAACAGTTACTTGAGTTAATGTTGCAAGGGGGATTCAAACCCTCTCATGTCTCCGAAGCTAGAGAAAAAGCCATAGAACTAACTGCTTGCCCTTTCCTTCTGATATGTCATTGAAGTCATTGGAAAAATCAAATTTCACTCTTTCCTACACACCTCACATTACATGCATTCTAATATGCAATTAGATTTCAGAGCTTGCCTCACGGGGCCAGGGTATTTTCATGTTGCTCATTCTCCCAGGAATACTCTCCCAACCTGTAATTAGCGTGAACATCTGGTTTAAATCTAACCTCCTCTGTGAACCCACCTCACCACACAGATCACTTCTTACTCTATGTTCCTATAGTTTTCTGTTCACACTTTATACTAGAAGTTAATTCTTATTTCTAAACCAGCATCATTCCAACCTGGCATATCCTCCACGAGTGGTATTTTATAAATGATGGAAGACAGCAGCAAAGATTATTCCGTAAATACAAGCAATTATGTGCATACATGATAAATAGTGATTTCAAAAGGATACTGATGGTTCTATTATTTCACACACATGTACAAACTAGTTTCCTTATATTCCTCTTCGCTCGGTCCTAGTTATATTTCTTCAAAAGCTCAAAAAAAGTGATTGCAAAAGACACATTAGCTTTCAAGTCTTCCGAGTCACTTAAGCTAAAGCACACAATGAAATATATAAAACAAAACAAAAACACAACTGGCTTGTATTCTTAGGCTGTGATTTTACAATCATTACTTGGCCAATGTTTCCACTTTGATAGGAGTAAGGATTGCAAAATTAGGTCTAGGGAGGGATTACATTTAGCTGAGATCTGGAGAATCACTTAATGAAACTGACAGTGAATGAACCAGTGAGATTTTGCATTTTTTTGTGAGGGGAAGAGGGTTTGCCTTTGGCAAACAGTCTAGTAGTAATAATAGTAATGCCATGTCTCCAAAAGAAAGCCATGATTACGGCTCACATTAGCTTGTATTAGCATCTACAGACGACAGGTCTCTGCCTGCCAGTGTTCATACACTCCTAAGCACTGTAGCAGCTGAGAGAAACCTCTGACTATTTGCTACTTAGTGATACTGCCTCTGGCAGGGTAGAAGCAAGTCTCTCTCAGGGGAAATTGCTGATGTTACTATTTTAATTTGCAAACCACATTTCTCTGGATGATGATGAGATTTCAAATAACCTAGACAAAACAGACCCTAGTTTAACGAGCTGAAAAAATACAAGCAAGAAAAGCAAACAAAAATATTTTTAGCCTTTCTCTCTAATTGTATAATTGAAAAATCAGCTCTCCCAAAAGTGTCTTGCAAGGGTAATGCCACAGACACGGGAACAAATTTAAAGCAGCATCCAACCTGAGTCCCAATCCAGTTCACTCCAAGATTTAACCTAGTGCTACCCAGAACTGAAAAATAGGTATAAAGGTAGATGGTATTTAAGCATGATGAAGAAATATACATTCTAAAGAATACTCTAGTTGTAACAGATGGTTCATATGATACGGCTTGTTTATTGTGTCTACTGAATGGAAGATGTAAGAGCATTGAAACATTTTACCTTTAGAATAATAAGCAGTTTATGCATGAATTTTATATGCATATTATGTATTTGTATTATATCACAAAACACATATTCCACTAAAACCAATTAAACTGTAATATGAGTTAGTCACATTTATGGGCATGAAAAACATATCAAGAGACTATTAAGTCCATCTGTCCAAACTTTACATTGAATAATCTTTGAAATAATATAATTATAAAATGTGTCTAACTCAAATAAAAAACAAAGCAGTATCAAGGATTACTTATAGAAACAAAATGCTCCTCAATTAAAGCTTCAAGATACATATATTTGAGACAACATAACTATAACTTATTTATTAGTTTAAATACACTCATACATGCATGCATGAAGCACATGGAATTGAACTTCCAATTTTGTTATTGAGAAGTCACTCATTATTCATTTTCAATGAATTTAAGGAGTACTAGTTAGGCATAGAATAACTGCTCGATACTGCTTGGCATGTACTCATGATCATCATAAGGGCAAAGCGATTAGATGCACCACTTTCTCTATATTTACACCTTGATAACCTGTGGTGAAGTTTGAGAGCCTGCTGTCGATCCTGGTAATACGCGTTTGACCGATTTTGTCTCAGTAAAGCAGATTGTTTCCCTACTGAGAAGAAACATTTTCTACAGATACCTGTACAATATTTACATGACTTACCTTAATCAGAAATGCCCTTTCCAATATGGCTGGCTCTTCTTGGCTCTGTTCTGGGAAGAAACAGGTAGGAACTTCTTCTGCCTTTTTCCAGATTCTCTTCTTAGTCCAGGCATATGTTCGGGTGAAAAGGACAATTGCTTAACTTCTGTTAGTCTCTTTACAGTAATTCAGCTCTTCAAATGCAAAACTCTCCTGTCATTTTCCCGGCCCCCTACATCTACTGATTGGTTTGGTCTCTCCAATGGTTGGATTGGAGTGGAGTGATTCATTTGTTTCCAACTCGTGAGTTGGGGCTTCTTGGTAGATCTTGAAGTTTTTCTTTATTTACTCTAATGATAGGGATTTTCTTATTTTTACTATGGAATGGAAGGTGATATCCATGGAAGAGAGAGGATGAAGGATGGCTAGGGAGTCCAGGCATGTACATGTACATGCACGTCAGTAGGTATAAAAATGACTCAGAGCAAAATTATAAATGCTGTCAAGCACGATTTCCTGAAATTTCTTTTCCATTTGTAGCATTTCCCACCTGAATCAACATACCGACTACAGGAATTTTAACTCTATGTGTTGAAGTTTTAAGACCCTGGAGGGCCATCTGTCTCCTGTGGGTTGGGTGACAGGCCCACAAAAAAGGGTGTCACCTGGCTTGATTTCCCCAGGTGCCACATTTGGCCAGGGTGTGCCACATCAGCCACTTCACCAGCCAGTGGGAGGAGATATCCAACAGCCAGCAAGTCCAGCCACTGTAGGCCCTGGGCTCCTGTGACAGTGTGCACCACCATGAGCATATCCCCAGGCCTGCAAGCCCTCCTTAGCTGGCTCTATGCCTGGAGATACCCACTCCCCAACTCTCCAGACTTCCTGAGTCTCACTGGCATTTGTTCCTTCTGGCCACCTCAAAGCTTCCTCCAGGAATGAGCCACAAAATACAAACTGTTCAATGTTGGAGAGTCCACATTGGAATAGATGGTCTGATATTTATACTTAAAACTGGCATTGTACGCTATAAAGATGAATGGTCAAAGTCACACTATTTTTTTAAATTTTTAATTTTATTTTTACTTCAAATGACACTAAATAGAAAGTAAACAACACTATGACAAGTTGAGAGAGACCAATGAAGAAAGAAAAAGATCTTACTATGTACCTTTACTGGTACTTTTACCCACTTTTTAAAAAAGATCTGCATTTTCTTTTTGCACTTGTCCCCAAGGTATGCAGCTGGCCCAGAATTTAATATAAAAAAATTGTTACCTAGGTATTAACTGAAAAAGCATAAAAGAAAATAAGGTATCATGGAGATAGAAAGTACAGGAAACATCTACCATCCTTATGGAGGAAAAGGAACGTAGAGAAGAGGTGAAGGTTATCAAAATCTAGATACTTGGAGGAAAAGCCCCACAGAATGAAAACTCAGACCTTTGAGAAGTCAACACGGCTCCACAGGTGGTAGACATCACTACTGTTCAGGAAAGCTTTTTGCAATGGTGGGAATGGTTTATGCTCTCTGCATAGGACTATTGAACCCATGAAATGTGCCAGAGAAACTGAATTTTAAAATGTTATTTAATGTTAATTCTAATTTACGCAGGTAGCTAGTGGCTACCATGTTAGTGCTAGACAGAGCCTCTTAAGTTCAGAGGAGGAATCTGTCGGCTCTGAAACGCAGACCTTGGAGAAAGATGCACTGGCCAGCTGGTGTTAGTGGCTCTGGAGCGTGTGATGAAGATGACTTTGTGAGTCTTGAGAAAACAGAACAGCGAAACAACAGCTGCTACTGGAGTGAAGCACCACCACCGCTATGGTGATGCGTTCAAGAACAGAGAGTCACAGAAATGAACAAGTCTCTTCTTCCTCCTGGAGTTTTCCAGTATCCCTCTAGCGCCCCCTCTTGGGAGTGTCTGGGAGGGCACCAACTAGGAAAGCAGAAGTGAAGTCTGCAGAAACGAAATGTAAGTATCACAAAGCCAAGACTGGAAGAGTGGAATGATACTAGTACATCATCTCAGCATCTTCTTTGGACTATGACTTCTGGAATTTTTTAGATAAAATGTATTCCCTCTTCACGAACTTTTGTACCAGCCTCATCCCCAACTCGGCTTCTCTTTTCAGCCTGCACTTGTTTCTAATTGTGCATTAGTGGGCACTGACCTTGCTCAACTCTTAGCTGTATTTCAGCTCAGTCCCCAGGATGTGACAACGTGTGACAAGTGAAGAAAACAAAATAAAAACTACTAAAACATGAGTGAAGATCTTAGTTGTGAAGGAGGCACAAGCAATGATAGTATGAGGGAGGTTAGCCTGAACTAAAATTTCCCTTTTCATCTCTAACCATTTTCCCCTGAGTAACCCAACCCTGATTCCATACCTATAAAGACAGTTTCTTGTAATTTGTAATATTCTAATTGCAGCGTACAACTTGAATACGGTTATTGCTAAAACCTACAAAGCATAAACTAGAGATTCCTTGGGAAATTCTCACGTGATTGAAAACCTATTTCCCACACTCAAGGGACTTGCGATCCACTAAGAAATTTAGAATTAAAAATATCAAGGGATTATAACTAGTAGAGACTTGACTCTCTAAAATAGACCAGGACAATATTTCAATTTGTCTGCCATCTTGCAGATTCAAAACTAGTCACTTGAAACAAAAAAAAAGCATTAGGAGCTTGTGTATCTGAACTGAGGATGTGCCCCAGTTCATCTCAATTTGTCCCTAAAGAACAATTAATTCTAAGTTTCCTGAAAGTGGCTTTTTCACTTGAAAAATGCTCTTCACCAGCACCTGTTGACTAAGACCCTGTGAGGTGATACTGCAGTCCATTCTACTCCATGGTGTCAGTTCTTCTCTTTAATATTTATCACTTCCCATATGCAAAAGTTGACTATGTGTACAGTCACATTACCCTCTTGTCCCCAAATGCGTCACAGTACATGCTGCATCTCAAGGGGTTACATTAAACGGTTTCCTGTGTTGGACAGGAAAGAACAGTACTCCTTGGAGAAAAAAAAAAAAATTACCCTCCTGAATCACAAATGCAACTTTTCTTGGTGTTTATCGGGGCTGCACAAAACATGAGATGAATCTAAGCGGTGCCATTTCATGAGAAATTAGCTTTATTCTAATATAGAAATTCTACTGAGGGTCAAATACAGCAATCAATTTTTCAGTACATTTTTTCACATAAGAATTTCTTCAAAATAATATTTTATTTCATCTTATTATTATTTCCAAAGATCTTATATAAATTAAAATCTGGGGTTATAAGTGAGATATCAATTAACATAAGAATCAATTTAATGGTAATTTAAATAGCTAACTGTTATAATTTTTGCATAATGAAGTGGCCTCTGGGCTTGAAGTCCTAATCATGTCTAATTAATTTAAAGGATGTTACTTTTTATTATCACTGAAATTTCTGACAGGTGATAAAACATTTAGGGTTGCCATCACAAACTTTTTACATCAGCTTTACTGTAAGTTGACAAGCCGTAGATCATCTCCCTGAAAATGACTATTTAGGGGAAAAAAAAACTCAACTACATTTGTGAAGTTATAGCATGGAACTGCTATTTTATCCATGAAAAGGAAAGCAATTCCATTCTCTAAAATAATAAAAGAGTTGACATTTTATTTTCATGATCTCAATAGCTGTAATCAACCTTCATAGGGAATAATCAATTTCAATTTCAGAAAATAATCTTCATAACCTCTTGAGTTTATATAGTACCTATATTGCCAGAAACAGTAATACACTTTCCATTGTCAATATAAAAAAAGTCTTGATCTTGTGAGGATCAGATAGCAAATAAATCTAACTGCAAGCGGATTAGCTAAAGGGCTTGTCATTTCTTTAAAATAGAACATTAAAATATCTACCATTAAAGGCATTCTCAGTAATGTAAAATAATGTGAAGAAAATTATTCTAGATTCCATGGTCATTGAAAAACCAAATCCAAAGCATGGAAAGCAAATAGATAAGTCTAAAGCAGCTACAGTCTAGCATGCGATTCAAGTGATGATGGAAAATGGAAGCCTCCAGCCAGCATGATCCCAAGATCTGTATGACAGGGCTGTTCTTTTAAAGAGAAAGAAAAGAATTATTTTAGAAATCCCTGAGAGGGATATTATGTAAGATAAGCACAGTCCGAAAACAGAGGGAGCAGTAAGTAGCTATAATCTGAAGGTCAGTCAGCTGGGCAGCATTTGTTAGAATGGAGGGAGAAGAGAGGAAGCAAGCCACACGTTGAGGCATCATGGCTATGCAGTCAGGAACATGAACTGGGGCTTTGGCTATGGGACCTTGAGAGGGTTCTTCAACCTCTTTGTATCCCAGCTCTTGCTCTGTAAAATGTGGCTTCTTTTTTTTAACTTTTTAAAAATTTTATTTATTTGTCAGAGATAGAGAGCACAAGTAGGGAGAGCGGCAGGCACAGCAAGCAATGGGAGAAGCAGGCTCCCCGCTGAGCAAGGAGCCCGACACGGGACTCGGTCCCAGGACCCAGGATCATGACCTGAGCCGAAGGCAACAGCCTAACCAACTGAGCCACCCAGCCATCCCTAAAATGGGACTTCTGATAGATAAAACCTTCCCAAGTGGTTATAAGGGGAATTAAGTGAATTCGTATGCATAAAGTACTTTAGAACAGTGCCGGAGACATAGTAGTGCTTCATACATGTTTGCTGTTATTGTGTATCCTAGGCTAAGCCACTCAGGATAGTCCAAGAACTTTTGGAGCTCCCGGCTTGTAGTAAGAATACGCTTTAAAGCTGTGGAGGCAAAAACACTTTCTTAACCTTGGGTTCAAATCTGCATCGATTCAGGCTTAGTCTACTCTGATACCTGAAAGATAATAGAAGTAACTTATGATGGTAACAAAGGAAAAGCCCTGGACTACAAGTCACAAGGCCACTGACCTCTCATTTATTTTTGTAAGCTTTAAGAGATATGAAAAGAACAAGAGCTTTGGGGTCAGTCAAAGCAATTTGAATGCCATTTTCACCAGTTCTGGCTGTTTGACCTTGGACAAGTGGTTCACCTTTCTGATGTTCAGTGTCTTCATCCATAAAACAGGGATGATAATACCTAATTCTTCTGTGAATAAATAAAATAAAAATATTAAATACCTAGCAGAATACCAGACCTGCCAATCATGACGTTAATTTTATTTCTTTTCTCTTTTCTGAGCCTCAATTTCCATCTGTACAATGGAAATGTTAATATCCAACATAAGATAATATTGACACCAATTTTTTTTCTCATTTCCCCACTGTCTTTTCAAGACTTACACTGCTACACAAAAATTTTTGTGATTACTGCCATTTCTTTGTTATATAGCTTTTGCAGGACATGACATTTAACCCACAGAGCATATATAACACAAGTCAGCTGCTAAGCTTAGGTCATCCTGGGGTAGAAAATTCCAGAAACGGGGCGCCTGGGTGGCTCAGTCATTAAGCATCTGCCTTTGGCTCAGGGCGTGATCCCTGCATTCTGGGATCGAGCCCCACATCAGGCTCCTCCACTGGGAGTCTGCTTCTTCCTCTCCCACTCCCCCTGCTCGTGTTCCCTCTCTTGCTGGCTGTCTCTCTCTGTCAAGTAAATAAATAAAATCTTTAAAAAAAAAAAAAAAAAAAGAAGAAGAAGAAAATTCCAGAAAAGCACTTATGAAGAAAAATAGTAGCAAACATGAAGGAGAATAAGGAGGAAAGTGCTTTAGGCCTCATTCAGATCAGGAGACACTATTTGCCTTCTAAAGAATGAAAAGGAAATAGGCTTGAGAATGAAAGACTGTGTAATTTCTCCTATTACAACAGGATACATCCCCCACAAAGGACATGCAAGGAAGCCGCACAGAATATTCCTATCTAAGTTCCTGCGAAGTGCAAGATCTGTGAAATAGCAAGAGAAAGAACAATTTAAAACAAAAACAACAACAAAACAATATCATGTACCAGAAATCTGCCTCTGAGCAACGTGTTAGTGGGTCAGGGTAGGGAGATTCTTCTTTGCTTTTAGAATTCAGCTTTGCTCAATTACATAAAAGTAAAGTCTAGGCTGAGAATGTTTTGTAATTAACGATGGGATAACATATGCCTGATTTGGGGGGCTCCTATAACCCCTTTCAGATTCCCTGGCAGAAAGTTTTACTTGACTCGGGTCAATTTTTCCACTGACTCCTGTCCTTCAAAATAATTCTCAACACAACATTGCAGGTCAACTCCCCTCCTAGAGCATGACCAGAAAAGAGGACTGAAGTGGGGACTCAAAGTAGACATCGGGGGTAAGGCTGAAACCATACCTATCTCTCCTCCTCTCTAGCCTTATCCACATCCCTGTGACCTCCTAATATCTCCAGGGTTGCTGGGTTGGGTAATGAACCATATGGGTATGCAACAGTAGGGGAAACAGGTACTAAAGTCAGGCCCAGTATCACGGCACAAGAATATCCTGAGTTCTGTAAAGAAAGACCTCCCTCTTTCTAATCTATCCAAGAATGCTAAGGCACTATCAGTGGTGCTGCCAATCCTGCATTAATTCAGGGCTTCACTGCTTCCCAAGTGGACTTGTAATTGTCTCCTAAAAGAGTGGTTTTCAAAAATTGCTGCATATAAAAGTTATCTTGGGAATTTTAAAAAATTCTAATGTCCGGAGCACACCCTAGACTCACTAACTTCAAATCTCTGCAGGTAGGATCCAAACATAAGTAGTTTTCAAAGCTTCTCAGGAGATTCCTATATGCAGACAACCTTGAGAATCGGGGTTCTAAACAATTCGTTGCATCTAATTTGGTATCCCTGTGACCCATCCTCTTTATTATCCAAGAATAATGAAATTCTCCTGCAAAAAATCTTTTTTAAAAGCTTCCATTGCCTACAACAGTGTTCTTGCAGTATGGACTGCAGACCAACAAAATAACCTGGCCAACTTATGAAAATACAGATTCCAGCCCCCCTTCAGAGTGGGGGATGAGGGTAATAATTTTCATTTTTTAAACAGCCATGCCAGATGATGTCCATGAATCTTACATTTGGGAACCACTGATCTCCAGGATAAAGGCCAAATCCTTTAGTATGGACCTTATTACTGTCCTGGCCTGGCTTTCCAGAGCCTAGTTTGCTGAATCGCCTAGAGTTTGCTCTTATCCCAACACACCATGGTCCAACAATCCCAAATTTGTCTCTCAATATATTGCCCCCTCCACCTCTAATATCCTTAGGTAAATCACTTAACCTCTCTGAGCCTGTTTCCTCATCTGTAAAATGGGGATTATAATATGCATCCTTGGGGCTGTTTGAAGATTAACTGAAATAATATATTTGCAAATGTCTAGCTCTAGGCCTGTCCATTCATTCACTAATTCCAGAACTTGTAAATTCAGAGTGTCTGGGCAGAGTCATGCTTAAATAATGCTGAAGAAGTATTGACTGCAGAGCCACTGCCTGAACCCCAGAATGCCAATCCCACTACACTAGAGTAAGCATATTTGTAATATGAAAAAAATAAGTTGGGGGAGAAATTGCCATACTCTTAGGATTTCACAGGCCACCATCGAATGTACTAAAAAAATTAAATAATCCCTCAAAAAATGGGATGCCTGATCTCCTTAGCTCCAAGGCAGCTTATTCAAGAGTGAAGTTTTAAGAACTGAATAAATTAATGCCCATATTAAACACTAGGTTAAATTCAGTCCCTGGCCTAAAGGTCCTTGCAGTCTAAAGGAAACTGCATATAACGATGGGCACATGCACCAGGAGGAATTTATAAAGCTATTTTTTAAAGCTTTGTTATTTTCTCATTTTATCCAATATTCTTGACTGATGAATGGTGGGAGAAAAAAATGGCAAGGAAAAATTTGTTCCTCGTCCCTATGCGTCCCAAATATTTATTTAGTTTCCATCTGATACATATTAAAACTAATTTGTGATTATGTTTCTTGTTTTATATGCACCTAATAAATCACTGAATTTATTGATAATAATAATGGTGAAGATGATGACTGACAGTTTTGAGCCTTTACAAGGTACTAGGTATTTAGCAAATGCTTTAAATATGCTATATAATTTAGAGAACATAAGTCAGAAATAAATATTTTCATTTCCATTTTTTCAGGTAAGAAAAGGGAAAGGGAGATAAGCTATTTAACTTGTCTAAGGTTCTTCTGTTATTTCCTGCAGATCAAAGATCTGAAATAATGTCTCTTTAGCCCCAAGACCCAAGTTCTTAACTACAACAAAATCCATGTTACCTGTAACAATAATGGTTTAATTATAGAGCAAAACAGGTTTAGGAATAAGCAACTACTAATCAACAGGAATATCTTTTCCTTAAGAAGTGGTAGCCTGACACAGATCTGCCTTCTAGCTTGGTTGGGTCCTGTGACCAGTATCAGTATGGCCCCAACACTGGAAGGATCCCAAAGCCCTCCAACAGCTTATCACATAGTTTAGAAATGGAAGTCCCATTCCTCCTGTGGATATGTTCTTACATTGGATAGAGATGTTGGTTTACAATTGCTAAGAATAGACATTTATTTCAGCTGGTAGTAACTTGGTCTTCTCCTTAGGAGCTGATGGGTAATTACATATAAATTTTAAAATTCTACAGACATTTTCATAGCAAGAATATGGAATCTTGCTTGTTTTACAGCATTTTTCTCTGAGAAGCCCATCACCATAAAAATGGCCATGAACTGGGACATTTTTTCAAATTAATTAATTTCAAAAGAAAAAAATCTTTTTTTACACTTGCTGTTTATTCAAGATACTCTGTTGAGAAGTTCAGGGTGACTATGATATGGTATCTTAAGTAGCTTAAAATTTTGGTTTTTAGCAGAGAAGTAAATATTTATACAACTAACCACCCTAATGTGTTAACTTTTATGTTGATGCTTAAGACAATTCCCTGTATAACCAGGAAGAGAGCAATTATTTTTTTCCGGGAGAAGGAATTTCTAAAATTATTTATAATAATAAAGGAACACCTGTAGAATACTCATAGAATAAAATTTGAGTTTAGTTTCAAAGTAGCCGTGTGATTGTGTCTTGTAAAGGTGGGGAAAAAAATTCTAGGCAGAGAGAACAGGACACTTTAGGATTGTTTTGAATATGCAACAGATACAATTAGAAACAATGGGTAGATGCTAGGAGAGGGCAGGAAAACAAAGAGTATTGGCAACACCATTATTAACATTCAGAGCTTGATGGTGTTAGGCACTTGGTAGGGATGTTGCAGGGAATACTCAAACATCAGATGTGTACTTGGACTAGATAAATTTATGATATTTGCAAACGTGCATTTATTACTGGATGTTCCATAGCCACAGGAACATGTACAATCTCAAACTTCAAGGGAACACCTAATTTCATGTCTTTTAGACACATAATGTAACATGGTAAGCTAAACTTGCAGATGTCCCAAATTATCATGCTACAAAATAACACAGAAATTGTATCCTCAGGGACATGACTTCACTGTTCTCCTTATCATCCATTTCCTCAGGCAAAAGAATGAAAATACCAACAACAAAAATGAGAATTTCTCAATTAAGACCAGCATGTCGAAATAAAAATAAGGCATAAAAACAAAAAGGAAAAGGATGATATAATCACGTACTCAGTTCTTCTTATCTAATTCTTTTAATTTTCTACTTGATTGCTCTAAATTTCACATCATATAAACGTAGACATTTTTTCATGATCATGCAACACACATGGCACACATGGGGAAAATCTTTGCTTTCTTTTTTTGTTATGTTACTTAGTAAAATGCCTACCTTCTTTTATCAGTTGGAAGCTTATAATTAAAGAATCTAAATATTTGATTTAGTATAAGGTTAACACCTAAGCATAGTGTTTTTCATCATTTTAGCAAAATAAGGATCTTGAAACAATAAGCTTCTAATCTGGACTGATACTAGAGGAGCATATAGGAAAAGTATTGATCAAAAAGCCACCTCCCTCCATTCCATATGTCAATACCAATCTCTGTATAGTTTTTACTCTGATTTATAATCTGGATTCTATATTTTTGTAGAAGGCTTTCTAAACTACACATTTATAGTCCATGATTTTTATTTATCTTTTTTTCCCACTTGTTCTAAAACTACTTGGCTGACTCAAAGTCCCATGTATTTACTTTTGAATTTTTGCTCATCTAGATATGAATAACTATATATTTTTACTTTAGAAACAACATATCCATATATAAACCCTATATAATTATTAAAATCAGTAAAAAATAAAACATAGGCTATTATATTTATCCTTACTTGAATTATAATTATCTATTTTTTCCACTTTGTATTCTCTCTTGTATGAGTACCATTTAGGGTCCATGACTTTTCCTGTGGAAACTCAACTTGTCCCAATTAACCATAATATTATTAATAATTACATTTAGTATTATTTTACATTCAATTTGTTCACAATTTAACTAGTACAAATTCATTTAAGTTGGCAACTTTGCGCTTTCAGTACTGCCCTGACATTTAAAAACTATCTTTGCTTTTGTGCACTTAGATCTTTCGTGAAACCCCACCTAAACTTGATGATGAAGATAACAGAAGGGTGAAGTTCACAAGACAAAGGAATGGGACAAGTGATGAGAGACAATAACAAAATATCTGAAGCTGGGAAACAGACTCAACCTGTCTTAAAAACTAAGTCTGTGTTTATGGAGGAGTATACTGGTGGGGAACCAAGAAATAAGCCAATTCAGGACTTAGAGGTACTCTATGTTTCCAAAACATGTAGGTGGGACTCACAGGCAGATAGGTTGGAATTTTGTAGTGGAAGCAATTAAGAGTCCTAACTTCCCTCATCAGCGCACAGAACAGCATTGCTAGCCACCCAGTTTCAGGAAGATGGTCGAAGATGTACTCTCTTAAGCCAGAGGGAGCCATCATGAGAACAAAGGGCTAAGTGAACGTTTACATCTTGACGCATGAGAACAGGAGCCTTCTCCCCATTTGGCTCTGGCCTAGCAGCTATGCTTACATTCCTCAGGCAGAGTATTATGGTTTCCAAAGACCTATAATAACTGCCTCATGACTTCATAAGAAACTCGCTACCCAATATCCTCATAGCTGGTCAGCTCCTTTGTGCTTTACATTTTAACACAAACCGACATTGGTGGGTCACCAGACATTTGAGAAAGAGACAAAAACAAATACATATGGACTAAAAAAGGAAAAGTGGAGGAAAAAAAGGCAAAAGAAGCAGAAGAGGACTTCAAGAGAAATAATTTAATAGTCACAAAGAGATAATAGTGCATTCCTGAAACAAGAATGGTAAGTCTTAAAACAACTCAGAGATTCTGAAGGAGATCTTCAAAATTAAAAAGAAAAAGTGATATCAGAAATGAAAAGGTTAATAGAAGAGTTGGAAGGTAAAATTGGAAAAATCTCCTTAGAAAGTAAAATGAAAACCCAAAGAGATGAAAAGATAACAAAGAAACGATTTCCAAAAGAGTCTCTGAATAATGAGAGTTAAGAAAAAGAGAACACAAAAACAAGAGGGAGAAAATTATCAAAGAATGGAGAAAAAGATTTCCTAGAACTAAAGACTTTGAGCCACATTCTCATAAGACTCTAGTAAGAAAAAAAACTAAAATAGTTTCTAGTGAGAAAAAAAATCATAAAGTATTGACTAAAAAAAACAGCATCAAGAATTTTAATAGCACATATCTTCACAATTCTGAGGAAATACATTTCTGTTGTAGAATTCTAATTCTATCCAGATTCCTAATCAAATATGAGAGCAGAAATAAAAACTTTTACAGATGATAAAGATCTAAAATATGCTGCCTGCCACAGGCATCCTTTTGGGGGAAATTATTGGAGGATGTGCTCCATGAAAACAATGGGGGAAAGGAATAGAGATATACAAAAAAAGAAATGCAGACATAGCATTCTATATGACTCAGCTGTTAGGTATACATATTTATATAAAATAACACTGAATAGTGTGTAAACTAAAAATTTGATATAAATATCAGAAGAAAGGGTAGAGAAAGTATAAATGGAGTAAAATCCTGAACTCCATTGGCAGGATATCTAAAATAATATCTAAAACTAAAAAAAAAAAGTTCCAGAAGTAGTCATATTAGAATGTTATTCAGAAATATGGAGGAAGGGGCGCCTGGGTGGCACAGCGGTTAAGCGTTTACCTTCAGCTCAGGGCATGATCCCGGCGTTATGGGATCGGGCCCTACGTCAGGCTCCTCTGCTGTGAGCCTGCTTCTTCCTCTCCCACTCCCCCTGCTTGTGTTCCCTCTCTCGCTGGCTGTTTCTATCTCTGTCGAATAAATAAATAAAATCTTTAAAAAAAAAAAATATGGAGGAAATCCTAAAGGAAGAATGGAGAAAGTTACAATTGGTGACATCTTGGGATAGGAATCAAAGTTGGGAAGTAGTGTTGTAAGTGACTGCTATTTTTCATTTAAAGTTCTGCAGAAAAATTTACTACTTATTACCATTAAAAAAGAAAAAATCTCTTTTAACAATGAAAGGATAGAAAAAAAGAACATCCTTAACCTCACAAAGTGTTTTTAGTACAGATATTTTAAATAGCTATATTTTTATATATAAAATCAAAGAAATATGTTCACTTCTTTCATTTGCCTTAACATTATACTGGAGTTTTTATTTAATCCATAAGATAGGAAAAAGAAATAAATGACATACACATTGATAAGGAAGTGATAATCTTCCATCGTTTATAAATGGCATAATTATCTGTGTAGAAATATAATGGTAACTCTACTTAAGTATTTAAAATAAGATTTCTGGATAAAATATCAATACCCTGAGAATTTTTCTATCTTACTGTCTGAGGGCCTTCATATTTGCTGTCCCCTCTGCCAGGAACTATCTTCCTCAAAAAATATTTGAACAAATTCCTTCCTCATTATATTCATGTTCCTTTTCTTTGCACCCTTATTTTTATTGATTGCATTTGTGATTACTCACTAATAAAAGACATTTTCCCCCACTGGACTAGATAGATAGATAGATAGATAGATAGATAGATAGATGACAGATAGATAGATGACAGATAGATAGATATAGATATAGATATATATTTTCTGCCATATATATCTATACACGGCAGATAAGACCCAACAAAGACCTGGACTAATTTGCAAATGTTCAAGAACTATTTGAGATAATTTCTACTACAATTACAGTTCCCTTGTGATTAACAGAATCTTATAACCTCCCAATTTATCTCAATCCATCAAAAAGGCAAAATGGAATTTGGTTTTTAGGAATTGACGTTGAGATCCTAAACAGAGGACACAATGTAAAAATCAAATGCAATTATAAACTGCTTCATGGTTAAAAGCATGGGCTTTGCAGCCCCAGAGCCCACACAGTGAATCCAAACTCAGCCAATCTATGGCTGAGCAATTTTGAGATGGCTTTTGCCCTCTCTAAACCTCTGTTTCATCATGTAATAATAATGTTAGAATTAGAGCTCAGCATCATCATAATATTATATGGAAATAGTAATATTTTCCACTTTATAGCATTGTGTTGAAAATTAAATTTGATTATGCTTTTAAAGCTTCTAGAATAGTGCCTTGCTCAAAGGTAATAGCTCAATAAGGGCAGCTATTGTTATTATTTTATTATTGTTTTTAATTTTATTACTATTATTCTTTATTATTGTTATTATATTATTATTCACTGCATTTAGTGAACCATTGTGCTTTCTTCTTTCAATATAGCTTGTTTGAGTTTTGTGTAATCTGACAACATGACCAACATTAAGCAGGCAATGTTACTGGAAACACTTCTTGGTCATTTAAATATACCACTGATTTGTGTAATCTTGTTTGGGCATGTGTGTGAGTGGTGAGCTGGAATGCCTTCCCAGTATTCTTCTTCCCAGGAATTTCTTTTCATGATCACAAATGTGCCATCGATCCATAAGATTACAGAAGGAGCTACCATGATGGAACAAGGTGACTCCACCCCATGGCCACAGCTGACTGGCTGATCAAAGCAGAAGAAGGCAGAGAACAGAGAGAAGAGAATGAACACTCAGAGAACAGAGAGAGAACCCAGATTAGATGGGTTTTGGGTTCTGGCCTCAGGTGGCTCCTTAGGTTCAGTTGTACTCTATGTTTGGATTCTATGTGAAATCCCAAATCCCCTACATTAATTCATATTGTTGCTTATACTATTTGAGTTGAGTTCTTGTTACTTATCACCCCAACAGATTTAGTTAATATAATGTGAATGCAGCACAGACAAATATAGCTACTTTCCCACTTGCTGATCGCTGGCAAGTAATAAAGAGATTTGACTCATCACTCAGGAAAAGAGATTTATGAAATGATATAATTCATTTGCAAAGATATACTATGCACATATCTCATAGGTTTAAAAATAGGCACCACAAGTCTGAAGAACTTGGAACTTTAAAAAAATTCAGAAAGTAACCAACTGAATGAGTGAGGTATTCGTCTGTAGATCATCACTTCACCCAATTCTGTTTATTTAGACATCATAAAAGCACTTACAAAATAAGACAGAGTTCTTTTAGATTGAAAAAAGGTAACAGAGAAATGACATGACTTGGCCTAAATACAGTTAAATAATACAAGGAGACAGAATGCAAATGAATATATTTTGTGTGTGGAATAGATATGCTGCTAATTGCGTTCACTTATTATCATAGAAATGACATGTTTTCGGCTTTAGTTATATGCCGCCACAGTTAATAATTGAAACACAAACATATGAAACAGTAATTTAGTGGCAGACTTTGTAATTACAAAAGTATACTAAGGGTTTGTTTTGTAAACATATGTGAAACTCCTTTGTACATGGTGTAATTAACACAAGCATAAAAATATAAGAAAAAAGCTTAAAGAAGAAATTCAGCTATATTCTTATTAAAGCAATGGTCAAAATAAAGAAATGCAAGTCTCCATGGGCCAAAATGTTTTCAAAGCTCTTCCTTGGGACATATGAGCTAGTTAAAAGTTCTTAAAAACAGTATGTATGCTTTAAAATATTTATTTAATATTTATTAAAAGTAAAGACTAAGTTCAATATTTCAAGCAGTCCAGTGGTGCAATCCTAGACTGTTTTTTAGCTTTTCGGATGAGTTGGCAAGGCATCTTGGTAGCTAAGTCAAGCACTGATTTTAAATTCTTATTCTACTATTAACTATTTCATCATGGGCAAGCCCCCCGCTGTCTATGAGTCTTGGTTTCCTCATCCGTAAAATAAAGGTAGGAGATTAGAAGAATTTATTTAGATAATGCGTGTCTTTTAAAAACCTGTTATACCTTGGTTCCGTACTAACTAAGACCTGGACTAAGATACAAACGTTCATGAACTGTTATGTTATTATAAGAGGTGGATCTTCCTTCCCACACCTATATTGGTATGGTAGAGGAAATAGGTTGCTTTTGCACAACTAATTATAATTATAATACAGATGATTTTCCTTGTCCTTATGAATTCAAATAGTTGAGGGCCATACGCCATAAAATTTAACTGTACTAGTTTCCATGCTAAACATTTTACAGACCATCTCATTGAATTTTCCAAACAATTCCATCAAATAACTACTATCTTTTCCCATTTTGTAGATCAAGAATAAGACACAGAAAAGCTAAATACCTTACCCATAATCAAACACAGTAACTAATGGAGCTGGAATTTGAAACCAGTTAAGCCAAAAACCAAACAATTACAAAAAATTGATTCTATCCTTTTTATGCTAGCTTTAGTCATTTCAATAACTTGTTCATGTGCCAGACCATTCAAAAACATAAATTTATTCCCATATAAAATAATATGATCTGGAATAATGATATTTGCCCTAAAATATAGTAAAGGAAAAGAGAGAGAGAAGTTCAAGGGAATAATTGGAATTTAAAGATGAAAAAAGAAGTAGAACTTAGTATTTGCAGTTGACTTCTCTGTGGCCCCAAGAATATGGAGTCCATTTTCTAAAAACCAAGCCTAAATATTAGCCTTACATTGTCCCCAGTCTGTAGTTAAGAATGTAGAGGACAGGATATAATTCGGTAGGGCAGCAGCTCTCTGGTCTCCCCTTGCAGAGAGTTAGACTCTGCTGTCCCTGGTCCAGCCCATTGATACCGAAAGACAAGCCTCATAAACAACATATGAATCAAGGTAATACCAGCCTGAGAACTACAAGTGGGTTATCTCAGTATGAGAACACAGAAAAAAGGAAAACCATCAAGAAAGGCACATGATTTTTCAGCTAATCCAAGCAGAGTACATTATTATGTTTTTACAAGATGAATATTAGCAAAGGAATATTTGGGGAACCTGAAAAACCCCTCGTTTTCTTTGGTGGGCACATACACACATCTTAATGCAAAAAGCACCAAAATCCCTATCTCCCAGCTAGACATTTCCACATGTGCTCAACAAAGGGTGCACTCGGATGAAACATCAGTTAGCTTTTTCTTTCATTGGGAATGTGCTTATTAACTGTTGTTCAAATAGTTTGTAGACATAACAGCCCCGGGAGTGAATGTGGCTTTGTATTTACAAGGTAGTCATTTGTTGTTATTTATAGTTCTTTTAATTTTCACCTTTTTACATTTAAATTTTCTTCCAAGGGTTATGATTAAAATAGGTACTACTTACTAGAGGAAGAACTCTCTTTAATGTGCACTTTTATACAGATTTTCAAGCTTCAGGAAGAATCCAGAGGTACCCAGTTTGTTCCTTTGTCAATTTTGTGGACATTTATAATTTGTTTCCCAGGAAAACAATCATGGTATCATTATGCAAAAATAAGACAGAGCCTTTTTTAGTAGAGGTCATCGTTCTTAACAGATGTTCTTCCTTTCATCTGTGAGCTAAATTGCCCCAAATAAGAGAAGTGAAGGGAACTAACATTTATTCAAAGTGTTAACGGTACAAGACTCTCTGCTGGTTAATAGAAATCCATTTTCACGTGTAATTCTTAAACTACTAACATCGGTATTATTACAGATTAATAATAAGCAGAGTAGGTGAGGGGATGACTTTAATGTTGCATGCATTTGGGTTTGTATCTAAACTCTGCCACTCATCAGCTGTCTAACCTTGAACAGGTTACTTAAACTCTTTGTGTCTCAATTTTATTTCCTTATTTTAAAAAATAGAGAAAATATTGGTATACCTTAAAAGCTTGCTATAAAAATTAAATGAAAGAATGCAGGCAGAGTTCTTAACACAGAATGTAATAACCCTAGAATTATTACTTTTCATTTCTCAGAGGGACAAACTGAGGCACAAGACTGGGCCCAGCCAGGAAGTAGTAGAGTATTATTTGAAACTGGGGTTTTTTAACTCTAAAAACTAATGCTCTTTGCACTGCTTTGCAAAAGAATGAGTGGTGACCAAATGGGATTCTGTAAAATATGATAGAGAAAAACAATATTTTTCATTCTGAAGAGACGAAGCCAGATCTTTTTTCCTAGAAATTACCATGCCCCAGTGCACAATAGTCTTATTAGGATATTATTACAAATACCAGGAATTTATTCAGATAGCTATGTCTCTAAAAACACTTGTGTAACCCCAAAAAGACCTGTACCACTGATGAGAATACTTTCTTAAAGAAAATGAAGAGTCAAGGACAGAAATAACAGTCCCTTCAAGTGCCCACACATACCACTCACCCCATTCCAATGGAGGAGAAAATATCCCATCCTTACCAACTCAATGAGTGTCAGTAAATACTCCTGCAAAATGTCAATATGCAAAACATGAACTTAAAACTCCCAATCTTAATGGAGAAACCAAATCGAGTAAGAGACAGTATCCTCCCTCACGATCATCATACAATCCATGTCAACATCACTTTCCGGTGTTTCATTCTGCTCTATCATTATTAGGGACAAAAAAAACATGTATTGAGAACAACAACAACAAAAAAACCATTGGAATTAGCAGAAGCATTTATGGAAAGCCCAATGTTGTATATTTATTGTCTAAAGAAAAATAAAATTCATTTCTTAGAAGTGAAATATAGACTTTTGGAAACCAATCAGATAGAAAATCATCTGACTATTTTTCAAAACGAGAACTTGACCAGCCCCATCATATCTCTACCTTCAGAGCTCAACTTAGGTCCGCACACACCAACAGCACCCTCTACTGTCAAGCAAAAACACTATGAAACTAGTGCTGGTCACATTTTTTTGAAGCCACAAATCATTTACATTTTCCAAATGAAAACATTCGTCAAGCACTAAAACCTGATGCTATATGTGTGTATAGATGTATTTACATATATTTTTTAAAAATATACCTTACATATATGTATGTATCTATATCTATCTATCTATCTACATAACAAATAGCAATGAAGCAACATTGTTACCACTTGGCAACTAACAATCCATTCTGGAAAAAGAGGTTTCAAAATAAGGAGGAAGGAAGTTATGAGGGAGGGAAGATGTGGTAGCCAACCTCCAAGATGACGGCCAATGATCCTTGCCTGCTGGTACTATATACACATCCTTGTGTAGTCCCGTCTCACGCTGTACCAGGGTTGGTCTGTGTGATCAATAGAATGCAGCAGAAGTCATGGTTTGTCATTTCTGATACTGGATTATAAATGACATTGTGGTTTCCACCTTCTTTGTGAACCAACTCTCTCTTTCTTTCTCTCATTGCTGGCTCTGAGGAAAGCCGTGTTATGAACAGCCTTAGAGAGGAGCCCACGTGGTGAAGAGCTGAAGCCCCAGGCCAGCAGCTACATGAGTGAGCTTCAAAGAGATCCTCCAGCTCCAGGCAGCCTTCCGGAGAACTGCAGCCCCCACTGACCATTTCACTGCAGCCTCATGAGACACCTGGAGCCTGAAGTATGAGGCTAAGCCTCTCTCAGATTGCTGATCATCACAAACTGTGTGAGATAATAAAGGTTTGTTATTTGAAACTAATACACCTGGGGAAAATTTGTTACATAACAACAAGAGACTAATACAAGATAGGAAATGTGGAGGAATAAGATGATATTAGTAAGGAAGGTAGAGGAGATGATATTAGGATAATCAAGTTAAGAATAGGGATTGTGACAAAGTGTATAAAGAACTTATGAAACTCAGTACCCAAAAACAAATAATCCAAATGGGCAGAACACACGAACGGATATTTCTCCAACAGACACATGAAAAGATGCTCATCACTACTTATCATCAGGGAAACATAAATCAGAACTATAATGACATATCACCTCACAACTGTCAGAATGGCTAAAACCAACAACACAAGAAACAACAGGTGTTGATGAGGATGTGGAGAAAAAGAACCCTCATGCACTATTGGTGGGAATGCAAACTGGTACAGCTATTATAGAAAACAGTATGGAGGTTCCTCAAAAAGTTAAAAATAAAACTACCCTATGATCCAGCATTCACACTTCTGGGTATTTACCCAAAGAATGCAAAAACACTAAATCAAAGCATACACGCACCCCTATGTTTATAGCAGCATTATTTACAATAGCCAAGATATGGAAGCAGCCCAAGTGTCCATCAATAGATGAATGGATAAAGAAGATGTGGTATACAATGGAGTATTACTTAGCCATAAACAAGAATGAAATCTTGCCATTGCACCAATACGGATGGAGCTAGAGAATATAATACTAAGTGAAATAAGTCAGAGAAAGACAAATATGGTATGATTTCACTGATATATGGAATTTAAGAAACAAAACAAACAAGCAAAGGGAAAAAAAGAGAGAAAGAGAAGCAAACCAAGAAACAGACTTTTAACTATAGAGAAGAAAATGGATGGTTCCCAGAGGGGAGGTGGGTGGAGGGCTGGGTGAAATAAGTGATGGGGATTAAGGAGGGCACTTGCTGTGATGAGCACCGGGTGATGTACTGAAGTGTTGGATCACTGTACTGTACACCGGAAACTAACACCGTATGTTAATTAACTGAAATTAAAATAAAAACTTTTTAAAAAAAAGGAATGGAGATTGTGAGAATTATTTGCTTAAGTTTCCCCTTTCATTTGTATATGTTTTTCTTGGGTTTCACCAACAGCTCACCCCCCGACCCCTTACATTATATTCTCTGACCTAAATGACAATATTTGTACTGATTGCTTTCTGACATGCCTTTCAATATACTGGGACAAACAGCCATAGAGAATAATGAAGACAGTGCTACTTATCAGAGAGAAGAGATTTGAGAAGTATGTCTATGTTTGCATATTTGAATACATGCAAAGGAAGGCACATATGTGTCAGTGTGTCCCTCTCAAATTTAGAAATGTAAAATAAAATCTATTTCACAAAGAAACACAAAGCCTTGCCACAAAATTCTCTGCAAAACACTAGCAAACTTTAATTAAGCCCAATTAGAAATCCCTGCTCAAACATACATTTCATCTCTGTGAAATGTAAATTTCTTGAATGATTTGGATGGGGTAAAAATAAGAGAAGATAACAAGGCAGGGTATATATAGATGGTCAGCTGGAAGATCATCTTTCAGTGAGAAGGATGAAGAGCCATGAGAAGAAGTGGGGGGGGGGGGAGTCCTGAGTCTTGGGCACTACCTCTCACTTGATTATTAACCACTACATCTGACATGATTATTAACTCCTGGGCTTTCAGTGTCCGCATGGTTCATCTGTGAAAAGTAATCTTGAAGAGTCCATCTAAGTGAAGAGTCTATGAATTTCTGTGAATGGGTAGGAAAGGGAGACCACAATGTAGAAAAGTAACAAGGAAAAAGTAAACATTTTTTCTATCTCTGAGAGAAAATTTACTATCTATTGAGGAAAGAAATGCCCCCCAATGAATGGGTTTTCTGTGGTACAAGAAACTTGAGGCTATTACTCTTTTCACCCACTCATTATAGTATTGGTTTAGGGCTTCTCTGCATGCTCAGCCAGGCAAGGTCCTATGGTGGATCTAGAAGAAGTATAAGGCAGGGTGGCTCAGTTGGTTAAGTGTCTTCCTTCAGCTCAGGTCATGATCCGAGGGTCCTGGGATCGAGCCCCACACTGGGCTTCCTGCTCAGCGGGGAGCCTGCTTCTCCCTCTACTGCTCCCCCTGCTTGTGCTCGTTTGCCCTCTCTCTCTCTCTTTACGTCAAATAAATAAATAAAATCTTTAAGAAAAAAAAAAGAAGTATAGACAAGTTTCTTTTACTCAAGGAAATCTCAGTTTTATTTGGAAGCTACAGCTCCAGGAAGCAGTGAGAGAACATACCAGATGGCATGTAATTTATTGCCTTAATTCAATACAAAATGAGGTCCTTGTTAGAAGAGATCAGTGGTGACAGCATCTTAGGAAAGGGTAACTGAGAAAGCCTCTGAAAAATGGGTGGAACTTAGAGCGGAAGAGGGGGAAAAAGACATTTCATGTTGACGTGGCTTCACCTGACCTTGCATATCTACTTATGAGAGGCAAAAGCCCTGTGAAATCGAGATAATCAAGTTCCTCCATCACTTTATAGAGAGGTGTAAGAGCATCTTCTGAATTGTCGAACATTGCGGCTGATGGCCCTTTGCCCATGGCTCCCCATCATCCCAGCTTCATCTTTATTTTATTCCACTCTTTTATTGTTATGAGTATTACTACTACTAATAGCATCGTTCCCACGTTTTTATCACCAACAATGTGTTCTATGTGCTTCTCTCATTTAATTCCTCAAAATAGCCTATGATGTAAATTTTATTATCCCCATTTCACAGATGAGAAAACTGAGATACAAAACCTTAAGTAACTTGCCCCGAGTTACACAATCAGTAACTGCACATTGCTGTCTGACTTCATAACTCATGCTCTTTCCACTACATTAAAATGGCTCCTGGTCTTAAGGCTTGTGTAGCTACGCTCACTCTTTCTCTTCCCATCTTCTGGTTCCATCACCAGACCTAGAGAGCCCAAACAAACACAGATAAAATATTGGAGAAGGTTTGAGCTATCGCAGTTGCTGGCATTAAAATAATAGTCAGAAAAGAAACTGGTCAGAATGGAATAAAGGAAGGTACCTAGTTCCAGGTTTTAAGGTGGAGTTGGAAACAGACATCAGCCTCTGATTTCCACACAAAGCTTAACTGAGAAAGTAGACACGCTGGTGGAACTGCCAGGGGCCAGACCTTCACGTTCACCCACTGGGGTCCTGGTTCTTCACAGGAGGGAAGGGCAAACCAAGACACCCTGTGTCAGACACCCTGCCTCGTCGGGAATGTGAATGGGGCAGCCTTCCATAATTGGAATTTCCTTAAAAATATTGAACATTTTTCACCATTAAACACTATCTTCAAAATCCTAGGGCAATGTTCCAAGAGCTTTGATTTACCCTGAAATGATTTGGTCTCAGAATGTTTCAATTTCTGGATTTAGCAACTCTGAGCTGTGGTGCAGAAAAATATATTTTGAAAAATCCTTGAAGCTAAGGGCTCAAAAGAGCCAGGTAGCCAAGTAGAAATTGCAGAATATTTTATTTCATTTTCTGTTTCAGTATTAGGATTTCTGCATGATGGGCGTCCAAACAAATCATGGACAAAAAAAAAAAAAATTATAGAAATTAGATATTAGGATTCCACCTTTTTCATATTTATAATTTTTAACAGGAAAGGAAGCTGCTGCTGTTTTGTAAATACCAATTGCTGTGTGAGCCTTACGACGTGCATTCTCATTGTGCACGTAAACTCCTCTACAAGCTGTCCCTGGCACATACCAAGTGCTCAATAAATGGTTGTAATTTTTATGATTAAAATAAGAAGATACTTTTGTAATATTTCCTTGCATCAAAGAGACATCCATTTGGCTCTGACTAAGCAATGAAGAAGAAATCTGTTTTTGAAGAACTCTAATCTGGGGAGCCAATTTTTAATCCTCTAATTGACAGATTGAATTGACTTTACTAACCAATTCAAATTTCTCTTCTCTACTTGGGCATCAATTCTTTACAATTGTGGTGGTGGCTCTGCCACTTACTGAAACAGCTCTCTTAGATGGGCATCGAAAACTTGCTACTTGCAAAATCCAACCTGTGACCCAGCAGCAGAATATAGGTATTGGAAAA
Source organism: Ursus arctos (assembly GCF_023065955.2). Lineage (NCBI taxonomy): Eukaryota > Metazoa > Chordata > Mammalia > Carnivora > Ursidae > Ursus > Ursus arctos. Next base: position 55,476,032 of record NW_026623078.1, on the reverse strand, counting down.
AGCCCCTTTGAGGATCTAGTTTATTCACAAGCAATAAAGGTCCACCATGACCATCACCATCTGGTCAGAAAGCTCTACTGGTTTTGCCTCAATTCACTTTCTGTAGGCTCTCTCCTTCGTTCCGCTTCCTCTGCCCTCGATGGAGTCCTCGTTCTCTCTCACACAATTACAGAGCTTCTCTAAGTGATATCCAGGCTCTTTCCTTTCCAATACATCTTAAGTACTTTGTGAAGTTGATCAAACCAGTGTTACTCCTCCCGGAAAGCTGTCAGTGAGTCCCTTTTGCATGTGCCATAATGGCCCACCTGCTCAACCTGTCATTCAAAGTCCTTAATAGCACGGACTTCACTTACATTTCTGGATTAAGCTATCTACTTACAGAAATTTTTCTTGCTGACCTTAATGTGTAGGTGGTTTGTTTGTTTGTTTGAACCTGTCAGGAAGGACTTGCCCTCTCTCCCCATTCCCTTCCATCCTTTTCTTCCATGTGTGCTACTTAATTTCTCTCTCTCCTCCACACCAGCTCATTTTCTCACCCTTGCTCTCTCTTTCCCCTCGCTCGTATATCATCTTATTTATTACTACTATGTCTACTTAGTTTTAAGAGTAATTTTAAACATGCTTGAATGTGAGGTCACATTGTGATTGCCTGGGAGGCAAGAACCATAGTGCATTTATTTCAATGCTCTATCTAGCATTATCTGTGATTTCATAATCAACTTTATACATGTTTAATGAATTGAAATAACCTTATAATGTAATTAAAAGTCAAAAGTCACTATGTAACATAGACCCTCCATCCCATATTTCAATTTCACTAGGTCAGGTAACCTGATTGTTGTCTTCATTGCTTGTACCCCAGTAATTAGCACAAAACTTGCCAACTAAAACATACACATATATTTGTTGAATAAATGACAGATTAAATTAATAAGTAAACAACTAAATAAAGGAGAAATTTTAAGGTTAAACACTGAATCATTCTGAGTAAACATGAACCATCTTAATTGTACAGCTTAATGTACCTCCTGAATCAGGATTCAATAAATTTTTTCAAAAGGTGTAATTAAGAAAATGAAAGTGGGGCACCTGGGCGGCTAGTTGGCTCAGTGTCTGACTCTTGATTTCAGCTCAGGTCATGATCTCAGGGTGCTGGAATCAAGCCCCACATCAGGCTCTGTGCTTAGTAGGGAGTCTGTTTGAGATTCTCTCTCCCTCTCTCTCTGCCCCTCCTCCCCACATGCTCTCTTTCTAAAATAAATAAATAAATCTAAAGGAAAAAAAAGAAAGAAAGAAAATGATGCTAAAAGGAGCACTTAGCATGGTTGTTTCTGTTGGTAATCATACTGGAAAATCCTGAACATCAATTGGCAACTCAATAAACGAAGCAATGAGGTGTATTGTGGTCTTTCCTAGGTGGTTGAAGCCTTGGTCTCTCAGGAAACAAAGACGTGTATCAGAGGACCAGTTTCAGAAACAAATATTTGGCATCATTTTGCTGAAGGAAGAGGAAGCTCATCCAGCTGTTCTCCTGAGAAAGAAGACCTTTGAGAATAAGTTGAGAGCAAGAATAGAGTATGCAGCCATATCAATGCACCATATATACAGCTGGCATCTTTCCCCGAAATACCTAGTGTAATGCTCAGCAGAGAGAGATAAAAAATGCTGTTGATTATTTGCCTAGCCCAGTTCTATGTGGCCAAGAAAGGTGGGCAGCCATTGGAAAGGATTCAAAAATGTCATTCACTGCCTGAAATTGTAGGACCAATTCCCTTGAGAAACACAGATGTTCAGTCCATAACTGCTCAAATTTTACCATTGGGAAGGTATGAATCATTTCTTACAATTCTTTCTTTTGTTTCTTCCCACTTACTAAAGCCATTGCAGTCTGCATAAATGTTTAAGATTAGGAAGATTAGCGGACATATCGAAAAGTCCTTCCCTCGGTGAACAGGGTGACATTCTCTTTGGACAGCGCTTTGATATCAGAGTTTTGATATAGAAAAAAATTGAGAAAATCATCCAAAGCTAATGTTAGGATGGTATGAGTGAAAAAGAGTGAATAATCTTTAGGAAAGCCAACAGTTTTTGCATCATTCTTTTCCACAGATAGTCTCTAATATAAAAAGTCATGTAGTTCCCCAAATAAATATTTTACCCCCCCTTATTTTTCAACTATTTGAAAGTGGTATATTGCATGGATATAGGGACACTATGCCTGAGAGTGAGTAGTTAAATGATCTTTATCTAATTCCTTGCCATTCTATATTCCAAACAACATTTCATATAATTTTGTCCTGATAATAAAGCGTTTAAGTATTTACTCCTCTTCCTTCCTTCTTCATTTATTTTTTTTTTAAGTAGGCTCCACACCTAGCATGGAGCTCAGTGTGAGGCTTGAACTCACAACCCTGAGTTCAAGACCTGAGCTGAGATCAAGAGTCACATACTCAAATGACTGAGCCACCCAGGTGCCCCCTTTTCCCTCCTTTTTCTTGCCTTTTGAAAATGGAGCTGAAGCTGAAGTAAGAGGACGATAATAGTCCTGCCAAACAAGGTAATATTGCAACAAGGTCAAGGTCACAGTCATGCGTAAATCTTCAACTTTTCATACTCACTATTAATATTTATTGATGATGAATAAAGTTAGTGAGCTGGGCTATAAATGCCCCATGACATTCAGCAGCTCTATATAGACAGACTCCTGAGAACCTATCGCTTCTTCCTAGAATGTTTCCTTCTATCTTTATCCTTTCCCCTGGATGTTTCCTGGAAAGATTTTTCCTTTTCTCAAATCAAAATTTCATCTTTCAGAAATCAAGCAAAAACTGGGAAATATTCTAATTTTGATCTGCCTAAATTTATATACAGATGATATATACTCAAATACAGAATTTTGAAACTCTTAACCTCTATAAATGAGAAGCTAGTCTAAATTTCATCTCTAGGGATATAATTTTTTTCCTGCTCTAATATTATGAAATTCTACAAAATTAAAGCACACAATATCATTTGAGCATTAATACAGATTAACTTTCACTTTGGCCAAAAGAATCTCCATGTCCATTAAATAATATATATATTCTAAATCCTCTTTGAAAGGTAAGGAAACAATGGGGTATGTAGAGAGGTGATGCATAAATATCTGTAATTATAAAAGTGATCAGGGATGATATGAGTTTCTGGGTTGTCAGAGTAAGCCAATACAAGCTACTTTACCATCTATTAGAAACTCCTATAACTTGACAAGAGAAGTTGCTGCCAAAGACATCACCCCTAGGAAGGCACAGGGAGACAAACTACAGATCAGGAACCAAGAACAAGCCCATACATCTGGGTAGAGCCCCAGGAAGCCCCTCACAATTAGGGTTCCTCCAGCACGTCTGAGAAAGACTTTCTGACCTTGGACTGAGATTTTACCAGTATTCTGATATCAATGACTTATGAGGTATATTCTTTGTGTCTAGCCTAGTTCCAGAGGGAGGATAGAAAAGAAGCCCTCTACTAGTTCATCTACTGGGGAATGGTAATTCCAAATAATTAGATCCATACAAAATGGGAGATTATTAAAAGCTAAATATAAGTTATAGGTTATGAATAAGGAGATCATGTGATGTATTGTTTGAACTGAAACATATTTGAGAGGAAAAAGTGACACTAGCCAGACAAAAGGCAAAGGCAACATGCAAATCTGGAGTTACCCAAAGTAACCAAAACGCATATCACTCCAGCAAAAGGACATGATGATCAAAAAAGGAAAACTTCATGTTTCATGAGAGAGAAGATTTGAGCTAGATCTGAAGGACAGGTCAAATTGGGAGAAACAGTTTTAAGAGATTCAGGTAAGGGTAAGATCTGGTGAGGCTGGGTCCCCCAGTGTGGCTTAAGATGAAGAGATATGGGAAGATGCCATGCAGGGCAGCAAGAGCACAAAGATAAAACCATTTACAACAGGGATCGCAAAATAAAGCTCACCTTTGGTGTCAGCACAAATCAGTTCGAATCACTGCCAAAAGCCAATATCTGGTCTCAATGATGAACGGTGCTATAATCATTTAACAATGTCAGCCATAAGTATGGGAAGGGAACACAGCATCCTAATTGCCACATAAACATTTGTCATCCTTATGTTGGGTGGACCTGCTGAGGTAACCAGCCTTAATACCTTGATAGGGATGATCTAAGAAAAGTAAATTTGATTTCCTCTAAGCCATTTGTTGATTTTGATTATTAAAGGCAAGAATTAGCCAAGGTATATTTTCGGTGGATAGGAAAGAATCCATTAAGAATAGCCAATCCAAAATGAACCATATTATACTAAAAAAGTTAACTCTCCTATGGAACGGTCCTAGACAGATGAAAAAGTTGTTGGAGAGAGGGCACAGACTGGCATACTATGTTAAAATATTAATGTTGGTAAACATTCATTTGTTTAGATTTAATAGAAAGCATAGGAAATAGATCGTAGAAATAGGAAGGAAGCAGTGCCCCTAAGGTAAAATGCAGTTTTATAGTTATGAAAATTTAATTTGACTGCTTTCCCAATAATTGCTCATATTTGTAGCAGCAGCATGCCAGCAAGATAACGGTCAATCAAACGGACATCACCCTGTAAATGCTCTTTAAAAGCCCGCACTGTGTTTCCTGGTGGGAGAATGGCATTGCTTCCAATTGTTAAACGACGCCCAGTTGAAAAGCAGAATAAGAAATCGGACAGTAGGAAATCTTTATATATTGCCATTTCCCTCCCTCTCTCAAATTAAATTCCTGTTGGGAGCTGGAACTATTTTTTTTCTTTCTGAAAATAGAAAATCTGTCACATCATAAACCAGACCTTGAGCACAGAATGTTTGAGGTTCTCTTTGTAAAATTCCGCTTGTGGTCAAGAAAAATTAGGGTATGCTACGAATATGGGCTGGGCAAATATTTCTTTCGTAGGTGAGTGAAGGACGGCAGTAGGTCCCTCAATGCATGAAAAATTTCCCTGGATCCTAGTTGAAGAACAGCAAGATTCCTCTCTGTCTCCGTCTCCCTCCGACCCTCTTCTAATTCCTCTCTTCCTTTGTTCTCTTCCTCATTCCCTGTTTCCCACACCCTTCATGACCGTTGAGAAAATGCCATTAATAACTGGTACAAAGAATCGTGCTCAGTGCATGGAGATAAACTGGGGATGACAAAATATCAACTTCCTGCTGCTCAATTGAAAGCCCTATCTGTACAACTGGTAATTACTTTTAATTTAATTAGGACTCCTGGTATTGTTTCTATCTCATAGATTACATTATAACATGTAATGTGTAAAAGCAACAAGACAAATTGAGGCGAGAAAACACGGAAAATATTACCTTTTTTGTCTATAAATAATACCACAGTTTAACTCTTCGAAAAGCCCTCAAGTAGCTTTACTATGAGCTAATTATTATTTTCCATATTTCTTTGGCTTGAGTAAGCAGAAATCTTATATAATCTCATGAAAAACTATATCTCATGGGTTTTTGAAAATAATTTTTTAACTCTACATTTTCTCCTTTCCTCTCTCATGCAGAACAAATAAATGATTTATGCTGTTCTGTGCTGAAACAAAATTAATATAACTAGAAAGAACAATCATCGTCAGTGCCTGAGAGAGACTATGATCTTGACTCTTAAATGTGGGGATGTAGGAGTGGCTTGGGAAAGGCACTGTTTTTTACTCAGAAACACTGTAAGTAAGGCAAGGAAGCCTAGTTGAGATCTTTGCCGAGTCAAAGGAAAATGAGGAATCCATTTGTGAAAAACAGACACTTAATTTTTGTTAATTCCACATGGAATTCACAACTGTGTACTACTAGAAAACTTCAAATGACCCTCTAAATAGTTAAATTGTATACTAAAGTGTGTTGATTAGGACCCTGAAGATTCATTCTTCCAAATTGCTAATTACAGAACAGAGAGTGAAGTTAGGTGTGACAGATGAACAGAGACAGAGACAGAGAGACAGAGAGAAAGAGAGAACACGGAGACACCGGTGCAAGGAGACAGGTGCCTCGGCTGGAGGAAGATTCCCCACATTGAGCTTACAACTGCTGTCCAGATAAAATGAAAACCTCGGAGTGAATGGCAAGGTAAAGTACGATTGAAAACTCTTCTAATAATACTTGATCCTTTTATCCAGTAAATTAGACCTGGAAATTTATAAGGTAGATTTACTGGCTTAGTAAACACTGAAAATTTCAAAGCACGCAGAAAGCAAACAGACCACTCCCTCAAAAGATTGCCCTTATCTAAAATTAGAGATACATGTTCATAGATAATTTTAGAATAAAAAAACATTAAATATCATGTACAATAGCCTCATTTCATATATAGTAAAACCAAGTTCTCAAAAAGGAAATTAGAACATATTTCCCAACAAGGCAGATAAGGACCAAATCCCAAGGACCAAATCCTTGTTTTGAACCCAGAGTTCTTTTTTCCCCCCCTACACAACATTGCCATTGTGCATGGTACTAACTAGAATTCAAACCAGTGGGCTTCAAAAGCCTAACAAAAGTTATCCAAAATGAAACAATACTAATTTTTGGTCCTAATTTTTCTGTTATTCCAAAAGATAAAAATACTTAAGTTCACCTGGATGGCCGAGCTGATTATCATGGTGTCTCATTTTCTACAACAATGCCTCTCTGGCAACCTCATATCCACAGTCTGGTATGGAAGGGACAGCTGTTGCCCTATTTGCAGCCCAAGAAAACAGCACTGCCAGCCAGTTCTTGCAAGACAGAAGACTTTTGGCAAAATGGCAGTGTTCTCTTACAAAAATAGCAAACCATCATCTGGGTAAATTCAGGAAAGCTTATGACTTCTGCCAAAGAGAAACTGTGCAGTGCTGATGGCAAGTCAATACTGTGTTGGAATAAAGATCTAGATAAAGGTCAATTTAGATTTAAAGAAGATATGGAGAGTGTTGGGTGTTAAAAATTTGAAACAATTCCTTAGGCAAGCGATGACATTTCTTTCATCAAACATTCAAGCAATTCTTATTAAATACCAAAGTGTAAAATGGTATCTTTTAAAGGAAAATAATATTTTCAAAGAAGGGCATGTTGCTGTACACATACTTCTGGGCAAAATCACGTGCCATTTTACCAAGAGGCAGCATAAGCAGTAGGAGGAAGGGCAGTGGGGAGGAGTGGGATTGGAGCCACATCATATGTAAAGACTGCTTTCAACATCATGGCACAGTGACTTTGATGCTCGATGGATCTGGGGATAAAATTTTTAAAAAAATGCATGCCCTCATAGAGTAAACAGGTAGCACACCGAATAAGTCATATGGAGTGCAGTAGGGTGTGGGGAGCTAATTTTTAATGTAAAGAATTGTTGCCACAACTGAGAAAGGAGAGTCTAATAGAATATGATTCTAATAAAATCCCACAGAGCTTTATGGAACTAGAACATAATGTTGAAATACATCCTAATTTCTTCATGTGAGCTTGTGTACAAGTCAAGCCAAGAATAAAAATGAAAGTCTCTGTAAGTTTCTTGTTCGTTGTGGGAATTCAGTGAGGTTTTCACCTCCCACGCACTAGGAAAAGGGGGAAATAAGATTTCCCATTGAGAAATCAGGAGTCATATCAACGATGGAGCGAAGCAGAGATGAAGTGATGACTCCAGAAAGAAGAAGTGATTCACAAGTCAGCAAGATGGGCCTGGGTCCTGTTTGAATAAACAAAAATATCTGAAAAATAAAATATCAGCTAATAAAGATTCAGTCAGGAAAGAACGACACGACAGGAGAGTCATGGAGCAAACATTGGCAGTGCTTACTGAAGCACTGTCCAAAAGAAAGGAGCTTTTGGAAGTCAGTATGTCCTCTCCAGATGGGATGGAAGGCCATCTCTAGCATAAGGATGAATACACGGAGCTAAAAATCAAAGGATTCAACAGACTTCCGGTCCCATTAGCAGTATAGTAATTATCCTGAAACAGAGGCATCATAATTTCTTATCTTGATTTCTTTAGAAATTCAGTTTATCTAATAGTACATTTTCCTCATCTTTTTCTGTTCACACTAAGTAACCTTCTGATATACATCAGATCTGTCTGGAGGAATAGAAGATACTGATATATCAAGTCAAGTTTTCCCATTTGTGTGACCATCCTATTTCTTCCATATTCCCTTTGGTGCTTATTGATCTGCTTTCGTACAAGAGTAGAAACTGTAGAAAAGAAGGGGCTATGATGGGAAGATGTAGAAGAGAAATTAATGGTTTGATCTACTAAAAATTTGTTCAGTGGAAGAAGTCCAATCTCACCCATACATCTTCATAACAACTTATATGGCTCAAGAACCTTCTATGGCTCCTTATCACCTGATATAGATAACCAGAATCTTTGTGCTGAAAGACACTTGTAATCATCTAGTGGGAACCCACCACTCTATGCAGAAAGAAATTGAGGTGTAGAGAAGTGAAATCTTTGCCTACGATAGAATTCTCTTCTTGTGATCTGCAACACAGATTAGTACTCTTTCCGGACCTCGTGCTGCTGTCCTCAAAGTCTGCTTTCTGAAGAGGAACCTGAGCTAAAGCTGTGGCAGATGAGAGGGTGTGGAAAAGAATTTTTGTGTGAGCTTGTAGGGGTTCACTTCGACCCTGTCTTCCAGGTCAGGAGAAAGCATTGCCCTTCTCTGTAGCAGGCCAAACACACCTCTCTCTGGGGAGATGTCCAGGTGAGAAGACTCCTCTCTGAAGTCAGCCTCTCTCTCCAAGCTGCATTCTTCGAATCAGTCAACCCCAGAGATTGAGTCAGAACGTCATTTTGGAACCCCTACTATGAACCAGGCAGGTTGAAGCCTGACATCTGAAAGCGACCAGTGGATTACAGAGATAGGGGCTGCTGAAGGCATGAATGGAGGGAAGCTTAGTGCTTTTATGGGCAGAATTAGCATTTGGAGGGAAAAAGTAATCTCCTGTGGCTTGAAGTAGACATTCTCATAAACATGCTGTCTGGAACCACTGCCAAGTCCCACTTAATAGAGAAGTAATAAGAGGAACTCCAGAGTATCACCGACAGGAGAAAATAAAGGACCGTAAGGAGATTCATTAGAAAGGTGAGATGAAATCCACCAACCAAGGAAGGAAGATGTGGCTGAGGCTTTTAAACTAAATTTGTAGGATGGTCCTGGGAGGGAGCATCGTATAATAGAGCCAGAGTGCATTGGTACTCACGAGATTGCAGCAGGAAGATGACACAACCTATGGAAACCAAGTTTTCAAACCAGAGGAATATCTAGGAGTATATCCAGATGTACCACAAAAGGATAACAATATGTACGCAGGGGCTTCCAGGATACAGGTGATAAACTTTGCAGTTCTGTCTGCACACATACACGGAAAAGCCTATGTCCCAGATTCATTTTCCACTGGATGGATACTGTTGAGGAAAAAAAAAAGTCATTTTGTAACAATGTCATTCATTGTTTCAAAAATGACATATTCTGTTACATTGATGCTTTGTTGTGGCAGGGTTCTAAGGAGCTCTGTAGTAAAGAATGTGGAATTCCTAGCTCTGCTGGTCCTCTGCACCTCAAGCCACCCTCCTATGCCTTCAAAGAACACTAATTCCCAAATCCATAGCTTTTCCATTCTGAATTCAGCTTCTCAGCACCAACTTTCCGGGTAGCCCTTATACTTTTATGTGCTGTCTACTGGTTTATCTTATTTCTTCTTCTTTTTTATTAAACAGAATTAAATGGGGGAAAAGGGTACCTTTGCCATTGAAGTAGTATTACCATGTTAAATCCATATTTTCCTACTAAGATTTCAGTATCAGATTCAAGAGTGTCTAGAATCTTATCTCACTACTGAATCATGTTTATTTTCCATTTCAACAATCAAATTTCATTACCTCTGGAAAAGCTGCAATCACAAGAAACACCTCATTTCTCCTGCCACCATCAGTCAAAACCACTTTCCATCTGAGAGTGGCTTCCTTCCACGTAGATGATGTCCCAGCTCGCCACAGCGTCGGCTCCCTGCTGAATCCCACCCTACTGGCTTTGCTCATTTGTGTTCTCAGCCAGGCCTCGTGGGCATTTGAGTTTGTGCTTAGTGATACCTTAAAGCAATGGTTTTTCAAGCTGTGCTCCCCCCAAAAGTACAGACAAATGACACAAATTTGTCACCCTTAGTAGTAAAAAACAAAAACAAAAAGAGAAACAAGACAAAGCAAATTGCCTTGCTCAAAGCTGTTTTACATTTCAGTTTTAAAAGCCCTACACTCCTCAATATTCTGCATTGCCTGCAATCAGTCTGTTTAGGTTAACAAGGGCAAATAGTAACAGTGATGAAACTAATGATAAAACAACTAACACCTGCTAATCACGTACCATGTGTAAGATCTCACTACGTCTTTCTTTTAACTCATTTCATCCTCTTGAGACTCACGTGAGATATGTACTATAATTAACCAGGTTTCACAGATGAAGAAGCTTTATATAAGCAGCTGAAATTAAAACTGCCTTATAAGTACTAGCCTGTTAAGCGGGCTGCTGGTTACTCACACTCTAAGGAGAGTTACCATTGCTGGATGCTTGTCCCTTATCAACAAGCTGAGAGAGACATTCTGAAAGAAAGGAAATCTTCACAGCTGGCAATGGGAGAAAAGATCCTGGCCCCACTTGGCTCCCAGACCGCACATCCCTTCTTCCTAATTGTTGAAGTTTGGGGGCCCTAAGTGTGGTGACTGCAAAATGGTCACAATTCTTTACTTTTCCCTTATATGCGTGTCTTTTGCAACATCTGAGCCGTCCTTGTGACTGTGGGCCCTAGAATGAGAGAGAAGCGACAATGTGCCAGTTCTGAGCCTACCCCTCAAAACGTCTTGCTCAGCAGCAATCAGCCAAACCTGGCCCAGATTCACAGAACCATAAACCCACAAACAATAACAAGGGCTTATTTTTTAAAGCCTCTTAGTCTGGGGGTGGTTTGACACCCAGCATTCATATGGCAATAGAAAGCCGATAAACTACTCTCTAGGTTTCAGCCCATTCACTGTTTTAGAACCGCTCCTTATCTGGAGGAAATGGACATGAAAAGCTGCCAGCTAGCTGTGATTTGGGAAGGACTATTACCTAATCACCTTTGAACTACTAGTTTAGCACCACCTTTCATCCCAGTTGTACCCGGGCTTTAGTCTAGGCTTAATTCCTCTCTTGGTAAACTTCTTAGCAAACCATTTACTCGAGGTCTGGGAACTGAACTTGCCATTTTCCACAGCTCGGGACTAGACTCTGACCTAGTTACCGGAGCCATGGTGTAACGCACTGGAGCCAAGTCAATTGCAGCGCACCATCTGCCCTCTTGGATTTCAATGTATCCCCCGCCCCCGAATTCCCTGCTGTAAATTTCCCCACATATCACTTAGACATTTGACCTAGTAGAAGCCAACTGCTTTCCTGACTTGTTTTTTGCCTTAATCTTTGCTCTGTAGATCCTCCAGTCTATAGCCAGATTGATCTTTCAATGACTTTAATACTAGGGCAGAGCAGACCAATTCCTGGAGCAGGTCCTTACCTGTCACTTCATCAAATTAAAGGATCATTCTCAGCCCCGTCCCAGGGATTAACAAGGAGTGTTTAATCCTCCCCAGGGAAGATAGTCCTTGGTAAAGAACAAGCTCTTGGTACAAAAGAACAGAAGCACCGGGAAGAGGGTGGAAAACAGCCTGTTTCACAATTTTCTAGAACTCCTTGAGAACTTTGCCTTATTCATCTCTATATGTACTTAAAATAATACCTTATGCAGGTATTATACTCAATAACTTTTAAAAAAGTAAAATAGCCAGTAGCATCACCTTACATGAAGGAGAATGTATTTTCTTTTAAACAAAATCCTATAGCATTTGCCCTTTTAAAAAATATATACTTCTGTTTGGTAAATTGAAAAAAATGTACAATATCTTAGAATCTTTGATTATTTGTTTTCAGTGACACTGAAATGTAAACAAAACAAAAGCCAAGAGGGAAGGGATGTTTACATCCTTTGAAAAGCAACACATTTTTCTTTCATTCTTTAAATACAAAGACAAATAAGGCATTTTTTCTGCCCTTCAGAAACATACCATTGGATGAAGAAAGTGGAAAAAAAGATTAAAAGCGGACATAAAATTAAGTATTCTGTACCTTAATTGAGTGGCTCATCATCTGTCACCAACCAAATGGAAATTTTTCACTGAGGGGCTACCAGGATTAAACAAAATTGTTTATATGAAAACGCATGTGCCTGGCACATAGTAGGCACTCAGAAAATGGGTTTTAGACACACTTTGAAAAGTCAAGTGTTTGCTACAATGTGATTTTCCAGGGGCAACTCTAGAAGTTAAGATGTATTTCTAAGTATGTTTCAGAATTTAACTGGGAACCATCCCTCGAATATTCATTTTGTCACCGTGTTTATTATAGCTTTCACTAGTCATGAAATAGTCACGAGATTAGAAATGCACTGCCTTGTCTTAATTCTCTGGAATAGGTTTCATAAATGTAGAGACATATTACATGGATAATTCTGCAACCTCACATTTCTATAAGTACATTTATAAAACTTAATTAGGAACAATATATACAGTTTGGCAGGTAGTTACTGAAACAGCTCTATAGTTTTGTGAAATATATTAGATTTGGTACACAAATAATGTAATCATTTAATGGGTCAATTTCAATTACACTTTTCCACTTGGCACCCTGGAAATCGATTTCTTTAACATAGAGACATTAGTCTTTTTCATATTCCTACATATATTTTAGTCCCATGAATGGAACTGAAACTAAATTTAATAAATCTTTTCTTCATTTTCAGCCAAATGTCCTCTATTTGATGGATATTAATGACAAAGCAGCTTCTAACTATCACAAATGTTAAAAACTTAGGACGACATACTTGGTTGCATGTACACAATATTTTGAAAGGACTTTGGGATCCTCCGGAATACAGTTGAATCAACTGCTGACTTGTTTAAATATCGTGATAACGTTATCACAGAGAAGGGCCACGTAAGACCTTAAGCATTACTCGTATCGACTTAGGAGACGAAAGTCCACATACTATGGCAGGCGGTTCTCATTCTATTCCAGAGGACACTTCTCTGGTGCTGTGCGTGTGGCAGAGTATTCATAATGTATACGTGTACAATGGCAAATAGGGCCTTAGGTAAAGGAACAATGACAACCGTGAAAAACAGGAGTTTTATTTTTTCCATTCAAATTCTACATTTCAGAACCAAGACACTCTTTCTTTCCTGCAGTGTGGGGTGGGCCCTTGGAAACAGGGGTTATAGCTTAAGAACAGGCTATTTCATGTGCTAGATATGTACAGACTGGGTAAGTTGTCCCAAGGAGCCGTGTTCCCAGCCCGCCTTTCTTTTAGAGCGCACAGGGAAAGATGCATTACTCAAGGTTCCACATCTAACAAAAGAAAAGAAAAAAAAAATGTTTACCTTGGTTTTTTATTTTTCATCTTTATGAGTGTGTGTGTGTGTGTAAGGAAAAGAGGGACTCTTTTTTCCTCTCAGTCCTACTCTGACATTGGAGGCAAATGTTCATAAAAGAGGCTTGGTCCAACCCCAGGAAATCATTTGGGGGTAATTACCACTTGGCGCTAAATCGACATTAAACAAGCTTGCCTTTTTCTACCAAGAGATGAAATAGTCAAGTGCAGCTTTCATTGGATGCCAAACTAGCCTTGCCTTATTCATGCAGGTTTTTCTGTCAGTCTAGATTCAGATGAGTTAGGGGGGCAACTCAGGAGGTAAGAAAGGAGACTTAATTTAACAGGGTACACTGTATTCATTCAGCAATCCCAAATGGGTTGTTTTTTTTTTTTTCAATAGTTGGTGTGTTTGCCATCATGCAGGAATGCCTGCTTTTCTGAAGTGAACTAAATTCAAAATTGCCAGAAAATGAACACATACCTATGAACCACGCGTATTGCCATTTACGTGTGTGTGAGAGGGAGAGAGACGTACACATGCACAGCTGTCCTTTTTTAGATGTCTACTCTTCACTAATTTGAATCTTTAGGTGTTCAGACAATTGTTTTGTCCCCAAAGTAGCCTGACTGGGTACTTCTGTTGTTTGTGGGTGTAGCTCTTAGGATAGAGAGCAATAGAATCCAAGTGGAGCTGAGCATATAAGCATATGAGCGGATGATCCTTAGAAGTGGTAGGAAAAAAAATGAGATTTAGTCAAAAGGCAAGGAAAAGGGAGATAGAACATAGGTGAAAACCTACAAAGGAAAGGAAGGTCCTGGGAGGTTACTGGGGAGAGAGCCGGCTGAGGATGTATGTTTTTCAAAAAGACCCAAAACTCCAAAGAAATCTGAGACTGTGCTTTTCAGCAAGTCCCATCAAGAGGACAGCAGAGGCTGAACCTCTGAAATGGCAAGTATTCAAAATCAGATGCAGTTTCACAAGGACAATGCAGTCCTTTGCTTGATATTTACCAGGAAAGGCTGCATAAGAAACCATGAACAATGAGGAACTGCGGAAGCTATATGCTTATGTAAGCTTGCATGCTTGTGTCTATGAGGAAATTGTTGTCTCCTAGACATTTCCTTCTTGGCATCCGCAGCACCCCTCCCTTCCTATCCACTGCACCCCCCTCCAGATACGCGCCTCTTCCTTTTCCTGCTCTTTGAATGATGATGTTTGGGCAACACGGCTAGTCAGTAACCATTAATGGGTTAAGAGGGTTGGAAACTCATTTGATTTCATAGTTGACTGTTTGCATGACTACAGGTTAAGCTGTGATTAGATTTCCATTTACAGCTCCCTCATTTTCAGGCATTTAAAAATAACTCAGCCCTAAAAGTTCCTTCTAAATTGATTGAACTGGAGCTTGCCAATGAGTCATAGATAACCCTCCACCTCAAAAACACAAACAAAAAAGCAATACCAAAGTTGAGGGGGGGGGACGTTCCAACCCAAAGCTAATTTTTTAAAGCTTTTTTATTCTGGGAAAAAAATTATGCGGGGAATACAAGCCAATAAATATATGTCAGGTGTGTATAACCATTTTAAGTAATTTTGCAAGGACCCTAAATCAGCTAAAACATTCAACTTTTGCTGCTGCAAAAACTTCACACACACATACACACACACACACACACACACACACACGTGTGCATGTGCAAGTCTGCATATAAATAGATAAGAATTCAATGGCCTCATGGAGGTTTGTAAGACACATATTCAAAATCAAAATGGGTATTTTGTGATGGTCTAGTCTCTGAGGAAAATCCAAATAAGTTTACAAGATCTGATAAAATATCCTTTTTTCCCTCCTTTTTCAGCCTTAAATTCAGGGCTATTCAGGACTCTTGCCGATTTGCCAATTCACAGCTGTAAAATTACCTAAAAGTGTAAGTTTTTTCAAAGCATTCAGTAAGTGACGTGGGAGTTCAGCAGGAGAGCCCCTGGTGACGGTGTCTCATTAGACCTCTAGCACAATGCAGCTATTTTTCTTTCTACCCAGGCTCCTTAGAGGAGGAACTGGTCTCTTGACCCATCCTATGACTTCCAGATTCCAATTTCCTAAAGCACTACAGCCTCTTATTATCGCATTTGAAAGATTTAAAGTATTACTTTTCCTCATGCTAAGGAACACGATGATGCTTTCAATAAAGTTACGAACAATGTGAAACCATTACTGTTTAGAGGCGTATTCTTTACCTACGCTGGCATTTCGGTCGTTTGGGAAGGTCATTTTTAAGATAATTTCCTTTGCAATGGAAGGACCAATCCTTACCAAAAATAAGACCAATAAACCTGGGAACAGTAGAAAAAATAACAAAGAGATTTGGTCTGGTAAAAGTTTAGTAGTTGGGCTTCCACTAATGTAAAATTTGTGATAGGACATTTTGGGTTAGAAAAAATGCTACAGTTCGTGACTGATTTAGAAAAAATGTGCCGTGTCAGTTAAAAAAGAAAAGACTGGGGTGAGGGTGAGGGGTTAGTGGAACGCTGTGGGGAGGCATATTCAATCTACTTACGAAACTTATGAAAACAAAGCCCCTAAAAACAGCATGCTTCAAAACACTTGTTACGTGCTTGACACTCTGGCGCTTCCTTTGCAATCTATCAAAACTAGGTAAGGTGCTACCTTCAAGGAGCTTAAAATCCAGTTGACTCTAGCAAACCATGGACACAAGTGGACTCTGATGCTGAGATACAGGCAACACCAAGCATAACTGTTGGCTTAGAAGTATCTACGATAGATGTTAGAGTATCAAACAGGAAGTAATAATATTGGATTTAAATACATATAATAAATGTCATTATGTATGTACATAGATGCAGGAGTACATATACACACGCACACAGATGTACACACACAGACAGAAAATAAATGCCCTCAAAGCTATGTAGCGGCTGTAGAAATTATTAGGTGCTTTCCTGCAGCTTTGGATTCCCAATGTGTAAAAACAGATCGCTCTAACTTTCAGGAGATGCTGCATTTGGTCAGCTCACAGTCCAGTAAGAACAACAACAAAAAAAGAGATTTTCACATAATTCATTTTATAAAAATGTCTGCCTGGACACTAGATTTGTCCAGCTCTGTATATTTACAAATGAGCGGCATGCCATAGTCAGCAAAATGTGATAATGAAGGCTTGTAGACTTCTAACCTCGCCTACCTTGCTGGTGATTTTTAAACCTAAATCTGAAAACTGGTATGTTTGGCTAAGAAAAAGAAACAGCTGCTTATTTTTACAGTTTCAAATATTAGGCTCCTTTTAATTTTTTTAAGTCGAACATTTTAGATTGCCCTGTTTAACAGATGAAAACATTACTGTGATCACATACTTTATTTCAATGGTTTTTTGATATTTTTTCCATTAGTACTACTTATATAACTGCGTTATTTAGTTCTCCACTCTTAAATATTAAAAAAATATTTTAAAATCTCATTCAATTTAGAAATCCAGAGGGGTTAGACTCATAGAAATAAGAATAACAGCTTACAGTTTCTTAAACACATACATTGGGCCAACACCATAAGAACTTGATGTCTTATTAATCCCATTTGTATTTCATTTCATAGATGAGGATGCTGAAGATTTAAGAGAGCTTAAAATAGTGCTCACATTCAAATAACTGGTAATCAGCAAATTCAATATTAAAGCTCAGATCTACAACACTGCAGAGTCCTTGTTCTTCCTATTATGACAAAATCCCTTCACAATCTTCAAATCACTTCCACTGCCCTTCCTAAAGGGGGGATGATGGACTGACTTCATAGCTCATTGACCTCCATCACCTTTCAATTATCCAGGATCTACTTTCCAGTTTCTGAATTATCTATGTCTCTATTGATCTTTCTACCTCATACTGTTTGCTTTTATATATTCAATAGCTTATTAGTAAGTTTCCTGGGCCATGAAATGTGGAAGGACTGAAGTTTGAGATCAGTGAATATTCTTATTCAAAATTCTAAAGCAATTCTAATGTAAAAGAAGGCTGAATGTAAAGCCTGTGGTTTCCTGCCCTTGGTGGTTCCTCCCCTCGATTCAGAGCTTACTATTGCCATATATAGTTCATTTTATTTAGTTCAAACACACACACACACACACACACACACACACACACACACACGCACACACCATTTACTATTTGTAAAGCTCTTAGAAAATCCCTAGCATGTGTGTATGCTTGATGCAATTCTAAGAGCTTTATAAATAGTAACTTATTTAATCCTCATAACAACCCTATAGGGTAGTATTATTATTTTTATCTTACAGTTGAGGAAACTAAAACACAGCCATTAACCCGCAGTGCTGGAACTGAAATGAACCCAAAGTCAAGCGAGCTTTTAACTCAGGCAGAAAATTGTCCATTGATAATACCTTGACATATCCTCTTCCCAGGGTATGCAGTTCACGGACCCTCTGGGCTTTGTCCTGAGGGTCCATGGTGATGGCATTTTTACCATCAGGTGATGTGTTTGAGTAATGGGTTGACCTCATATCTACCGTTTTTAGAAAGTGAAAAATAGACCAAAGACAATGTCATTTGCTCAGGTGTGCTCTTGCCATTTTTATGATATGCGGCCTAAGAGAGGGGAAACACGTCTGGCATCAGCTTTACTACATATTTTTTTCTGGACTTAATGTTTCTCCATTGTATCTGTGAAAGCTCAGGTTTACAGCTTCATCCCTGGATGGGGAGTTTGTCTTATTCATCTTTTATTTATAGCACCTAGCACAGTTCTTGGCTCATAGTAGAAGCTCAATAAATATTGATTTGAAATAATGAATGAAATTAGGTGAAAACCAAAGAAAGGTTATCATTCTTAAACCTACTCTTCTGGTTTTTCATATGGAATGAATCAATATCTTTCAATTATTCACCAGAAATTAAATTCTATAATGTTTAATGAATCAGAAGGAATATCATGTCTTGCCAAACTCCTGTACCATTTTTTCCTGTCCCTGGAATTTTCTTGGTTATTGCTGACATTTTACCTATTATAATATTCTCAACAAAGAAAACAGAATAGCCAAGCTGCTGTTAATAGCTTTTGAAGTGAATCAATTTATTGTCATAGCAACCAAAATTTACAAAACAGATCAATTAAAAAAAAGATTTAAATTCAAACTAGGAAGTAAATGTTCCTAGAAAAATGAGATAAACTATTCAATTTTTCAAAAAGTAACAAAGATAAGCCTCCTTCTTCCTCTGACAGATTTTCTAAAGTAAAGAATACAACCTATCCAAAATCCAACCAACTTTCGTGTAGAAGTTGAAGAAAGGTAGAGACAATAATGACACCCAAACATCCAGCAAATATATCTTAATATATATATACATATATACATATATGTATATACATATATACATATATGTATATATGTATATATATATATCCCTGCTCTGATCCCAGGCCTGCTTAACTCTTATCATCCTTCCGCTCTCAAATCATCCTCCAGATTCCAGAAAAGCCCTCCCTGACCTTGATCCTCACTAGATTCAGGGGAGAGTCCCACGAAAGCATTCACAGCAGCGTGTATGTCTTTTCTTTATACCAATTATTAGTTTGTAATCGTACCTCTATTTTTTTTATAATTACTTGATTCACGATTGTTTCCCTCTAGAATGTGAGTTCTGTGAGTTCAACAACTGAGTCTGCCCTTATTCTCATTGTAGACCTAAGGATTATCACGGCATCTGAAACATTGAAGGTGCTCAAAATTAATATTTGTTGAAAACAATATCCACAGCAATATTTGTACCACACAGGCAGAAAGAACTTAGTGGGTTTATTTTTTTGTTTCATTTTGTTTTGTTTTTGTTTTTTAATGTGTCCTTAAAAGAAGAAAGAAAAGGGGCAAAATACTATCGTGCACGTCAGCAGAGTGATTCCACAACGAACTGAATGAAGTACTGCGGTCCAGTCATTTAGCCTCAAGCTTAGGCTGGGAAGATTGATCCAGGATGGAATTTAGATTCCTAAAGATAATGTTACTCATCTCTCAGCCGGCCTTTTCATGAGAACTGATGACTTCACTGCGTTCTCAAAAGTTAGGGAGCACACGGTGATGCACACAAGAGGTTCCCAAGCAAGACGCATTCCTGTCAGCCTACACCAAGGTGTGAATGATTCCATTAACTACCATTCATTCCAGACTTTTCACTCCACTTAAGAAAGCCAGCATAAGGAATGTAGTCAATAATATTGTAATAACTGTGTGTGGTGACAGATGGTAACTATACTTATGGTGAACATAGTGTAATATATATGATCGTTGAGTCAGTATGTTGTACACCTGAAGTTAATTTAATATTCAGTGTCAACTATACTTCAATTAACATTTTTAATTAATCAGTTAAAGTTTTTAAATAAGAAAGCCTGTTTGCAACTGAGTGTGAATGACCTTCTTGTAACAGAAAGCCTTGGATCTGATTTACTTTATAAGAAAACATGAACCACTCATACACATAACTATTTTATGGAGATAAATCATTCACATTACACAGCACAATTGGTGATGACGCACAAATGAGTCAAAATAAGTGAGTGGAGAATGGCAGCCTTGAGGTAGGTTCCTAGGCTATCCATAGGGAAAGCCAAAATGTTCTTCAGAAAGACGCTTAAAGTCTGTTTTAGTAAACAAAGACCCAAGTGTATTCCTTGTATGTTATGTCACTGTTTTACCCCAAATTTCCTTTCTTCCAGCAAAAAATAACTTCTGTGGAAGGTTATACAATTCAATAGGAAAGCAGGAGAACTAAATCAGAAAAGTAAGAACATCAACAGACCTCTTGAAGGACAAAAATGGAAAAAAGAAATCATTTTAACTGTACTTGTATTCATTCTTGCAACTCATCTTTGGCTTGTCTTGGGTGGCATGCCCACTGCGGTTGGAGAAGGGGAGCATGGCTTGGTTCATCCTTCCACCAAGACTCCACAGCGAGTGAGAGGAAATCCTCACATGGAAATCAGATCAGTGCTGCCAAAAGAAAGATCTGTGAATGTCGTGGTGTACCACTGGAAAGTCCAAGCTTAGGCCCAGCCAAACAGGAGAACTACTGATCTCTAGGGAAGAATCCAAGTATGGTGTTTCTGTAGATTTACTCTCCTACATGGTCTCTTTGGTCAACCCCTGGCTCCTTTCTCCTACTTCTATGGAATCAATCAATGAGCAGGTGCCTAGGTTCCTACTCTGTCATTTGCCAGGAGCCTGGCTCTAGGTGCTAACTGTGGGTATTGAATGCTGGCTAGTTTTCACTGTTTCCCCTTGCTACACTTCCCTCTACACTCTTTTCTATATGGACATATCGCCCATCATTGTGACCTGAAGCTGTCTCTGGTGTTCTGACTGTCCATACGATGCCCAGATTTCCCCAATTAGCTATTTTCCACTCTGCACAGGATGCCATGAAACTGACAAGAATGGGGGATTGAAACTATTTCACACACACATCCACCTCCCCCAGACACTGTGCCTAGTGCCTAATGATTTTTAAGCTTCACGTTTTATACGGTAGACACTGCCAACATCAATAGTAAGACCCCTTCATGGTGCTTCTATGCCTGCTATAAGGCTTCCTGGTGAACCAACCTGCATGAATAAGTTTTAAATTCAACTCCCCTAACCACGTGAGTTATATCCAATTAAATCCAGTCTTGCTAGATGTTAGTTTAAGACACTTCAGCCTATTATTTTATTCAGTCATGATCTTTTTGATCCTGATTCTATCATCCTTGGTACCAAACCTTTCTTATAGCTTCGTGTCACCTGAAAGTTTGATCAGCAATATGTGACACAGAAGTTGGCTAGGACAAGACACAGAGGAAAACCCAGTTGCACCATTAAAGGCCTCTCTTCAGGCTGGCACTCGTCTTCTGGTTCCTCTGCTCTGAATACAGCCCTTCTATCAGTGTCAGCTCCTTCTGGCCACATTATCACATTTCCTGATCTTGTCCACCAGAATGTCACAAGACAGATGCTGGAGTTTTCCTGATCATTTCCTATGGCTTCATAATCATATTAGAAAAGAACAACAATAAGAGGAAGGATGTGAGGTTGTTTTGGGGTGATTTCTAAGTGATCACCAATTTTGTTTCTAAATGATGGCAAATAATGCATTTAATAATCCATTCTAGTGTATTCCTAGGCAGTGAATCAAACATACTGGCCTTAAATATATAGTATTCAAACTCTTTCCTTTGGGAAACTTGGAACAAGTCCTCTATCATTTCTTCCATTCTCCATCCCTGTTTAAAGTTCAACTCTAGCTCCTCTTGAAACCCTTGGGATAAATTCATTAAAGCCTAGAAAATTGAACTTTAAAAACATCTTGGGGGGCACCTGGGTGGCACAGCGGTTAAGCGTCTGCCTTCGGCTCAGGGCGTGATCCCGGCGTTCTGGGATCGAGCCCCACATCAGGCTCCTCTGCTATGAGCCTGCTTCTTCCTCTCCCACTCCCCCTGCTTGTGTTCCCTCTCTCGCTGGCTGTCTCTATCTCTGTTGAATAAATAAATAAAAATCTTTAAAAAAAAAACAAAACACCTTGGTACTCTTTTACTTGCATTGTTTGTTTAATCCCTTCTTCACTAGGATTGCTCTATTGTTTCTGATGTAGATAGGTCTTGACAGACAGATGGAACAAAAATAAAGTTAAATAGCGCTTGTCTATCCACTTCATCAGTGATGCTAACACAAACTGTCCTGTAGGGAAGACTTGCTCCTTCTTATTATTTTTCCTCTGAACACATAGAGAAATGCCTCAATTAATGTGAGCTAGCTGTAGTAGCTGGTGGCTTCGTGTGTTTGTGTGTGTGTGTGTGTGTGTGTGTGTGTGTTTAACTACTTGTGTACATTGTTTCACCATGCCTTTGACGCAGGAGGAAGTTCGGTTCTTTGAGCGTGAATCCTCTCTTTAGGGTTCTACACTATTCCCTTGTGCAGACCATGTCTCATCGGCCACAATCTTCCACTCTTGGTTCCCTGAAGTGTAATAAAAATTTAAAACACCAGCAAAACAATCCAAGGGCAGTAATATTCTAGATTTTTACCATCTTTCAAATATCTTTTGGTTATAATATGAAGCAATTTTTCTTATTAGTCTTCCTGAAACATTTAATTTAGTATTAATTTCTTAAAAACTCCTTTCCTAGTCATTTCATGAGTTTGCATAACTTTTCACTATCACAGCATATGAAAGTGGCATAAACTGAGAAGAAACACAGTTGAGTGTTGGGATGCACACACCTTAAGGGTAGCTTTGCCTGGTCCTCATACATATTCTAGAAAGAGCCTTGACCCATGAGCCTTCAGTGGGCTGTAGTTTTTAGCAGGGGTGTTTTGGGAACAGGATAAAGAGTGTCAGTTAATCTAGCATGCCATGAGGCAGAGGTCAGTTAGCAGAGCTTATTCTATAGCTTTTTGAGACCCTCTCCTATGATTCTTAGACGTTTCCACAAATCTCAGCATCCTAGAGCTTTGTTGTATAATATAATAGAATTTTTACAGGCTTTTCTTTGTTGTTTTCCCTCTGAGCTATGGGTGCTCCCCACCCCCGTCACTCTTTCCCATGAATGCCTGAGAGCGGGGAGCTTCCTACAGCAATGACTACGCCTCCTTCAAAAGTGTCCTCCCGGGCGCGCCCGGGTGGCTCAGTAGGTTGAGCATCTGCCTTCGGCTTGTGGGGATCCAGCCCCGTCAGCTACCTGCTCAGCAGGGAGTCTGCCTCTCCCTCTGCCCCTCCCCCTCCTCGTGCACACGAGCTCTCTCTCTCAAATAAATAAAATCTTCTAAAAAATGTGGCCTCTTAAAATAAATAAATAAATAAATAAATAAAGTGTCCTCTTTATTACATTGGCAGATTTCCAGTATTGGTAAATTTAATTTAACCAATGAAAACATTATTTACTATCTGTCTACTATGTACAAGGCACTGGCTCTCTTTTCTTCGAGCAGCTTCCCTTTCTGGTCTTCAGGCTATAAGAACACGCTTACGTTTCCTGTCATGGATTTTTTATTTTTCTAAGTTACCGTCATTAAATATAATATACATCTGGTATGCTCTTATTTTCTTTTTCCTTGGTGTTTTCGTAAAGAATTCTCAGTTTCTAGTGTCAGAATTCTCTAACTTAAAGAGAAGATGGTGACTGAGAGAGAGAGAGTGCGCATGCGTGCGTGCGTGCGAGCGCGCACCCGCGTATCTGTAGCTGAACTTCTTTCCTCCTGTAGCTGAAAGTCCAGGGATCGGACTCCTGGCAGGAATTTAATCCAAGCTTTCTCAGGGTCTTCAGCCTTCTGGCTCTACCTCTCTGCAATTCCCTTGGCTTTGACCTCAGCTGTGAGTCAAGTTTGTCCTAAGGCTGGCTCCCCTCATGAAACTAAAAATCTATCAGGTATTTAGTCTCTTACCATGCCTCTTTCCCTCTTTGTAACCTCCATGAGCACAGGGGCTGTGCCTTGTTTTTCATACCGCACTTTGCCTGACGTGCAGCACAGGATCTGGCACAGGGTACACACTCAATAAACATTTGATGAAGGAATAACGATTGCCTGTCATAAGCCATGCGCTGAGCTCGGTGCTTTGTAGATCTCACCTCCAAAATGTGTGTAAACATCACAGTTTACAGGGTGCCCCCTTTTTTTTTTTTTACTTCTCTGAATCCAGTTGCATTGGCTTCAAAGCCTCAACCTCTGGACTGTTGAGAATTTCATTCTTAGCCAGTGGTAAGGCACCCCCTTACCACTCTATTTGGTACAATGCAAAACTTCTGAACATATACAATGCCAGGAAACAGGATGAGAAGCAGCTTCTTTCACCAATGGTCGCTATGGTCCTCATGTTTCTTGATCCACGGAACATGGGTGAACATTCACCAGTGCTGTCTGTCCCAATCAGCACATTCAGTGGGCTCTCAGAGACCTGCCTGGTGACTGCTGACCCCATACCTCACACCCATTCTCTATCTGAGGTTCTTCATGCCACTGGCTTTTGTCACACCATGGGGGCAGAGACAGGACACAGACTCTCCCCCAGATGCCACCATTCTACCTCCACCATTCAAAGTACTTCCCTACATCTCCATGACAAGCCATGTAATCCCCCTCAATGAGCCATTCTTGGGGATGGAAGACCAAAATTGGTGTTAATGCAAGTTACTCTTCTGTTTTATTGGCTAACAATTCTTTCTTATATCTCATGGGTCTGTGTTTTATATAAAATGATTCTCAAAATAAAGGGTGATAGACAGGAAAGTTGGGCACTCTGGTACCTATTCAGCAAGTTCATGGTGGGTTCTGTGTATGTATCCATCAGGTTCCAATGCATTCCCCAAAGTCTAGGTCAGAACAAAACGTGAAGTGGTCTTCTGTCCCCTTTGTTGATATTAATACCCTTTTTCCTATTCTCAGTAGAGGAAGCAATCCTAAGTACACTCACCTAATTGGCTGGGGGGAAAAAAGTTTATCAAGTGGACTCTCACCCAAAATGTAAGCCAGCACTAACACAGTTCTCCATTCTGACTCCCATGGGAATTAATTTGAGTGGTCATCTTGACTGTCCTGTGTAGTAGTTTTCTTCTTAGTTCAATAGCTATTAGAAACTTTATTGCTAGTTTTGTTTTACCTCTCCGATAATGTACCAATATCAATGATCAGTATGGTATTACCACAGACAACAAGAGAATCCTGCATGCTCAGTCACAGTACTAGCCACAAAGAGGTTGGCCCTTTCTTTCCCAGGAAAGAAATTAGCATGGTCACTTCTTCCATAACAGTGGTCCCTAAATTCAATAAAAATTCATCTCTGATACCTTGAAGTCAAAATAGGTAGTATATGAAACCACTGGGTAATGGTATTGAATACATTTTAAACATGGATTAGGAAAAAACCCAGAATCCTGGTTGTTGGTTTTTAATGTCTTGACAGGTTTACAAAGCTAAAGAGACATGGGGGAATGTGCAGTAATCTGGTCAACCCAGGTCAGTCTAGACAGCTATGAGAATTATCTAAGCACTCACACTCAAACCACCTACATTATCTAAATGAGCTGGATAATCTCTGCAAGTTCAGGTCCAGTTAGGTACAGTCTTGGCTGACACACATTCTGGAAATGAAAAAGAAAAGAAAAAATAACAACACTCAAGTTCACAAAGTTGGTTTGGAACACTCACAAACATTCTCTGACAAGCAACTATTGGCAATCCTTCCTTCCCCTTATGAGGAAAAGCTTTAAGAAAAACTTTCTCGCATTATCCTGGTACTTATAATACGGCCTAGAAAAAAATTGCAGAGGAAGACAAAAATAATATTTTTTAAGTTCATCCAAAGTCTAGAATTTCAAATCAGCCTACTTTTTAGTATTGAAGAAATATCTGGTCACTCATATGATTTATTATCGTTTCCTCAGTTCTGGTTCCACGCACATAAATATGTTTATATTTTTAAATGCGTAGAAATCCTTTGGGGGAAAATACTAGCAACTTTGGTAATACTTTGTATCTGAGGTTTCTATTAAAGGCTGGCTAGCAGCATTTCGAAAGAAAGAGCGTTCCCTGCGTGCTCCTGTTAAGACCTGTAGTCCTCTTAGATAACATGCACTCCTCCATTGGCTCAGTTCTTCTGCCTTGTAGGTTTAGAAAAGTATGAATAGTCTTCATCCTCACTTTAAAATCCATTCAAAATTGCCTTGCATAAAGTAAGGCAACTAAATTTGAAGTTTAAAATAAGACAATCCTTGCAGGGAAAATCAGTCACTTATCAGTAGAGTTCCATGCAGCTCATTGGAAATTCAGAATTTGGAACACAAATTTAGAATATTGAACATGGCATTATTCATTGCCTGGCACAGAGTCATGCAAGGCAGCTAGCCAAACAAGCTATCTCTCTACTTACAGGTGAAACAACGGTTTGGAGAATCTTAAAAATTTGAAAACATTCATAAATCAAAATAGGAGGTTTTCTAAGGGGAAGTTAACACTCTGCCAAGTTAAGCAAACTAAAGAAGAAAACAAGTCAGCCGTTAAAATGGTTTTCATGACAGACACTTACACTTCCTCAAACAATATCAATTAGTGTCTTTAGAACAGACTTCCCAAAGATGATATTTCAATCAGTCTATTTTCTGGATGTAAAGAGCTTTTTTCCATTGTTTCGGCCTGCAGAAGTAGGACAACGGGTAGTATGGCGGATGGTGGTAGAACCGGGATTTCCTGTGTGTAAGTGCCTGAGAGGATATAAAAATTAGAGCCCTTCTGGAATTCTCAGATGAAAACTTTTCCCTACTTACCAACAACAGAACTTCTTAATGTGTGGGTGTTCTCAACTTACATGTATACTTCCCTCTTTGCCAAAAATAATTCTGTCTTTTGAGGATCAAAAACATCAAGATAATATTTCCCTTTTTATTCTAAATTATGGTCCATCTTGCCACTTCGTTATGAGGCTATATCAAGAAAATGGACAGAAAGATACAGGATTCTAAAGAAGAGGAAAATGGGAGAAAAATTCTTCCTTACTGCGTCAGTTACCGAATTCTTCTTTGTTATGGAAAACCTAGATGGGGAATCGAGCCAAGGGAAAGAGTTGAGGAAGCAGAGTATCCAGGGGCATAACACAGAGAAAACTCCAGGGCTGGGTTCAGGGAGAATTTCAAAGTTTTAGTGCTGGAAAATCTCCAGAGATGCAGAGTTAGGGTAAAGAGAGAGAGAATTAAGATGTGTGGGTCCCTTTGATATGTAAAAGTTGCAAGTACAGAGTCAGAGTCTCCTGTGTGCCCGACGTTTCCTTGAAGCTACTGCACCAAGAGTCGGGGCAATGCATTCAGGTTACACCCACACTACAAGCTAAGTCACTTGTATCCAAATAGAGCGTCACATTTCTGAATCCTCACACAAGTTGGCCCAGAATAAGACACAAAGATCCTCCTTCGATTGTAGTAACACCAACCACCAGCAAGTTAGAAGGCATGCAGTTGCATTTGAGTTCATTACTTGAACATCCCACTCGACGTGGGTTTGACTGAGTGGTTACTCTCCGTCTTTTCAGCCTTTCTTGAAAATCATAATGATGGTGGCATCTTGCAAATAGTGTAGCATTCACTTGAAGTCATTCAGTAATAAGGATAAAACAGTTTTTCTAAATCATCTAGTTAGCATTCCACATGTTCTCTTGTTAAAAAAAAAAAAGAACAAAAACAGAAAACAAAACAAAAATGTTTGTGCAAAACAACTACTAGGCATGGATATCATGTTTTTTCCTTTTTTTTTTTTTTCCTTTAAAGGAAATACAAATTAGCCAGTCGCACAATTTGACCTGTTCACAATCTCTGTGCAAGTTGCTGTGTGCTCCAGGGTGTGGCCTTCTTTGCTTTTTCAGCAACGCTGCCGGCAGGCTTGTGTCCACACGATGGATCCACGTCAGTTGACCTAGAGTCTCCGTTTGCCTGCTGCAGCCTGGATGGTGATTCTACAGGCACGCGGCACAGCACTTATCCTAAGACTTCCTTTGCTGTCTTCCTAAGAAGTCCCTTAACTTCTCTTGGTTTGTACCACTTTTACTTGGCCCAAGATCTTCCTCACTCTCGGTTTATTGCCTTCGTGAACCATATCCTCCAATAGTTCGGTAAGAAATGGTACTAAAGCTGAGCATATAAGTGAAACCATGAAATATCTGTCTTTCTGTATCTAGCTAATTTCACTTAGCATAATGTCTTTGAGGTTCCTCCACCTTGTCATAAATGTCAGAAAATACTCCGTATGATACTATAACGGTGGATACATGTGATGATACATTTGTCCAAACACACAGAATGTACAACACCAAGAATGAAACGTAGTACAAACTACGGATGTCAAGTGATTATGACGTGTCAGTGTAGGTTCATCCTTGCTAAAAAACGTAAAAATAAAGTTGAACTCATAAAAGCAGACAGTAAAATGGTGGCTGCCAGGGGTTAGAGGAAATGGGACATGTTGGTCAAAAGATACAAAGTTGCATTCACACAGGATGAATACATTCTGGAGACCTAATGAACAACACTATAGATAGCACTGTGTAACTGTAGTTCATAGTATGTATTATATGTCTGAAATTTGCTAAGAGGGTAGATCTTAATGTTCTGATCACACACATCTATACAGGTGCAGTAACTGTGTGAGGTGATGGAGTTAATTAACTTGATGGTGGTGATCATTTCACAATGTATACACATGTTAAACATAACATTGTACATCTTAAGTACATACAATTTTATTTGTCAATTATACCTCAATAAAGCCAGGGGAAAAACTGAAAAGAAAGACAAAAGAAATGATACTAATGAGCTAACTTTTTGAGATCTTGCTTGACTAGACATATTTTTATTCTTGACAATGGATTGACATTTTTGTGAGTACGGATTTCTAGACTGAAAATCATTTTCTCTCAGAATTTTGTCATTGAATTTCCAGGGTTGCTGCTGAAAAGCCTGCTCCTTTCTTTATATGTGACCTATCATTTGTATATTTCTCTCTGGAATCTGTTAAGATTTGCTCTTTATATTTGCTGTTCTGAATTTCTGACAGTGGTGATGCACATGTTGCATTTTTATGGGTCTCTGACATGATGAGCATTTTTACTTGGTAATACTTTTGGATCTAGAATTTATTATTCTTGGATTCTGGAAAATTTCCTCGTATTTCTTTGACAATTTCTTTCCCACCATTTCCTTCATTATTTTCTGCAGTAACTTCTACTTTTTTGGACATTGGAACTCCTAGAACTATCTTCTAATTTTCTTGTCTTTTATACCTATATTTTTATATTTTAAATTTTTTGTTCTTTTTTCTGGAAGATTTGCTAAAGTATATTATTCAACCTTTATAATGAGTTGTTAATATGTTTTATATATATTTTTAATTCTCCAAAGTTCTTTTTAATACACTGAACTGTTCTTACCATAGCATCCTGGTTTCATTTCATGTATTCAGTGTCTTCTCTACCCTCTCCTGAAATAATATATATAATTTCTTTGCAATGTCTTCAGCTCCTTGAATGTTCTCTTTATCCTCTGGCTTCCTTTTTCCTGTTTGTTTTGGTCATTGTCTTTTATGCTAGAGTCTTATCTCAAAAATCAAGTAATCATTGGGTCCATTCCAACTTCAGCAAAGTAGTAAAATGTTGGTTTGAATTTCTCTGTGTACATGGGTGGGGCTTGTCAAATAGTGGACTTCGGAAAGGGAAACTGGGTGGAGGGTATTCTCCAGACTTGCCAGTGTTGAATGTGAAATCTTACATGTCCATTCTTATTAACCTTTTCTCGGGAGTAGGTCAGTTTCTTCAGAGGAAAATCCTTCCCGCTTCTGTCTGTGTCGAAAGAGTGAAACTTCTTGTGTTCTGGGAGGTGAAAATAGAAAAGGAGCATGGGGGTTTCTGAGTTCAAACGTGACTTTCACTTAAGTCCCCCGTTACCATGTTAACACCTACTCCTCCTTCTGCTTTGCCTACTGGTATAGACACCAGATCCTCTGTCCTCTCCAGAAACGAAAACTCCAGTCTCCAGCTTGGATGGAGGACAGAATATAAAAGGTCTCACCGTCTCGTTTAACGGCATGTGACCCGGGCGCCTGGGTGGCTCAGTCTGTTAAGTGGCTGCCTTCAGATTGTCATGATCCCAGGGTCCCAGAACCTGCTCAGCAGAGAGTCTGCTTCTCTCTCTCCTTGCTCATGCTCTCTCTCTCTCAAATAAATAAATAAATAAATAAATGACATCTCTAAATAAATAAATAAAGGCATGAAACCAAGTCAGTACTGGACTCAGACCTCTCCTCTTCCCTTTGGAAGTACATATTACCTTCACTTCCCGACTCTCAGGGCTATGTAAAATGAGTAGCATGTTGTCGCTTTGTGGCTTTCTGCTCTACCCCTCCAAACACGTAGCTGTCAACTTTTTCTGTTCAACACAGTCTCTTACCATTTACTTCACTGCTTGCCAACTTCCAACTTTTTTGACATGACTCATCTGCTCTCATCTTCTCTCACAAACTCTTTCTCTTGTGTGTTGATGCCTTTCCTGCCATTTAATGAGGTTTGCATAGAAAGTGCAAATAAACACATGTGGTCAATCTGGCATGTTAAACTGGAAATCTGTGGTAGCTTTTAAACAAGTCTGCCCTCAACGTAACAGCTACAAAGAGACAAGAGGGTTCAGAATCAAGAGTGGAGCAGCGTTGTGTCTGAGAGAAGTTCAGGTGTGGTGAAGTTAATCGATGCAGCACTAACGGATATTGCCAGTGGTAACAATGACCTCTCGACGTGCTGATGAAGATGTAGATGAGGCAATGTTTGTAGAGCTGTTACGTACACTACAAAGCCTGTTCATAATCATCGTATCACCACCCTCAAAGGTAGAAACTAACTGATATCCACTCACTGGCAAATCTAAACTGAACATTTTTTTCTGGCTCTTATCATCAGGCAGCACCCTATCCATTGGCAAAGACAATAGCATTTATACACCCAAGAAGAACAATTTCCAGAAAGCGGTCACAACGTACAGTCCAGATACCTGAATTTGATCTTACTGTGCTTTTCTTCACCTCTGGGGCTTCACACATTCTGTTCCCGCTTTCAGAACACTGTTCCTACTTTGCCACCCCACTTCATTTTGATTGACTTAACTCACTATCAATTTCCCTGTCTCCATTTATTAGTAATAATTGTGATAAGAATACTAATAGTAGTTCAATTTATGGAGTGCTTACAATGACCAGATGTGTCATATTATGACTTTACATATATTATCTCATTTACTGTTTGGAGCAACCTTATGTGATAGAAATTTCCTTCATCCCATTTTACAGACAGGAAAACTGAGGCATGATTTATATGGCACTTTCTCAGAGAATTCCGCCACCTCTTGGGTTCAACTTAGTTGTCCCTCCTATAATGCAGTGGTTAGTATATATATTTTGGAGCCAGAGTTTCTTAGGAAAATTGCTTAACCTCTCTGTTCTTTGGGATATCTAACAGAAAACCATGGATAATCATAGTTTTCATTGTATTCAGCTGTCTGAAGATCGAATACGTTAACACATGGAAAGCATCTTGAATAGGCCCTCGAGTGCAGTAAAGCAATGAATACGTGCTTCCTCCCAGCGTCTCTGGTACATTTCCAATTTAACACTCATTATACTAGATCAGAATCTGAGTTGTTGTTTTTTTAAATGTATCAGTGTAATATGGTAAAAACATGTATGCACACTATTCCCATTACATAAACAACTTAGAAGCAAATCATTCAGCAAATGAAATGACAGTGCCACCGTTTGTGGTTTCTAGGCCCAACACGGCAGCCAAAACCCAGGAAGGTAACGGCTTTCTCCTCCATGACAAGTTTAAGCTGGAACTGCTGCTGCCCCCTCGGCAGTGCGTGGGCAGATCTGTTCTTCATTTTCTGTATTCCACTCCTCACCTTACATAGGATTCTGAGCCCCACGAAGGCAAGAATCTTGTCTGTGTTATTTAGTGTTGCAGCCCACCACTTAGTACAGTACCTAGAAGGTTAAAAAAAAAAGGTTAATAAATAGTTGCGGGAAGTGAGACTCAACAAATGCATGCTTGTCAGAATTCTACTTCTTTGGGTGAGTTTTACAATGTGCAGAAAGTAGGTGCGGGTGGAATGTTCATTTAGCTTCCAGCAGGAACATGGTCATTATAAGCAGCAAAGGCAGATCCTGTAAGGGCTCTAATTTGGAATCAGAGGCACAGGCTGTAGGGCAGGGCTCATGATTTCCTGACCATGTGATCTTGGGCAAGTCGATTCATTCCTCTGAGCTTCAATCACCAAATAGGTTGGTGTGAAAATCAGTGAGATAATGGAGATGCAAGCATTCTGTAGAGCGGAGATCCCTGTAAAGGGTTACTCCGAAAGATTTCTCCCCAGACCATATCAATCTAGAAGTCCAGTTGGGATATTAGTTTAATAAACCTGTCATTTTCCAGGGTGTTTCATGAACTGTTGCCATCCCCGCCATCCTAAGTGCCTGTTAGATTCCTTGTTGATGACGAATATATGTAGATTATGTGAGTGGGGAAAGAGGGGTGGGGACAGGAAGCACAGACGTCTCATGCTTCACTCTGCCCCTAGGTTCCGAGAGGATGATGAAAATAGGAATGCTTGGGAAAGTTTTACAACTGCCAAAAGTATGTAGAGTTAGCTACAAAACCTACAAGACACAAGTCATGATTCTATTTGTTCCATCAGTGGTCTTGGGGGAAAAAATCCCCTCAAATTGCTTAATAAGTTGGAGGGGGGAAAAGGAAATACAGTGGCTATATATAGGCCAATCATCACTTGCTCCCATCAGCCAATTTGGTTGGTTAATTGACTCCATTATTCCATTATTAATTGATTCATTTACTTGTTCAAGTAATAGCATAGATTCACACCTCTACGATGTACCAGGGGTATGGCTACATTGGCAAGCAAAAAGGAGGAAAATTGTTTCCTTTCATGACACAGTCTGGAAAATGTATTCTTGGCTACCCCATGCCTCTGCTTCTGGATTGGAACGACCCTGATGTCTTAACCGGAGAGAGTCTTCCTTCTTTAAAGAAACCATAATGGTTACCGGTGGGAGATGGTATCCTTTCTATAGAGAATATTAGATGGTCATTAGAGTGTGTATTTAGTTTAGGATGTCATTTCTGAAAAGGAAAGTGAGTTCTGGAGACAAGGATAAAAATATTTGTTCTTAAAAATATACATTATGTGAAGAAAAATTAAAGGATTTTTATCTAAATGGCAGACATGACCTTAAGTAATGCATGAGAAATGCGGTCGTCACCTAAGGTAGAATTTCACAGCATTGGGTGATAAGGAATGGGACTGGCAACTGAGGGATCCTAGGGACTCATTTTCAGGAGATCCGTGGACTAGACATCAAGTTGCTTCATGGCAGAAGCGTAAGTGAAAATATCTCTCCCCATGCTTTTCAGCTTTATAGATAAATGAGAGACCAATTAAAATAGATGGCTATTACTTCTGTGTAGAGAAACAAAATAGAGAAAATGAATTGGTTTTGATCCTATTTATACTTCTATTGCAAAGACCAAACGAGCTCCCATAAATCTTCTCAACATTATTGGACCTTTTTTATGAGTCAGGCACTGTACTGGGTAATGAAAATATACAAAAAATTTTCTACTCAGAATACATTTATAATTGCCTGGGAAGACAGAACTAATAGCTAGTCACTACCTAAAAACCCCTTACTATGCACCAGGCATTTTGTTAAGTATTTTAAATGACTGATTTTACTTAATTTTTACAACAATCCTAGGAGGTATTTATTATGATCCCATTATACAGAGACAACAACGTAGAGCCTGAATTACCAAGGGCCCATAGCCAAGTCACAGAGCCAGAAATCAAGTCCAGTCTACCTGATTCAAAACCTGTGTGCTCTTGACCATTACTCCCCAACTTGTGCTATACTCCAAAACAAAGGATGGTGATAATGGTAGTAATAATGAGAGTAATAACAAAGGATAGTAACAATGATAATAGCAATGATTGTAATAATAAATGATAGTAACAATGACAGTAATAACAAATAATAGCAACAATAGTACAATAATAATAAAACAACATAAGAGAGGTATATACAAACTGGGGATTAGAGAGTATGGAACAATTAATTTTAATTGGAAGTCATTGGAAATCTTTGACAGAACGTCATTTTAGAAAGATGGCTAACCTTTCACCAATACGTGTGTCCCCACTTTCATAGTAGGACTTTCACTTGGGACCTGTTGTCTCACCAAGGATGACATTTCTCAGCCCCTGTGCCATGACTGGTTCTCACTGGTAGAATCTGAGTGAAGACTTTCTTCCTGCTAATCAGAATGCTGCATAAGCAAGACATGAACTTTTATTCTATTAAGTCACTGACATTTGAGATTTATTTTCTAAAGCCATCAGCATTGTCTAACCAATATAGAAAGTATTCTAAGCAAGGAGTAGAATATAAGTTATTTTCACAGAGGCATGGTGTGTGCAGGGAAGGTGAATAATTCAGTGATTGGCAGTATAGATATGGGAGGGAAGGGGAGAGACTGGAGAGGTAATTTAAGACCATGACTATCAGGCACGAAATTCGTTATCTCTGTAACGGCGATCCCCCAAGATGAGGCAGGTCGTAAGTGACACGTATCTCATTTAAAGTTAATAAAGTATTTGTACTTCCCATTAGAAATCCCGGCAGAATCCTGGACCATGGACAGCTAATTATTCTTCCTATTAAAGAAATAAAACTATATTTGGTTTTAGTTGAAATACATACACACCCACCCTCACACATACACACACATGCACACACACCCACATGCACACCTGCCAAGCACCATCTCACACTCACATGATTTTCCTCCACAAGCAGTATTAGACGTTATCTGTATGATCTCATCAATGTGTATTTCTATAGCTAGTAGCTATTCATTTCTAGAATTGCTTCTGTTTGGACACCCGACTTCAATATTTCTGTGAGGAGGAAAAATGGTCATTTTTCCATAGTGCATGGCCTCATGCTTGTATTCTCATTGTCTTTGTGATCTCCATTTCCTCCTCTTTGCCTCCTGGAAGTAAGTCAGGAATGGCAGCGGTATAACTCAAGGGAAGACAGAAAACACGTCTTTTTTCCCTTCCCTGTCTTTCCTTTTCTTCCTATTCTTAAAACACTTTCTTCTGTGGGGCTCCACAAACTCTCCTCAGGTGGGTTCAGAAGGTCCCGAGAGCTGCCAACACTTCTCCTCCAGTAAGAGATTTGTGCAAAAGGCCGGCTGCTACCCAGAGGGATGTGACAGATGGCAGGGTCACCGTGCCGAGCTCGGATGGCTCACCCAGGTGGAGAGGCATCAGGGAGCTGGAAGCAGAGCCCTGGAAATTATTCCTGGCCTGCTTCGGCTTCTCATATTGACAATTCCACACCCTTCTAATCTGTGAATTTTGGAGGTTGGAGAGCCCAGATGCATGCTTTTTTTTTTTTTTCTTTCTGAGAGAGCAAATTTGTCTGAGTTTTCCAGAGCCACCTTTTCATTGGGAATATGAGCCTTACTGCATTATACACTACTTGCTAGCATTCAGTGATGCCTACCTCACTCTGGTTTTCTTACCTGGGTATGATGCTGTCTTACAAATGGTAACTCTAGAGTAAGCTCTAACCAGCTTACGAAGGGGCTCTTTAACAACCACGGCGCAGCCAAAGCCAAGAGCACACGGGCAATGGTGTGCCTGGTGGGCGGCCTGATGGACAGCCGAGGCTTTGCAACTGGCCTGATGGAGGAATGGCAGGTGTAGAGTGGCTAGAAATTGTAGTTTAGTTAGAGGTAATAGACATTTCCGCCATAGATTGTTCGGTTCTTCCTTCCTCCCAAGAGCCGTAAGGGAACGCCAGGCAGGCAGCTTTACTCTTAGATACCATTACTGGGTGGGAAAACCTTACAAGCGAGAGGGTAAAGCTCCATATCTAAACTTTACCTTCAAACAACAGAAGGAGTAGCCAACGCCAACTAATTAACCCCCTTATCTCTATAGGGTTAATTAGGTTAACGTTAGTATCTCTGCAAGTTACCAGATTAAGGATATTTACCCAGAAAGCAGGAATTCTGTTTATCTACTGCTTTCTCGTTAGTGAGATGCTGACCGCCATAATTTTGCTGTATTCAGCGGTGAGACACTGGCTCTTTGTCACAAAAGTAACACCAGAAGAGAAACAAGGAACTAACTAACACAAAAACTCACTTTTTGTGTCAAGGTGGTAACTACCTGTGTTAAATCTGAGAAACATGGTATTTGAAGAAGCTCCATTAACAGGCCCTTTGATGTGTTTTTTCCCCCAAAGTGACACTGAGCTTGAACAATGTGCCATATTCTTGTGAGTAGATGTTAGTAATACAGATTTTCAAGAAGCTTAACATTAGAACACAATTCATGGACTTGGGAAAGTTTTGTTTATATTACATTTCTCTGTGCTTGGCTAAGTGGCCTCCAGTGGATCAAGGCCATAACTATGGCAACAGCATAACCATATTCTACCTCAAGGGTTTTCAAAATCTTATGTACACAGAAGCACCTGGAGCACTTGATAAATACAGATTCCAGGGCCTCACACCAGAGACTTTGATTTGGCTCAGGGGAGCCAAGACTCCATATCGTAATAATCTCCCAGGTGATTCTGAAGCAATAGTCTTAACACCAAATCCAGAAATAGTGCTAACCGAGCCCAACACCAATTAAAAAGTTTGAACTCTCCTTTCAGGTTACAGATAAGACTACACAGTACTGTCGTCATGGATTAATCTTACTTGCCGTGATGGAAGTGGGAAAGAGAAAGAAAGAAACATGACAAAAGAGAAAGAAGGGATGTCCTATGTTGGGGTCGCCAGAGGTAGAGGCTGAGACAGGAATGCCCGTGCTGGTGATTTTTGAGCGAGTGCTCCCAGGAGAAAGGGGTGAGGGAAGCAGATTGGGAGAGAAGAAGGAACCAATCAATAGGAGAGGGGGGTCCGGCTGGAGGCGAGCTTCAGCCTGGTCTCCCGGGAGCTGTGGAGCACGAATCACACAACAGAACGGGTCCCACCTTGAGACCAAGGGTCAGTTTTTTGTGCTCCCATATAAGTCAGTCCTGGGCTCTGAGCCACCCCTGGAGGTAGGGCCTAAGCGTCTGGCATCTGCGTTTGGGGTGGTTTCTTCCAGCAGAAAACAATACTCTGGAGGAAGCAGCAGCTGTGGGCTTGCCCAGCCAGCACTCCAGCAGGTGGGGCAAGGACACGCCAAGCCGGAAGAGGGCACTTTGCTGGAGCATCCGCAGCAATAGCTACAGGGAGGAATGCAAGTGGGGAAAAGGGAGAAGGAATGATACTCGCACACTTCTCAGCTACGTACGATCCAAACTGCCAAAGGTTCTACCGTCCCAGTCAACAACTGGATGACACTAAAAAGCCAACAAAGCCACTTTATGTGGGACATGCCACAGGTTTGTGCATATTCTTGAGCACCCAGAGTTGATGCTAGTGTCTGGATAGCTGCCTCTAGAGAAAATCGTGCTTGTGAGGCTTGAAGAAACAAAGTTATGGGGGAGATAAGACCACACAGCAAATCAGAACCTTGGAGTTGAACAGCCGGGCATCCCTCCCTGGTGTACAGTCTGTCATACTCAATTCTGTGCCATCTGCAAGCCTGATGAACACAAATCTTCACTGTGATTAACACTAAAGTGCAGTGTATCAATCAAGACCGCTGAGTTCACCTAAATTTCAAAACTGTTTGTGTAGCATAAAGTGCCACTAAGATAAATCCATCTAAGTCATAGTTTTCATCTTACCCAAAATTCCATGAATTAGTTTGCCCAATAAATGCCTTCTGAAATCAAATATATGCCCATTACTATGCCATTTCTCTTTATCACCCCAAAGGCCTCATTTTAGAAGGAAATTAATTGGATGGTATCAGTGAGTCAGTATTTGCTCCTAGTATCAATACTTTTCATTACTAAATGTTAATAAACCACATGAGTGAGCATTTGCTCCAGAAACATTGCCAGGGTTTGATAGCATTTTACTGAACAATAAAGTTTTAGAAATTCCACCATTTGTCACTTTTCAAGAGCAGGTCTTAAACCCATCTGCAGGGCAGTGCAGTAAGTCTCTCATCGTTGCGATTTCTAAAAGACCATTGTGTTCTCTGCATGATCTTCCAGTGCCTTACAATTTAATTCTTCTGAACATTTACTCGTGCAAAACCAATAGATGGTTTTTTGAAATTTATTTACTCATCTAACCGGGCCTCTCTATCCTTTTAATAATCCTTGTTCTAACAGGTCCAGCATGAAGATGATCTTCCTTGCCTGTAAACATAAACTCAAAGTAGGATCTGAATAACTTTCCTATTACTTTTAGGCATGTACCTATTGCAGCATTTACAGATCCACTTATCTGTTTCTTATTCTCCTTGTGCTCCAGAGAACAATAAGCCCTTTGGGTTGTATTCAACTGTTTCTGAAACTTCAGTTCACCCTGGACATTGGCCTGCCTGATACTCTTCTACGCATCCATGCCTCTCCTGCGTGCATCTGGGCTAATGCCTCCCTACACGCACTGCTGTAGATGATTTTATCAGAGGGCTTGTTTTTGGCTGCAATACTAACTTTAGGTACCACATTTCTCTTCTTAACTATGCTCATTTGTGATTAAGTTGTTAGAAATTCTACTTTTCGTAGATTCCCTCTTGAGCCACATGAACTTTTGACTTCACTGACCATGGAATGAGGCTTGTCCTTGTTAAAAACTCCAAGCAACGTATTTCCTAAAGTCCAAGATATAGTCTTGAGTGTCTCCTATGATTTTTTCTACTTAATATCTCAAATGATTTGACTATTTCCTACAAAGTTTCCTATCGCATCTCTATCACAAAACAGTTCTTTCATAATTTGGTCCAGAATATTGTTTTCTTCCCCAGCTTCTTCATCTTTCTGAGGTGTCAGCAAGTCTAGAATTTATCAGATGCCCTGCCTTTTGTAGAGTAAGACTTCAGCAGACATTCCGACGGGTGTATTTTCCCTTTTCTTCAAGGCCAGTTTTGTAATCTGCATTCGGAAACCTTTATCCGTATCCTCTGTCTCGTCTGTTGGTCTGTAGAATACTTCAAGAATAATATCACTTCTAATTCTCTTTTATCTTATCCTCCCCGAGAGGAAAACTTGCAATGTCCATTCTTTGTGCAGAACGGCAAAGAACGTTTTAAGTCACAGCTGTCACCTGGGTTTCCATGTGTTGCTGAAAGTCTGAAGGCTCAACAGAGAGGGAAGGCAAGGGCCAATAAAAATATATCTGCTGACAAAGCAGCAAAGGCATCACTTGGCATTTTCTTTCAAAAGTCCCCTGTACCCAATGACACAGCCTCTGTCCAAGATCATATGAAACCATAAACTTATTTAATGAAAGTAGAATTATTGGAAATATGATGTAGAGAAAACAGCGTGATTAAGAGCAGGAGCTTTGAAGCCCTGAGCTGACCTGACATTGAATCCCAGCTCCAGTGCCTACTAATTGTGTGCCATCGATATGATCTCTAAGTCTCAGATGTTCGCATCTATAAAATGGGTTTATTACTAGTACGTATCCCATGGGTTGCTGTGAAAATTATTTTTAAAAGGTTAACCACCGTACCTGGATCTCAATATATTTACTTATTTAATAAAAAAAAAAAAAAAATCAACAAGGACTCAGAATGTGCCAAGAAATATTCTAGACATTGTTATCACAACAGTGAACGGGTATAACAAAATTCCTGACGTCATCAGCAGAAAGTCAGGTACAGACTATAAAGTCGTCCATACATTGCGCTTGCATAATTATTGACAGCAGTAAATGCCCTGAAGTCAATGAAAACACATAAGACAGGAACCAGAAATTGTGCAGTGGAGGGGGCTACTTTAGCCAGAATGGTCAGGGAAGACTTCTCTAAAGAGGTGACCTTTCAGTTGGGCCAGAATGATGAGAAATCTGGGAGAAACGTGTTCTAAACAGAGGAACGAGCAAGTGTAGATATTAATGAGCGACTTCTCCATACCTATGTTTCCCTTAAACAGACTTTGGCCAAGTATTTGATCTGATGTTATATTATCTGTTTGGGCAACATTAATTTTCATTTAAGAATGAGCAGATTCCTCTTGATCATTCTCTGTAATGCCATTCAATCAATCAGCAATATTTTAAGCTTTTGCAAAGTGCAAGTTGATGTTTTAGCATCCACGTTTTATCACTGAGAGACCGTGGCTGAATGCCATGTAGATGAATTTGACTCTGGAAAGCATGTCCCTTCAATTATATGGTAAATGCCTCTTTTTACACCCAACCTGCTGACTAAAATGAGAAAGCAAACAAATGAGATGAGTTGCAGGGAGGACACAGGAAGCCAAGAGAGCAGAGTATCTAATTGGAAGAGCACAGGAGAATGTTTAAAATAAGTTTCAGAATAGCGATAAGGATGAAGATGATGTTATCTCTTGGATAGAAGAAGCTATTAAAATACACCAGAGTGTTTTCAATCACTTAATCAGAAAGCCCTTTTCCTGAGAACTGTCTTTTGTCCGTGTGCCATGAACAAACATAAATATTTTGGATTTCCTGCATCCTTCACCCTGATAATGGGCTCTTAACTGTAAGCTCTTCCCACCTCAAAGAAAAAGTGAAAAACAATGATAAAACATGAAGGATAGATAGGATGTCTTTTCCAGATGAATGATTGAATCCCACTAAATAGTTTTTAGTGTTATTCCTTCCCTGGTTCTTGCTTTTTTCCATAGGATATTTTATGTGGCTTCTGTATATAATACATTATGCATCCTGAATTTAGAACATAACACATAATGTAAACATGTATACAAGAGCTGAATTTAGGTAAAACAAATAGGCTTTTTGAACAATTTCATGTGAATTTCATTTATGATGCCGCCTAACTGTAACGTTTCATCGTACATAAATTTTCACCTCATATTTAATATTTGAAAAATTCTTAAAGAAATAATTTTAAGATAATGTATTGAAATGTTTATTTAAGACTTAAATAATATTTTAAATTCTTAATATGAGTACCTGTGCCTATGTGTTTTTTAACAAAATAATTTACATTAAAATAAAAATACTTTAAAAAACTATGTTAACTGGCCTGTTGAGGAAAAAAGATTTAACCATGAATTTTTTAAGTTACAATTAAAACATAATTTGCAGAAAATTTCTTACTGTTATAGGAATAAAATTTCATGAGATGTTTACATCCTTATGAGATTTTAAATAACATTTTCTGGATCCAAATAGAGATGTGTCAATCACTTGAATCATAATAAACCAGAAGTTCTCTTTTGTGTTAAATAAATAAACCAAAGTGAAATTCTACTTGGGCAAAAGGTGAAATTAAGTTTAAGTGACTATATTCATGAATAAAATCACTATGAAGTACAATTAAATGCATTTTTGCTACTATTATAAATGACAAATTTTCCCATTATACCTATATTTTAATTTATAATTGGAAATGGAAATCCTAGTACTCAAATTGATCCCATCCAGAGTTGTACTTTGAAGTGTGACCTCAGAATTTGTGCAATAATATCAAATAGATGATAAAATTTCAGGGGAAATTGTGTAATAATAGGACTCCTGGAGAGCCCTTTACGTGCGCAGCCATGATTCTTGTATACCAAACTGGTTTTGCTTCGCATAAGGATATAATACCCCTATCTGTTTGAACCTCATGTTACCAAAGCACTAAAATACAAATCTGGCTTAATTAAACGGCCAAGACCAACAGAAAGGATCCAATCAATATGAATAATATTCCTGCTTCTCTCTCCAAAACAAAATAGACTGCTTGAGTGCTTTATGTTCAAGTGCAGCAAGCCAGGGAGTGCTGGGTGCCGTGTCAGATGATAATTCAAGGGTTAAAAAGGACAAAATTATCATTCACACACGAGAGAAGCTGCTATCAGCTCGCTTATTGACCTTATGTGTGCTCATGGGTAAGTTGCACTGTTACTTATAATAAGATGAGAAATGAATTTATCGGGATAAACCGTTAGAGGAATCTGATGGTCTCATTAGTAAGGTGGTTTCCTGGTCTCCACTACTGCCTCCCCTTGCTCAAGAAGCCTCTGCTAATCAAATGTGCTCCTGGAGAACTACAGCGGGATTTGGCACTAAATTTCGAGATAATGATGGTCGAGTAGGGCTTGATTTATCCCATGCTTTGCTTTTATTCTCTCTATTGATTCCTACAAAATAAAGATGGCCGTGCCTGTTATGGAATTCGAAATAATTGGAATCGGTGTTATTTACATATGATTTCATTTTTGCAGAAGTTGGGGAGTGGGTGGGAAGGGGGTGGCAGGCAAGGGGAGAAGTGTCCTTTGAACAGCTGCCTTTGGAAGAAACGTTCTGGTAATAAACTGCCTCCAGTGTTTGTCTAAAATAAAGAAATAAATAAATGCCGTGTCGGGTGAATCACATCAAAATCTCAAGACAATTCCAAGATGAACCAACTCGGAGAGTAAATGACCTCTTCATCTGGGTGATAAAGTTCCAGCCAAAATATTCTCTGGGCCCGAGACGTGATTCATTAGAAATATGTGCATGGTGGGGCGCTCCTCTCTCTATCTGGCAGAGTCCGGTCTGCACACTGATAAGAAGCAAATGCAAATGTCCTGATAAGAACTGAATGCAAATATTTATGATATGATATTCCCTGGGAATTATGTGCAGATAAAACAAAGTGTATTATTTTCCTGCTTCTCTTTCAGGTTTGCCAAAATGCCCTTTTTCGCTTTTGGAATTTGCATTTCTTCAAAATTGATTCGGCTTGCGTATTATGTTAAGCTATTTGTTTGCTAAGGATGGTAATTAGTTACTGTAATTACAGCAATGACAGTTGCTAAATTGTTTTTAAAGCATTACAGTGGGCCTGTGCCAGAAGATTGCAGTATTTTTTTGGATTTAAGCAGAGGCTGGAAAAACTCCCACTCTAGGGCCAGCATGGGATTTTCAACTACAAAGCTGCTTTTCCTGATTGAAATTTTTTTTTAAAAGTCATTAATTTGCATTGATTGCAAGTGCTAACTTTACATTTAGGTTTATTCACATATCACAGAAATATTAGTGATAGTGGACCTTGGCATAAGGGAGACGCAGGGGACACCCATCGTAAATAAAAGTGAAAGCTGATAGCAGAGGAAAAATGGTATAACTATTACTTGGAGCCTGTTAATTAAACTTTTTAGCCTGTTTTTAGATAAATTAAAAACAATTAAAAATGTTTCTCTGAAAGTCATTCCCAAACTTTTCCGAGCGCTCCTGGTTAAATGAGTAATGTGTAAAAGGAGAGTTTGGCCACGCTCTATTTTTGACATGTGGAAAGTAACAAAAAAAGGAGAAAGGTTATTTACCCAAATACTTCTTACAGATTTAGTTTAAAAGAAAATAATTGAGGAGGAGAGACTCGAGCTATAGTGCATGTCCAAGACGGTTCGTATGATTTATGTCTTATATCAACTGCGACTCAAAGGTTAAAGGCAGAGAATGCAGTTCTCTGTGCTGTCTGCTGTCCCAAGAATGTCTTCTAATATTATTTTCTAACGGAGAAAATTCAGGTCTAAAAAGTTCAGGTGCGCTTAAAGTTTGTTCCCAGCCACCTGAGGTAAAGAAATCCAAAATTTGAACGCATGCTTTAGGGTTGGAGGTTTTATACTCATATATTCACACTCACGAATGCTTCATAAATAATAAATACTACTATAGTTTAAATGTTGGGCTTTCTCCCCTGGAGGAAAGTTAGCTACCATTATAAGAATCATAATAGCCGCTAGCAT
Organism: Ursus arctos; assembly: GCF_023065955.2. NCBI lineage: Eukaryota > Metazoa > Chordata > Mammalia > Carnivora > Ursidae > Ursus > Ursus arctos. The sequence goes on along the minus strand of NW_026623078.1, from coordinate 55,432,137 downwards.
TTCCTGCTGTCATTCCACATTCCAGGCACCACATCAAAGGACTTTACTCGCATTCTCTCAACAATTTACGGTGCATTATTATTATCACCTCCATTTTACAGAAAGAGATACTGAGGCTTAGAGATGTTAGAACTAGACGTGGTCACACTTCTGGGAAATACTGAACATGGAATTCAAACCCAGGCAGCCGGAATCCACAGCCTGTGCTCTTCAACTGAGAGGATGTGACTTTGTATTCAAAGGTAAAAAACAAACAAACAGTGGAACAAAATTTTTAAAAGCTTTGACTTCCTCCTTTAATTGAAAGCTCACCTAAAAACTAAAGCACAGAGTCAAGAAGATGTCAAAAATTGGATTTTGGGGGGTGCCTGGGTGGCTCAGTCAAATGACCAACTCCTGGTTTCCACTCAGGTCAAGATCTCATGGGTCCTGGGGTCAAGCCCTGCCTGGGGCTCCATGCTTAGCGGGGAGTCTGCTTGCGAGTCTCTCCCTCTGCCCCACCCCCCACTCTCTCGTGCATGCACTCTTGCTCGCTCTCTCTACAATGGATAAATCTTTTTTAAAAAATTGAATTTTCATCTCAAAGCTTTTTCTCCTGACATTTTTGTCTATTTACTTTTATGGATATAAATATAATTACCTTGTTGATGACTCCAATAGTAATACTAGTAGTTTACGAGAAATTTGATTTTTTACAAAAAGTATTACCTCCTAGGATTTGACTGCTTTTATTCCAAAAAGATTCAACAAATTTAGTTTGTATACTTATCATCATTTGGGAACTATAAATCCCAGTTTGTGCAATATGGTTCTTATATTTATATGAATACAGATGAGATGGGTAAATGGGCATTTTATGGTTTTTTGAAATTGTTTTGAAAATTATCTCACCTTGTGCATACTTAGGTATGATGCTCATTCTATACAGCTACTTCATGCATAACCCCAAGCACATTCTGCAGTCTGAGAGGCAAGTATCTCATTTCACAGGTGTACACACACATACACACAGGCATCGATCAATGCAATTTACACAAGTAATCTCTAATTAATGTATTCAACCATCTCTCTTTATGAAGACATTCCCGATATAGTCTCACTCCTTCTAAGCTGGACATTCTCTCTCCAATTTTCCAACCCACACAACACTACATTTTTACCTTTTATAGCATTGATAACAAGACTCATGGTGCTTATATGAACCTGGCTCATTGTACGTGTGTCTTTCCTTGAGTAGACTAGAAGGTCCTTGAAAAGCTGGGTCTTTTGTATCTCCTGGATCTAGCCCAGACTGTTTTACATAGAAAATACTCAATGAAGACTTACTGAATGAGTAAGCACTGAACCCATTCAAACAACTATAAAATTTTGGTGATACACGAAATGAGCCTTTATTTCTCATGTGTGGTTCTAAAGGGCAGCTAGGGCACCTCTGCTTCAGGTTGGGGGGGTCAAGTGGGTCTGTAGCTCCTGTCTCAATTTGGGTCCAAGCTAGAGTGGTGCAGCTACCTAGGGCGTGTTTTTCTCATGATGAGAGTCAGAAACTAGCAGATGGGTAAGTGTAAACACATGGTGTCTTCTATGGCCTCCAGTCAGCACTGGCTCCTTTCACTTTCATCCACATTTCATTGTCCAAAACAAGTCAAGAGCCAAGCCCAATATCAGTGTGGGGCAAAATATACTTTTTCCATGGAGGTGTGGGAGAGTAAATGGTGAAAGAGGAGTAAATGTTTGCTGAATTAGCATATAATCTATCACAAACTGCAGATATTCATACAGTAAAAAGTATAGCCGATTACCCTTCCTTTAATGTACAGCATCTAAAACAGAGAAGAGAGATGGATAATTGCCTCATTACCAAGACCCTGAAAAATATTCCATGATTTCCACTGATAATTTTTAGTTCAATAAACTGACACGAATTTTCTTTGCCAGTTCCACATTAATACAGTAAGCTACAGCTTGGTGCTTTTCTCATTTTATTGCTTTGTAGTCTGGAGAAGTAATCAACCCTCTTCTTCCAAACTTGTAGACCGTTAGTCGATTGTTCCTATATTCTTTCCTCTAGGCTGACATTTCTTTCATCTCCCCCCTCTATATTTCACTTGTCAAACCATATCCTACCTTCGTGGCTCTTCTTTGGGACCCTCCCCGATCCATTTAGAGCCAAAAGCTATATCAGAATTTCTTCTTACCATCGATCAATCAAAACTGGAAAAGGAATCTTATTTCCTTAGAGAAAAATATTAACAAATTCCCAGCTGAAGAGAAACATATGGGTTACACCCCCACTCCCACATTTTCCTAACCCCCACTCCAATCTGCAAACATATCAGAGTCAATTTGACTAAACTGTATTGGATCAAAGAAGAGCTCCAAGGAGTGTGAAGTCAGGCTTCAAATATCAGCTAAGCACAGTTTGGTTACAGAAAGGAAAACATCCCTCCTGGAGTGAGACATCTTTCTTGTCCAGACGTTCAAAGAGTGTTATTCATTACGAAGTTTATGGTACCCACACTGGGAGCACAGTTCATTACTTCAGAATTCCTGCCCAGTTTACAAGGAAGGTCTCCTGTCAGCTGCCTAGTCCTTTCCACGGTGGATTCTGTCTCAGTGAATAGAAAATCGATTGTTAGTCGCTCTCTAGCTGCATTTGGTCATATGGTGACTGTAAACACTTATCCCAGACCTGAAACTTTTAAAATTTTCATTTAAGTTTTCAAATCAGAAGAATAATTTATTTTGTATTCTAGAAAGTAAGATTTAATCACACTTCCTTCATTTAATTCACCTGCTTAAACAAATTCCACTGGAATAGAGAAAGTTGACGTGTTAATATCAATGTACAGAAAAAATCATACTTTGGAACACAATTTAGTGTAATTCATAGTGAGAGGAAAAGAAATGAAAGGGCATCCAAAATCGTGACTTATCTCAGTAATTCACGTGTTCAAGTTCCAGATCACAAAATAGGGACCATATGGTATATTAGTCAGGGTTCTCCGGAGAAACAGAACCAATAGGATATGTAAATATATAGAGAGAGAGATTTAGTTTAAGGAATTGGCTCACACAATGAGAGGGCTGGCAAGCCTGAAATCTTCAGGGCAAGCAGGAGACCCAGGGAAGAGTTGATGTAGCTTAAGTCCCACAGTGGTCTAGAGACAGAATCCCCCCTACTTAAGGGACCTCGGTCTTGGTAAGGATGGAGCCTGCCCTCATTATGAAGAGTGATCTGCTTTACTCAAGGTCTTCTGATTTAAATGTTAATCTTTTCCAAAAACAAAGCAAAACAAAACAAAACAAAAAAAAAACAAAAAAAACAAAACCCTCCATAGCTGTAGGTAGACTGGCTTTTGACCAAATATCTGAGCACTATGGCCTAGCCAAGCTGACACATAAAAGTAGCATCACGTGGCTTACAATTATCTTTGTTCATCACTCACCTGACCAATAAGCATGTACTGAACCCCTACTACATACTTGGCTGTCTTCAGTATTCCCGGGAAGGTTGGAAAATCAATGATTCTGAATTATTATTCAAATATTGATTCTTAGAAACATAGACGAAAATAGATTCGGAATTATACCTAAATTGGATCTCCCCTAAAACCTGAAAGAAATTAACACAAACATGCAAAAAATAAATCAGGCATGCTAAAAGAAAGCTACCAAAATCTACCCAAACAGGATATACCCATTTTGCAGGCATATTACATCATATTACACAGGATAAAAGCAGGAGATATTTACTTAGCTAGTGGAAATACCAACCAGCATTTTGTGGGCTGGGTAAAAATGCTTCTTGGATCACATGTTTTTTATAGAGCTGCTTGCATTAAGTCACTGTTCACCCTTCTAAACCAAATCATGAGTCAATCGGTCTCTTGCCTCCTAAGTTTGGCCTCTCCATGTACCACACTGAATTTGAGAAACAGACTAAGTGCTACATAGAGAAGGGTAACCTATCCTGATGTATCTTGACATTTATGAAAAAGAAGAAATCAGAAGGTAGCATCCTAATTCTGTGAAAGCTCATTTGACTTTCCCACTCAAGGCTAGATGCAAGTCCATATATCAATTATATGTGAAATGTTGCTTTAGAAGCTGCTTCTGGCATTTTATGAACTCACAGACTTACATGGCCTCTCATACAGGACAACTGCCTAGACCGTGAGGACACCAGGCGTTTCAGGCACAAGCCCCTCGGGAAATGCAAAACAATTCAGGGGGCCTCCCATTCAGCACAAAGTGTTTCTTATTCACCAAAGAAATCTCACGTTGTTTGAAAAATTGTGATTCCTCTCCATTAAAAAAAAGCTTGCATATTCAGACCATTCTAATTGTAATACATGTTCAAGCTTAACATCATCAGTTTCCATAGGATTGTATTAAAATCCCAGAAAATACGGGGCGCCTGGGTGGCACAGCGGTTAAGCGTCTGCCTTCGGCTCAGGGCGTGATCCCGGCGTTCTGGGGTCAGGCCCCACATCAGGCTTCTCCGCTGGGAGCCTGCTTCTTCCTCTCTCACTCCCCCTGCTTGTGTTCCCTCTCTCGCTGGCTGTCTCTATCTCTGTCGAATAAATAAATAAAATCTTAAAAAAAAAAAATCCCAGAAAATAGTGGCCCTAGGTCTTCTTAGCGCTCATAATTTGCACCGATTGCTCATCGGTACCCGCAACTGCCATGGGGCTTGCTGGGCCTGAAAGTGGCCATAACTGCCGGAGCAGACACCATCAAGTGTCTCAGCTCTCCAGGAAGAGTTCCCTTGCTCCCCGTAGCATGCTGTTCCACTTTTATTCACTTGATTTTTTTTTTAATTGAAGAGTAGTTGATATACCATATCATATGAGTTTCAGGTATACAAGACAGTGATTCAACATTTACATACATTACCAAATGATCACCATGGTTAAGTCTAGCTACTATCTGTCACCATACAAAGTTGTTACAATATTATTAACTATAGTCTCTATGCTGTAGATTACATAACAGTTTCAGGACTGTTGTATAGATGTTAGGAATTTCCTGTCATATCTTCCAGACTTGTTTTCTATTTCATACGTGTGCATGTGTTAGTGGCTGAAGGTTTGTGCCACCCCCCCCCCCGTATCCTACCCTAAAATTCATGTGTTCAAATCCTAATCCTCAATGTCACGGTATTTGGAGGTGGGGCTTTTGGGTGGTGATTAATTCATGAGGGTGAAGCCCTAGTAGATGGAAATAATGCCCTGATAAAGGAGTCTGCTGAGAGCTTTCTCAGTCCTTCTGCCATGTGAGAATACAGCAAGAAGGCAACTGTCTATAAACCAGGAAGCTGGTCCTCACCAGACATGAATTTTCTGCTGCCCTGATTTTAGACTTCCCAGCCTCTCGAACTGTAAATGTTTGTTATGTAAGCCAACCAATCCATGGGTATTTTTGTTATAGTCTGAACAGATTAAGATAATATGTGTATATGTGTATAATACATATGAATGTGTGTGTGTTTAATAAAATATTCAACTAAAATTAATTGAATGACTGCTATGCTTTAAGATACTTTCCAAACAGTGACAGTCTAATGATTGATCAAAAATCATAATCTTAGTTCTCATGAAATTAAGTCTAATGTAAGAGAGAGAAAATAAAATTTAGTATATTTAAATTTCTCATAAGCCATCTGAAAGAGAAAGAATAAATGCTAAAAATGCATTTAACAGGAGAAGCTAATTTAGCCAGGGGAGTTAGACTTCCCGGACAAAGTGATATATCAATTCCGTCCTGAAATGTAAAGAATAATTGTCAGTTGATAAGGAGAACAGAGGTAGTGTATTCCAGGAAGTGGGAACAGTATAGGAAACACACATATGAGAGATACACGAAAATATAATATGTTCTTCAAGGACATTTTAGGTCATGGGAATAATTCTAGATTTGACCCTAGGTACAAAGGAGAATTATTGCAGGGTTTTAAACAGGTGAGTAACATAATAATATCTGCATTCTTAAATGACCATGTTAGCTGCAATATGAAGAATGATTTTGAGGAAAGGAAAAATGGATACTGGGAGGCCAGTGAGGAAGTTAAGGTAACACTTCAGATAGACGATGGTAGCAATAGCAATAGAAACAAAACAAAACAAAGCTAAATAGATGTGACATGTTTGCTCTCGGTGAAGTTAGCTATGACTAGATCATTTCTGAATGAGGGTTTAATGCAGAGGAAGATGCTAAGGGTGGCTCCCTGGATTCTAGCATGAGCAACTAAGATGGAGAACACTGAATGAGGATCGATACTACACATGATGACTTCAGTTGAGAAAATGTTCAGTTTGAGAGGCCTGTGAGCTATTCAAGAGGAAATAAGGAATAGTTGGTTAAGTACACAGTTCTAGAGGTCGTTGAGACATATGAATTATGATTAAAAATTTAGAAGCCATCAGATAATATTTGAAGGCAGGACAAAGGATTAGCTCATGTAGAACAGATTAAGGAGAAATAAAGGTCCAGAGAATCTCTGTAAAATTTAGGTAGAGAAGGAAGACACTCAGAGGGGAAGGAAGAAAAAAACAACACAACATAACAAGACAGTGTAGCAACCCAGAAGCCAAGGGAAGAGTATTTTAAAAGAAGTGACCAATCATATCAGATAATGACAAGAAGCAAAGTAAGGGTAGTTGATGACATGGCATGTTACCAGATCCCCCTTCCAGGACTGAACGCTTCATTCCTCCAACTTCCAGGAGTGCTGGTAGCAAAGAGCTCTTAGCTGACCCCTCCCTGAGAATTGCACTCAACCAAAGAGAACGACTTTGCTTGTCTGTGCTCTCTTCTCTGGATGGCCAGCACCAGACAACTTAGCAATGAGGGGAAAGAAAGGTCCCACTCTCACCTATCAGAACAACTCTGAAGGGCCATGTAGCCCCAGCGGTCTCCTTTAGGATTGGATGCAGTCTTTGTTACAGCTGCAGCCCAACTTCTCCCTCTGCCCGATCTTGCTTCCTTCACTCCTCTACTGCCGTTGATCCTGGCGGTATTCCCTACTAACCTCCCTCCAGGCAAATCTTTATTTTAGAGTCTGTTTCCCAGGACACTGACCTTGCACAGTAGGATAAGTACTAAAGAAAGTGTCCATTGGGTTTATCAACGTAGAGGACATTGGTAATTTTAGTAAGAGCAATAATTTTCAGAAACTGAGCAAAATGATATTACGATTGTATTGTATTCCGTGGTAGAAGTGGAGTACAATGTTCAGTTGATGGCATTTAAGATCTTTAAAGTTTCATTATTGTAAACCATGTTGTGATGCATGCCCCTCTATAGACTTTTTTATGAGTATAACATTTCAAATCTTGAAAAACTTACCTTGCCCTAAGCAACACTGTAACTTCTAGACAATGTGTCCCAAACCAGCCACCTTAAAGCAAAAACAAGGGGGAACCCACTATCTTTTTTTTTTTTTTTTAAGATTTTATTTATTTATTCGACAGAGACAGAGACAGCCAGCGAGAGAGGGAACACAAGCAGGGGGAGTGGGAGAGGAAGAAGCAGGCTCATAGCGGAGGAGCCTGATGTGGGGCTCGATCCCATAACGCTGGGATCACGCCCTGAGCCGAAGGCAGACGCCTAACCGCTGTGCCACCCAGGCGCCCCGGGAACCCACTATCTTAACACAGATCTCTCAGATGCTTTTGTTTGTTTCCGTTCTTGAACTTTCAGATTCTAGTTTAAATCCACCAAACAAATCAATGTTTTCTTTACTTTCTTAAGAAAATCAAACACTTTTATTTCCCTTGGATGATTTAATTTTATATGACTAAAAGCTTATTTAAGGAAATACATCCTCAGTGCAACAACCACACCCAGGATATAGGTACTCAAATAGTTATTTTTTTTTTAAGCAAAATATAAATACAGTTGCTTTTGGGCTTTGTCTTTATCACTTTCTTTCCTTTACATTAATGAAGGTGCAGAACCTTATATATCACCCTTAGTTGTTCTGCTTCTCACAAAAAAAGAGATCACAATTAATGCCTAATATATACCAGTGCTGTGTTATGCACTTTACACGTATTATATTGCTTAATACCCACAAAAATGCTACGTAGTCTGTATAGAGGAAATTTGTCTATAATTGTTTCTTTGGCTTCTCATGACCCATGCATGAGGATATTTTATGAATTGAAAGACCAGACACTCAGCCAAGCATGGCCATGTAACCAAGGCTCAGCCGGCTAGATGCTCCTGCCTGAAACTCTGGGTTTGGAGAGTGTGACCGAAGAAGTCAATTACACCTTCAAGTTCACTGAAAGGGTGGAAGGGGCACCCTAACTAGGCTATTCCCACGTAGGACTTAGTTGTGTTGCCCCCTCCAGCACAACATGGTTCCAGCCCTATTTCTGAGCTCAATACCCCCGACTTCTGTGAACTCTCCTTCTCATAGATGCCCTTTTTTGCCTAAGTTTGCCATCAAAACCCTGACTAGTAAGCAAGTGCAGTTGTTACCTATATGTTACAGATGAGGAAAATTAAAACTCAGAGAAGTGACACGACATACAGATCTGTCAAGATTCGAAGCTGGTGATCTTAACCAATATTCTACCAACGTCGCCTTTATTTACCTTATTCGTTATGTTTGATTCTTTGTTGCTAGACATATTTTTGTGGCCCTGTATTGAAAAGCAAAAGATCAATACATAGAGCTGCATGTAAAAAAGCCATACATACAACAGATCATCTTTCTTTATAAATATCTGGAAACAGGTATCTACTAACGTTAAAGAATCATGTATTCAATCCCTTTTTTCAGCTGGCTTTAATTTGCTGATGACAATTACATTAGATCTTATTGAACACATGTAGAAATTTGGATTTTACAATACATAAAACAAATCAGGCAAAAACAGCTATGGCAAATTTGTCTCTAATTATTAACAGAGCTTTTTAGACCCATGGCTAGTTTCTACTGCATCATGCAGGAGCGCACATGCTGCCAGAAAAGCCTCGGCTCTCTCGTTCTCAGGGACATTTGTAGCCCTAGGTAGAAAAACTGAGTGACTTGGGGCACAGGTGGTGTGTTCATCTCCAATCCCCCTATAAGGTCATGGCTTTGGAAAGGAAGAAAGAGGACCAGCTGGACACGCGGATGGTGCTGAAGTTCAGAATTTGTGCTCAGACCATGGCTTACAGTGTGAAAACAATGAGCTGTAGGCAATGGCTTCAGTGCCATGTCTTCTGAAGACAGGGAAAGATGACTCTGGCAGCAGGCTGGCTGAGCCAACCAAGATGACCCTGATCAGAAAGGGGGAAGGAGAAAAATTCACTGATCATACTCTCAAATTACTATCATGCAGGTCAAAAATGTATTAAAGAAAATGCAATAATGTTAGAAAGACTATATCTCCATTTTCAAGAGTATAATGCAGGAGGAGATTTGGAGCAATATTTAGATCTCATATATCTTATATTAAATTTACAAAGAGTGAGTTACACTATACAACAAGTCTTAATAAATTTAAAAGGGTTGAAATCATACAGAATATGTTCTCTGACTACAGTAGAGTTATTAGAAATCAACAGCAGAGGGAAATTTGGGAATCCACAAATATTTGGAAATTAAACAACAGATTTTTAAATAACCCATAGGTCAAAGAAGAAATTACAAGGGAAATTAGTAAGTATTTTGATCTGTATGAAAACAAATCTACAGAGAATGAATAATAAAGTGAACTTGAAATATTAATAAAGCAACATCACAAATAATAGCTTGTGTTTTGAATGTTTACTATATTGTCTGGTATTTTGCACACATTCTCTCCTTTAATTCTCCCTGCAGCCCAACGAGATAGGTACTATCATTATCCCTTTCCAAAAGATGGGGACGATGAAATTTAGGGAAGCCACACACTAACGCAGTGGTGGGGTAAGTTTTCAACTCAGGTGTGTCTGACAACAAAATCTTTTTAATCACTAAGCTATCCTGCCAACACAAGATTAATGTGAACTGTGATAATTGCTTGATTTTGCTTAAAACCTAGTAATTAATTGAACATTAAGCAGTATAAAGGGGAGCGGCATTTTGTTTCAAGAAGGCACCCTTGGATTGGAAATCCACGTTCCCGTGCATGAGACTATGCAGAAGAGCGCTTCAACAAGAATAAGGGGAAAGAGGCAGAAGGCAGTTTGTGGGTACGGATTACCCACCGCCCAGCAGGAGGGAAGATAGGTGATTTACCGAGACTCATTTCAAAACCCTCACAAAGGAAAGATGGGGGAATGAACAACCACAGCTCTTGAAATACAAAGATGAATAAGGCTGACTCTGTAGCCCTAATGTGCTGACAATCTGCGAGAATCAGACAATGAAGAGGAAAATACTAGTGATTTCAATAGGGTTCCCCGGGAAGGAGAGTCTGGGATGTAGATTACTGTTCAGGAAGTTTACTGCGCAGTGCTCTCCAGAGCACCTGTGAGAGAACGAGGACAGCAGGATTCACCCAAATGTCAGGTCGGTAAGATCTTTATCCCTCTTCAAAAGATGTGGACAATGAAACTTAGGAAGCGGTGGAGTAAGGTTTCAGCTCAGGTCACTCTGAAACCCAAATCTTGCTTTCAATCACTACACAGACAATCATGTACATAATGACTGATAATTTTCACTTTTTGTAACCTTTCATTCTGTGTCGCTAAATGTTTGAAAGTTCTTTTTACATGAAACCTGAATCTGGGTCTTTTAAGCTTTAATCACTGTATTTTCGTTTTTCTACCTCCAGAAGGTCTATAGAATGTAAAATCCTCCTTCTTCTTCAGTATCATAGAGTTCCAATTATTTGAGGCTACCCTTCAGGTCTTCCCTAGATAGTATCTGGCTAAACAGGGACATTTTCTCCTGCCTTTCTACACCTCGAATGCTCAACTCCAGACTTGTTACCTTTCTGGTTCTCTCGTTGGTTGAGGCACAAATGGATGATACCCAGTTCAGGATGTTGCGGTGGGTCAAGCATGAAGGGACCACTCTGGCAATAAGACCTGCCCAGTAACGGGTGGCAGGCCCTATAGGTAACCTTGGGAGGAAATCTAGTCCATAAGACACAGCATCCAGATAATTGAGCAATAGGCAAGATCTAGAGTGAGGTCTTAAACTATTAATGAAGTAGTTACTGAGCATAGGGAAGGGGAGCTGACATTAACACATCAGGGGTGCCCTCATAGACTAGAAGGAAGAAGATTTAAATTTTAGAGGCCTTCAAAAATTTCACGAAAAAAAAAAAAACATGAAGATCCTCTCTGCAACTGGACATTTTTCCTACATGATAAAAGTCTGAAAACCAATTAAGAGGAAGTTGATTTCTGAGCACTAAGGAATTAGCATTTGTCCCACTCAAAGAATTTATAGAACAACTACTACCTAAAAATTACATAAAGCAATGCACACGCATTTTTAAAATGCCATATTAGGTCAGAATAGTATCCATCCAAAACACTTTTCTGTCTTTGGAACTGCCCCTTTGAAATGTGTTCCTAGAGATGAAAGTTTTATGAAGTTCAGTTTCAACAGCACTGATAAAAGAAAAAAATTGGTCATGACAAGGACAGACTATTGAAGGCAAAGAATCTGATGACAGCTCTAAAATTTCATAGTTCAAATGAATTTTTCTCCTATTTATGTTACCATTGGAGATTAAATATATGAAAAACCAAATGTAAAGTTCCCCAAACTCTGTGTGATTTTTAACCCCCTATGCCAAGGTAATCACTCTAAGTTCCAGGTTTGTATATCCAGCTAGCTATTGGACATTTCCACGTGTATGTACCGTAAACATCTGAAACTCACTGAATTCAAGGATAATGATCACATTATCTTCATGTCCAAACCTGACCTTCCTACCAGGTTTCCTATTTCTATGAATATTGCTGTATACCAAAAGCAAAAACATTCTCTATTTCCCACATTCTCAACAACACTTAGAGATCTGACATCCTTACCATTCTCTTATTGAGTCTTATTCTCTGTATTCCCCCTGCTGCAACTTGTTGACTCAGCCCTCATTTTCCACATCTATGTTATATCCATAACTACAGTCTCTTCACTGCTTTTTCGGACTTGTTTCTGGTTTTCCTCCGGTGTTCTCACCAGAGTGAGGTTTTAAACTACCGGTATGACCCCACAACTTCTTCAGTGGCTTTCACTGACCCATGAAATAAAGTTCACATTCTCAGGACACCCAAAGGCTAGTTACCCTGGCCCCTCTCCAGGTTACCTTTCCAATCACATCTGCTACCCCTCCACCTTACAATCTATGCTGAAGCTATTCTAGAATATAAATGTTCCTGGAAATATCTTGCCTCAAATGGCTGTTCCTTTGAATGGAACATACTTTATCCTCTTCTTTTACCTGGATAGTTCAGGTTGTCCTTTAAGACCAACTCAGCTTAAGTGCCAACTGGCAAAGAAGACTAGGAAATGTAGTTTGTAGACCAAGATTATAGTACAATCACTATTTCTACTTTGACTTCTTTTAAAATTGTTCAGTCCTCTCCACCTCCAAGATAAGCAATGTAATCACAAGGAAGTTGGATTTTAACAAAAGACAGAAATAAACATTCATTCCTGGTAGCTTTTATTTTCTGCTCTGCAAAAATACCGAGGTAGGGAATTATTAAGGGCTTTCCTCCCCTCTTGAAATCATGTGGGAGGGAGCATTACAAAGAATACTGTATCTCAGAAAATCATCCTTCCTAGTGGCACTAATGCAAAGTGGGAGAGAAGAGTCAACATAGGATTTAGCAAAAGAAATTATAATGACACCTTTGGAATGTCTGCATGGCCTGTAAACCAACGCCTCCTTCCTTTTCTGGGAACTACTCCCAGCCCTGTGAGGAGTGGGATTCCAGGAGCCATATTTGATTCTTGATACTCCAGAAATGGAAATCTTATCATAAAGGTTGAGGCAACTGACATCTTTTCCCTACGAATTTGAATTGAGACTTAATCTGTAACATATGAACTCAGGAGTTGTGGGACAGCTGTGTTTTCCACCATAACTCTGAAAAGCAGAAGAAGCTGCTTTGAAGAAAGAGGCTATGAGAAAATGAAGCAGACACACAGAAGACTGAGAAAGAGAGGGAGAGAGAGAGAGAGAGCGCACCTTGATTTACTAATGCCTTCCAGTTTTCATTTTTATTTCTTAAGACCTAGTCAACTTTCATGACCTTAGATTCTATGTAATCATAATAATACCTCTAAAATTTGTTTATTTCTGTTACTTGCACAAAAACAGATGCAGAAATAATTGGTTATAGTTTCAGAACTTACAAGCCTCAATCTCATTCCTTCCTTTAATAAACATCTTTTGAGCGTCTTCCGTGTGTCAGTGTTATGCTAGACACAGGGGCTACCAACATGTACTCATCATTGTCCTTGAACAAATCTCTAAATCTAAGCTTCCGTTTCTCTTCTATTTAACAAGGAGACTAACGACAACAATGGCAATATCAGACTTGGGCAAAGTTCTAATGAGGCCATAGACATGAAAAAACTTTGGAAACGGTTAATACTAAATGTATATTATTCTACATTCAGTCTGACGTAATTCTGGTTCTCCATCTTTTTGGTCATTTTTATAATTTCTAGGAGGAGAGTATCCCGGTTGGAGTTTTATCTTGAAAAGCTGCTCTTCCTAATAAGGCATGTTACTGACATATTTCTAGGCCAGTTGACCCCAGATCGTAAGGCTGCACTAGTGCACATGTGAGTCTTCTGGGGTCAAGGACACAAAGGTCATCAAGGTAAGACACCGAAGAGAGTTACCAGTATACCTGAAACTAATATTATACTGTATGTCAACTGACTGGAATTTAAATAAAAACTTTGAGAAGAGAAGAAGAAGAAAAAGAAAGTTAACAAACCTAGCTTCATTCAGGTCGAAGCCCCTTGCTAGAGGCCCCTTTGCTCGCTATACTTGTTTGCTCGCTAGCCATGTTTCTCCCCTTCAGGCCTACCAAATGAGATGTCTGCATTTCCTTCCTCATTCCACTCGTTGTAATTTCCGGCCCAACTTACATATTGATGCCATATGTACACACACACACAGATGTATGTACGTATTCATATGTAATATACTTAGTGTTAAGCTAAATTCTCCTTACCAATAACGAAGCAAGTAACCTTTTCTTGTTTTCTAGGTTCTGTCCCTCCCTCAAGTACAAAGTCAGCCCAGCACTGACTAACAAGTTTCTCTGAGAACAATTTTCCTCAAGAGCTGTACCAATCTGACCAGTCATATATCAAAACTTCCTGAATATTCCTTTTCTTCCCCCTTTACTCTTCTACTTTCGTATACACGGGATTTAAAGTCATTTCTTTCATTAATTTTGTGGCGCTGTCTTTCTATCTATATACCACTCTCTTGTTCAATGAATGAAAAGAAGCACAGGGTTTTACTTATGGCAGGTGATAGTATATATTTAACAAAGGAATAGGTAAGGTTATAGTCCGGTGCTACAACTTTGTTATGTGATTGGTTAATGAAAAGTCTGAAGCTCTAATTGAATTTGAGTTTATTTAAGAAGTCCTCGAAGATTCTTGACTCTAATATCATTAGATGTGTCTGAATCTCTGTAAAAATGCGATTAAACAGTACTAGTATAGTATTATTACCAATGTATACCCTATCCCACATGTCAGTTTCTTCAAATATCACCCTAAAAGTTAAGAGTAATCAAAGAGCAAATCAAGTGTTCACTAGGCAGCTAAGCAACATACTTACTAATGGCTTAGTTCTTTTCTAAGAAGGTTATCAGTCTTCACTTTTCTTTCAAGTCTTTTGACTTTTATCTATGGAATACGTTTTAGCCCCAGCATTAATGAAAAATACATAGAAGACTCATACAGATTTCAGATTACTAATCAACACACATAATTCATCACTAAGTACTAACCTAGCCTATCTTCTTAATGTATGACTTAGCTAAAACAAGAAAAACCGTAGTGTATATTAACTCCGAAGACCTACTACATCTCCAGAGAAGGATGGTTGTATACAATTTATTAACAGTAGGTTGCTGATTCCCAAATGGTGTGTTACTGATTATAAAACAATTTGACTGTGATCATTCTGCCGCAATGCTTAAAGCAATGCACATGAACAGAAGATGAATTCCTTTTTTTTTCTTTTTTTGAGTATGGTTAAACAGTACAAATGTAAACACTGAAAATTCCCCAGACTGATATAAAGCAAATATCACACTGGGTAAAGATTGTCCATATGGAACTTTGATGTGTAGGGAAAAGTTAAGTGCCACAATGTTACACTCAAGTTTACTTTCTGGAGAGCACATCAGAGGGGAGGGTAAGGCACAGTGTCTAGTGAAAAACTCTCTCATTCTATTTCCTCTGAAAGTACACAACCCCACTGGTAGATACTGCATAGGGAGATCTTTGAAGGCAAGAAAGAGGTAAATTGCTTCCAAATAAAAATGATTCTGTAAAATTTTACCACTGTTTTCTGGCAACCAGGTTACCGTATCTGGGTACCAGTGATGCAACTCTGCATCTCAGTCCCAGCACCCAAGAGAAAATTCAGCAGAACCATTGTTTTTCCCTGTGTAGATTCCTAGAGCCCTGATCTCTAGGCTCCTCCTCTGTCATCAGTATTGTTGGAGCCCTGGGTACCTAAAATGCCTGAGGAATCACCCACAAGATCAGAGAAAGCTGAGCAGGGAGGATGCTAGGTTTCTCACTGCTCTTCAAGTAGGACACCTCTAGTTTTGTGAGTTTTATATGTTTGCAGTTTGGGTTTTTTTCCCCACAAAGCAGTCCTCTGTCAAATAAGTTTGAAAGGTGCTGCTCTATATAAAACAGTTGAACAACCCAATACATGCCTTTGTTTGCTGGGGCCTCTAATGATGCGACCAGGGAGGAAACCCCCATTAATTTTTGCCTACATATCTATTGCAGCATTTATGCATGAATATATGTCTGAACCTTCCATCCTCTACAAGTTTGTAGCACCTTGTTTGTGATTTAGTCTATTTATTCATTTTAAAGATTCGTTTAATTATATTAGAGAAAGAGAGAGAGCGCAAGCAGGAAGGGCAGAGGCGGACGGAGAGAGAATCTCAAGCACACTCGGCGCTGAGTAGAGAGCCCAATGCGGGGCTCAGTCTCACGACCCTGAGATCACACCCTAAGATCATGGCCTGAGCCAAAACTAGAGTTGGATGCTTAACCAACTGTACCACCCAGGCACCCCGATTTTAATCTATTTCAATACATGACTTTCAAATGACTTGGAAATGAGAACCATCTTTCTACTTACAAAAAATACTGTGAGGGGCACCTGGGTGGCTCAGTCGTTAAGTGTCTGCCTTCTGCTCAGGTTCTGATCTCCGGGTCCTGGCATCGAGCCTCGCATCAGGCTCCCTGCTCAGCAGGAAACCTGCTTCTCCCTCTTCCACTCCCCCTGCTTCTGTTCTCTCTCTCGCTCTCTCTCTGTCAAATAAATAAATAAAATCTTTAAAAAAAAAAAAGAAAAATACTGTGAAAAACTTTTTTAAAAATAATATTTTGTGTTTTATTTTCCTATTTTCAAAAAGATTCTGGAACAGCAAATTATCACAAATTGGAGAAACAGCCTCAGAGTTTGAAGTCCCTCCAGCCTCCAAAAAAATTTTAATAGGACAGGAAAGATATTTTTTAAAAGTCTGAGGCACCCAAGGAGGAATTGTTTGATTGTAAGATGAGTGACTGTCAAGTCTGAAATAGTTGAGTGATTTTCACAGCTCATAAGAAGCAGAAATTAGAAACTGAGTTCTATGCTATTGAACAGTATCTAAGCTACACAAATGGGGAAGCTTCTCTGAGGAAAAGCAGACTCTTACTTCTACCACTTCAACTACTTGCAGCTCAGAGAGTCCAAATTTTGACCATATGATGTTTTAGTTTTATGAAAATTCCTTCTTCTGACAAGGGATGTGTTCTAGTACTTTCTTTCTCACTGGAGTAGCTCCATTGTCTTCCTTCTCTCCCCGGTTTGCCCAGGCATGAGGGACTATCCCTCTCTCATCTGCACCACCTCCCTTATTGTCCAGAATCATGAACACTGATCTGAGACCAGTGAGAAGTGTTGTACATTCACAGTGGGTCATGTAAGGAACTGAGCACAATCCCAGGACAGCAGCAAGCACCATTTCTGAAAGACAGTCAGGGATGCTGATAAGATGCTGTTGACAGGTTGTCTTCACTCTTCCACTATGAGAAGGATACTGTCTGAGCTCCTAGGCCCAGGTGGTGGACAGTCTTGCTAACAACGATCCATGCAGCTTGTGGATGCCAGTTCGGTTTACACCCACATCTGGGGCTCTGCCAACTGGAGGGGTATAACCAAGTCTTTAACTGACTCCATTTGTCTGAGGAGGCCCAACTGGCATTAGAAACTTTTGCAGACATTTTCTTTCTCTTTCATCCAATTTTCATGCTTGGAAGCCCAAGAAGCTTTGGAATGCTTTCCATACCTCTCTGGGAAATTCAAAACTGTCTCTTGCCTTCTTCTTCCCCAACTTAGAATTCTACCAAATCTGCTACATGGCATTTGCAATTATACTGTGGTTGCCTCCTCTCTGGGCCTCATAGCATATGTGAAATACAGATTCTCTTTCCTGTCAGGCAAAGAGTTGGACTGTCTATCACACTTCCCACATGGCACAAAGGAAGAAGTCTACCTTGAGGGGCAGGGGGCAGAAAGCACAGCCTTTCACACTGACACTATTTCATCCATACTCTTTTCTCTTTCCCCACCTCCCAAATTCAGAGGTTCTATAATGAGTTTGGGTGGGAGGCATGCGGACACAGAATACATCTGATTTTGATCATTCTTCCTGCTTTCTAAAACATTTTGTCTCACTTTTGCATCTCTCACCTTTTGTGTTACTCAGGATTTTCCAAAGAAACAGAAGAAATGGGACGTACATATATATGCACTGAGATTTATTTTAAGGAATTGGCACTCACAACTGTGAAGACTTGGAGAGTTCGAAATCTAATGGTGGAGGCAAGCAGGCTGACAACTTGGGAAAGAGTTTCAGTTCAAGTCCAAAGGCAGTCTTCCATGAAATCAGGAAGAGCCGATGTTGCAAAGGAAGTCTAAAGCAGTCTGCCTGGGAATGGTCAGCCTTTCACTCTATTCAGGCCTTCACCTGATTGGACGAGGCTCACTCACATTATGGAGGGCAATCTGCTTTACTTAAAGTCCAGTGATTTAAGTGTAAGTCTCATTCAATAACACCCTCACCAAAACATCCAGAATAATGTTTGAATGTTTTTCATCCTAATAGCCATTCCTTGGGGCTAGTGATAGACCTATTTCTTAGAAAGAGAAATTATGGCCATAGTTGGAGAGGAAGGGGAAAAGAAAAAAACAGTCTTGTTGATGATATTCTTTGAGCAAATATTTATTGAGACCTTCCATATACCAAGCACTTTTCTAGGCACTATGTCTCAAGTGATTATTCTGTCACATTAGTAAAAACATAATTCTTTTTTTCTTCTTAAATTGTATTCATCTTAAATCTGGAAGCATGCCATAGATCTATTATTTATTGTTTTAATCCAGTTTTCTATCTCAATTGATAGATTTATGCTATGAATTAATTCAAGTTCTAGATGTTGAGAGACCTTTATGCTCCCTAGTATCTATTTCCCTTCATTCCAAAACAGGACCTCCAGCTATAGAATGTTATTAAAAAACCAAAATTCTGCCCTAAAATATAAGACAGAATTAAAAATATATAAACTATGTTGAACTGCTGTTACTTACCTAAAGAGGTAAATTCTGGATTGCAATCTGGGTCTCTTTATTTTCTTTACTGTACTGAGCATTGGTAATGCATGATATTGTCCCCCTAGGAAACATCATGCCCAGTCTTTAGACTCAAATGCTTGCATAGTAAATTGCTCTGAACTACCTGAAAATGTATTTTATAAGTAATCTTTATAAGTAATTTCTTGAAATTGCATCTTTATTTGGGAGAAAATGGACTCCACCTAGATCAGATTTTGCTAATAAGTCTCTCACTGACCCTGCTCACTTTGGAAAAGTTCTACCTCTCTCTCCTATCAATAAGAAGACATTGTCTTTTCAGGGCTGTTAGAACAAAGAGATTGTTTTCCCTTCCTGGGAAGCCATCCAGACAGGATTAAGTGGCACAATCCTGTGGCCATAACGGAGACAAATGTGTGGATCATAGACAATGAATGAACCGACTTAATGCTTGGAGAGACCATGTCTATCACCAGTGAAAGAGAATGCCTGACTGTTCTCAGAGGAAAACGAAAGTAACCTGACCATTACTTACATCAAGAAAGTCTTAGACCACTTTCTACTATACAGGAACACTGAGGCAATGTTGGAGGAGAATTACTCAAAATATCTCACTGGCAAGGCTAAATCCATGCATGAAACTCTAATTACTTGTATGAACGGTTATTATAGAATAGCAATTTTCAAACATTTCCATTCATGACCTATAAAGCCTCCTTACTTAAAATCCCTCTATATGTAAAGCTTCTACTAAACAGATTGTGTGTTTTAGAAATAGGACAGTTTTGAACATTCATTTTTGACCTGTGTTCTTAAGTGGGTGCTTGGGAATTATTTGTTAAATTGCTCCAAAGCCCCTCATATTTTTCCCCTATGTTGTCATCTTTTATTGGAATTTCAACTCTTTCTTTTTTAAATTCTTCCTATTATTTTATTTTATTTTATTTTATTTTATTTTATTTTTTTTGAGAGAGAGAGTGCAAGTGGGGGCAGGGATAGGGACAGAGGGAGAGGGAGAGGGAGAGAGAGAATCCTAAGCTCCACGCCCAGCACCAGAGCCCCATGCAGGGCTCAGTCTCACGACCCTGAGAACATGACTTGAGATGAAATTAAGAATCAGACACTTAACCCACCGAGCCACCCTGTTGCCCATAAATTCTTCCTATTATTTTAAAGGAGAGATAAAATTATGAAAAGTTTCATGGATTAAGTGACATTTAAACTATACTTTGAAAGATACTAAACACAGTGTCTAGCAGATAGTAGGAGCTTAATAATTATAAATGAATGAATGAGATTTGATAGGCAGAGAGATAGGAATGAAAACTTCTGGGCGAAAGAAATAGTATAAGAAAGAGCTCAGAGCAGGAAATGACAAAGTAAAACTGAGACACAGGGACAGCTGAGATTGTGTTTATGATATACAAAGAGTAGACTATATGAACCTAGAAATGGATGTTTGTTGGGCCTGTATAATACAGGGCTTTTAACAGTCCCTCGAGGAATTTTTACATAATTTGACAGGCAATCATCAAAGAATATAAAAGTGGAAAAACTGAAAAATATTCCTAAATCTTTAACTTATTTCCAAATTTGCTCATGTTTAGTATTGTACATTGCAATGTATATCTGAAAATACTATGGAGTAAAATACTCTCTGGATGTTCTTAAACTCCAGTGTCATAACTTATCCATGCTGCCCAGCCAATGGTTTTTACTGTGCTCCTGAAATGTTTGTTCACTTGTTAAAATCCATGTCACAAATCTTCAGTGCAGCAGCTAATATTTTACAATCGAT
Organism: Ursus arctos; assembly: GCF_023065955.2. NCBI lineage: Eukaryota > Metazoa > Chordata > Mammalia > Carnivora > Ursidae > Ursus > Ursus arctos. The sequence continues at coordinate 55,411,539 of NW_026623078.1, read as the reverse complement.
CAAATAGTCTCAGATATATATTCCAAATATGTGACTTAATGAAAACAACATAAAGATTTATGCTCCATTTAATGTACTTAGCTAAACTCATGGGATTTCAAAAGAAGATAAAAAACAAAAGGCAACATGGGTTAATGCTTAGTTATCTTTTGGTTAACTTATATAGCTTAGCAATCGAAGAACATGAAAGAGGAACCTTTGATAAAACTCGGTGGCTTTTTAAAAACCATAAAAGGCAGCTGCTTTTCCTAGGAAGGACCATATTAACATTGGAATGTACAACTTTAAACAAAAGCTCTTGCTAAGCTTCATTTGTAATTGACAGCCAAGACACATTTTTTTTTTAAGCTAATGCCACTCAATGATGTTTGCAAAATGAACCTAGAATAGGATGAGCTCTTTTCCTTACTTATTATATAAATGAAACTTCAGGGTCTTTCTCCACATTTCTTTAGGAACTTTAGTAGTTGAGAAAGAGTGGGCATGAGTTTCTGGGGCTCATTGATGATAGGTGCAAACTTGATAGGACCTAAGGCATGACTAAATATTTGATGGACGTCTGGGAGTGTCCATTTTGTCTCAGAGTTCCTTCTGAAGACAATTTAAGCCAAATATCAAAGTGTTTCCATAATTTTCTCAAATATATGTCACCATATTGCTCAATTCAAAAGTTTCCTTTAACAGTATGATCTTGAAATACAACACTGCCTGCAACCCTGGAGCTCCATGAGGCTCTCTTGGAAGCTACCATGAGAGGGAGAACTGGACCACACAGGAGGACAAAATGGCAGAACTGGAGCTGTGCTAGAGTGTGGCAGATGGAGTCGGGAGAAAACACAGATAGTGGTTTGATACTGAAAGGGCACTGCCCAAGTTTCATGGAATTCAAAGGGCTGGGACAGGATAATGGTGGCTGATCATAAGACTTGGTCGTCAACTATCATAGCACTGGGGACACTTATTCACTAGGTACAGGCTTATCTATACCCTGGATTATAAAACCAATCCTGTTCTTATCTGGAGGAGTCAAAAGAAGCAAGGGACCATAACCGAACATTAGGTTAGATTTGCTAATTAGTCCCTGTGCAGCAGTTACTTAACATGACCTAATACATTTCCTAACCACCTTTGTCTACTGTATTCCCTAGTACCCTTCAAACTGACTTTCTCTAGGGACGTCTGGGTGGCTCAGTGAGTTGAGTGTCTGACTCTTGGTTTCAGCTCAGGTCATTATCTCAGGGTCATGAGATCAGGCCCTGCAATGGGCTCCACGCTCAGCAGGGAGTCTGCCGGAGATTCTCTCTCCCTCTCCCACTGCCCCTCCCCCACTAGGTGTTCATGCTCTCTCTCTCTCTCTCTCTCTCTCTCTCTCCAAAATAAATAAATAAATCTAGAAAACCCCCCAAACTGACTTTCTTTAGAAGTTCACCCAAGGTGCTTCCCATGAAATTAGATCTAAATTCAAGGTCTCTGTTAGAGATGCCTGATGTGGAAAAGGCAACCTGTCTAATGAGCCTCTAAGAATGGCCTCTTAGGAGCTACCTCCAATGCTGAATTCCACCTGTCTCACTTGCAGCCCTTCCCAGGCCCTAGGTGCTGCTTATTTTAGCCTTAGCTATTGCTGATTGCCAAGAGCCCCTGGATTTCCTGATGAGCTTCCCAAGTTCCTCACCTGGTGGTGTTGTCTTTGTCCTTTCTACAGGCTCTAAAGTTCATTGTCTGGGCCATTCTAAGGCTTATTAACATGCAGTCTATCCAGATGAGTGCTAGGCTCTCTGGCAAATATACAAATGATTAAGACAGGAACTGGTGCAATTAGAGAGAAAAAGTGCTATAGGGACTTCTGTGGAGATGGGACTGATCAGTGTTTGATGGGTATGAATTTCCTAATCACACAATCAATAAAGTGGTATCTATAAAAAACGTTTTAACATTGTTTTTCCAGAGCTTGAGCCCCCCTTCTAAGACAGAAAACTTAATCTAGTCACTTTCAAATAGGCTTATCAAATTCAGTATCATTTCCGTCATTTTGGATTTAAAATTCATCCACATTCAGTGTCTCCCAATCTTGCTGTTTTCCCTGGAATTGATGCAATGTTTTGGTGACTTATGTGAACAAAGACCATAAGAGAATTCTTGGTCTACTTCTCAAGGCTTGATCTACCTTGGCTCTGTGCAGACCTCATTCTCCAGTTGGATTCTTAGGTCTGACTTCTTCCACACAAGCACATTCTAAATCCTCATCTTGGCTTCCTCTGCTCTGAGCCTCCCTTGCTCAGCACTGCGACCCGTCTGCATACCCACCGGTGTACTCGCATTTGCTCAAGCATGCTTTCTCTATTTCTCTATCTCAACTAATTTGTGAACCTTTCTTATAAGTACTGGATGCTGTTGCTTTCTCCCACATCCTCCTGAGGCCACTCTCTGTTGTTCCTACATCACATCCCAATACGTTTTGTAAAGCCACCCCCTGGAGCTTTAGATGGGAGCAATGAGACCTCTCTTCCCTCTCCTCACCGAGTTTTACAAATCCATCTCGGATCGTAGAAATTGGCAAAATATAAATTCCTGCTCTTTTTCCTTTCTGTTCTCCTTTTGTTCCCTAGCTAATGGAATCTTTAGCTGATCTGAAGTTTTGGGGAGAGGGGATGAAGGACAGAAAGCCAATTGGGACCACATGTTTTCACATTTTTCTTGTCTTACATCTGAATCAAATAAAGAATTTAGCATCTTTATTCTCTGGTACTTTTACTGACAATCTGTAGTGTAATTAGTGTCCTCTAATTTAGCCACCTGAACCACGGATGCTTAAGGTCAAAAGAGATTTTTAAAATTCACGTATTTTATCATGAATTCTTTGGGAATTAAAAAGCAGCACTTTCTGGGGCACCTGGGTGGCTCAGTCGTTAAGCGTCTGCCTTCAGCTCAGGGCGTGATCCCAGAGTCCTGGGATCGAGACCCACATCAGGCTCCTCAACTGGGAGCCTGCTTCTTCCTCTCCCACTCCCCCTGCTTGTGTTCCCTCTCGCTGGCTGTCTCTCTCTCTGTCAAATAAATAAATAAAATCTTTAAAAAAAAAAAAAAAAGCAGCACTTTCTACATATAAGGCCCAGTCCTAGGTTCAGGATTATCCTGTTGAAGCGATTGTGGTAAGCTCCCTGGGAGAAATGGGATAGTCAATCTGGGTCTTAAAGGATGAGGTTCTGTTGCTAATGGATGGGGAGATTAGATGAGGGGAAAAGTTAAGGCTCATTAAATATAAGTCCTGTTCTACCACGTTCTTGTATATATGTGTATGTGTGTGTGTTCCCATCAGATTTTTTCTAATTTCATATATTTCCAATGACACTAGATGTTTAAAGAAAATTTTAAAAAATAACTTAGAGCCACTGAAGTGTTTCTCAAGTCTTATTCTTTGATTGCAGTATCATGAGCAAATGTCACTCTTATCCCTGAGCATTTTTCTTCTCTTAGAAACAAGATGGCACAAGATCATGCATTCTAATCTCTCCCTTAGCTTCTTTGATCTCTTTCTTGAAAGAGTCTGCTTCACTGTTTCTTTTCCTACCCCTTTTTTCTAACTGCATATCTCTCCTTAGATTCATTCCTTGGCCATTTGCTTTTCTTCCCCAAGAGATTTTCTAGAATTCCCAGGTTTTATCAGCCCACATGAATGATTGTTATTTCTGGTGCTCTTCCCTTCCCTGGTCTCCAGATTCCTCATAAATTGCCACTCAACATATTTATTTAGATGATTACGTGTTTCTTGAGTACCTACCATCTGCTACCTCTGTGCTAGAGTCTTGGGATTCAAAGATGAAAAGCAAAATCTCTCCTCGTGGTTACAGTAGAGTCCAAACAAGATATTTCCCATCCCAAACTCTCTTTTCTTTGACATTTTTATTTCAGTGTATAACATCATCATTCTCTGAGGCAAAAAACCAGGGTGGTCATTACTGACATCTTCCTTTCCTTTTTACTCCCTACATTGTCATGTCATCAATATCTCGGTATCTGATCTTGCCCTTAAAATTCCCATGACTACCACCTTAGGATAAGCGCAATAACTAAATAATTATCTAACTGGTCTCCCAATTCGGCTCCTGTGTCTGATTGCACATGTCCTGCATGATATTGTCAAATTCATTTTCTGAGTCACCATGATAGACATTTAGCCTGTGCTTGATACTAAATCTACTGCACAGCAAATATCTGTCATATTCGTATCTGTCCCTTGTATTCTGAAGACTTCCTATATTTGGAGAAGTTCCACATGACAAGTTCTGCTTTCCTAACATAAGAGTCAGACCTAAAATTCCAGCCTTCCTTGCAGCTAGGAAGCAGGCATGTGACCTGAGCTCCAGCAATCTGATATATCCACCTAACAGTTTGATTTGGAAATGAACGAGCTCTTTATGAAGTTTCCATGCTTTGTTGGCGCTAGTAGGGATTGAGGCATGTAATTTTTGGTGATGGCAGCAATAGTGATGTTGCTTTCCCAGTGATCGTAAAGTGAAGTTCTTGTGCAGAAGTGACATGAGGGGCAGGCAAATGCAGTGGCTTTTAGATCCAGTAAGGCCACAAAAGAGGCAGGAATTTCCTCATCAGGCCAGCCAGCTCTGTTCTGTTGTTCCATTGTTCTATTCTTGGATGCTTAGCTTCAATTCTGATCCTAGTCCTCACCTTAACCCTGTGAACCACCCAAAAAAATACTTTCTGGGCATAATCAGCCAGAATCAGCCTCTGTTGTTGGAAATGAAGAACCTTAATGATATTATCGTTTGCATTAGTAAAATCCCAAGGCTCGCCTCAATCTACCCTACCTATTTTCCAGCTTTCTTCCTTCTCTCCTTCCCTCTCTCCTTCCTTCCTTCTATTTATTTATTCCAATTATTTATTCAGTGCCCACCATATGCCAATCTCTATTCTGGTAATAAGAAAAGAAGATTTAGCAAAAGAGACCATAGCCCTGTCTTCATGGAAATTAGAATCTTACTCTTCTATCGCTTTCAGTTTCAACCAAACTTATTTACCCTTCACATCCTGTATACCCTATATGAAGCCCTACTCTTGGATTGGATGATAGCCAACCTAGAATAATCTCCCTATCCCTCTTACCTATATTTACCTTATTTTGTTACATCCCACTAAGTCCTTTTTTCTATAAACACCTTTCCCAAGAGCTTTATTTGAATTATTTTCCTGATGCCTAACCTTTTACTTAACTTGCATCTAACTCAGTACTTGGATTGTATTTTATATTACTGCTTCTTATTTAATGTATAGAGCTATCTTCCTACTAAATTCTAGGTTACCTGAAGGCAGAGACGGTCTACTATACCTTTTTGAGTCCCAGCATTTGGCCCAGGGCCCCACACATACCACATGTATAAAACAGAATGGCAAGGACCTCTCTACTTGCTACTGCTGTCATCCATTCTGACATGATGCTAGCAAGTAAAGCCTATTAAAACTCTGAGGTTCTCAATTCACTCTCAGATAAATTTCAAGTTCCTCAGCTGGACACTTCAAGCCCTCCACAATTCAGTCCCAATTTCCCTTTCTCCTGAAAATGCTCACCGACTCGATTGTCTTAAGAATATTTGAAATTGTGTGCTATTTTTCTTTCCAACCATAAGTCAATCATTTCAAGAATTTTTTTTAAAGCAAATAACTCTCAGTATAAACATGTGGTCAACCTCATTGCTTTGTGTCTGTGACCATCTATATACTTGATTTCATAGTTTTTCTGCATATCATTTTATATCATAAAAGTCCTTATAATAGGAACACTACTCATTTTTCTGATTTATGTATTATGAATGAGTGAAAAGGAATGGAACTTTGTGAGAAGAAAATGATGAAATTGCAACTTTGATTATTTAAGCAGCAATTTTTGTATAAGAATGACTTTGAATTAAGGTTAGAGTTAGAGTATCTCTTTCACTACTTGCCAGTATTTAGCATGTGTCACCTACGTAACAAATTACTATGAATTTAGCAGCTTAACAGAATACATATTTATTATCTCACAGAGTCTGTGGATAAGGAGTCTGGGCAGGGCTTAGTTGAGTACTTTGCTCAGGACCTCACTGAAATAAAGGTGTCGACTGGGTATTCTTATCCAAAGAGTTGACTGGAGAAGCTCAGTTCAGGTTATTGGCAAAATTCATTCCCTTGTGGCTGTATGACTGCAGGTCTCATCTTCTTCCTGGCTGTCTGTTAAAGGCTGCTCTGAGGTCCTATGAGCTGCCTGCAGTTCCCTGCCACATGGTCCTCTCAGAGAGGAGCTTACAACATGGCTGTTTACTTCTTTAATGCCATATGAGCAATCTCTCTCACTCCAGTCTACTAGAACAGAGCCTTATATAATGTGATTCAATCAAGGTAGTAACATCCCATCTCTTTCGTCACATTCAATTGGTTAGAAGCAAGTCACAGGTTCCACCTGCACTCAAGAAAAGGGAATTACATGTGGGTAGAGTGGAGGGTCACCTTAAGGTGTATCTGCCACGGTTGACTTTGGGCCAATTTTTTTTTTTTAACTGTGAATATACTTTGAAAATTAAGACATGGTAGTAACCAAAGCAACTTTCACATTGTGATTTCAAAGAAAAAACTACTGCATTGTTTAGAAAGGAATATGTACTATTAATTCAACTGGTTTGCTGTGGCTCAGGAAGATGAACGCCCTCTCATATTTAATTGATCTAATTCCTTCTCTAGGCCGACAATATTTTTACTGCCAATTTTCAATTAAATTGTTTCTCTCAGGCCATCTTGACCTCTGAGTGCTCAGTTCTGAGGAGTCGTCTGGAAGCCTTCATCTAAGTAATGGTGTCTACCAAATTCAGAACAAATTCTTTGTAGTATGCCAGTAAACACAGGCAAAATATACTAGACTTCCTAATATACTGACCCAGCCAGAATTACTAGTTCAAAAATACAAAGTTTGTCACCCTATTCTTGGATCATTTCCCTACAGAGAGGAAAATAAGCCTTAGGAAGGCTGTGTTTCATAGCATCAAACACTGGACTCCAATAGAGTTCAATCAATCCTGTTGGCATAGCTCGAAGAGTAGCTGAGATTGAAACACCATCTCTACCAGTGATAATACTTAAATTCTGCCATTCAATGAAATCCTGGGCAAAGAGGTAAGTTAAGGGTTAAATTTAAATGCCTGATGTGCATCCCCCTAGACCATACCCTTTACTTTGGGGAAAAGAAGATACTGGGATGTTTTCTTTTATAAATATTTCCTATGTAATTAAATATCCTGCCTTAGAAACTATTTACAATGTCTGGTTCACAGTATCCTAGTTCATAGAAAGTACTGTATTCTAATTATACAACCTTAGGTTGACTGTAAGGAAAATAATGTCCAGTTATATCTTTTTCTATCCAACTACGGAGAGAATTAATTATAGATGGCATTTATCATCCTGATCATATACTTTGCGCTGTAACATATAGAACAAATTAATACTTAACCATTACTTCTCTGTCATGTTTTTTTTTAAAGATTTTATTTATTTATTTATTTGAGAAAGAGAAAGAAGGCAAGCATGGGTTGAGGGGAGGGCAGAGGGAGAGGGAGAAGTAGACTCTCCACTGAGCAGGAGCCTGAGGCGGGGCTGAATCCCAGGACTCCGAGATCATGACCTGAGCCAAAGGCAGACGCTTAACTGACTGAGCCACCCAGGTGCCCCAGCTCTGTCATGTTTTAAGTGTACTCACCTCTGACCATTTTCATTATAACAGAAATCTACATAGATATAGAACAAATTGCTTCTTCCTGAAAGGAAATAAAAAATTTCCATGAAAACTTGGCTCAAAGACCGCAATTGAGTAATATGTCCTTGCACCTTAAATTTCCTCTATTGGCAATGAAAATTGAATGCACCAAGTTTAATGCTGTAGTTATAAAAATTTTATCCAATATTTCTGGATAATTATATAGCTCAAGCTGTCTCAGATATTTTCCTCTGTTTTTCTTTGGGGTGACACATTTTCATCATTTATTAATTTACTGATGATCATGATGATGACACCTAATCTTTATTGAGCACCTACAATTTGCCAAGCACTGAAGTCAAGTACTTAACATCTATTACCTCATCGGGCTTCACAACACCTTATAATGATCCCCATATCCCCATTTAAAGATGAGAAAACAGGTTTAGAAATTAATAGCATGCCCAGGGGCGCCTGGGTGGCACAGCGGTTAAGCGTCTGCCTTCAGCGCAGGGCGTGATCCCAGCATTCTGGGATCGAGCCCCACATCAGGCTCCTCCGTTATGAGCCTGCTTCTTCCTCTCCCACTCCCCCTGCTTGTGTTCCCTCTCTCGCTGGCTGTCTCTATCTCTGTCAAATAAATAAATAAAATCTTCAAAAAAAAAAACAAAAAAAAAACAGAAATTAATAGCATGCCCAAACATCAAACAGGTGGCAGATTCCAGACTCAGGCCAGTTCATTCTAGCATCGAATCAATTTGGCCTCCATACCTTATTGCAACCCCATGTCTTTTTAGTGGTTGAATTTTGTGAATTGACAATATGTTGTTCATAGAAAAATATACAAATCTCCAACATGTGTGAGCTGGAAACATTTTGACACTTTGTGCATAGTTATTAAAATATTCTTTTCTCATACATTTGATAAAATTGCACAAATATGGTACTGTATTTGACAATCCAGATTAAAGTAATTTTAGCTTCAAAATATCTGTGTTCGATATGATCTTGTTCTCATAGCTTAGCAGAATGTGCATATCTCCCATTTGATATGATGCTTTCCTTAAAGGTGTTAATATATGCTATGATCATTTTTTAGTCTCCCAAGAAAACTTAGTGGCTAGATATAATTATAAGCATGTTACCAATACAGAAAATGCATACAAAGAGACACATATTTTGTAATAAACTAAAAAAATAAATACTGACTGTCACAATATCAACAATATTCTTAATATCTTTTTAAGATTATAATCTTCACAAATGGGTAAATGAAACAGGGCAGCAAGATGGAAATGGCAGCTGTAGTCGTTTTCTAGGGATACCACAACAAAATATCAGAACCTGAGTGGCTTAAGTAACATAACATTAAGTAACGTAAGTTTATTTTCTCAAAATTCTGAAAGCTAGAAGTCCAAGATTAAAGTGCAGGCAGGTTTGGTTTCTTTTGAGGTCTCTCTCCTCAGATTGCAGATGCCCACCTTCTCCCTGTGTCATCATGTGGTTTTCCTTCTGTGTGTATCTGTGTCCTAATCTCTCTTACGGTAACATCAGTTATGTTGGATTAGGGATCACCTGCATAACCTCATTTTAGCTTACCTCTTTAAAGGTCCTATCTCTAAATAAAGTCCCATTCTGAGATACCAGGGTGTTAGAACTTCAACATACATATTTTTGGGAGAGACACAACATAACAGAGGGATATCCTGATATCTTCCTAGCGAATAATAAAAACACTCCTTTGGGTTGGTGCCAATTAATCTTTCCTATTTTGGGGGTGTGATTTCCTAATCACAATTGTCAGTAAGTTATTTCAGAAAATAAAAAAGTAAGATATCTTACATAGAAGTCATAATTTCTACTCCTCAAAAGAAAACAAACCAGAAAGTAGTTAAAATTTGCAAAATGCAAAAATTTTCTCCTGAATTTCAGTCAAGTACTCTACAATCCATCTCATACTATATAGTAAATAATTTTGACGAATTGGGCAAGATCAGTTTTGGTAAAGGAAATAGTACTCTTTTTTCCCACTGACTTTTATTATAAAAGTAGTGATGTGTCCCATGGGCACCACTGAAAGAGTTTCGGAACCAGTCATCACATATCTGTTGCTTTTGGATCAGTTCCATCTGCCAACCCCTCAAATAAGTAAGTGATAAGTAGCAGTGACCCATGTGGCTCGTACAATGCATAGGGATTACAGATTTGTTTGGTTTTGCAATTAACACATTGTACAGTAGCCCTTCCTGAAATTTGTGATTGGAGCTACACAGGCCTAATTATTTGCTAATTCATCCTCGCTTCTCACTTTGACTGGGGTTTGGCAAAGAACTTGTAGTAGCAATTTAAGTTTAATGTTAATGATAATGCTATCATTAGGTAGTGATAAAGAAGAAGGTAGGATGACTACTTTTAAATGTCATAAAGCAGAGGTTATTGTTAATCATGTGTATTAAGTTGTGGACCACTTTGAAGACTTTATGAAAATTATAGAAGCTTATTTGCCCATAATCACACAAAATTTTAACATATTTTAAAGAGTTTACAGGTTTTTTTGTAAATCAGTAGACCTCAGTTTATTTTAGTCTTTCATTTAAAAAAAAATTTTTTAAAGAAAAAGTGGGGGACACATGGATGGCTCAGTCATTTGGGCATCTGACTCTTGATTTCGGCTCAGAACCTGATCTCCAGGTCATGAGATCAAGCCTCATGTTGGAATCTGTGCTGGGCACAGAGCCTGCTTAAGATTCTCTCTCTTTCCCTCTCTCTCTGCCTCTCTCTCTTCCTCTCTTTCTCTCTCCCTCTGCCCACTCACTCTCTTTCTCTCCCTTAAAAAAAAAATAATAAAATTAAAAAGGCTTGGAGACACCAGTCTCACCTCAGAGAAACAGAGTTAAAAAGAACACAACTTATGATTAGATTAACACTAACTTCCACACTAATGGTGGAGAAAATGATAAAAAGTATTTATCTCAAAGCATAAAAACTATTTATCTCAGTCTCCACTTCTACATAAAATGTCTGGCTTTCAACAAAAAATGACAAGGTATACAAAAGGTTAAAAACAATTCCCAAGGAAGAAAGCAACCATCAAACAAGACTCAGATATGACATAGATGTTAGAACTATCTGAAAAGGTATTTCCAAATAACTGTGATTAATATGTTAAAGGATCTAGTGGCAAAGGTGAGCAACATGCAAGATCAGATGGGTAATTTTAGTAGAGCAATTAAAAGTATAAAAATTAAACATAAATGCTAGGCATGTATAACACAGTAACGGAGTTGAGGAATGTCTTCAATCAGCTGATAGGTGGACTCAACACAGCCAAGGAAAAGATAATTAAATTTAGTTACATCTATAGAAATTATTCAAACTGAAGCAGAAAGAGAAAAAACAGAGGGGAAAAAAATGAGGAAATATCCAACACCTATTTTCTATTTGTTCCAACTATTCTTAGTTCCAGTTTAAAATATTTTTAATTTCCTTAAAGCTTTAATTCATGCATTTTCTAGAAGTGTATGTTATATTTTTCAAATATTAGGATATTTTCAAATAACTTTCTGTTATTGGTTTCTAGTTTTATTTCAATAGGTCCAAGGATACTTTATATGATTTCTATTCTCTAAAGTTTTATAAGATTCATTTACAGACCAGAGTATGGTCTATCTTGCTGAATTTTCCATGCGTATTTGAGAAGAATGTGTATTCAACAGTTGTTGGATGGACTGTTCTAGAAATGAGTGTCAGGTCAAACTGAAGGTCCTGTTCCAATCATCTACATCCCTCCTTATTTTCTACCTACTTCTCTTCCTCACTTATTAAAAAGGATGCTATTGTCTCCAATTCACAGAGTGGCCCAAGATATTTGAAAAACACATATCTGATAAACAAAGAACTTCTATCTAGAACATACAAAGAACTTTCAAAATTCGACAATAATAAAACAAAAACCTCATTATTTTTAAATGAATAAAACACATGAACATACACTTCACCAAAGAAGAGATACAGAGGACAAATGAGCATATGAAAGATATTTCATCTCATTAGTCATTATATAAATGCAAAATAAAATCACAATGAGTTCTCACTACTCATCTATTAGAATAATGTTGATAATATTAGAACGTATAATACAATATAACCAACAATCTCGGTATTTACCTGAGTGAACTGAAAACATATATTCACACACAAAAACCTGTATGTGAATATTTATAGCAGCCTTACTCATAACGCTCAAAAACTGGAAGCAACCCAAATGTCATTTAACAGAAGAATGGATAAACACCCTGTGGTACATCTATACAGTGGACTACTACTTGGAAATAAAAATGAAATATTGATTCATGTAATAACAAGAATGAAACAAACATATCAAAGTGAGAAAAGCCAAAACCAAAAGGCTATATATATTGTATAATTCCACTCACATGACATTCGTGAAAAGACAATCTAAAAGGATAGGAATTGGGGCACCTGTATGGCGCAGTCAGTTAAGCATCTGCCTCTGGCTCAGGTCATGATCCCAGAGTCCTGGGATTGAGCCCCACATCAGGCTCCGTGCTCAGTGAGCCTGCTTCTCCCTCTTCCTCTGCCTCTCCCCTGCTTATACTCTCTCTCTCTATCAAATAAATAAATAAATAAATAAATAAATAAATAAATGTTTTTTTAAAAAAATTTTAATAAAAAGATAGGAATCAGATCAGGGGTTGAGAATGGAGAAAATGTTGACTACAAAGGAGCAGCATAAAAGAATTTTGGGTGCATAGAACCATCCTGCATGTTGGTAAATATACAACTTTATGTATATGTCAAAAGCCATAGAAATAAACACCATAAAGAATTTACTGTAGGCAAAATTTTTATAATATTAACCACATTGTCAGGGGACCCAAAGATGGAAAACAGAGCATAACAATCATCCCATGTAAAACGTTAACATTAGAGAAATCTGGATGAAGACTATTTGGGAATTCTGTGTACTATCTTGCAGCCTTAATAGTACAAAAATTTTTTTAAATAAAAATAAATAAAATTACACAAAAATTAAAAGTTAAAAAATAATTAGTTGCATCACTATTGGTTAATATAACACCACCTTAACACCAAAAAAAAAAAAAAAAAAAGATATAATCTCACAGCAAAGCTCCTAAAATTTACTAAATATAATATTTAAAACAAAAAATTTGGGCAGTCAATTAAAGCTCCAAATGTATCATTTTCCATTTCCTTTCCTGACACATTTTAAATAGACTTTTAAGGGGTATCTGTCTAGGAGGTGCTCAGGAAAGATTTCTGAATGAATAAAAGGGTTAACAAATATTCAAATTCAACTCGTCGTCTTCCCCTTAGTCCCAATGACTTTTAATTTCACAATTTTAGTTAATAATAACTTTATTTTCTCAGCACCCCAGGCTCAAAATCTTGGTGTCTTTTTTAACTCTAGGTTTTTATCTCAATACTTCTCCCCACCCTATATCCATCAAGTAAGTCACCAACCATGCCGTTTTTATCCCTTTTTTTCATTTGCTACTCCTTATCACAATAGTTAAGACTGCCATAAATTTGCATGCATGTGATTTCAATATGACTTCGAATAGCCCCCTTTCGTAAAATGGCTGCCAGATAAATCTTCCTTACTCTGATGATGGCATAATAATGCCCCCTAACTTTCAGCGATTCACCATTTCCTACCAAATAAACTATTACTTCTTTAGGGCAGTTAGTGGCTTCAAGTATTTCCCAACACAGGCAAGCTGAATGTTCATTATTTCCCAAGGACAGTATCAATTTTCTTAGTTTTCATGCCATTGTTGTAACTATTCCTCCCATTGGAAAGTGTTGTTCCTGTCTATTCATACAGATCCAACCACCTTAGTTACCATTTCATAGTCTTCATAAAGCTTTGCCTGATTTCCTGAAAAATGGTTGCAACTCCCATCCCCTCCAAAACCCTATATGATTTTGTATGACCATCTCTTATGGATCTCATTAAAATTTTATCTTGTATTATGATTATTTAACCATCTTATTTTTTGCCTCTTTTTATACTGTAAGTAAAATAGAAAAAGGGGCTGTGATTCATCTTTATTTTTAATATTCCTTACTAGACCAAAAAAAGTGTCTGACATGTGGCCATTAAACAATAAGTAGTAACTTAATTAATTAGTCAAATGTCTACATATGAATAAGTCAATGTTGATTTAGTTGTGATAGAGGGGGAAGTAAAATTGTACTAGAGTTTTATTTTTAAAAAATAAGTTGCTCCTTTTCTTCTGTAAAGAAGACTATTGGAGAAGAAAATTAGCTTAATAGCAAAGAACACCGGTGCTTATTCACAAGGTCTGCTGGCCACTGGACCCACTATTTTAGTTACAGGCACATTGGTAACTACATAGATTCTTCAAGAAGCTTCTATGACAACAAAAGGAGACAGTCTCCTTCAGTCCTTCGAGCTGACTTTGTGAGCTCTGGCAATGGCTATCTTGATTTTAGGAATATAAGATCTTCCATCAGTTTCCGTGTACTGAAAAAAAAAGTATTATTAAGACACTTGCTTTATCTCTTTTACATAAAAGAAACTAGACTGTACAGGAAGAACACTAGAGAATTTACCTCAGATAATAGCAGTGTCAGTAAAAAGCACCTGCTGACCCATACAAAATTAAGCCATCACATGACACATACATTAAAGATACACATCAAATTGAATTCTAATACTCTAAACGACACTTTTCTTTATTAAGCATGACTGAAAGCAAGAGCCCATGAGTGACAGGCATTTTCCTACTCAGCCATTAGGTAAAGGATATTTTATGGCTGAAACATTTTTTAAATATCACATCAAAAGTCCCAAACAAAGCATGCTGGTATTCTTTTTTTTTTCTTTTAAAAGACCAAGTCTTTCTTAGTGCTATTTTCCTACTGTGAAATATTTTGCATATTTACAGAAAATTACTAGAAAATGTTTCACTTAGCTGGACAGATAGTGCCTAAAATCATTCATGAACATAGGAAAGATTAAGTACCCTTGGTTACTTAGGACCCGTAGGACACATCAACTCGAATACCCAACCTTATTCATCTGGTGGCTAGCGTTAGAGAACCCAATGTTGAAACAGCAATAACCCACCTCTACGTTATTCAATTTGGCCTTTAAAATGTTGGATTTGGGGCGCCTGGGTGGCTCAGCCGATTGAGCGTCTGCCTTTGGCTCAGGTCATGATCCTGGGGTCTTGGGATGGAGCCCCACATCGCGCTCCATGCTCAGTGGGGATCCTTCCTCTGCCGCTTGCTCTGCTTGGGCTCTCTCTGTCAAATAAATAAATAAAATCTAAAAAAAATTTTTTTAATAATAAATAAATAAATAAATAAAATGTTGGATTTAACATTTCTATATTCACCTCTTACTACTTTCATTTCCCCTCAGATAAGACAACAGTGGAATTTTTAAAAATTCAACTGTTTATGGCAATACATTGGATATACATTCTATGGAGAGTCAAACTATTCCAAACTCCTTGTCTGGTATCATTTAGGTAAACTTTTTTTTATAGTCCTGGGCACATGGGCAAAAACTTTCATGGCCAGATTATATTTTCTGCACATAGCCAGCTCTTTAAACAGTCATCTATATTGGAGTGTTCCCTAAACTCACCTCTACTCTTAAATCATCTTCAAAGATTATAATAGTTTTCACTAATAAATCTAGAATACACCTGTTCACACAAATTTTGGGTGAATTCATGTTAAATGTGTAATAATCTTTAAAGCCCCTATTCTCAATTCTTCTGAGCACTTTAAGAAAAACTGCAATTGAAAAAAAAGGAAGAGAGTTTTTAAAGGAAGTCTCTAGTGAATCCTTTTGCAAAGTAAGTAATCACATTCTAACTTATCTGTTTTGCAACTTGAGAAACAAGATTCTCGTGCCTGTATCTCCAGTAGAGGAGATGAGAATGAGGGCAAAGAGCATCTCTTGGCTGGCCCAGGAGGAAAGGGTAAGATGAGAGGAGACGGCAGCCGCCCGGGTTCTCTCCCTAGAAAGTTAAATGCCAGCAGGGTTAGGCCTTGCCAATATAAATACAATCACAATGATGGTATAAAAAGACATGTATTTTCACCTCTATTGACTTTTCACGTTCATGGGATAATTATTGTAACATTTTCTTAAAGGGCAAAAAGCTTTTGATGATGAATACATCTCATTACATGGAATTTTACGTGTAATCCTTACATGCATCTCATTGTAATTCAATGGATGAATTACGTGTTAATGCTAGCATAACAAGCCTTTAACCTATTTGACTTAATTACAGGCATATCATCAGATTTACTGGGAAAAGGTTTCTTCCCCATGCTCTAAAAAGTCTTTTCACTTTTTTAACCCTTTGGTTAAACCTGTGGAAGGCTGTATCGGCTTCTGTTACTCACAATCTGTCTCTTGCTCCCATGTCCTATTGACTTCATCTATAGAAACAGGACAAAACAGAGAGGACATTATTTTGTTTAACTTTACGAATTTCTGTCTAGATGTTGGGGGCTCCCAGTATACCTGGCCCCTTATGAGCAGAACCTTTTTCAAACCAAGAGATGTAATGAAATGGAGTGAACTTGGCTGGAACTTGGAAATCTAGTTCTGACACTAACAGTAGCTTTAGAAAAGTCAGTTAATCAGCATGAATCAATCCCAGCTCTCTTTTCTATTAAGCGGAGATAATTACACTCACCTGCTTACTCACAGGGTTTTGGCGAAGACTTAACAATATAATGTTAAGTGGTGTTTGGAATAGTGTTGCATAAAAATATATAACATAATACAATTAAAGTGTTGCTAAAGAAGATAGAAGAGGAAGAAGGGGAGGAGGAGGAGAGTGAAGAGGAGAGGAAGGAAAAGAAAAAGAATAAGAAGAAAAAGAACATTCAACAGTATTACCATAAATTAGCACTTTAAAGAGAATTAATAAATACGCAATGCATGTGCGTGCAAAAATAAGGAATGAACAGGGTAACCGAGGGGCACGTGACCGAAATACCTGACTCAGGAAAGGGCTCCCAGAGCTAACAACGACCGATCTGAGATTTGAAAGACGGATAGGAAAGGATTAGAACGAGAATTGTGTTGGGGATGAGGTAGGTTATGGAAGTGAGACAGAGCAGGGACTGGAGTCGGGTCCCCTCAATCCAGACCATGAACCCCAGCGTGACTCCATAGCTGAAAGCCTACCCGCTCGAGCAGCACGCCCGGCACAGATGCAGAAGCAAGGTGCTTACGAAAGGAGCATTCAACTACGACTACGGGTGAGGACTGAACCAAACCAGTCTGCACCACGGTGACCCCCGGCGCTGCCACTCCACTGACTTCATCCCTCATTGTATTACTAAAAATCACGCCAGCGGTGGAGACTGAACATGCTAAGGAGACATGCGCTGCAGGACGAAGCATGTTCTGTCCACGGCACACGCCCTCCCAACTTGCCGTGCTGCCGCTGTCTCACCATAGCCTCTTTAAAAGATTTCCCCGAGGGGCGCCTGGGTGGCTCAGTCGGTTAAGGGGCTGTCTTAGGTCCTGATCCCAGGGTCCTGGGATTGAGCCTCCTTGGGTCCCTACTCAGCGGGGAGCCTGCTTCTCCCTCTCCCTCTCCCTCTGCCCTTCCCCCTGCTTGTGTTGTCTCACGCTCTCTCTCTCTGTCAAAGAAACAAAATCTTTAAAAATCAATCAATCAATCAATCAATCAAACTAATAAAAGCTTTCCCCGGCCTTTGTTCACAGAATCGGCCTGAAGGACCCTTTCCTTTGTGCTGTCTCCCCTGTGCTCCAGCATATGCCCCAGTAAAAGTCTTGCCTGGAATTCTCGCTTGGCCCCAATCAGTTTGGAGAGCCCGAGGACTCGAGTCCGTCACAGACGTAAGAAGTCGCGGTCTTCATGAGAGAGATAATCTGTTCCTTACTACAAAGTCAGAACCCCGTAAAAATGTTGTCGAATGAGTGAAAGAGAGCACATCTGGGCGTCGAGTGCAAGATGAGAAGGGTGAGAGGGAGGTGGAGGGGTCGGTTTTAGAGTGTTGACTCGACTTACTATACCGACTCCGTAGGGATGGGTGGGGGCAGAGAAGCTGGCTGGGAGATCTTTGCAGCAATTCCGTGACCTCGGAGAGACAGAGAAAAGCTTGACTGTTGATAGGAAGTGGGGCATAAATAAGGATAGTCTGAGGAAAGGGTTCAGGAAACACCGGCATCCCAGTTTTAACAAGGATGAGGGCACTAAGCAGAGAGTCTAAACCTCCCTCGCGGTTATGGGAGCACATGACAAGTGTTAAAGAACAAAAATTCAACAGAGTAAATTTAAAGGTCTAATTGGCTTTATTCAGCGATTCATGAACAGGCAGCATCCCATCTAACAAATAGAAGGTACTCCAAGGAGTTGTATAAAACAGAAGGTTTTGTAGGCAGAAAAGGGCTGGACAAGGAAGTTATTAGCAAAAGGGGGAAAAAGGATTATTTTAGGCAAGGTCACCTTCCTTTAGGGGGAAAGCTAGGGGGTCCTCGCATGCAGACTACCTCACTAGAGCTGATCAGGAAATTCCAGACAGAATGGTTTAAAATTCTCCCGGGTGAGGCTGAGACCACACTTAGGTTAGGTATTAAATCTTGGTGGGGCTTAACAGAAGTGACTTTATTTTGGGCCTATTGTTCTTTTTAACAATTCTCCCCTTTTGTTCAAACTCAGCCTGAGAAAAGTGATCAAATGTAAGGCATTAAGGCATTAACACCACTCTCGACTACTGCTTTATATTTCTCACAGCTTTTGTTGATCCTGGGGGGTTTTTTTGCTGAATTTCTGTGGTATTCACAGAGTCATAACTCCAGGCATACAATTTTTTAGTTGGTCATTCTCTTTGTTCCATTATTGATGTTCCGGTCTTAAGGAGATCATCTGACAATGTCTTATCAATAGAATCTGCAATGTCTCCAAGAATTAAGGGGAGCTTTTTGATTATATTCTTATTTCTATTTACTTCTGAACCATGGGTCAGCTAGATTTTTAGCATACAGGGGAAGAAAATCTCCTAGCTTGAAATAAAAAGTCATCCTAAATGCCTTACAAAGATGGGTGCTGTCTTACAAAGAGATGGTGAGATCTTTCAGTGAGTGGGGTCAAATCTGATCTAGATAATCATGGGAACATGGGGTACAAAAGTACTAAGATTCATGTAGGTCAATGTGTCCAATTGGGTACATGCCTCTAAGGGGGGTCAATTGTAGTTTGCAATGACATTAAGAATAGAAGGGAAATTGGTCACAGGGAAGACCAGGGGATCTCTCGCATCACGGCAAATCCAGCAATCTGAAAGTTTACCCATCTTAGCGGTGACATAGGGAGATACGGACAAGGGCATTATCTTTCCAGACCCATGCCAGAACAAAGGAAAGAAGAGGGAAGAGAGGTTTTCAGGTTTAAAGTATGACGTCTCAATCCATCTTCTTGGATGGAAGCAGTCCATCTATTGATGCCATCCACTTCTTCGTCAGTTTGGTTCATAGGTCTCCAGCATCTGCCCCGGACCAGATGTCAGGTGGAGACTTCTTTAGCCGTGAGGTGTGTATCCAAGGCTCAATATCTTCTACTTTTCTAGCAGTTTAGTGGGCAGGAGTACTTGGTAAGGTCCCTCCCAACAGGCGTCAAGGGTTGTCTTCCTCTGATGACCCTTCCAGAATACCAACTGCCAGGTTCAGAGTGTGATAAACAGGATCCCTCACACTAGGATAGAGACAAGCTTTGTTGATTTGATGCTTGAGGATAAGATAGTAAAGACTTAACAGCAGCTGATCATACCAGCATGAGACAGGGGATCAACAAAAGGTTATATACCAATAGACATCGGCCTGCCAGTGACTATCTCCTGGGATGTGTCTTTTTTCCCAAAGGGGTTACTGTAACCTGTCAGCAAGATCAAAGACAATACCTTAGGCCAGGGAGTTCAGTGGTTTTGGCAAGCTTAGAAATGTTAAGTTTGGGGATCTCATTAGTTCTCTCAACCTTGCCTGATGATTGAGAGTGGTAGGGGCAGTGATCATTTCAAGAGATTTGCCAGGTTTTCATTAAGGCTTCTATGACTTGTCCAGGGAGGCAGGTGCCTGGAGATTATAGAAGGTACACCCCAAGCTGGAAACACATTTTCTAACAGTTTCTTGGCCACTGTAAGGGCATTGGCCTTTCAGCAGGGGAAAGCTTCAATCCATCCGGAAACCACACATACAATAATAAGAACATATTGACAACTCATACTAAGAAACAGCTGAATGCAGTCCAGCTGCAGGCATTCAAATGGTCCAGAGAGAGGAGGTCTGAGGCCAATGGGGACAAAAATAGTTTTTCCGGGATTATAGACGTGGCAGGTCAGATATCATTGGTAGACTGTTTTTGCAATTTGAAAGAGGTCTCCCCACTTATATCAATTCGTGATTTGAGTTGTGTCTTAAGTGCATTATGATGAGTGACGGAATGCAAAAATGGAAAAATGGGGTTTGCCAGGGGGCCGGGAAGAGCCAAGCAGCTGTCTTATGTTTTCCAAAGCCCTGACTGTTCATTTAATTTACAGCCATTGTTTACCCATCTTAATTTCTCTGATTCAGGAGCAGAATGTTGCCATGTTACAAGGAAATCAGGATAGCCAAAGTCTACCAATGAGGGGTCATTTGCAGAAACAGGATGGACTTCCTCCACGTGCGCCATAATCTTTATAGGTTCTGTTGCTGCTGCCTTTGCATAAAAGTCAGCTGGGGCATTTCTCATACTCAAACTCGGCCCTTTTAGTGTGAGTCTCAGTTTTGATGACAGCAGTTACAGAAGGAAAAAGAACAGCAGTAAGATCATTTACTTGTTGTCCATTTTTGATTGGGGTTCCAGAGGATGTAAGAATACCCCTTTGTTTCCATAACGTCCCCCAAATCATGGACAAACCCAAAGGCATACCAGCTATCAGCATAAATATTTACAATTTGTCCTTTCTAATAACTGGCATGCTCAGGCAGGGCGAGGGGCCCTGCTTGTTGGGTGGATTTCACTTGTGGGAGGTTTCCCCTTTCTAGTCGGTCATATTGAGTGGTAATAACATAACCAGCATGGAAATTCCTTTTTTCCTTTCTAGAATATCACCCATCAACAAACAAGATTAGATCAGGATTAGTTAAAGTGGTATCTCGTAAATCAGGACACAATGTCACCAAGTGGGGCATTATTACCTTTCAGTCACGGGCCTTGCCTTTCTCGGGGAGATGTAGTAACATGACAGGATTAGGGACGTCCTGACGTTTAAGATGTAGATTAGGTTAGGAAAGCAGAAGGGTCTCATGAGAAGTTAGTCTACAGTGAAATGTTGAGGCAATTCAGAGTTAAGAACAGACGTTGTCAGAGTTGGACAGCGTGTGGAGTTTGCAAATCAACATCATCTCCTTGGGTCAGATCTGCTGAGGCTTCCGCTAACTTTGCCGCTGTGGCTGTAGTTTTAAGGCAGCTGGGACAGGCACAAACAACTGAGCCAGGCCGTGTGCTCTCCCAGGCGACCGGCCTGCGTTTATTACCGTGTTCGTAAGTGAGCGTTCTCAGGGCTTGCTTATCCCTGTCGTGCACAGAGAAATTGAAAGGTTTCGAAGAGTTAGGTGGCCCCAAGCGGGTGGTTCTTGCATCCTTGTTTTACCTCAGAAAAGCCTGCCCATATTTGTCTTCCCAATGAAAGGGATCAGGAACTGGAAGTTTAGAAAATTCATAGAGTCGAAAAGCTAAAAGGGAAAAATTAGGAACCCATAGTCTGCAATAACCAGCCAAGCCTAGAAATCCAGGACACTGTCACTTATTTATGGGTCTAGAAAGTCCTGGATTTGCTTAATTCTTTTTGGAGACAGTTGAATTCTTTCAGTGCTTAGCTCATGACCTACGTAATGAATAGTGACTAGAAATAATTGTGATTTTCCCTTAGGGACTTGTGCCCCTTTTCAGCTAACAGTTGCAGTAAATAAATGGAACCTTTTCTGGACGCCTCTTTGGTTACTGAGCACAGCCAAAGATCATCTACAGATTGTAAAAGGGTTGATTTCCAGGGGGAACGGGAGGGTGCTTAAATCCCAGCGAAGTATTTGAGAGAAATAAGGAATTTCAGAGAACCCTTGAGGTATGACAGTCCAGGTAAATTGGCAATCGTTTCAAATAAAGGCAATAGGAATTAGCTGTTGGGGTCTACAGGGCTGAACAGAGGTTTACAGCAGTGAACCAACTTGTTCTGTGAGAACTTGCCATAGAAGGGTGCTCGGGCTTGGGATGCCTGGGAAACGGAGGCTAGCTATCCTACTGATGGCAGGGACAAGCCCCCCCTCCCTCCGCCCTAAGAGGAAACCACCCTTAAGGCTTGTACATCACCCTGTAAGGAGCCCTCCACCCTTTCCCTCATGATAGATAGATGACAAAAACCTGATTGGACAATAGGCACGGGGAGAGTTAATCAGATTAAAACAGCCAGCCAACAAGCCCATAAAACCCCCTAGATTTAGAAACTCTGGTGGCAACCCTCTGGGGTCCCCTGCCTGTTTGGGAGCTTTGTGCTACCATTCAGGAAACTTTGCTTTGGTGCCCACCACTGGTCTATGTCTTCATTCTTCAAAGCAGCGTGACCAAGAACCATGCGCACCGAAGGAAAGAGATCCTGTAACACTAATAATCTCTCCAATCCCGGACAAATAGCCATCTCCATCCATCCATTAGGTTTCGAAACCAGTAAAGTCTATGTGTTTTGCTGGGACTAGTATGGGGTATAGTTAGCCCCTGGGCAAGCAATTAGATCTTCCACTATGGGGGGTGAGGCCTTGATGGCCTCAGGCTTTAACAGATACTGAGGTAATTTAGGGAGAAGTTTACTTACATCTGTATGAATCTTTTGTTTGAGGGCATTCAAGAAGAATTTGCATAGGACCTTTGAGAATAATCGCTTTTACTAGTGTCCCAATTAATTACAGCTGAGACATCAATCTGTGCACCAGCATTTTGGTGATGGGCCCCGGGGGGTGCAATACGGGAGGCCCAGGTGTTGTTTGGGGTCTCTGGCCTTGGAACTGTTTAGCTATAAAGTTAATAGCTTGGCAGATTTTGTTTGCGATACTGCTCCAGGGTCCTAACTGCTCGGCCACAGTGAGGAGTTCAGTCAGGCTTCTGGCCTCCCATCTTATTTTCTGCCTTTTTATCAATCCACTTATCTTGGGAGATAATCCATTTACAAACAGGGCAGCTAGAGTAGACTGGGTGACCTTATTTATTATATGGAAACCCCAACGGCCATAGAAAAAGGGATTCCAAAGGGCTTTAAATTCTGCCACGGAATCTTTTTTCTTTTGCCAAGTTCGCATAATAGACCAATCAGTGTGGACAGGGAAGACTCTAGGAACGGCTTGTAAAATTTGGCTGCTATTTTGCAAGCTTTTACTGGTCCCTGAGATGTTGAAGACCAAGGATTTTGACTCCTATGCTTGGGATTTTGCCGTCTTGCTGCTTGCATCCATTTTTCGGGCCTCACCAGGTCCTACCAATATGCATAAAAGCTGATAAAAATCTGGAAGCCCGGAGTTAATAGGTCCTAATAATGACTAAAATCTTCAAAAAATTTTGGGTTTCCTCCCTAGGTTTAAGAAATTCTTTATGGGGGCGCCTGGGTAGCGCAGTCGTTAAAGCGTCTGCCTTCGGCTCAGGGCGTGATACTGGCGTACCGGGATCGAGTCCCACATCAGGCTCCTCAGCTAGGAGCCTGCTTCTTCCTCTCCCACTCCCCCTGCTGTGTTCCCTCTCTCACTGGCTGTCTCTCTGTCACATAAATAAATAAAATCTTTAAAAAAAAAAAAAAAAAAGAAATTCTTTATGGCCCTTAGTTGAGTCTTCGACCAACAGTGAAAGATACCTGAGAAGATTCATCTGTAACTTTGGGTAGCTTTATTGTAAAAGGCAACTGTTGAATATTCTCTTCAGAGTGGAAAGGCAGTTCAGACAGGGAATTAGGAAAACCTGAGTACTCGGGTAAAAACGGTGCAGGGAGTGGGTGGTAGGAGTCACATCAGTCCTATCATCTGTTGTTTTAGGTACCTCTTATTTCTTTAATTTTTCATGAGCCTTTTGTAACGAGTCCTTTAATGAAGCTATTTTGGAATTTTGCAGTCTTTTGGAAGCTTCTGCATGCCAGTTAAAATATATATCCCATTCCGCTTGCTCAACTTGAGATCCTTTCCTCTCGAATGCATTTCTTAAGTGAGCAGTCTTGTCTCACTGGAACATTTCCCATAATGGCCATTGTAATTCTAGGTTATTTTTAGTAAAATTTTGTCATTTTGCTAGATAACCGAAGCTTCTGGGACTATAGTTCTTAAACATAAAATAAGCGGGTGTGTCGGAAGGTAGCACACTCAACTCTTGGGTGTAGAGGGTCCCACTTCTTTTATCTAGGCCTTTGGGTTTCCTGGAGCCAGACTAATACCTGAGAGAGCCTATCACAGAAGTCTTCTTGAGGGGACAAGCTCTCTAACAACCATTAAATTCTCAACCTGTGCCCACCATCATCTGAGTCTTCTTTGACTTCCTAGATTCCCGTTAGCAATTAGCTCTTACTTAATATTCACTGAGGTCTCCCACTGGACTCAGTCTGGCCCAAATTGGACCAGTCTGGTTTTTAAGTTGGCCACAGTCCTGCTCTGGCTGGTAGCCACCAACACTGCTGAAAGTTCCCTTCAGTTTCACTGCTGCCACCAAATCCATTAAAGACAAAATTCCACCAAGTAAATTTAAAGATCTAATTGGCTTTATTCAACAATTCATGAGTGAGGCAGCATTCCATAACAAAGAGAAGGGAGCTCTGAGGAGTTTTAAGAAACGGAAGGTGTTTATAGGGAGACAGGAGCAAAACGAGTAAGTTATTAGCAAAATAAAAGAAAGAATTACTTCAGGCAAGGTCATCTTCGCTGAAAGGAAGAGGCAGGGGTCCTATCATGCAGATTACCTCACCAGCCCAATCAGGAAATTCCAGACTGGTGGGTTTAAAATTCCACTCCTGAGAAAGGCTGAAACTGCACTTAAGATAGGTATTAAGTCTTGGTGGGTTTAACGTAAGTGTCTCCGTTTGGGGTCTGTTGTTTCTTTTTAACAGAAGAAAGGGCAGAGTCTTAGTGTGTCAGGAGACACTTCCTGAAATACGTTCCCTTAGCTGTGTCCTGAAGGATGAGGAGTTCACCAGTGGACACTGTAAAGTGCCAGAAGAACTTACTTCTCACGCATCTGCAGGTCAGTAGGGCTCGCTCTACTTCAGGTTATGGTGACTACAGTCCTCTGCTGAAGATCTGCCCTTTGACTGGGGATGGGTGGGGCGTGGGAGTGCAGTTCTCCTCCACTTAGGCTCATTCTGGAGTTCTGGAGCCTGGGTTGAAGGGGCGGCCCTTACCAGGGAGAAGCTCTCCTTGGGGCAGTGGCGGAAGCACAAAAGGACCAATGGTAACATGCAAAGCTTGGAGTCAGCTTGGCATCTGCACACTATCACCTCTGTCCAGGTATCGTTGGCCAAAGCAGGTCATAGGACCAAGGCTAGATCAAGGGTCCAGGGGCAAGGAGCTGCACTCTGCCTTTAATGCAAGGTACCACAAAAGTTACATAGCAAAGGGCATAAAAATAGGGGCCAGGGTGGGGGTCAGTGAAGAATGGGATCAATAATTCCACTACCAGCATCTGCATGAACTTCTCGAGAGAATCTGTGTGAACAGAGTGTATGGGATGATAAGCCAGAGTCAGTTTCAGCTTAGAGCACAACAGGGGGAGGAAAGAGAGTGAGAAATCGGGGATGAAGAAAGGTGGGCATGGGCTTCCTGTAGGGCTTATTTTACATCGTGAGATATAAAAGTGCCATGATGCAAACAAGCACAGGGTGTTCTGGAAGCACATGAGGGGCAGATGGGCTCCTGACCCGGTCTTAGGAAGTTGCTGGGGAGGCCTACCAGGCAGAAAGTGGCGTGGGCCAAGACAGCAACTGCAAGCCTTTTAACAAAGCTGGAGCTCATTGATGGCAGGCACACTGTCTTCGTGGGGCTATAATGCATATTTTGGAAGGGTTTATGCTTGAGCAAAATAGCCAGGCTCTTCTGTTGTGGTTTGGTGGATACTGGGAAAGGTCCTCTACCCCCAAAACAACCCCTCAACACATCTAGAAAGCCATGGAGTCCAGAGTGTGTTGCATAGAAACAGAGGAGAGGACAGGGAGTCAGACTTCGTGCTGGGCTAAGCCCAGCCCACCCCATGGCAGGTGCTCCAGTGGGATTAAAGTGTTTGTTCTCCGGTCAGCAGGCTAGTTAATCCGCCGAATACTTGCCAGGGATCTGCACACAGTAAACACTCTGCTCTGTGAGAGTTGTCCCGTCGAAAACCAACAGAGTTGACTCCCCTGCAGATCTGCAAACCTCTCTTAGCCCCCTTTCTCTGCAATTACCAGAGGTGATAATTGATCTCCCAAAATGATGCCAGATTTCACAAAAGGCTTATTAATTCCTCCTGTTTTTATCAGCCAAGTAAAAGTTGTGGTGTGTGTGTGTGTGTGTGTGTGCGTGTGTGTGTGTGTGTGTGTGTGATTGAGTGAGGCCAACAAACTCTGGAGAGTTGCTTGAGGTCACACAGAGTCAGTGGCTCAATATGGATTAGCAAAGCCTCGTGGCCTGTCTGGTCCCCAATCCTTTTTATCAAACCACAGAACAAGTTGCCATATGAAGAAAACATTAAAGAGCATTAACCTCTGATAAGTTACATTTATTTTCTTGTACATTTGGCATTTATTTTGGTTGTTTCAATTTGTGTGGCTTAGTATATAAAGTTCTGTATGGTTGCCCTCTGAATTCTGGGTCTTTTATTTCTGTTGTCTCTTATTTCTTAGTTCAAGTTACTGTTTTCCATTTCAATAAAAGTTGTCTCAAAAACTGTCCTTGGCTTTGGTGTCACTGCAATGTGGAATTTAGCAGGATTTTCTCCACTCCACACTAAGATGAAAAGTCTTCACAGCATCAGCCATTCTTGATCAACTGATTTGAATGTTTCCTGGGAGAAAATTATTTTAACTCTGATTTCCCATATTTTCTTTGGTCATTTGTTTCTCCAGTGAAAGCCCATAGCCTTTAAATATGCTCTAACATCTTCCCCACTCGCCACGTAGTTGGTGTCTGTTTAAATCTTTGGTGTATTTCATGTCTGTGCACGCCTGTGGTCATTTTTTTTTTTTTTTTTTTTTGAAATGCAGAGCTTTTGACTTCAGGATAGCTGGACACAGTGGTCTCACGGCCATTGGAGAGGATGCTTTCTGGAAACAAGAGAAATGACCCCCAGAAAATAAAGGGCTTTACTTGATACAATCTAGTAGCCCATACATATACGCTTTGTACTAACTGTCAAACATATGGTGAGATTCATGGATTGCCTGAGTACAAATGAGCATAGGGATGAACTCAATTCACTTTGCCACACCATTTTTTCTAAAAGACTGAAATCCGCTTGAGAAATATGAACAGTTCTCTATTTCTAAAGATTACTGTTTAAACGATCATGTCGAGCTGGACAAACAAAACAGCATTACCATTTCCAATAATGTGGTTTATCATAAAATAGCCCAGTTTCTAAATTGGAAAGAAAATCGCTATGTGTGATGGTGATGACATAGTCCTTAATGAGCTTCACGGCTATTCACATCTAAGGACGTTCTTGCCTGCTGTGCTAGCAGGGCAGGAACTGGCAAGAGGTGGGAGCCTCGGGGGCAAAATTTAATGGGGTGCCAACAACTCAGTAGCCAAGATAAATATTTTAATGCAATATTTTATAAACCAAAATAATTGCAAAAATCCATGATGAACAACATATCAAATTTGATGGATCAAGGTGGCTCGATTGTAAAGTTGCTACTCTCCAGATAGGCGTAGTGCCACGGGATGGGATGGGGTGAGAGGGCAATCGGTTCGAAATGTATGGTTATTGGGACAACATTCTATGTGTTCTAAGGGACTTTAGAGAGAGGGGAAGAGACAGACAGACAGAGCCTATACTTGTTCACTGTTTTGTTTTATCTACTTTAGAGCAAAGGAGAGTGGGAAATTGGAGAAGAGAAAGGCTGCAGGAAAAGGATAAAGAAGCTTTCCAGCTGCTCAAGGCCATCATTAACCTTGATCTGTTCCATCTACTGAGGGCCCCCTACTCTGAAGAGGAGATGACATTCTCTGGCTTCGATCCGTGCTCAGCAATTGGCTCCATTCCTTTATTCATCAGCATCGTACCCTGGGAAGTATCATCATGTTCATGCCATAACTCAGTGTTCACTGAGGGCCTGGCTTTCAGGCCAAGGGGATGTGGAAAGTGACAATAGCTTGGGTAATTAGGCAAAAATATCTGGCTTAAATTGTCCTGAGAACCATCCTGTGGGATATATTAACCATTAAAATTGTATTTGGAGACAGTGGAGAAAAAAATGTTTGTTATGAAAAGATCGGGTGTTACAACGTGTGCCGGATAACACTCAAGTGTGAAGTGTTGCCCGTCACAATCACACCCCCAAGCACTGCTTCCGGAGAGCGGGTCCCTGAGCAGAGGACAAGCCTGCATCCCATGTAGGGCAAGATGAGGCCACTGTCTGGGGGCTGCTTGATATTTTATTAATGTCCACTGCTGAGAACTTCAAATCTTTTCATTATTAGTATATTTTACTAAGTTTGTGCCTTCAGGCTTTTCAAGTAAAGGGCACAATTTTTAAAAATTAAACTTTAAATCACCATGCATTAAAAGTTGTTCATTACCATGAATATATTTAAAAATGGGGTGCTGAAGTTATCACATACATCTCCCAAACTGAAACGAGCTAAAGAGAAAATGTTTCTTTGAGAAAGGGAGACCTAGGACAAACAAGTCAGACCAAAGAGGACAAGGTCCACACTGGTTCCATCTGCCCCTGGTCAGCCAGACCCAATGAATGGATTCATAAACCTGGCCCCTTTATTCATTCAGTCATTCAGTCATTCGTTCATTCATTCCATAGATCTTTAGTGAGGGCCTACTAGGCATCAAGGACTGAACTAGATCCTAAACAAAACAGATCTGGTCCCTGCTCACCTGGAGCTTAGAGTCCTGTGCAGAAGACAGCTTTTAAGAGAATCATCATCTAAATAAATGTGGAAGGAAACGTAATTGGGGGCCCGAACTAAGCTAAGGTTCAGAGAAGACTTTACTGAGAAAGTGAACTGTATGTTCATACCTGGAGGGGGAAGTTAGAGCTAACTTGATGAGAGGGTGCCCGTAGGAAAATAGGAGAAGCATTTGAGAAAAGGTGCAAAGAAAAATCTATGATAATAAGAAAATGGCAAAAAAAATTTTTTAAGGTTTAAAGTGAATACAGGAAGCAGCAGGAGAGGTAGGCAGGTGTGGTGGGTTAACATAGAAGCTAGAGCTTACAGAAAAGTGAGAAGAGCCAGACAAGTGAAAGTGTAGAAGGATGCAACTGGGAAAGGTCACCGATAGCTTCAGCCTGGAGGCCTGGAGTGTCAATAGGGAGATGAACTCTCAGGGAAGATTGTAAAGCCCACCTCAACACAGTGAGAATTTCCAGAAAGTTCTGTGAAGCTGCTGAGTATCTGACCAAGCCCTGTGTCTGAACCTCACTGCTGCCTGAGAATAATGGCATCCCATTCACTTCTACCTTTCAAATCCCAAATCAGGTCCTGTCGTTGGCAATTTCCAACCCAGGACCATGAAGAAAAGGGGATTCTAGAAACTGTTGCTCCCAGTCTTAGGCAGAAGGGTGGCACGGAAACAGTGAAGCACGCACAGACCATTTAGGGCTTGTTCTGCAGCTCAGAATTTGAGCTTAAATCCTAAAGTCAATGGGAAGCCATTGGGGGAGTAGCATAATTAGCAGTCCATTCCTTTCGTTCACTGGGGCTGTGCTACCTAGCACAGATTGGAAGGTAGCCGGGGAAAAGCAGAGATACAGGTTGGAAGACTGTTGTAAAGCAGGAGATGATCATTTGAACTAGAGTAGAGACTGAGAGAAGTGAAAAGAATAAGATGTAAAATAGGACTTTGCTAACAAATTGGATAGAGGTGTGGAAGATGAGCAAGGAGGCAGCAGAAAGTGCATGGGGTTTCATGGCTGGCACAAGTCTCCCAGGCTTCAGATTCAGAGACAATCAGGAATGCAAGGGCTTCAGGTCAATTTGCCTAACTCCGTCCCTGCTTCCGACTCATTCCTGTCTTTACTTAACACCATGTTGATAGGGGAGGGTGCATGCACGCTTATTTCAGAAATTATTTCCAGCCCACGTAATTTTCATGTCTTTGCATGAAAAAGTCACTTTAACAGCATGGATTCAGGAATTACAGTACACACATTTTCTTTTTTAATGCAGATGTGTTGTAGGAAGTAGGACCAGCCGGGTCCAGCATTCAGTAAAGACAGGATCCCCCTTCGAAAGCTGTATCTGGATGAGTAGTGAGAAGATCAAGTTTAGAGAGGGGTAAGAGGAGAGCTTACAGGGGATTTGAAGGTGATGAGAAGAAACCCTATCTCTATGTGGATAGAGAAGGAGATAATGCAGGCAGCGAAGCCAACGCCTCTCACCATCTCCTTCATCTGTCTTGGTAGCTCCGTGGATTGGCCGGAGCTGCCTCACTTGTAGAGGCGTGCTTAGATTAAGTTAATTATATGTGTGTATTTGATACCATGTGTTAGAAAAAACGCCAACTTTTTACCGTTCAGCAATGTAGCTATTGTAAATGAGAAACAATGATGATACAAGTGTATCTTGCTCTAAGTAAATTTGATTATAGGCTTTTAAGTTTATGAAACTTTACCAAATTAGCAGGAAGCTAATGTCTTCCTGAAACCTTGAACCTGGACATTTTGTGAATCACATGTAAGATGGTGAGACCTACCTGCAAGGTGTAATGTTATGGTCTGGTATACTTATGGAGATGAATGACCTAGGTGTGGTTTTAGCTTATAAACCAAGAGTGAAACAAACCCTTTGCTGGGTTTGAGTGTGGAGTCAAGGAACTGCCAGAAAGGAGAAAAATATTTATGGGTCCACCTAAACCGAGAAGAAAATAGGGAGAGGGGACAGCTAACACTCAGAAGAGAGGATATCCTCAAGTTAAGAAAGTGCCTTAAGGAAAAGGCAAGTTTCCAGTTTAAAGCTTTATACAACCAATATCTTATAATCTAGTGATACAGTATGAGGTCCAGTAGCTCTAGAATTGGCAATTTCTGAACTGCTTTTACCCCCAAATACTTCAAATCTCCCCTATGCTACATACTCCTTCGGAGGAATTTATTTTTAATTTTATAATGAGAACTCCAACCAGACATAGCATTCACCTTCAAGAACTATGTTTTATAAAAAAAAATTCATTGCAAGATATATAATTGTGTTTTATAAACATCTTACAGGTGTGTTATAGGAGATACATGCCTTTTCTCATGAAAAGGTGTAAGTAATCAACCTTCTCTAAAGTACTGCAGAAGAACTACTAAACCATTATTTCAATTTTAAAATAAAAAAAGATGAGATGCTGTTATAAAAATTGATTCTTCATCACTGTTACTCGGAAATGCAATGCCTCTCTCTTCTTTATAACTCCTTAATATATAGTTGTCAACCAATGAAGCATGAAGCATTCAATCAAATTACTTTCAAATATAAAATAACAATGTATTTTGAAAGATCAATTTTATTTCCTGTATGAAAGCAAATTTTCAAAAATTGTGATGTGTTATGCAAACTCAGAAGGGCCAATACTGAAGATTTTAGAAAAAGATTAGTGGCAGCATCTAAAATAATTTTCAAGTTGATGAATGATGCAAAACCATTTTAGAGGGACCTGTTGGCATCCTGAGTGGGATCGTGTGGTTTCAAACATGTTGAAGGCATCACATATTAGTGCCTGAAGGTGGTCTGAGATTATGAACCCTCATCAACCTCTTAAAAATACCCCCAAGTCACATGCCTGCTGCATTTCCAATGTTTCACTGCATGAAAAATAGTGCAACGGTAAGAACCTCCAAAGTTTTTGCAAAGATTAAATGAGACAATGCATGTAAAGCACTTAACACAATACCTCACACGAAGTTAATGCTCAATAAACAATTGCTATCATTATAATTTGACCTTCCTGCCAGCCAGAGAGATTCGATTAGCTGGAACATGAGTACAACTTTCCAACTGGGGGTTGTGGTACTCTCAATAATTTATACTCTGTCATCGTCATCTAACAGCAGTAAAAGAGTCAACCCCAGATCAGCTAGTTATCATTTGCAGGTGTATTTCAAAGACGTATAAGTCATTTGAATGTCCTATATCTGAAATAATTTAGTAAAATGGCTGCAGGTTTTTAAAACTTCGAAAAACGTACTTAAAAATCCACAATAATCTGGGCTATCTGTGCGAGCTGAATCAAAAGACAGGGTTTGTATTCTTAATTTACAAGGTGAGTCATACGGGGCCATGAGACTCACCAGAAGACCTCTTGATGAGGATGAGTTTTGATCTGTAAAATAGGGGTATTAACTGTATTACCTCGTGAAAAACTTCCACAGAGCGTTGTGAGGCCAAGAGTCCCGATAGCCATGGTTCTTTTCTCTTGCTTCTTCGTCTCTCCTTTGCTGTGGTTCAGCATGCCTGAATAGTCACCGTAGTCGAGTTTAGGCAAAATAAACAATCTTTTTTGCTCCAAAAATGGCAACAACCACAAAAGCAAAGTGGTTTGAATGGTAGAGGGACAATATTGTTCATGTACTAGAAAAATCCAGAAGTAGAGCAGCTTCTGGACTGTTCTGATCAGTGCTCTTGCTCTGTGTCTGCACCAGCGCATTGTCACTGTGCCCTTCAAGCTCAGCCTCGTCCTCGGGCTGACTTTCCACATGGGGCGAAAGGCCTCCCTGGACCCAGGTGCCGCATGCGCACATGACTTTTTTTTCAGAAATAAGACTTTTCTTTCCCTACCCATCAAATACAAGTCCTGAGCTCCCCTTTGACTGGGCCACCTTCTGTTCTGTGCCATACTGCAAACCGATCCTTATGGCGGGAGGTTGAAGTTATGCTGACTGGCTCAGAGGACGGAGGGGGAATTACTCCCGCCCACAGCAAGGCCGCTACACACTGAGGCGTGATGGATGTTAAGACAACACAAGTTGTACCACTTGTTAGATTCTGCCCCAGGGGCTAGGGAGCAGCTTCAAGGGATGTACAGAGATTCTTTTGTGACCCAGCTCTCTTATATTTACCACCTCTGGGATGTACCCAAGTTCTGGATTGCCAAAGAACAATCTGAAACATGTATTTATTTCTTTCTAAAAACTGGCACTCCCCTGACAACAGCTCATTGTTCTGAGACCAAACTTGTTTACTTCTTTCATTTCCTCTTCACTTGAGATGAATTCTTTTCATAAAACGCCTTGGTCCCTTCTACAAGCAAGCTCTTGTTAATCCCCCGGACTGCTGGGTATGGGGTTTACGTTGGGGTCTAACACCTCTGCTGTACATTTATCCTGAAACCTTATATGGCACTGAATAATTTTATAAGAATGAATCGGGATTCAAAGTTCCTGGAGAAAAGTCAATGAATGAGTAAGAAAACATAAATAGAAATCATATGGATTCTTCCCTGGATGGATTTCAGCACACAGGGCCATTTGTGTCCATTTTTTTAAAGAGTATGATGTAGGAAATGCTATAATGTCATATTGCACTTTGTCTGACCCTCATTTTTTAGATTGGAAGAAATAACCCAAAGACCTTCAGGTCCTGAAATTTTCTCAAGAGTTTTCAGAAATGATTTAGAACTTGAATGATATATTTTAACACGCTTAAATCATTTTCAAAAGAATTATTTTCCTTTGTGGAGTTTAACTGGAAAGGTAATGTGCTCATTTCTTTTCCATGTATTTAATATGTCAAAATTACCATCTTGCTATTCATCCTGAAAGGAATAAATGCAGATCACCTATCAAAAGAAAGCACAAACACCAAAAAACCCCCACAGCTTATGGGGAAATGAGGGGGGAATATACATATATATATATATATATATATATAGTGTGGGTGTGTATACATGTATGTCATGTATGTATATATATTTTCAAATTTTCTCCTGCCACCAAAGCTACCCACTTAACAGAATTATCTCTCTCTCTCTATGTGTGTTTGTGTCTTTAGAGAATTTTGAGTTTTCTATAAAAGTTGTGTAATTTTTTTGAGCTAAGACCCCCTTTGGCTTTGTGGTGACACCTATGGAATCCTCTCAGAAAAATAAGATTAGTAAGGAAATCAAGGATATTAAAATATAGTTGTCAAAATAACAAATGTGTGACATGACAATATACTTGCTTCTTTATTAATGTGCTCAATAATAAGATTGTTAGGGACTGAAAGTTTGTGTTTGCAGAGAAGCTAGCTAAGGTTCAGAGAGCAGGGGTAAGGCGCGTCAGCAGCTAAAGTTACAGAAGGTTTGGTTTTGGCTTCAGTTGTGAGACCCTCAGATACATGTAACTGGACTAACTGTAATCACTGCTTCAGGACCCACAAGCATTAGTGTTCCTGTTTCTTTAATTAACGAAGTAAGTGAAATAAAATACTGAATATCCATAAACCTCTCAAGCCAAGGACTCGACACTGACAACCTCTATCTGCCGCCCCATCCTATCCTTTTCCTTCCAACCCGAGGTAGCCAGAAGGTTTATCGGACCTTTCCACACACACGCATGTGCACGCGTGTGCACACACACACACACACTTTTTATATATCATGTCTAAATATAGGCATACCTATACAATGTTGTTTTGTTTTAGTCGTTTGTTAACTTTAGTATACATAGGCAATCTTCTGGAACTCATTTTTCACACTCAACATCACATGACTAGGAGTTATTCCTCCACATTGCTGAGTATGCCTATAATTCAATCATTGGGAAAAACAAAAAACCCCACAAAGTCCAGCTTTATCCTGGTAATAGGAAATACATTTGAACCTTGACCTCCTAACTGAAAGACCAGCACTTGCTCCATTACCCTAGAACTGCCACCCCTGCCCTCCAATGTCCCTTTCTCTTGGGAGCAACATATTTATTCAGAGGGAGTCCTTCCCAGGAGCCCTGAATCACAATGGTAGGTGGCTGCCAACCATACCTTTGGGTAAGGCTGGCTTGTTATCTGAAGCGTGAAAAATAAATGGGCATTTGGCTTCTCTGCTCTGGTGGACAGAAAAAGGAAAATCCAGCTCACAAAACTGTACAGAGACCAGGGGAAGGAGCCTACCTGGGGAGGAAAGGTAGTTCGAAATCACAAAAGATTGGGCTGTGAGGAAGGCCATCCTCTTGCTTCACTTGGGCTAAGACCAAAAGCTGCGCACAGCTAGACCTTTGGGGTCAGGACTCAGTGCCATATCGCTATGGTGATTCTTCCACCAGCCCAGATGCTTCTTCTGCCCTCTAGCAGAGCCCAGCCTCCAAGTTGGGAGGTGGGGAGAGTCATGGGGAGGAGAAGATAGGGTTGCCAAAGCCAGGGACAGAAGAATTCTACTGTGGGATGACCAAGAGATGAAAATCCCTTCTTCCCTGTGTGCATACGTGTGTGTGGGTTTCTGTGTGCGTGTCTGCATGTGCCCACACTGGACAGGGAAGGACGTGGACTCTGCTGCATGCCCACCACGGGAGTGTAGCTTCGACCAATTCACTACAAATCTTACCCTCTTCCCAAATGATAACTAACTCAGGTAACTCAGAATGTTGCAGAATTTCTGTTTTTCTAGACTGTGAAGATATCTTATATGACTAGCCCCTTCCACAACACACACACACACACACACCCCACACACCCTTCTGCCATCTTTTCTAAACAAACAACAGATTGCATTGCTGCTGTTCAGAATATTATGCCAGGAAAACAGGGAGAAATTTTTAAAAAATCTTCTTCATCAAGATTCAAACCAAATGTGTGTGCCCACCAAGTGCTATACTACGCAATTATAAGCACTTCATAAATGTTCATCTAAGGCTATGCCTGCAAAGATTCAGGGAAATTGTTGCCCAGCCTTCCTCTCTGGAGAACGGCCATATGAGAAAGTGAGTCATATTTCCTATCTACATGGTGCACTCCAGAATGTCCTCTATAAGGTCACCTAGAATCCCCGTTTTACAGATGCGCAATCAAAGCGAGAGAGGTGATGTGATGTCTTTCTCTACAGCTGCTCTGAGGATCCTCAGATAGGAGTAAGCTCCTTTTATTCATTGAAATGACTTAAGAAGAAAACAAGCAACAACTTTTGCCAGATCACAGTTGTTCACCAGGAAACACGGCATCTACCATGACCACCACCAAGTAGAAAAAGAGAAAGATACTTCTTTCTCCTTTCTGGGAGAAAGATGCAACTTGAAATGCAACTTGAAACCTAAGCTGGCAGATACTCGTAGGCCACTGGACCAACCACCACCAACAATTCTGGGTGAGCCTCACATAAGAACTAAGACCCTGTTGTACTGTGGCATCCTTGCGATGGTATTTTTAAAGTGAAATAAAATTAAGATGCTTAAAACCCATTAATTTTTGCAAAGTAAAAATTTACAGCATTAGTGACAATTTAAAAAAAGAAAAAGAAAGCCCACCCACTCAACAAAACTTTCTAATGACATTGCTAGAGTCTGTCATTATTCTATGTATGATCTTGAGAAAATTACCTTAATCTTCCTCATTTTTCTCATCTGTAAAATGGGGGCATAAATACTATCAACCTCTCAACTCAAGTGATTTTGATGATTAAATGAGTTATTGTGCATGTAAAGATCTTGGCATGGTGCTTAAGAACTGAGTAAATATTAGGAATTCTTAAAAGGTACCGAGTTCAAATGTCTTCCTTGAACTGGCAAATGATGACCCTTCCCAGTGGAAGTGTAAAGAGATTCCTACTTTGTGAATTAGAGACAGGCATTAGCAAAATGCTGGCTGTTGACAAATTCACCCTCAAATTATTGTTGAACATCCATTATTTATAATTTACATGAAAAGAGGACCACTATACAATTTCTCAAATCATGACAGTACTTTCTGCCCCAAGGTGAACTCTGCCACAGACTTGGGTGAGCTGAAGTGTGGAAACCATATGCAGGGAAGGATCCAGGTTGTTTCAGGGCATAGATGCCAACTTTGTGGCGTGGATGTGTGCAGCTGGGCAAGTTGCATCAGTCTGGCAGCCGCTAAGCCTGGAGCAGCTCCTTTGAATAAAGGTTTCCAGCTGACTGCACATCTAAATGGCAGGGTCACGAATAGCCTTAGGTTCTGGGAGACAAGGCTGTATCCATGATTTGAGAAGAGCCTTTGCTCCAGGGATGTACAAAGAGGAGGGCACACCCCCAGCACTCTCTTAAGCCACAGACACATACGCTAGGAAGGAAGACCCCCAAAAGCTGTCGCCTTAGAATAACGGAGAATGGCTGGTTATTACAGAGAGTTCCATAACTCAGTGGGTGTGTTCGTTTTTAAGACTCCTGTTATAACATGACTTCTCCCTGTAACCACCCTAAGAGACAAATCGCTATTCATCTCATTATCGGTTGATAAACATGAGGGAATTCAGTTAGTCTGTGGCAAAGTCATCATGGAGCCCCAAACTCACAAGCACCCACAGAGAAGTTAGATGTCACCTAATTCACTGTC
Source organism: Ursus arctos (assembly GCF_023065955.2). Lineage (NCBI taxonomy): Eukaryota > Metazoa > Chordata > Mammalia > Carnivora > Ursidae > Ursus > Ursus arctos. The sequence goes on along the minus strand of NW_026623078.1, from coordinate 55,374,058 downwards.
ATCATTGTATGAAAAAATAGTCAAGAAAGAGATTTGTTGACCAGTCCAAGCCCTCATAATTCATCACACTACCTGAAAAAGCAGCAATCAGGGCTGCTTCCAAAATTCACTAAGGTTACCTCTCTAATGCAAACATAGTACGCCGCCATGTAGAAAACCAACAACTCAGAAAGCATTGTTTTTCATTTCCTAGCACTGTTCATGTCCCGATAGCCTTCCTGTCTGTGATGTACAAATCCTGACCATCCCCCAGAAAAGCATAATTATTTTTTGTTTTGTTTTCCGGAAGTACAATTTATATACAATAAAATTCACTCTTTTAAAGGAAAAAGGAAAAAAAAAAAAGCAAAACTCACGAAGATGAATAATTCAGTTGAGGAATTGTCTGTCACCGCTATCCAACCTGAGGACCATGACTCAAATATTCGGCCAGTTTAACCAAAAAGAACAAAGTACTGATCTCCACGAGTTCTAGGAAATGGCCAGCCACAGATTAAACAGCCTCTTCCCCTCTGGAAATCTCCCTAACCTGTTCTATTCACTTCCAACGGAGGAAGGACAACCAAATACATTTAAATGCCAATCACAAAACTTCCCCACACTCCTTCTAAGGTCTCACCCTAATAGACTGTCTCCTTTTTACTCTATAATGTTTGCTCTCCTTTCAAACCCTCTTTGAACTCCTGCAGGAGCAAAAGCTGTAGGAGATGGTTCTCTTGCAACCACATAAATAAGTACTCTTTGCTAATTTGGTATCTTAGCTTAGTTTTGGGTTTAGCACAGTAGAATTTGAATATGAAAGTATTACTAAAAACTCTGCTCATTGAATCACAATTTGAAAATATAAGATTTTATTTTTATTTTTTGTTGTTGTTTAAAGATTTTATTTATTAATTTGACATAGAGAGACAGCCAGCGAGAGAGGGAACACAAGCAGGGGGAGTGGGAGAGGAAGAAGCAGGCTCCTAGTGGAGGAGCCTGATGTGGGGCTCAATCCCAGAACGCTGGGATCACGCCCTGAGCCGAAGGCAGACGCTTAATGGCTGCGCCACCCAGGCACCCCGAAAATATAAGATTTTAGAACCGAGTAGCTCCTCAACACCTTCACAGCTCTCTCTCTCCATGCGCTGTTTGGACTGGGCAGTGCAAAACTCATGTATGCTTCTTCAGAATCTTTCTTCCTCTGTTACAGCTACCAAGAACATTCGAGATGTCAAGTTTTTGGTCATTCTGTATCCCTGAGTCACTGATGGTGGAGAAATCCATACTGATCCATTTTGTACATGTAGTATGAGATACAAACTTGCATGTATCAAAACATGGAAATTTGGGGAAGTTGCTGTTACAGCACCATAACATATCCCATCCTTACTAATACACATTGAATAAGTGCGCAAAAGAAATTTATTCACTCAAATTTATTGGAAAGAATTGATTTAACACAGCTAATTTCTCCAACTTATGGCCCACACCACCCAAACTTTCAAAAGTTCTAGTCCATTCATGAAGACTAAAGAAGACATACGGAAGACATAGACACAAATACCTGTTACTGCAAAGCCAGCCCATGGAAAGATAAAGCACTCTGAGAGCATGCAGTGAGGTTGGATTAGCTCTGATTAGGGAATTATTGGAGGGAAGAAAGATGGGTCATGGAATCATTAAGTCTATGTCTGGAGGAACTTCTCTGGGTGGAGATGAGAAACCAGGGGAACAATACGAATAAAAGCCCACCCTGTATTTCTGTTGAGGTATAGGGCTAAAATAATAATTAAATAAGAGCCTACAGTAGTCTCCTGTGGTTTTGGCAACTGGTAAAATCAAAAGATCATATTTTAGCTGTTAAATGATCTCCCTAGAAGTTTGCTAGAGAAAGATGATACTTTAAGTAGGTAGCTCACAGAGGGATAGCTGTTAAGGTGTTTGGGAATCACTAGATCCTAAAATCTGTATTTTAAAAATGTTTTCCAATAAGAAGGCAATTTATTATTTTTATTTTTCCATTTTTATTTATTTTTAAAAAATATTTTAATAATTTTTTAGTATATTTGATATACAATGTTACATTATTTTCAGGCAGGCATACAGCATAGTGATTCAACTTCTCTACACATGATGCCATGCTCACGCCAATAAGCAAGGCTTTTAAATAACATCTTCGAATTCAAATTCTATTGTGTCAGAAGCAAAATTTCTTTAGAATTAGCGCAGGCTGTTTATTCCCACACTTGCTCCAGCAAAGGAACCCCACTTCCATTCCCGTTTCATTGTGTCTCACAATCCCGCAGTGTTGTAACATGACCCTTCCCAAGGGGCTACCTCAAGGTAGTGTTCTTCCATAATGCAGCAAGCAGTAAACTCAGCTTTGTCTTTGCAAGAAGTTATTTTTCAGAGCCGGCATTCAATAACCACCACCTTTCCAGTCTCCAGTATCTGTTTATTCACTACTCGTGACCTGATCACTAAAACCAAATACATATTTTTGTATTTTTGTCCTGCATCACCTTATTATCAGGTACCAATATCTAAGTTAGTCAGAACAGACTGATTATATTGTAGTAACAAATAACCCAAAAGTCTCAATAACTTAATACAATGCAAGTACATTTCTTGCACACTCACAAACACTACATGCACGGTATGAGTCAAATATAGGGCTGTTCTTCACACAGTTACTCATGAACACAGACTGACAGGGGCACCACCATCAGGAAAATTGTTATCCTCCAAAATGGAGGAGAGAGACACTGCAGGATCGTTCATGGGTTTTTTGCTGCCTCAGCTTAGCACTGACAAGTGTTATTTCATTGGCCAGAACTAGCCAGATGGCACACCTAACTTCACGGGGCCAGGGAATGTGGGAAGCATATTTGATGAAAAGTATTGTCTCTGACACACTAAGCTTGTGTAAAGATAGCCACAATAAGGAGCATGAAGAGACTGCCAGAAAGGGCCTTCAAATCTGCTGAAGGAAAACACTCTAACACAAGACACATGATAAATACCTCTCTGAAATCTCTTCCATCTGGAGCAGCCTCAAAAGGAAGTCATGATTATTTGCAGAGAACCATCAGCAGGTGGGCTGGATCTAGACACCCCCCACCTCCCCATCACCACCCCACCCCCACCATGCTTTTTGCTCCAATCTAGGCAAGAAACTGTCTAGGTCATTTGTGTATGCGTTCTGGAACACTCTTACTTTACCCACCCCAATATTCCCTTAATCAGATCTGACCTTGGAAGATTTGGGAGTTTAAAAATGACCTGTTAACCTGGGTAACCTCTGCAGCTCGAGATAATAATATGATCACAATTAGCTTACTCAGAACCAATGTGAATGAAGTAGCTTGTAAAACCCTAAATTCATCACAGACACTAGTAGAAATGAGTACGGTCACCCTCCATACACTAGAAGCTCTGCTGGATTCGAACATCACTGTCATCCCAGTTAACTCCTGGAGTGGGGGGTGGAAGTCCTCTCTTTACTTGACTGCTGGAAATCTGGCTCCTTGATGAGGTTCTGTGGTCCAAGGTCCTACTTCAGTGCTTTAGAGCCTAGTATTGGGTCTAATCAAGTCCACATACATTCGTACATCTGTTCTCTTTCATTCAGATGGCGAGATGCCTGTTGGAATTACCATGATCCTGAGGCTCTGGGTGTCAAAGCCCCGATAAACTGAGATAAACCACCTGAAAAACATGACGACGACTGACAGCCCTTTTGCAGGAAGCCCCTTTTGAGCAACAGTGATGCCATGTTGACCCCATAAGGCTCTCTCCATAGTACTCTTATCTATTCATATGTCTATTCCAAATCTAAGAATAGCTGCGAGCAAAAGAAAACAAATACCCAGAATCTAAATGCCTTTCTCTCTGCCAGGAGGACAGACTGCAGAGCGGCAGGTGCTCAGGAAACCCAAGACAGCCCTCTCCAGACCAGCCAAGGCATGGAAAATAACAACTGTGTTTGCGCTTTTTAAAAAATAAATATTTAAAGTGTGTGCTTTCCCCACTTACTTCATATTTTCTTTTGTCCTTACTTCCATCTTCCTGAAGGTAAGCCAGGCTGGCAGTTCTCACAATTATTTCAGCCACATTAAAACGTACCAGCTTCATCTGTGGAACTGGCCTGTCATGCTGTACGTATCTATTGAGTCTGGTATGAAATCCCTTTTTATTAAACTGTGCAAATGGAGTCAGATCGAGGAGCAAGTGCTTATACCTCATGTGGGGAGCCACTGCGGGAGTCCCTCGGAGAAGCAAATTCTGACTGCATCAAGACAGAACAAACCTGAGAGGGAAGGAAAGAAAGTGAGGGGGCTTTTCCCAGAAGGAGGCCTGGAATCCTGGTGTTGTACGGCTGAGGCTGCAGCTATCAACCTTAGAGGAGTGGGAAGGAGTAAGAGGAATGGTACCCAGAGTCTGAGCTGATGACAGGTGAGAACAGGGCACCCACAGAATGCATCAAGAGGGAAGACTTTTTTGAAAGCTCTGCTTGCATTGACTAAGAGGATCCTGAAAGGGGACAGCCTTTAGCTGCATAGAGAAAGAACGCTCAGCAGTAATTGCAGAAAGAATGCATGGATAAGGGAAGAAGAAACCCTAGTTCAGGTCCTAAATTAATACAATCTTAGAATGAGAACATTTATGCCATCTGTTAAGTTTCTAAATAAGGGAATGGAGGTGCAGGAAGCCGTTATAAGTTGCTTGAAGCCACAGAGTCCCTAATGTACTGAGTTGCATTCATTTTAGGTGAATTCCCACAAACTTCCATTGTAAAACAAAAGTAAGAAAGCATATACTGTTGCCAATTATTATAATTGGAGTTTCCCCAGAAGTGAACCCTGGGACAAGGACTGGTTTGCAAGTTTGGGAGAGACAGGGGAGACTGGTTAGGGGAGTGGAGAAGTAACACAGACATGGAAAACGTGCCAAAGAAGCAATAAAGGGCATGTTATTGAACAAGTTGCCCCTCTGGGCACTTGGAGATAATCCAACTGGGGAAGTCTGGGAGATGGATAGACCGCATGCTTCAGATTCTCCCACTTGTGGAAGGAGCCGGTGTACTTGTCTATCAACTTCTCTCCATCACTGGTTGAGGGGAGCGCCTAAAAAGAGAGAACGCCCTGGCCCTTCCAGCCTGCTCTGCAAGTGGGCTGAGCAGACCTCTGCTGCTGTAGAAAAAGTCCTTGGACAAAACCTTGGAGATGCTGCCAACTGTAAGCCCGCAGGAGTGCAAGCAATGCAAGGATTTGAAGGATGTGTATGACGCACCAGCAGTGTCTGCTATATATTTAGCTATATTTCTGCTCACCTCTATTCCAGAGATAATTAGGAGGTGGAGGCTCCCGCTTTCTCTTGCTCACTCTGTGACTTGGTTCTTTACAAGCATTATAGGGGTGGCAAGCACTAAAATGCAACCTCAATAACTCAGTTTTGCCATTGATCCATTTTTGCAAACTCTGCACCGTAAATGCTGCATGTGGGCTTAAAACACATATAATGTGGTTTATAGCCAAATCCCTCTATGTACCAATGTGTATCATCATAACACAGAGCGCAGACGCACAGGTATGTAGTTCATTTTGTTAGCTTCCAAACTGGCATAAGTATGTCCTAAACTTCTGAACATTATAGCATTTTAAATTTAATGAACTGTGAAAAGATTGAATTGATACCTATAATTCAGGTCATGGAATTTAAAAACATAACCTAACCCCCAGAGTCTTTGTTAATCTATCAAAGGGATATATAGGCATACGTCACATCGGCTTCACAAATAAACAAGTATATCTCATTGAATTTATAAAGAAGTCTATATCTCAAATAAAATTGTATGTCTTCTTCTGGTGCTGCCTGAAATACTATTTGGAAAGTTGACTTCTAGAATAGTTAAATTTAAAGTCATTTTAATGTACAAATCTCTGACAAGAACTAGAAGTGCAACCTATCACCCTGAAAAAAAGATAAAATAAATGTAGATTTAAAAAGGACTTGAATTTCTTTAAAGCTCTCAGAAAATGTTACCATTTAGTAATGACATTCCCTATTCATTTGACCTCAGCTTGACACGCTGAATTGCTCTGAACATCTGTGGCCAGACACATACGTTCTACATCTTAACTCTTGCTTTTCTAATTTGTACAGAAATGCACATTAAAAGAATGCCAAGGCTAGAGCCAGAGACAATAAAAGAAGAAAAGTCACAAGTAATTATAAAATCCACATCTACCAGTGCAAAGAGGTTACCAACATTTCCCCGCCAACGTTGATAACATTCCACATGGAAAAAGCTCAAACTTGGAGATATTTCATGCCCCTTACCTGATTCCATGGATTCAAAATGCTTGGGTTAGTAATACCTGAACTTCTGTCTCTAGAACTAAAATAAAATAGGAACACCCTCATGACTGTCGGACTACTGAATAGATAATGATATGATTGATTATAAGGGATACGAGGTACAGAGAAGAGATATTGGATTATTTCAATACAGGCAAGAAAATTTCAGAAGTGAGCAGACCTACAAACTAATTTTCACGAATGTGTTAGGTGTTCCCTGTAATGTAACACTAGTGTAACTCAGTCCCATAAAGCTGAAAAAGAGCAATAGATTTTGTGGTCACAGTTTTCAGTGATTCTTCATGGTTCTCAGCCCTGGCCACCCATTCAAATAACCTGAATTTAAAAACACAGTTCCCTGGGGCGCCTGGGTGGCACAGCGGTTAAGCGTCTGCCTTCGGCTCAGAGCGTGATCCCGGCGTTATGGGATCGAGCCCCACATCAGGCTCCTCTGCTATGAGCCTGCTTCTTCCTCTCCCACTCCCCCTGCTTGTGTTCCCTCTCTCACTGGCTGTCTCTATGTCTGTCAAATAAATAAATAAAATCTTTAAAAAAAAAAATAAAATAAAAAAATTAAAAAAAAATAAAAACACAGTTCCCAGGCCTCACCTGGCATCTCTGAGGTTAAACCTAAGAATTAAAATGATTTTAATATTCAGGCAGAGTTAAGGATCACCACCCATTTTTGATAGTGAAGAACAACAATTCAAGTGGCTTTAATAGACACCATTTGTTAATTTCCTAAGAAGCCGTAATTGAGCTACTCAGTTATCTATTAAAATAAACATTTTATTTTAAAAGCAGATGATTAAATATTGACTCTTCCATTCAAAAGAAATTCATTGAGCACCTATCATGTACCAGATATAGTAATAAACAATATGTGTGCAAAGATTAATAAAACATGGTTGCTGTGACCTCATGTTCAAGTGGGAGAAAACATATTTGTTGATACAATAATTATGAGGTACTGGAAGAAATGTTCTAAGAGGTTATACAAGATATAGATGAAAAATAGAAAAGGCAGCAATTAATTCTACCTAGGGAAATCAAGGAGAGCTTCATAGAAGAGGTAAAAATTAACTGTTCCTTGAAGGGAAGTTAGATCTTGGAAAAGTTGAAAAAATTGACAAAGGATTTTATGCAAGTTTTAAAACATAGGCTCCTGTGGGCAAAGGATTTAAATAAACATTTCTCCAAAGAAGATATACAAATGGCCAATAAGCACATGAAAAAATGCTCAACATCACTGATCACTAGGAAAATACCAGTCAAACCCAGAGTGAGACACCACTGCACAGCCATCAGAATGGCTACTATTAAAATAACAACAACATGGGGCACCTGCGTGGCTCAGTCGTTAAGCATCTGCCTTTGGCTCAGGGCGTGATCCCGGCGTTCTGGGATCGAGCCCCACATCAGGCTCCTCCACTGGGAGCCTGCTTCTTCCTCTCCCACTCCCCCTGTTTGTGTTCCCTCTCTCGCTGGCTGTCTCTCTCTGTCAAATAAATAAATAAAATCTTTAAAAAATAAATCAATAAAAATTAAAATATAAAATATAAAACAACACAACAAACAAAAGTGTCGGGAAGGATGTGGAAAAACTGGAGCCCTTTGCACTATTGGTGGGAATATAAAATGGTATAGCTGCTATTGAAAACAGTATCGTTGTTTCTCAAAAAATTAAAACTAAAATTACCAGATGACCCAGCAATTTGGTATATTCACAAAAGAATTGAAAGTAGGTTCTTGAAGAGATATTTGTACACCCAGGTTGATAGCAGCAGTGTTCACAATAGCTAAACCATGGAAGCAATTCAAGTGACCACTGATAGTTGAATGGGTGGGCAAAACGCAGTATAGATACACGCAATGGAATATGATTCAGCCCTAAAAAAGGAAGGAAATTCTGACCCATGCTACAACATGGATGAACCTTGAGAACATTATGTTGAGTGAAATAAGCCCATTATACCAAAATAATACTGCATAATACCATTTTTATGAGGTATACTAAGTAGTCAAATTCATAGAGACTGAAAATAGAATGATGGTTGCCACAGTAAAAAGAAAGGAATAGGGAGTTATTGTTTATTGGCTCTAGAGTTCCAGTTTTATACAATGGAAAATGTTCTGGAGATGGATGGTGGTGATGGTAGCATAAAATATGGAAGTACTTAATATCACTGAACTTTTCACTTAAAAATTGTTAACATGGCAAATTTTATACTACATGGATTTAACCACAAGTTAAATTGAGGAAAAAAACAACAACGTAGGCTCCTAATGTTCTGTCAGTAGCACCACTTTCTTTTCAGTTTGGAAGGTTTTCTTGGGTGATCAGGTGATTCTTTTTTTTTTTTTTTTTAAGATTTTATTTATTTATTTGACAGAGAGAGAGAGAGACAGCCAGCGAGAGAAGGAACACAAGCAGGGGGAGTGGGAGAGGAAGAAGCAGGCTCCCAGTGGAGGAGCCTGATGCGGGGCTCAATCCCAGGACACCGGGATCACACCCTGAGCCAAAGGCAGACGCTTAACGACTGAGCCACCCAGGTGCCCCTGATCAGGTGATTCTGGTCAGTTCTTCATAGGGTAAAGGACGTGGTCTAGGTAAGTACCAGTGGAGTGGGCAAGATTAAAATTCAGCTGGCCAAGGGTTTCTACACTAGACAGTCTTGAAGAGCCACAGCCAGACTGGCAGACATCCAGAGGCAGTCAGAAAAAGCTGTGGTTTAAACAAGTATGAAAACCAACTCTAAAGAACCTCTGAAGAAACAAGATCAGAAACAATCAGAAATAAGATTAAAATGAAGGAAGACTGCAAATAGGAAAGAGAGTGATCTTAGGAAATTTCTGCAAAACCTGAGTGGCGATTGGGGTAAGTCGTCCTTCCCACTTCCATTGCACCAGGTAGAATTTACTGAGGTATGAACAGGAGTCTGGCACTCATTCCACCATGTATCCAACTTCTGATCTTGTGTTGCTGGAGCTGGGCCCAAAAGTGTAGGTAGGAACACAAAACTGAGTTGGCTGGTTAAAACAGAAAGAGGTAGATTTTCATGGACAAGGACAGTTAGAGAGAGAAAGCTATGGAGTTGTGGCCGTGGCCACTTTGGAGGGTGTTTTTCGGACTTGCAGAAGTCAGTGTTTATTCATTGAACAAATCCTCTTTACGTGCCTTTATTATTTGTCAGGCATAGGAAACAAGTGCAAGTTCTATCCTTCCAGAGTTTATAGACTAGTGGCAGAGAGAAACAAATACATTCTTGTCAATTACTTGAAGATTAGAAATATGCTTTACGCATATGTTTATCTTCCTTGCCTCCTTCCATCCCATCCCTACCACCATTCCCACCATTGTCCCCAGAATTGTTCCGAAACTTAATGAGAGAATAAATGAATATATAAATTAATGGTTTAAATTTCTAACATCAGAACTCTATATGCAAAAAAGCCCGAGTTGAAAGAAAGCTTAAAAATTGTGTAGAATAAATCCCTCACTTTATAAATGAGAAAGTGGTATTAAAAGAAATTGTAACTTGTTCAAGGTCATAGCTAGAATCTCTTGTCTTTTATTTCATCCAGGGCTTTTTTCACAAGACCCTTATACACTGTCAAAAGCCTTTCTTATGGTCTCAACGAAAATTTCTCTTTGGGATAACTTGAGACATGAGAAACACATAGAACATCACAAATTATACCAATATTTGTCAAAGTAAGAATAAACAGTAATACATGGCTAAAGACATTTTGAAAAAGAAGCTTAATGGAGGACGGGAGACACTAACCTTTCCAGAATGCAATATATTATAAAGCTGCTATGACTGAAGATGTGATAAGCTACATAGACAAATTAACAGAACAGAATAAGTAGCCCAGACGCAGAGTGAAGAACATATCAAAGTTTTGTATGGTATAAAATGGGTATCGCAGATTTAAAATTTAAAATTACTTTTTAAAGGTGCTGGAACAATTGAGAAGTATCTAAGGAAAAAATTAAATTTTCCCTTTATACTTTATAGTAAAATTCCAGATGGATTTAGGAATTAAATGTAGAACAATAGACTGACCAAAAAAATCTTCAAAAAATTGTAAGCAAATATTTATTAAGTTTTTGGAGGAAAGAAGATGTTTATAACTTGGGAAAACTCACAAAGAAAGTGACAGGTATGATTATAAAATGTTAAAGCTAGAAGTTTCAGAAGTTTACCAAAATTGAAAGGCAAAAAACAAAGAAAATATTTGCAGGAAATCTAACAGAATTTTAATACTTGTATTCTACTAAAAACACATAAATCAATAAAGAAAATACCACAAACATATAGGGAAGAATAGTAGAGACAATAATATGATAATTATGAACATAAAATTAATAGACAATTTATGAACATAAAATCAAATTGCTAATAAGCACATGGGAAAACACTTTTTAAAAATTTTTTATTTATTTATTTGAGAGAGAGGATAGCACAAGCAGGAGGCAGAGGCAGACGGAGAGGGAGAAGTAGACTCCCCGCTGAGCAGGGAGCCCAACGTGGGGTTCGACCCTGGAACCCTGGGATCATAACTTGAGCTGAAGGCAGACACTTAACTAACTGACCCACCCAGGCACATCACATATGGGAAAATACTTTATGTCAAAGGCCACCAAGACATATATTCACCCGTAAGCCAGGAACAGGTCAGACCACACAATGAAGCATAAGTAGTAATTACTGGCAAAATTTCTCTCAGATTATAAAATGAAGGGATATCCATTTGTTTCATGGAGTTCCCTCATGACAAGCCTCAACTTACGTACAAAACTCTTGGGGGTCGACTTCTTAGGCTGCCTTTTCAAAACAAAGTAATTTAATGCTAAAAAGAAAGAGAGTGCCCACGTGATGGTTGAGGAAGGAATAACTGATTAAGTGGATGGATGGATGGATGGATGGATGGATGGATAAATGGATGAATCAGTAAAACCACTTTAAAATAAAACTTTGCACCATTTATTACTTTAAGATTCAGATAAAATATAGGAAAAGAAAATCAACAAACTACAAGAAAGCAACAATAGGAAAATTAAAAATATTATTGGATACCAAACTATATATATTTGACCAAGATGACACAAGGGAAGCCATGTCTAGTTTTTGGCTTCAGCAAAACCAGTGGTTCTGTGAATAGAAGAGTAAGTTCAGATAATACAGAAAGTATGAATTACTACTCATGCTCAAAGGGATCATATGGTCCTTTTAGAGGGTAGTTGCAGATTACATATGAATATTTAGCTGGAGGAAACACCCATCTGACTGCCATGCAGGGGAGCAGAAGACAATGGGAGGCTACAGAATCCACCTGCCCTTACACTGTGCTGGGATAGGCTGATACCCTAGAAAAAAGTCTGACCCAAGAGACCAGAGACCTGGGTTGTGGTCCTGGAGAGAAATCAAGGACAGAATCCCAGAAAATCACAAACTGGAACTGGAAAGGAACAGAGACGAATGCTTAAGGAGAAGCAGGAGAATTTGGTTACAAACTGAAGAGAAAGGAGAATGATAAACAATGAGTGACTGACAGAAAGATATGCCCCACGGAAATCAAGAAAGCTTACGGTTAAAAATAAGCCATAACAATTGGTAACGAAGAGATTATTAGAGAACCTAATGAAAGCTGTTGCTTTAGAGTAAGGGGAGCATAAACCAGACTACACTGGAGTGAAGAGCCAACACAGAGGAACTAAAACATCAATGTAAAATCTTTTTTCAAGAAGTTTGATGGGAATGGGATAATGGAATTGCTTTGAAGTAACATTGGTGAATGTTAAAAATGAACAAATAAGTTAATATTGACCAAAGCAGTATGCATGCATCAACTTGCTATGATAATGAATCCTGAAAAAATTGTTCTGATTTTTACAAGTTGGTTCCAATATTGGTTGGTTCTAAATATTTCCCAATCTTTATTAGCACACTTATGTCATTTTTAATAGCCCTAGAACTCTAATGTCTATTAGATTTTTGTAAATGGAATCTAAGGATCTCATGTCCCATCCCAACTCTTCGTTATTTGGTATTCACTAAGCATCAATAATCCTTTATGTCAAGGCCATTTGATTTTGTCTTGTCCACGTAACCCTTGGCAATGTAACCCCTGCCGTGCAACTCTTTTGTTGGCTACGTTCTTCTACAAAGAGCCTTTAGAGGTGTCCCTTTCATATGCCATCTACCTTGCGGAAAAATCACCCTTATTAACAGGTTATAGGAAAAAATTTAGTTAATAGAAACAAGTCATTGCAAACAAAAAGGCAAAGGGCTCAGAAAAGCCCTGTGTTTCTTGTGTAAGGATTTTCATTAAATTCCCAGGCAATGGGCAAGAGAAAGGCATGGGGAGCCATGGTCATCTCACAGTCCTCTGTGTTGTTCATGGGCCTCCTGAACCATGCTGTTGTTTGTAATTCTTCCGCAACTGCTATCTTGCTCCCTAACCACCATCTACTTACTCCATTTCTGCTTATTATATATTCTTGGCATGGCCACATCAGGGGACCTATAGAGGGAGCCATGGCCATGTTTCAGTTCAAGAGGCAATGAACCCATTTTGAACGTGGGAGAGGCTCATGACTTGGCCGCCTCCCAAGAAACACATACCACCTACCTGGTGTCAGAATCCTGTAATGAGAAATGACTATACCTTGCAGAGCTTTGCTATCAACTGTTCTCATGCCAGCATAGGTCAAGTACATTGCCTAATAGGAGGCATTTTCTAACAAGGTATCTAAAACTTACCCTTATCAAGAATATAATTAGACAATTAATCTAGCACCTGGACTCACATTCTCCGAATTTAGGACTTCCCAGACCTGGCCCTGGGACATAGAGAATGCCAAAGGACCTATTTGAGAAAAACACATCAGGAAATCGGAATCTAGACACTACGATTATGTCACTCTGGCATTTTGGCTGGCCAGCCTTGGCTCAAGAACATCTTTTAACAAGATGTACAGGACTGTTAGCGGGCCCATCACGGGAAATGGTTCAGGTGTCAAGAACCTAGGTCTAACCAACACAAGGCAACCCTGCTTCAGACGATCCCCCGACACTATGATGTTATGAGTCATCTCTGAATACCTCCTCCCTCAATCATGAGAGCACCCTGGGAGTTGTGGTACGTTTTGACTCCTGCTCCTTCAATTCCCACTTTCGTTACCTCTGATCCATCTACTCCCTCTGGCCGCAGACCCCATTGGCAGCCCTGCTCTAGGTAATGCTGTGTAATGCATTGGAGATTCATGTCCCCCTAGCCATTGTTGTCAGATAGATTCCTGGAGCATGCTGATGCTTAGAAAAATTCTTCCGTCGGTACACTACCCATCGGCAGTTGTCCCACCAACCTCAGCCCCGAGTCTATTGCTATCAATACGCACTGTCCCAGCAATTACGACATCATTCTGAGTTCCGTCATTTATCAACAAGCTTCGTCCAGGAAAACCCTGCCGTGACTCGGGTCCCTAGTATGTCTAGGGGAGAGCTGGTCTCCTGCTGTCAGACCCTGGCCTACCTAGGAGTATAAAACAGAAACTCACTGGCCGTTGGTAACATTCAATAGGTCAACACAGGGAAATCTCAGTGCAATTCTAAGAGAGTGATCAAACACATTACACACTTTACTGGGTTCTGTCCCTATATAGGATCTCAGCTCATCCCCAGAAGTGACTTTCAAAGTAGCATTAAAAGTCTTCTCCACTTGGGAATTATTCCAGAACTATGTCCCTTCCTTTGAATTTTCTACAACCTCGTCCTTAGGCTTCCCTCTGTCTCAGGCTCATATGATGTTATAACTTAGTTTGCCTGCCTGCTTGCACCCTTTTTTTGTTCTCTCTCTGTCTCTTTCTCTCTCTCTCTCTCTCTTTCTTTTTCCTTTGTACTCACTTGGCTGAGTGACCAAGTTTTCTACTGTTTACTGTTTTTGTGTTCTGGCCTTTTGACACTCAGCTCTCCATCTGTCAAGCCCCGCACCCTGCAGGATCCCCGGTTCACCATGAGAGGGAAGACAAGTAGGGCCCCAATCTTGTCATTATCAAGGAACAAGAGATACATCAAGAAAAATGCCAGTTTGTTTCTTCTTATTGACTATCGGCTTTTGTCTACTAAATCTTCTCCTTTCTCAGAAACAGTCCACAAACTCAGAGTTAGCTCGTGGTAGCCTGATTCCGGACTTTATAAAGCAAAGTGCCCACCATCCGCCACTCCACCCGACTACAGGACCAAACTGAAAAGGAGATTAGTCATAACCCTTCTCGATTCAAATCCTAGCCCTTCCACTTGTCAGTTCTATGAAACTTTGTGCCTCTGCTACCACTCGAGTGAAATGTAAATAACAATATTTGTATATACTATATGTAGTATATATATCATTGAAGAGATTGAACTATTTCAAGGTCCATGCAAGCCGTCCATATATCCCTGTAGCAAATGCTCAATAAATTATAGCTTTATTTCTATTTCTACTTATAGACTTCTGGCACCTCAAAATTAAGACACAAATCAGCTCTTTTAATGTTTGGTCTTGGCAATTATTACAAGATTTCACATAGTTCAAGAAAATATCAGAAAACAAAAAGCTAGAACCAATCAGGTTCTCCTTCAATTAACCCATTAAACTCATTCTGTTTTTTTTTTTTTAATTGAAAGCATCTCATACCTTAGGATAATTTTTTCAAAGTTTTCATCCATTTGCATTTGTTTCAGGTAAGTGAAATAGTCTTCCCCATACCTCACCCCAGCCCCTATGCTTTTCTCTGGAAAGTTATACTTTTTTTAATGCCTCAGAGACAATCTATTAGGTGAATAATTTGGAGCCCAAAATGTCTGTTTCATTTTATTTGTTTTCCTCTAGTTTGATAAAGTGGCCAATATCACTTGACATGTCCCTAAAGTATTCAGTGTTAGATTTCTTTCCTTACTGAGAAAATAGCATATACAGTAATTCTTCCTCTACTATATATAAATTCCAAATGCTACCTTAGCAGAATTATGAAATAAAAATGAATGCTTTTTTAAAGCATTTATGGAGACTGGGGAATAAATGATAGAATTTTCTTATATTTCTTGTATATGCAGATAACAGATACATTTAATGCAAGAAGGAAATAGAATTTTAATAGAATTTTTAACTAAAGATCTTGAAACAAAACTAGACATACATTTTAATTGAATTTCTGGCTCAAATTACAGCAAACCATTATAAATCATTAGGAATCAGTTTTAAAACTGCTTTCACTTTTCCCCATATTACAAACACAGAGGTAAGCTTTTACAGCTTCAGATAAGTGTTAATAAATTACCCGAATTTCAAAATTAATGGCTGCCCGGCTGCTTTGGGGAGATATCATTGTGTTTCATGAATATTTTGATTTTGTGATTAGATCAAAATGCACTGAATTCCTAAACAGTCATAACCAAGGTCTGCTGATCATAAACTGTTCTTTTTTAATAAATTATATTCCTCACAAATCTGCTGATATGGAATAATTAGAAATTGGTTGCCTGCATTTACTGTAATATTTGCATGACTTTAGATCTCCACCTACTGATCTAGAGGCCGGCAGGAAATGTACACATTGTACATTTCTAAATATACCTTGCCTGCAGAGATAATGGTTTATATTGTGATGGTAAGAAGGTTTTTATTTGCAAAAAACAAAGAGGTGTCACTTGCCAGTTCTGGAAGACATTGATTAGGCAGTTTATGTCATTCCCATTCAGAACTTATTATTTACAGCTTTCTTGTTTCCTTTCCTTTGTAGGAGATAAAGATCTGTATCTTGTAAACTGCTTAAAGTGTGTCTATTTTGTCTTTTAAAAGTCTTGAAATACATTTTATAGAATGCAAGCATCCTGAAACTAAATGTAAACTGAGTAAAATACAGTATCCCAATTTACTATAATATCTCCAAGTATAATCTTTAAATTTAGTGGTTTATAAATAGCTACTCTGAGGAAAAAAAAAAAATCCCCAGTGTAAATCCGTTTTTTACCATCTAAAGCACAGGTATGTAAATTTGAACCTGTATAACCTACACTACGTATTCTGATAATTAAGCACAGTCATTGTAGAAGCCGCTGACTGCAAACACATACGGCTATTTTTACTCTAAATCTAATGATCTTTCAGAGTTGAGTGACTCCAGGAGCTAAAAGTTTGTGTTTAGAATATTCTAATACAAGAATATTTATGGACTATTCCTGCAAGGCTCATTGAGAGAGAGGTTTTCACCAAGAGTGAACAAGAACAATTCTTGATAAAATGCAGGAGAAGGGTACAGGAGACTTTCAGCTGCTTCTTGCAGCTGAGGTCTGGAGGAATAAACACGGGACTCCTGGGGGTAATGTTTCCTCCAGTAACAGTATAGTTGCCCTCCTCTGAGTCTTCATAAGCTAAGGCCAAGGGGTTCAGAGTTTCCTAAGCCTAGTGGAGTTCCAACACAGAGCAATCCCTCCATGGGTCCTCGGATTGGGACTGGGCTCAGATCAGTTGCCTTGGTTGTGGTTCATGGCACCTGGCATTTCCTCAAAGAGCTTTCAGCCTTGGCCAGTCATAATTGCTTACTCTTGGGAATCATTGCAACTCTTCAATTAACGACAAACACAAGAGGAAGTAAAAAGAATAGCTAGATTCAAATGATTAACAGTCCATGGAAAGATTTTCAATGAACAGCATTTAACCTTAATGAAAGATTCTTCCAGTCCAAAACAGTAAATGCACAAATGTTCATTTGTTTGTAGGAAAGTAAAAGTCATATTTATAATTGAGAAGCCAGGCCTACTATGGCTTGGCATGTTAGCAAATATTTCTAAGAATCTACCCCAAAATCCTGATTAGAGCCAAGGAAAGGAAAATTCAGAATATAAACAAAAGCAGAACATGAACTCAAATGTAACTAGTTTACCTCCCAGGGCTGTTATGGGGATTAAATGAGAGAAAGTATATGAGACGCCTAAGTGCCTAGAGTATTCAGACGGTCCACGACTAACAGTGGTTCAACTTAAGATGTTTTGACTTGATGATGGTGTGAAAACAATACATATTCAGTAGAAATGGCACTTTGAATTTTGAATTTTGGTTTTTTCCTCGTCTGGTGATGCACAGGACAGCCCTCTCTCATGACACGGGGCAGTGAGCCACAGCTCACAGACACACAATCACAAAGATAAACAACCAAAACACTTAACAACCATTCCACACCAACAAAATTATTCTGTGTTTCACTTTCATTATTCAACACTGTTATAAAACAGGTTTTGTTAGATGATTTTGCCCAACCGTAAGCTAATATAAGTGTTCTAAGCAAGTTTAAGGTAGGCTAGGCTAAGCTCTGATGCTTGCTAGGTTGGGTGTATTAAATGCATTTTCTACTTACTATGTTTTCAGCTTCAGATAGATTTATTGGGACTACAACCTCGTCATAAGTCAAGGAAGATCTGTATAAATAATAAATATTACATAAAAACACAAAACAAACACCATCCACAGAGATACTAAGGTTTTTATGGAGACAAACTTTCAGCATGGATTTTTTTTGTTCTCATCTGACCTCTTTTATACATTCATTCTGTTTCAGCCATCTGCAATTTCTACATAAATCTTTATTTATGCTTCTATTTGCATTGAAAAAATGCAGGTGAGAATCTTCTTTTTTTTTTTAACTCTAAAGAGAGGTTGCCTACATTAGTCATACATGTCCGCATTTGCACGCACAGAAGGCGTTTCTATACCACAAGCAGCTCTGTGCTCCTTAAGGGAAGGTGGAATCTGCACTGTAGAGCCACGTTTTCCCAGAATCAAACCTGTCATCGGGAAGCTTAGATCAAGTTAACATGTTTTCTTCCCTCTGGATATGTTTATGTACCACAGATGCGTATTCTTCACGTTTAGCTAGCTCTTTTCAAAATATATGGTTACTATTTTAAAGTAAAGGAGGAATTTCTAGTACTAGAGAATAGGTTACTCAAGACCGATTCATCCACTTAACGAATATTTATTGAACATCTGTCCTATGACAAGCACCGTGCTAGGCTCTGGATACAGAGATGAATAAGGCCAGATTCCACCTTCAGGAAGCTCAGTCCATTGGGCCAAGAGAAGACCATGTGTCCAGTTATAGTTCAGTGTGATCAGTTCTATGCTGGAAGCATGCACGGTATACTGTGTGAACAAAGGAAGAGCTCTAAAACAGACGGAGTGGTCAGACAAGACTCTCTGAGATGCTTGGAGTTTGAGGAAACCAGGAGGGGTGTCATGGACTAAGGGGAGTAAATTGTGTTCCCTCGAAATTCATGTCGAAGTCCTAACCCTCACTGTGAGAGTGTTCAGAAATGGGGCCTTTAGGAGATAATTAGGGTCAAATGAGGTCATGAGGGTGGGTCCTCAGAGTGGGAGTGGTGCTCTTGTAGGAAAAAGAAAAGATCTCTCTCTATGCACACGTGTCCTCTGAGCACACAGCCAGGTGAGGGCCACCTCCCAATCAAGAGAAGAAAACCTCGGAATGAAACCTACCTTCCTAACATCTTGATCTTGAATTTCCCAGCCTCCAGAATCAATAGAACAGCTACATTCTAGGGATGGAACAACTAAGAAGCTCAGCAAGGTAATAGAAGACCTAAACAACAATAAACCAGTTAAACCTAATAGACTTTTATGGAACACGGCACCGATCAACAGTAGAATGTACATTCTTCTCACATGCACATAGAACATCCTCCAAGATGGACCATATGCTAGGCCATAAAACAAACTTTGATCAATGTAAAGGGATAGAAATAACACAAGATATGTTCTCTGACCACAGTGGAATGAAATTAAAAATTAATAACAGAAATTTGCAAAGCACAAAAATACAGGGAAATTAAACAACACACTCTTAAATAACCACTGGATTAAAGAAATCAAAATGGAAATTAAAAATACTTTGAGATCAGTGAAAGTGAAGACACAATGTCTCAAAACTAAAGGGATGCAGTTAAAACAGTGCTTCTAAGGAAATTTATACCTGCAAAGGCCTGTGTTAAAAAGGAAGAAAGATCCCAAGGCAGTAACTTAAACTTTCACCTTGAGACACAGGGGAAAAAGAAGAGGAAACAAAACCTGAAGCAAGCAGAAGAAAGGAAACAATGGAAAGTAGAGTGGAAATTAGTAATGTGCCCCAGGGTGACGTTAAGAAATATTCTAGGGCTACATCAAGACCCAGGAAAAAATCACATGCAGAGTATTAACGTTCATCATAGTTACGAGGTCAGGGTTGGGAGTAGAAGCACACAGCTATAAAAGTATACCCTAAATTCTGGGCCCTGTTAACATAAATCCTCAAAAAGAGTTCCCTCTGTTTATGCTTGTATTATGAACATATACACTTACATATACTTACCATGAACGTAGACTTACATCTCTAAGAGAACGCTATCCTTGTGGATCCTTCAAGTCCTTCTTCAGTGGACATGTCACTGACACACCCGAGGGTCTTTGGAAGGAGTAGATTACTGTAGATAATCTGAGCATGGTTAGTGGAACTGCAGGGACTGCCTGACTCGGTCCTGATCCGGTGCTGGACTAGATAACGCCTATGGCACAGTTTTGATACTAGGATGTTGAGTAGTTCCAGCTCCACTTCTCCAAAGCTACTAGCTGACACTGATCTCACCTAATTATTCATATCATTTTGACCTTTATTTTGAAGTCTGAAATTATCATACTAATCCTTAATTTTTTTTTCAGGTTTTTATTTATGCAGTGGTGGTTAAGATCATGCGTTCTGAGTCCTGATTTTCTGGGTTCAAGTTCTGGTTCTTCATCTTCATCCTCACATGAATTTGCTCAAGTTATTTAGCCTATCTGTGCCTCAGTTTCCTTATGTAAAGTGGGGATAAAAATAACCACATGGGGGGCGCCTGGGTGGCACAGCAGTTAAGCGTCTGCCTTCGGCTCAGGGCGTGATCCTGGCATTATGGGATCAAGCCTCACATCAGGCTCCTCTGCTATGAGCCTGCTTCTTCCTCTCCCACCCCCCTGCTGTGTTCCCTCTCTCGCTGGCTGTCTCTATCTCTGCCAAATAAATAAATAAAATCTTTAAAAAAAAAAAAAAAACCTCATGGGAGGCACCTCGGTGGCTCAGTTGGTTAGGTGACCAACTCTTTTTTTTTTTTAAGATTTTATTCATTCATTCATTCATTTGAGAGAGAGTGAGAGAGAGAGAGAGAGAAAGAGAGAGAGAGCATGAGCACAAGTGGAGGGAGGCAGAGGGAGAAGCAGACTCCCCACTGAACAGGGACACTTACATGGGACCCTGATCCCAGGACACTAAGATCATGCCCTAAGCCTAAGGCAGAGGCTTAAGGCAACCAACTTTTGATTTCAGCTCAGGTTATGATCTCGGGATCATGAGATTGAGCCCCATGTCAGGCTCTGAGCTGGGCATGGAGCCCGCTTAAGATTTTCTCTCCCTCTCCCTCCGCCACTTCCACCCTACCCCTACTCCCCACCATTTGCTTTCTCTAAAGAAAATACAAAACAAACAAACAAACAAACCACATGGGTTTTGTTTTGTTTTTTATAATGAGTACATTTATAGATACATTATTTAGTAGAATGCCTACCATATAGGTGAATACATGTTGGTACTAATTATTTTCTACAAAGGATTTATACATACAAATCTTATTTAATTCTCACAATCAACTTGGGAGATATTTTATTCTCACTCAACAAATTGGGAGCAAGTGGCCCAGAAGCCAACGTTTGCCATGGATCCACACCTGTACAACGGATTTAGGTGCAGGTTTTTTTTCTTTCTAGTCCAATGCTTTTCACACTGCATCATGCCCAGAAGGCAGTAGAACGTGCTGAGGAAAGTACATGGACTACAGAGCCAGTAGACCTGGTTTAACCCCACCTTGTCCACCTTCTAGGCATGTGTCTTTGGCTGAGGTACTTTACCTCTGAGCCATGTGTATAAGATGAGTACACTAATTCCTACTTCGTGAGGCTATTATAAAAATAACTGAGGAAATATACCTAGCATAGTGTCTGTTGCATATTATGTGATCAACAAGTGTTAATTTTCTTTCTTTCACATGTCCTCTTAGCAATGAAAATATTCCTTCCTTACAGTGAGCTGTGCTCGAAAGAATCCCTCTGTGGCTGACAGATCAAGAGAGTCAGCTTTGAAATGCTCTCTCAGTGCTTTGTAATGTTAAACATTTAATACAATTATTACAACTGAGATGTGCTCATTATTAGCGGATGGGATGAATGTAAAAGATTAGACGTCTAATAGTAAGTTTGTCATAATTTTAATGTACCAAAATGCCATTTCTAGAGGCAGGAAGAAGTCTGATTTTGTTTTATTTTTTGAGCCCTAAAAAATAACAACAAAACAAAGAGCAAATAAATTTTAAAACAAAAATTAAAATGGCAGGGGTCCTAGGGGAGATAACACATACATAGATAACATTAGTCTAGTTATGGGGAAATAGCCCATATACCCAGCCTTTCTAATAAAATGAAATATCCAGACTTATGTGACCCAGTTGAATATTCACTATAAATTAGAAGACTTATATGAATGGAGGGGAAAATTACTAAAGGTATAAAACAAAATTTCCGCAGTTGCATACAATTTTTTTTTGTCTTCTGAACACAGGAGGAGAGAAGATTTAAAAGTTGCCAAATCAAGTAACTAAAGCAAAGAAAAAAAGAGAGATCCACTTAATATTGTTTTCTAAGAGGAACCTGACAGAAAGGTATCCCTTCAGTGCCCCACCCCCAACAAAGTTGAAGGTTATTACCAACTGCACTGAGCCAAGAGGGGAAGGGAATAGCAGTTCAGAACAGAGGATATGAGCAGACTAAAACGCTGAGTTGCAACGAGGGAAAATATGCTTTTGCCAAGAAATCTGGGAAAATGGGATTTGATAAAAGGCAGTCATCAACATGATGGAAACTTCCAGGTCACTTCTAGATATAGTTTTTAGACGACCTGGACCAGAATCACCAACATCAAAAAATATAATAATTTGTTTTTCCTTCTGCGATTGCCAGCATTTGTGCCGAAAACAAGACAGCAATATCCAAGCCTTGGCTCTGTGGCCATACCTGAGTGACTCTGGAGAAATAGAACTCTGATGGCCACGATATGATATAATGCATTTCGTCCAACTTCATTGATAAAGCTCTTCTCTCTTAAATTTTCAAAAGTTATTCACGCCTTACAAAATGGACCGAGCACTCGCAACAGCTCCATTTCCTAGGCATTTAACAGGAACCAGGAACATTTGCAGAATTATAAGAGGTCAAGGGAATATTTTATTAAGATAAATTTAAACTTCATTCTAAAGTCTAGTTCACTGCCCTTTCTTGTGGAAAGAACACTGAACATAAGACCTACAGTCTTAAGTTTCAAGTATATGATACATTATTGTGAACAATGTGGTACAACAGATTTCCAGAACTTACTCATCTTGCTTAACTGGAATTTTATGTCCATTGTTAGTAACTTTCCGTTTCCTCCTTCCCCACTTCTGGCAATGACCATTCCAATCTTTGATTCTATGAATGTGACTATTTCTGATGCTCAAATAAGTGGAATTATGCAACATTTGTCTTCCTGAGACTGGTTAATGTCACTTAGCATCCTACTCTCAAGTTTCTTCCATGTTGACACATATTACACGATTTCCTTCTTGCTGAAGCCTGAATAGTGTTCCAGTGTATGAGTACAGCACGTTTCATCATCCGTTCATCTGTTGATGGACATAGAGATTGTCTCCATATCTTGGTTATTGTGAATAGTGTTTCTGGATGGCTATTATTTTAAAAAAGGCAAATGTTAGTGAGGATATGGAGAAATAGGAACCCTTTTATACTATCGGTGGGAAGGCAAAACAATGCAGACTCTATGGAAAATAGTATGGAAGTTCCTCAAAAAATTAAAAGCAGAACTACCATATGATCCAGCAATTCCATTTCTGGGTATGTAGCCAAAAAAAATTGAAATCAGGATCGCAAAGTGATATTAGCATTCCCCTGTTCTTTGAATCACTACCTTTTGATATTTCATGTACTCTAGTTTTATGTTGTTGGCCCCTTCCACATTTCACATTCTCTTCAACTTGATTATAAACTCCTTGAAGATAGAAATCCTGTCCTATATTTAATAATAAGTATTGACAAGTTGGTGATGATGTGACATAATATCTTTGAGAACCTCCAAATTTTAAATCACCATAATACACAACTGCCTTTCTAAAAATTCATTAAATTAGAACTGAAAAACTTAAGTGAACCCTTCAACCTTAGGCAGTTACTGTGTATAAACAGAGAATAACCTGGTTAGTTGGAGCCAACAGTGTTGGCTATGTTCATTCCAGAGTTTAGAGGCTTTCTATTCAGTTTTAGGCCCAGAGCACCAGTGATTCAAATTCATCTTTTAAGGAAATTTAAATCATTTGTACCTGGTCATGTTCAAAAATATTAGTTGATTGCATAAAACACACAAACACAGATCTAACGACTCCCTTACCATTGGAAAGGGTCCTCTAAGCAAATAATAAAATAAGGGCACCAAGCTATCATGCATGCACCAGTCAGCCAAGAAACTAGGGTGCTCAGAGTAAATTAATGAGAATCTTAAATGTAAAAAAATGACATCTTAAGGAGCCAAAGAACAGAAGTCCTCAGTGCATGTGTTAAAAGTAAGAAGTACATTGCATATTCCACATAGGGACTTATGCTTTCTCATCCTTATCCACCCAATCGACATCAAAATCATGACACCTCTCCCTCTCGACACTGAACTATAGATCCCCAATACCATGCTATTGTTTGCACCTACTGAAATGACTGCAGGGAAGCCCACATACCTTATTGCAGAGGGAAAGATAATAATTTGATTATGAAGCATGAAATAAGGCCCTGAATTATTAGGATAAAGTGTATATAACACTATCATAAATCTTGGCTTTGTCTATGAACCTTACTTCAAATCACAAGTGCAGACATCATACAAAATGCTGTCAAATCATGTTTATAATACCTCACTTTTGTTAACTTTAACTTAGAACGATGCAGGTTAGCATAATCTTTCAAGCTATCCAAGGATCTGGTATTTTGTTAAAAATAAAAATGCCCTTCCTCATTATTAGAATGAAATTACAAAGAGCCCAGGGTACAACAGAGGGGGTAAGAGAAAGGTAGAAATAACCAAAATATAAACCATAATATAGTTATATATTAAATATAAATATATAAAAATATAAGATATGAAGTAACAAGTGCCACAAAGGATTGTTGAGATGGAGGAAAGAAAGGTAAGAATGCCTGAATTCTACCTTTACCTGACAATTTCTTCTGTCTGAGTAGGACTAAGGAAGCAATACATACAAGGGACAAAGATAAATGGGTGCATTATCACTTTAGAATTAGCTGGGCTAGGGCCCAATACTCCAGTGCAGTGTTCTCTGCGAAAGCCGGTTTGGAGAATGTATCTGATGCCCGAAGCCCCTACAAGGCTACCATCTCACATTCTTAAATCTCCAACTACTCACTAGAAGTGATGAGAATTTAGGGTTTGTAAGAAAAGAGACACTTTCAAGAGATAATTTCAAGAGAGCCCTGGCACAGCTTGTCAATTACATCTCTCAAAGGCAATGAATGGGAAGAAGAACAAAGAGATCTTGGTTCCACACTACATCAATTTGCAATAGCAAATCCATCCACCAGTAAACATGGCCCAATAAATTTCCTTTAATCTACCCAGATTGTAATCGAAGGGGGGTAGATAGAAGGAACTTCCTACCTCCCCCACAAAAAGTATCAAATGCTTTGGGAACTCAAAAAAAAGAGGGATGTTGAAATCAAGGGAAAAGTATGTTTCTGATTTTTTTTCTTCAGTTATTTCTTCCCTGCCTACTTCCTCAGTTACTGTTCCTCCATCTATTTCTTAAGGCTTCCTCCCAGGGTGCACTGCACTGCTAGAGGTGCAATCCAGGTATAAAATACCATCTGGGTGCTAATTAATCTCAAATCTAAAGCTCAGTTCAGACCTACCTCCTGAGCTTCAGGTAGTGTCCATGTATTATGCATGTTATCTAGCCTCATTCGTCTTCACCTGATGAGACAACGAAGCCATTCAATTTTATCCTCAATCTTTCCATCTCCCTTTTCTCCCACCGAGCCTGCTTCTCATGCATTATTATTTTTTTAGTCTCATTTCATAGCACCATATCCAACCAATTATGCAAACTAGAATCTTGGAGTCACCACTGACTCTATTTTCCTAATCTCCAACATCAATTAATAGAATGCTACCAATATTCACTACTAAGTATGTTTTGTTTTCCTCCTTTAATTCTCTTTTCCCCATAGATTGTGTTAATATCTTCCATCTACTGTTGTTGGCTGTGGATTTTTGTCCTTAAACCTGTTCTTAACATAACTTCCTTCTTGGTCCATCTAAAATGTTAATCTGGTCATTTCATTTCCCTGCTCAAATCTGTTCATGGTTCCCATCATCTGTAGGACAAATTCTAAGGTTTTAAACATGGTACAGCAGTTCCTCCCCAAACCCTGCCTACCTCTTGGATATCCTCTGCTGTTCCCTTCCTCCATCCTTTGAGCTCAAGCAAGACTTGCTTCCTGATGATTTCACCAAACACCTCCTTTTTTCAGCTAGCCTGTGCTCCTACTAGCTCTGAAACTTGGAAAAATCTTCCTTCTCTACTAAATTTCTTCTTCTGGATAATTCTTTGTCATACTTTAAGATCCAGCATACCTGCAACTTCCTCCAAGATTTCTCCTTTGATTCACTCCTCATATCCCCCAAATAAGACTCAATTATATTCTCCTTATCTCTGCTCCCATATTTGCTTGTACCTATTGGTGTATCCACCATCTCCTCTGGACAGTGAGATCCTTCGTGGCAGGATTGCATATCGTTTTGGAACATAATAGCCACCTATGAATATACCAATTCATACAAAGAAAGGAGGGAAGAGGGGAGGATTTGAATAGGGTTTAGTTTAGAAAATCATTTTGGCAACCAATAAATATGTAGAAGAAAGGAATTAGAGGCAGAAGGAACCTCAGCAAATGCATGAAATGTAAAACTCAAGGCAATGGGTAGAGAAAGATATATGGAAGAATACATATGAGAAGAAAACAAAACTGAATGGAAATTTTAGGGCAAATGGTGAGGGACCAGAATACCAGTTTGAAGGGTCTGAACTTCACTAAGCAGGTGAACCACTAAAAAATTTTGAGCAGAGGGCGCCTGAGTGGCTCAGTCAGCTAAGCGTCTGTCTTTAGCTCAGGTCATGATCCCAGGGTCCTGGGATCCAGCCCCACATCAGGCTCCCTGCTCAGTGGGGAGCCTGCTTCTCCCTCTCCCTCAGCCTGCCACTCCCCCTGCTTGTGCTCTCTCTATCTCTGTCAAATGAAAAAATAAAATCTTATAAATAAATAAATAAAACTTCAAAAATAAAAAAAAAATTGAGGAGAGATAACTGTACTAAGGTAGCTTTGTGAAAGGAATCTCTGGTTGTACATTTGAAACTAATATAACATTGTGTGCCAACTATAACTCAATAATAGTAGAAGTAAATGATCTATGGTTATGGGTAGGGTGGATTAGAGGAGCGAGCAAGGGTCTGGAGGAACCAGATAGAGGTGTGTTGCAGTTTTCAGAATGACATACAATGAGGAGTGAATTGGGGAAGTGGATTTGGGAATGGAAAAAAATAGATAAACCTAAGAGAATTTTCAAGGTAAAGATTGCCAGGAGTTGGTAAGGATTGAAAGTGGAGAAGCAAAACAGGGAACCTGTATGACTTAGAGAATGGTGGTCTCATTAATGGATAATGGAATTCCCAGATGATGCTGGTGTAAGAAGATCGACGATGAATACAAATCAGAACACGCTGAGCTTGAAGGTTCTTTGGCAGATGCATTTAGAGATACCCAAGTCATTGGAAATTCAGGGTTGGAACTCAGGAGAGTGACCTTGTCTTCAGAAATAAATTAGGGAGCCATTTGCACGGATATCGGAGTTGGTAAAGAAACGTGGATGTCTTTATCGTCCATCATCCTGAGGTAATGAGTTCACATTTTTTCCAAATCACATTTTATCACACTAATATTTAAAATGTGCTAGTGCAAAGCCTTCCTAAGATAATATAAGAATTCAACCCTCTCTCTTTGCACACTTTATTCTGGATACGTCTAGGAATGTCCCACATCAGGAATCATTCATCCCACATTCTTCTGCTCCAACCTCTTGTTAGTATCCACTTCCCACAAGCCAGTCACCTAAAGTGCAGGGGAACCAACGAAGATTCAGAGAAGCTCAAAAATAACTTTTCAGAGTACAATATTGGAGATGGCATGGTCTTAACCAACTTCCATGTTGTAGCTATACTTACGAATATCTGGAGTGGGATAAAGAATTGGTCAGTGGGAATTGTAAAAATACGAAACTATGAGGTCATGGTGGTAGAAGCATTGGCAAGGTGGATATGGAAATCACCAAGAACTTCCTGAGAAGAGTATGGCAAGAAAGGTTGTGGGCCAGTTGCTAAAAATCAACATGGATGGTGAGTAAAATTTCTTTAACCTTTCAGCATTGAAACTGGATGAAGAATGGTATAAATGAACTTTAAAAGAACTGCATGAAGACTTACCTGGAGGTTACCGTGTGGAACAAAGATTATGTTTATTGATTTATTTGTTCTCTCTCTCTCTCTCTCTCTCATAAAAGCCAATATAATTCTACTTACTAAGGAAATCCAGTTGCTGTGATTTCAAGTATGGAACTTTATGGTATGTGAAGCTGTATTTTCTATGTCGTTTATATATGTGGGAAGTGTTAGTCACAAGGAGGTTAATAAATATTTGTTGAATTAATCTGATCCAGAGATAACAGTATACTTGTAACTCAATATGAGGCAAACACAATTTCTAAAAACTCCAATTCACAGGACACAAAATAGAGGTAAAAATGTTGCCAAGCACTCAGTCCTACCCATTATTCATAAGACCTCCTACACTAAAACAAGCTCTTCTTATTTGCTTAAAATAATAATTTGCAAAACTGTGATTTAAAAACAACTTGAGGGGCACCTGGGTAGCGCTGTCATTGGGCGTCTGCCTTTGGCTCAGGGCGTGATCCCGGCGTTCCGGGATCGAGTCCCACATCGGGCTCCTCCGCTGGGAGCCTGCTCCTTCCTCTCCCACTCCCCTGCTGTGTTCCCTCTCTCGCTGGCTGTCTTTGTCAAATAAATAAATAAAATCTTAATAAATAAATAAATAAATAAATAAATAAATAAATAAATAAATGAAAACAACTTGAAGGGTTTGTAAGAATGGTGGTAGAAGCCCGTTTCCCATAGGGCTACGGGCATTGTTAGAAGTTTGGCGGTCTCGGCTTATCAGATGTTGTGCATCTTTCTGAGTCTCAGCGTTGTTAATCAAGATAGATGGCAGACTAGTTAATGCTGCTGTTAGTGAGACTGTGGTAAAGATTAGAAGGTTATCAAACAGATATAAACAGGAGTTCCAGGATTCCTATCTAACATATGAAATTAACAACTAACAGGTATCTCTCTTCGATAGTTGATTTGATTGAGTGCATGTGGATAAAAGTCAACAAGCGAACAACTTGATTGTCTGCTGAATTAATAGAATGGAAGAACTTTAAATGGTTCTGAAAGCTAATTTAATTCAGAAACCCCAGTGAGGTTCCAGCTCTTTAGTGAAACTAGTGAATAAAACGTTGGCAATTCATTCAGAATAAAAATGCGAGCATTGGCTTCTTCTGTTCTTGGAATAAAAACTTGGTGTTTAAAAATGTTTTTCTCAAGGAGGGAGCATGACACGTATGGATATGTTCCTGTGATCCTCTGAAGAAACACTGGAAATTAAAATAAGGAAAACTGCCCTTTGAATTTGCCTTGACTTCATAATCATTTCTATTTCAATCCCTCTCTTGCCTTTGTCTTCCCAGACATTTTCATTCACTTGTATTTCCTTCCTTAGCAATTAAAATTGTTCCTTTTCTGGGCCCATTTAAATTTGAATTGCTGGTGTGATTTGGATATTTCAACCCCTGGTGGGCATTTATTATAGTCTATTGTGCTATGAATCAAAGCATGCAGAATAGGATAGAGCAGGGTCTAGACTCACCTCAAGTCACTTGATCATTGTGCTCCACCCACCCTGCCTGTTTCCCCAAAACACAATCTGCTGTCTGCCTTGGGGAAACTTTGTCCTTTTCTCTACTTCAATTCTCTCCTTACCTGCACTTTCTCTAAACAGATCTTACTCATCCTTCTTCCTCAGGATAGCCTTGCCCAACCACTCACTCCCCACCAACTCCTGCCTCAAGATTCACAGCACCTTCTGTTTTTCTTCCATAGATAGCAAGATAGCACTTTCCATTATGGTACTTAGTTAAGCACTTAAGCAGGCAAATCGTGGTTTAGAGCCTTTCTCTTATACTGTATTATAAACTGTATGAAAGCAGAACCCATGTTAGTCCCATCACTGTGCATGGCAGAGTGCATAGCAGAGTGCCTGGTCTGGAGAGAGAGCTCAGTAAGCACTGTGTTGACCAGATGACACTAGAGGACAGAGAGGAATCCACAGATCATTCCAGAACAAATCCAAATCCAGGTCTGACCTCAGATTTGTTGTCTATTAGGGCCCACTTGGGAGCCCTTCCAGAAAACAGATCAAACATCAGCAGTCCACTTAGTTTGAACATTTCCCCCACATCAGGCTCCTTGTTGTGTCTCTAGAAAGCCTCCTAAAAGAGAACACCCTGCTAGATATGAATAGTATTTTTGGTAAATTCTAAGCTATCTTGTACCTCCTTTCTTCCTGTAATGTTTTTTTCTAAAAAACCTGTAACTTGGCATTTTCGTGTACCTTTCATTAAATCAAGCCTTCTCGGTAAAAGAATAACACAGGCCAAATTATAATTTCCAAAAATTTCAAGTAGTTATTCAAATTCTAGCCTGCACAATGCACACGACATCATGTCGAATGGAAAAAGCAGTATTCACAAGCGCTTGTATTGTCTGAGCCCTGCTGTGTCACTGCAGATAGCAATCTGTTAACAGTAAAAAGAAAAGACTGAGGAAAAATACACTGAAATGTCAACTGTGGTTATCTCTGAGTTGTGAATTGTTGTATTGTCTTCTTCTTTGTGTTTTTCTGTATTTCCCAAGTTATTTTATGATGATCGTGTAATATTTCTACAACCAAAGAAATAAGTTATTTAAACTTCTAAACAACACCTAGCACAGTCTCTACTGCATGACAGCTTCCCAAATCTCCCTTTCCCTTCGTCGGTACCTGTTCTCAAAGCACAATGTCATACAGGTCATCACTTTCCCATCCCTCTGTATGGAAAGGACGTGGGCTTCAGTGGCAGCCTGTCCATGTTTTTAATCCTAGGTCTCTCACTTAAATTTATAATCTTAAACAAGTTATTTAAGCAACCTCAGTTGACTCATCTGTAAAAGGAAGACAATAATTTCATCCCATTCAAAGAAATATCCATGTGCTTTCTCCCAGAAGTGGCCAGAGGCCACTCCCTGTCATGGTAGTCCCAGGAATCTTCTGTCCCGGAAGTCAGAAGGAGGATTTCCTGCCTTAGGCAGTAGGGGTGATTAGTACCTTATGGAGCAGGAGTAAGAGTTGCTCTGAACATGTAGGCATTGAACCGCGAGTAACTCCACATCATGAAGAGAAACCTGGAGACCCAACGTACACACTTTTGAGACAATTATCAACACCTGGATGGAGGATTAGCTATGGGGGGAAGAGTGCTTCTTAGTAACAAAGCAAAAAAAACCCCAAATCGCAAAGTTTTTGTTGTAAAGGTGGGAAAGGGAGAACTTGACTTATTTCTAGTTAAAAGGTGGTAGGTGGGTGAATATACAGAAGTTAATTTCAGAAATACCATTATTGCTAATTTTAAAATGTGGGAAGTATGGTTAGTAGTCAATTTCAAAATATGGTTGGTAGCATTCTATTCAATCTTTTTAGTGTCCCATAATTATTGTCTTATTTCACAGAATACAAAAATGTTTTCTTTCTTTTCTTTTTTTTAGCAACAGTTTTCATAGGTTGGTTCCTCAATCCTATTTTTTTTTCTCACCAACTCTGAAGTTGCTTGGTAGAATTTTCTCTAATCACAGATGCTTCCGTAGTTTTCATATCTGGGTAAAGTGAGTTTGAGATTTTTAATTGAATAAACAATTAATTAAATAATAACATTTTACATAATGCTTAATGTGCCAGCCACTCTTAAGTGTTTTGCAAACTTTAAAACTCCTATCAGATAGGTGCACAATACATTTCACCGACGAGGAACAGAGGCACAGAAGTTAACTAGCCCACGGCCACACAGCTAATACATGCCGCACCAAGGATTGGAGCCCAGCTGTTTGATTCTAACATCTATCAACCATCCTGTTTCTCAAATGAAGTGAGGACTTGTTAAACAAGAGTGCTTTTCAAAACCTTAGAATTGTAGAGCAGAAACAAAACTAAAAAAAAAATGCAGTCCAAAACCCAATCACACAAGGAACTAATACAGAAGCCAGGTGAAAACCCAGAGGCAAGTCTGAATGACTTTCAGTATAAAACATGATCTCTTACTGTAAGCACTACAAACATAAGTCAAATTTTGTTAAATTCACACATATTTCAGATATTCTAAATGATTCACTGTTCAAAAGACTCCTATCAAAAATCCTTTTATAAAGAATCTTTTAGCAAAGCAAATGCCTGTAACTTATTTTTTTAAAGATTTTTAAAACACTCAAATTAGTTAAAGCAAGATAAACCTGAACTGAATTATTTATAATATTTTACTATAAAAATCAATAAAGTACAATTATTATGGATCATTGCCTAGGTGTATCTTTTTCATATTTAAAAAAATATTTATTTTAAAATATTTGATTTATATATGTTTTATAGTTTAAGTCCAAATCCCACTGACAGTAACCCCCCAAAATTCAGCTGACATCCCTTCCTAAAAATAAGAAACTGAAATCTTCAATATTGATATTACTAAATTAGGACAACTCATGAAAGAGTTTGTTAACACTCCCAGAGTAGAGCTGACTCTCTGAGTCAAAACAATCAGAAATCATCCTCCCTGATTATTTTTCCCCATATAGACTTTTTTTTTTTACATTTCCTGCAACTTAACAGATATTATGAAACAGAGAATATATATCCAAATTGATAAACAAGATATGTGTTGCCCTTTTCAGTGAATACTTCAGTATTACAAGACAGTATTAATTAAAAAGCCTATATATTCCAATATCATTCCCTCCTATAAATGTCATTATGTAAGTCAGAAATGCACAAAGCATAGTAATCAACAAATGTTATTTATAGCAATAACAGTGGTGTAATTATTACTATCATCACCACTATAATAATAACGATGAGTAGTACTGGAGCCATAAGAGGTTATCCAAGATACGGCCTCCTTCCCTCTTAGGGAACTTGTAATAATCTCTTTCCTTCCACACAAAACATTCTTCTTTAGAAAGATACAGTGAAAAATGGCCATTTTCCATATCATGTTGTAAGAGCAGTAGTATCCACCTCGTAGAGCGAGAATAAGTTGAGTCATGTACATGGAACACACTCAGAAACACACCAAGTACATAGTAAGCACTCACCACGTGTTACCTATTTTTATTAATATTTTTTAGTAGATATAAAAAGCAGAGCTCCCGATCCCTGAATAAAACTCTTTTTTAAATATAATGTTTTCAGAGTCAAATTACCAATGGAACAGGATCTGCTAATGCACATACCAGATGATACTACACTTTCAATTATCATTTGACTGCCTCTTCTATTTCTTATTCATATACATATAAAGAAAATCTAGCCTCTGATATCTCTGTTCTTCGCCATAATTCCCAGCATCCAAAACTACAATCATGGGTAAACAATTTTTTTTTTTTTAAGAGAGGGAGCGCGCACATGAGCATAAGCACGAGCAGAGGGGGAGGGGCAGAGAGAATTCCAAGCAGGGTCCATGCCCTGCCCAGCACAGAGCCCTCCTCTGGGCTCTATCTCACAACCCCGAGATCATGACCTCAGATGAAATCAAGAGTCCCATGCATAACTGGCTGAGCCACCCAGGCACCTCATGGGTAATATTTTTTTATGTATCGCTTCTCTAAAGATAAAGGTTAAACTTGTTTATAAGTATGTGATTTTTCCATTCTAGGCTTCTCATCTAACTTGACATTTATTCATTGGATTCTCACAAATCATTAATAATATACCAACACCAAGCCTCTAGTAAGTGGCTGTTAGGTATCAAGCTCTGTCCTGGGCATTTGGAAACAGGGGCTCTCTAATCTTTCCTATTGCACTGTGAAGTATCATTATTGTCATTTCACATAGGAGAACAAAGAGGTACAGAGAAATTAAATAACTTTCTCAGTGTCACATAGAAAAAAAAATAATGGGATCTCTGAGACCACAGCCCCGATGGCTTCCCCTCTCACACTCTCTTCCACAGACAGAGAACAGGTACCATGGCTGGCTCCTTATGGGTTCTCAGAATGTTCCTGAGGCATGGAGCAATGGGAGGATAAACCTGATGGGTCTCAAACAGCTTCCTTAACTCCTGTTTTCTTGATATTTGCTTTCAATATGAAATGGTCAGAAATGAATTACACTTACAATTGCTATCTCAGGAAGCACTGAAACTTAGCACTCCTTATAGTAGTTCTTAATGAAGGGGAGGCGAGCAGAAGTAAACCCAAATGAAGCTACAGCTGATGGAGAAGTTCTCGCAAAGCATAATCTGAGTGTGGTAATGAAGTAAAAGGCGAGACAACATCTCTGCCCCATGTAACCTGCCTCATTTTGTTCTAGAAGTTACATCTGTTCAAATCTTTAGTTTGACTCTCTATAACAATATACATGTTGGGTGCTTACACCCTGTCCCACATGGAACTAAATATTTTACATTTTTTTATCAATGATCTTCCCCAGGACCTTACTAAAGGAGATATTACTATTCCAGTTTCGCCAATAAAGAAACCACATAAAAGAAACTTGCCTAACAACACGTATCTACTAAAAGGAAGAGCCTGGATTCAATTCTAATCATCTGACCACTAGGCTGTATTGAGTATAAATATTGCATATTCTTTTTATTACCATTTGCCATTTAAATCAAAATAATGTGAGCTTTGAACAAGATACCCTACCTCCTTTGGCTGAAGGGCTACTGAAGACCATCTAAAACATTCCCTGTGAAAAGAAACAACAGCCACGTGTTTCAGACAGGCTAGAAAACCAGTTGGAAGTCACTGCTTGGCATTCTAGTTTTGAAAGGCCAAATTCAACTAAATAAAACCTTCACTTTGTATATGTGTGTGGAAGTGATTAGTCATTTAATACTGGAAGCTCTACCTGGAACACATTTCTTAATACATTTTTTTCACATGCATGATGTCTTTCCACAATTTATTGCCACATTTTATTAAACTCTTGTTACCTAGCGTGTAATTGGAATCATCACTGATACATGAAACACGAGTATACAAATCTGAAACAGAGTGGAGGCAGGTCAAAGAAATAACAGCAGAGCTAAATTTTAAAATGGGGGGAAAAGACATAGACTGTAGTGTTAGGAGTCCCTGCACTCTTGACCAGCTCAGAGCAATTGCTCCCAGCAAAATCATCTTACACCCTACACCCACCCACACTTGATCCCCTGTGAATAAGAAACGATGGGGTAAGACATTATAAATAGACCAAAAACTACACGAGTAAGAAAATGGGCAAATTACCACACCAGATGATTTTACATGTTTTGACTCTTGAAAAATAGAGTCTGTAAATGTAACTTCTCCTTCTATATCATGAGGCTATCCTGGTTTCTGTCAATGTCCTGGAACCAGATTTCAGAAGCTCCCGCTTGTACATTTGCTCTGAAATATGATTGCGTCTATCTCAGTCGACCTTCGTTTTTAAGATCCTAGCGCAATGCTTGGCACGGCGTAAGACAAGAGATGGTTTACAAATGAAACAATAGGTAAATAGTAAAGCTAGAAGTGGATTTTTTAACTCTGTTATGGAAAACATTGGGAGGTTTGTTGGGATCCCATGGAATCTTTTACAAGCAAAATTAGGTCCTAGGCTCTTTTTCTGAAATAACTGTCACTTTTTTAGTTTCATTTTTTTTAGGATATTTTTCTGAATTCAGTGTCTTTCATCTCCAGATTACAGCCTTATTTTCACCCCGGAGCATTGTATTTATTTTCAGGTACATTTAAGGGCCACACTAGAAATTTCACAGTAAAGATACTGTCACCGGTAGACAGGAAATATTGCATTTACTTTACTAAAAGACAGGCAAAGAACAACAAAAATATAAAAGAAAGAACAGAAAGACCTTTTCTTACAACTCCTATCATAATCAGGCACAACTACTCCTATTTTCTGATTACCAATATTTGCTATCACTGATGCCATAATTTTTGATAATCAACCATTGCTTAAGCATGGCCAAGGATAAACTAATACACATTATTATTACTAACTGCCATCTAGCTATATACGAAGATATATTGTCAAAATTTTTTGTCTGATCAAGGTTTTCTGTATTTTCTAAAATACTTTTCTGATTCTAAAAGAATACGCTTATGGGAGAAAATATTTAAAATGTGGAAATGATAAATAAAAAGATTTAAAGTACCTTTAATTTTATTCTCACAATTAACCATCATCATCATTTTATCATATACTATAAAAATTTACAATAATGCCATGTGTAAAGTAAAGGTGAAGTCCCTTTATTCTACGCTTCCAAAACATGTCCACACGATCAAGGACAAGAGTCAGTCAACAAATACTTATCTGGGCACCAGGAATTGTTCTAAGTGCTTGGGACACTGTGTTGAGCATGAGAAATAGAGACACACTCGCTAAAAGAAACTTGTGTTCTATTGGCTAGGGAAAAAAAAGTAAATAAGTGAAGTAAAAAGATACCTGTGATGAAGAAGATAAAGTAGGGTAAAGAGGTAGAAAAGGCCTCTGGGAGCTGCTGTTGTAAGTATGGTTTGAAAGCCTCCAGGGAGAGATGACACTTAAGCTGGGACTCGGATCCCAAACAAGACATTTCAAGCAAAAGGCATGTGTCTATTCGCAGGACAGATAGAAGATCAGGGTTTCTGAAATGTGTTGAATTAGAGAGAGAACGGAGAAAAATAAAGTTGAAAAGTTAGGGAAGGGCCAGATCAAGGAGAGCCTTATGGGCGTTTAGATTACATTCTGGTTGCAGCTGGAGGTTTTTCCAGGGTTTTAATCAGGGGAGTGATATAGTGTGACTTATAGGTTAGAAGTTACCCCGGCCACATATAGACGATGGGCTCTGAGAGGACAAGAGAGAAAGCAGAGGCAGGAGCCCTCATTGTTTTCCAGGCAAGTGATGGTGGTGGCACAGACTAAGGCTATGACAGTGGTGATGATGCGCGATTAGAAGCAGGGTGCATTAGTAAAGGGTGCAAATTGTTACAAGATCAGATGTGGTGAGGAGAGGAAAGAGAAGAATCAGTTCCCAGGTAACTTCTATTGACAGGTGGCAAAGATCCCTCTAGGTATGTTTCTCACATATACTCTATTATAATCTTTGAATTTTCTAATACCTTAAATATTGATAATAATAGGTGCCATTTACTATGTCTCGGATGCTCTAGGTAAATCATCACAATTAATCAATTAAATTAACTAATATTCATTTCCCCAAACTTTAAGACAGATACATGCTATTATTAGCTCCATTTTATAAATAAGGACCCAGAATTAGAGGTTAAGTAGCTTATCCAAATTCGCACAGCTAGTAAATGGTTAAAGTAAAAAGAAATCAAACTCAAGCCAACTTGACCCTAAAGCCCCGCCCTTAATCGCCATGCACTATATCTGACAATGTGCCAACATTTATTTAACCCCTCCCCTTGTCACGTATTGAGTTGTTTTCAGATTACCCCTGCTAAAAATAATGCTACTATAAGCATTACGTAAATACATTTTATACTTTTGTGATTATTTCTTTAAGGTAAATTCCTAGAAGCTCGATGGGTACAATAAAATTATGGAAATGTTTAAGGCTTTTGATACATATGCCAATTTTCCAATTTAACCAAGTTAAAGTTTCACCAGGAGTGAATGCAAACAATTTACACATCACATTATTTTCATGGTCATTTTTTAAAAATGTGTCACAACTAGACTGCTATCAATCATACTTAGAAAGGGGTGGAGAGGAGGTGTGAACAGAAGCAAGTGGACCCCAGGTGTCTGTTCTTAACCATTACATTATGCACTTTCCTTGCTCTTTTTTTTTCTAAGATTTTACTTATTTATTTGAGAGAGAGAGAGAAAGAGAGAGAGGGAGCACACAAGCTGGAGGGAGAGGCAGAAGGAGAGGGAGAAGCAGGCTCCCTTCTGAGCAGGAAGCTGGACGCGGGACTCGATCCCAGGATCCTGAGATCATGACCTGAGCTGAAGGCAGTCACTTAACCAACTGAGCCACCTAGGTGCCCCACTTTCCTTGTTCTTTAATATAACATGAAGTGATTGAGTTAAGGATCTAACTTTTTTTTTTCATATTTTTAACCATGTAATCTAGGACTACTTTTTAAATAATCAAACTTTTCACAATTGATCTGAAATATCTGAAATGCCAAGTTAATCACCATCATCATTATTATTAAATTAGCCATTTAGTAGCACTTTAGATAACTTAAATGAAATCACACAGTATTTGTCCTTCTGCAACTGGATTTTAATGTTCTCTGGGTCCAGCCATGTTGTTGCATATGACAAGATTTCCTTTTTTAAAAAAGTTTTTATTTAAATTCCACTTAGCATACAGTGTAATATTAGATTCAGGTGCAGAATTTGGTGATTCGTCACTTACATATGACACCCAGTGCTCATCACAAGTGCCCTCCTTTGTACCCATCACCTATTTAACCCATCACCCTATCCACCTCCTCTCAGGTAACTGTCAGTTTGTTCTCTAGAGTTAAGAGTCTGTTTCTTGATTTTCCTCTCTTTCCCCCCCATATTCATTTGTTTAGTTTCTTAAATTCCACATGGGAGTGAAATCATATAGTATTTGTCTTTCTCTGACTGACTTATTTCACTTAGCATAATACTCTCTAACTCTATCCATGTTGTTGCAAATGGCAAGATTTCATCCTTTTTTATTGCTGAGTAATATTCCTCTATGTGTGTGTGAGTGTGGGGGGGGGGACATCTTCTTTATCCATTCATCAGTTGATGAACATTTGGGCTGTTCCATAGTTTGCCTATTGTTGATAATGTTGCTATAAACATCAGGGTACATATATCCCTTCAAATTAGTATTTTTGTATCCTTTGGGTAAATACCTAGTAGTGCAATTGCTGGGTCATGGGGCAGTTCTATTTTAACTATTGGAGGAACCTCCATACTGTTTTCCACAGTGGCTGCAAGTTTGCATTCCCACCTTCAGTGTAAGAGAGTTCCCCTTTCTCCGCATCCTCACCACCACCTGTTGTTTCTTGTGTTGTTAATTTTAGCCATTCTGACAGGTGTGAGGTGGTATCTCATTGCAGTTTTGATTTGCATTTCCCTGATGATGAGTGATGTTGAGCATCTTTTCATGTGTCTGTTGGCTATCTGGATGTCTTCTTTGGAAAAATATCTGTTCATGTCTCTTCCCATTTTTTAACTGGATTATTTGGTCTTTTGGGTATTGAGTTTTATGAGTTCTTTATAGATTCTGGATACTAGCCCTTTATCAGATATGTCATTTGCAAATATCTTCTTCCATTCCATAGGTTGCCTTTTAGTTTTGTTGATTGTTTCCTTGCTGTGCAGAAGCTTTTTATTTGGCGAAATCCAATAGTTTATTTTTGCTCTAGTTTACCTTGCCTCAGCAAACACGTGTAGTAAAAAGTTGCTACACGTGATGTCAAAGAGGTTACTGACTATGTTCTCCTCCAGGATTTTAATGATTTCCTCTCTCACATTCAAGTCTTTAAGTTTAATCCATTTTGAATTTATTTTTGTGTACAGTGTAAGAAAGTGGTCCAGTTTCATTCTTTTGCACATTGTTGTCCAGTTTTCCCAATACCGTTTGTTGAAGAGACTTTTTTCATTGGATATTCTTTCCTGCTTTATAGATGAGTTGACCATGTAGTCTTGGGTTCATTGCTGGGTTTTCTATTGGTCTGTTTTTGTGCCATTACCATACTGTCTTGATCACTACAGCTTTGTAATATAATTTGAAGTCAGGAATTGTGATGCCTCCAGCTTTGCTTTTCTTTTTGAAGGTTACTTTGGCTACTCGGGGTTTTTTGTGGTTCCATACAAATTTTAGGATTGTTTGTTCTAGCTCTGTGAAAAATGCCGATGGTATTTTTGATAGGGGTTGCATTGAATGTGTAGACTGCTCTGGGT
This sequence comes from Ursus arctos, assembly GCF_023065955.2. Taxonomy (NCBI): domain Eukaryota; kingdom Metazoa; phylum Chordata; class Mammalia; order Carnivora; family Ursidae; genus Ursus; species Ursus arctos. The sequence continues at coordinate 55,334,179 of NW_026623078.1, read as the reverse complement.
AGTATAGACATTTTAACAATATGTGTTCTTCCAATCCATGAGCATGGAATATTTTTCCATTTCTTTGCATCATCTCCAATTTCTTTCATCAGTATTTTATAGTTTTCAGAGTACAGATCTTTTACCTCTTTGGTTAGGTTTATTCCTAGGAATCTTAGTTTTTTTGGTGCAATTGTAAATGGGATTGATTCCTTGATTTCTCTTTCTGCTGCTGCATTACTGGCATTTAGAAATGCGACAGATTTCTGTACATTGGTTTTGTATCCTGCGACTTTACTGAATTCATTTATCAGTTCTAGCAATTTTTTGATGGAGTTTTCTATATAGAGTATTATGCCATCTGCAAATAGTGAAAGTTTGACTTCCTTTTTGCCAATTTGTATGCCTTTTATTTCTTTTTGTTGTCTGATTGCTGTGGCTAGGACTTCCAATACTATATTAAATAACTGTGGTAGACATCCCTGTCTTGTTCCTGATGTAGGAAAAAGTCTCAATTTTTCCCCAATGAGGATTTTAGCTGTGGGTTTTTCAGGTATGTCCTTGATTATGGTGAGGTATGTTCTCTCCAACTCTACTTTGTTGAGAGTTTTATCATGAATGGATGATGTCTTTTGTCAAATGCTGCCAAATGAAAACATTTGAAAAAGTACATCTATGGAGAGGATCATATGGTTCTTATCCTTTCTTTTATTAATGTGGTGTATCACATTGATTGATTTGTGAATATTGGACCACACTTGCAGCCCAGTAATAAATCCCACTTGATTGTGGTAAATGATTCTTTTAATGTACTGTTGGATTCAGTTTGCTAGTATTTTATCGAGAATTTTTGCATCCATGTTCATCAGGGATATTGGCCTGTGGTTCTCTTTTTTAGTGGAGTCAGTCTGGTTTCGATATCAGGGTAATGCTGGCCTCATAAATGAATTTGGAACTTTTCTTTCCATTTCTATTTTTTGGAATAGTTTGAGAAAAATAGGCATTAGCTTTTTTTTAAATGTTTGGTGGAAATCACCTATGAAGCCATCTGGACCTGGACTGTGGTTTGTTGGGAGATTTTTGATATTGATTCATTTCTTTGTGGGTTGTCAGTCTGTTCAGGCTTTCTATTTTTTCATGTTTCAGTTTTGGTAGTTTATGTTTCTCGGAACTTACCCATTTCTTCCAGCTTGTCCAATTAGTTGACATATAGTTTTTCATAATAGTCTCTTACAATTGCTTATATTTCTGTGGTGTTGGTTGTTATTTCTCCTCATTTGTGATTTTATTTATTTTGGTCCTTTCTCTTTACTTTTTGGTAAGTCTGGCTAGGGGTTTATTGATTTTATTAATTTTTTCAAAGAAACAGCTCCTGGTTTCATTGATCTGTTCTATTACTTTCTCTTTTTTTTTTAAGTTTCTGTATCATTTATTCCTGCTCTAATCATTATTGCCCTTCTTCTCCTGGCTTTAGACTTCATTTCTTGTTCTTTTTCTAGCTCTTTTAGGTATAAGGTTTAGGTTGTTTACTTGAGATTTTTCTTGCTCCTTGACATAGGCCTGTATTGCTATATACTTTCCCCTTAAGACCACTTTTGCCGCATCCCAAAGGTTCTGGACTGTTGTGTTTTTGTTTTCATTTGCTTCCACGTATTTTTTTTATTTTTTCTTTGATTTCCTCATTGACCCATTCACTGTTTAGTAGCGTGTTGTTTAACCTTCCTGTATTTGTAGTCTTTCCAAATTTTTTCTTGTCGTTGACTTCAAGTTTCACAACATTGTGGTCTGAACATATGCATGGTATGATCTCAATCTTTTTGTACTTGTTGAGGCCTGATTTGTGACCTTGTGTGTGATCTATTCTGGAGACTGTCCCATGTGCATTTAAAAAGAATGTGTATTCTGCTGCTTTAGGATGGAATATTCTGAGTATCTCTGTTAAGTCCACCCTGTCCAGTGGGTCATTCAAAGCCATTGTTTACTTGTTGATTTTCTGCTTAATCTGCCCATTGATGTAAGTGGGGTGTTAAAGTCACCCACTATTATTGCTTTATTATCAATGAGTTCCTTTATGTTTATTATTAATTTTTTTATATATTTGGGTGCTCCCATGTTGGGTGCATAAATATTTACAATTGTTAGATCTTCTTGGTGGATTGTGGTGTTCATTTCTTGGTACAGTTTTTGGTTTAAAGTTTAGTCTGTCCAATATAAGCATGGCTACTCCAGCTTTCTTTTGATGTCCATTTGCATGATGTTTCTCCATCTCCTCACTTTTAATCTGCAGGTGTCTTTAGGCCTAAAATGAGTCTCTTGTAGGCAACATATAGATGGTTCCTGTTTGGGTTTTTTTTGTTTGTTTGTTTTTTGTTTTTTTTAAATCCATCCTAACACCCTATGTCATTTGATTGGAGCATTTAGTCCATTCACATTCAAAGTAATTAATGATAGATAGGTATTTAGTGCCATTTTACTACTTGCTTTGTCATTGTTTCTGGGGATTTTCTCTGTTCCTTTCTTGTGTTTGTCACTTTTGGTTCTTTCCTTTCCACTCAAACGGTCCCCTTTACTATTTCTTGCGGATCTGGTTTAGTGGTCACGAACTCTAGTTTGTGTTTGCCTGGGAAACTCTTTATCTCTCCTTCAATTCTGAATGACAGTCTTTCTGGATAGAGTATTACTGGCTGCAGATTTTTCCTATTCAGCCCATTGAACATATCATGCCACTTTCTTCTGGCTTGCCAAGTTTCTGTTGAGAGATCTGCAGCTAGCCTTATGGGTCCTCCCTTATAAGTTAATGACTGCTTTTGTCTTGCTGCTCTTAAGATTTTTTTCTCTATCACTATATTTTGCAAATTTAACTGCAATACATTGTGGTATTGGTCTGTTTTTGTTAATTTGATTGGAGTTCTGTGTGCCTCCTGGATGTAGATGTCTGTTTCCTTCCCCAGATTAGAGAAGTTTTCAGCTATTATTTCCTCAAATACATTTTCTGCCCCTTTTCTCTCTCTTCTACTTCTGGGACTCCTATGATACAAATGCTATTACATTTGATGGAGTCACTGAATTCCCTAAGTCTATTCTCATGATCCATAATTCTTTCTCTCTTTTGTTCAGCTTCATTATTTTCCATTATTCCATCTTCTATATCACTTATTTGTTGCTCTGCTTCTTCCATCCTTGTGTTCATTGCATCCAATTTATTTCAAATATCAGTTATTGCATTTTTTATTTCTGACTAATTGTTTTCTTTAACTATTTTATCTCTGCAGTAAGGACCTCCCTGAAGTCTTCCATTCTTTTCTCAAGCCCAGCGAGTATCCTTATAATTTTTGCTTTAAATTCTCCATCAGGCACGTTACTTATAACTGTTTCCCTTAGATCTCTGGCCATGACCTTATCATGTTTTTTCACGTGGGATGAACTCCTCAGTCTTGGCATCTTGTCTAATTCTCTGTCTTCCTCTGTGTGTTAGAAATGCCTGCTATGTTTTCTGCTCCTGAGAATAATGGCTTTATGAAGAAGAGGTCAGATAGTGTCCAGGGCCTGGCACTTCAGGAAGTGTCTCTGGTGTTTGCTGCTTGCACCCTGCTGTTGTGTTTTGGCTGCTCTATCCTCCTGGTCAGTCGTCTGCAGAGGATCTCCTTGCCTGCAGTGGGGAGTGTTTGGACCTTGGCCAGAATGTAGCAAGTTTTAAGTAGGTGTGTTCTGGTCTGCTTTTTAAATGAGACCTGATGCATTCTTCCACTAGAACTGAAGCCCTGCAGAACTCTCTGGTTGGGAGATGTGGTGTGGGCCGGGGTTTCTGCTGGTCTTGTGAGGAAGGGGTCTGCTGCGCTGGGACTGAGAAGGGCCATACTGGTAGAGTGCAGGGGTGTGGGACTTGATGTAAGCAGGTTAGGCAGCCAATGTCAGTGCTGTGCTATTGGCTCTGCATTTATGCTGAGGGATGGGGGTAGGAAATGGCACCAGGCAGCTCCTTTGTCCCTGGAGGTGAGTCTCCATGCATGCTGCCTCTCAGGGAAGCACTCCCAAAAGAGCTAATAATCTCCCCACTGAGTGCCCCCATCCTTCATCAGATCCTGCCATCTGCCCCTGGGGTTGCTTGCCTGCTGCCTTCTCTCCTTGAGCAGGGCAGTGCCCTCAGGACTTGATCTCAGCCAAGCCCTCAACCTTTAAAACTGTAGTCTTTAAGCCCCCACTGGTTGCAAAAGCACATGAAAATCAGCCCCTCTTGTTTTCCCAGGCAATGGCCTTAGGAAATGTTCTCCTTGTACATCCCCCTGTGTGCTCCTCTCTCACCTTTCTCCATGGCCACAAGCTCCCTCCCCTCTGCAGCACCTGTGATCTGTTTCTCCCCCAAACCTTGTCTCCTTACTTCTACCTTCCTTGACGCGACTTCTTCCCTCCCTTTAGTTATGGAGTTTGTTCTGTCAGTCTTCAGGTTGACTTCTAGGGTATTTAGGATGATTTGATACCTAGATGTGTCCGAGGGATGAGAAGAGACTCAGTTCTCCTACTACGCAGCCATCTCAGCTCCTCCTCCCTTCCTTTTTGAAGTTAAAGAATATCCCATTGTATGTATATTCCACATTTTCTTTATCCATTCACCTATCTATAGACTTTTAAGTTATTTTCTTATCTTGGTTATTATGAATAATGGTGCATTGAACATGGGAATAAAGATACCTCTTTGAGATCCTCATTTTGATTCTTTCTGATACATACGGAAGACTGGAATTGCTGGATCATATGGTAGTTCTAGTCTTATTTTTTGAGATATTTTCATACTGTTTTCCATGGCGGCTGCACCATCTTACATTCACACCAACAGCGTATAAGACTTCCAATTTCCTCCACATCCTCACCAATACTTATCTTTTGGTTTTGGTTTTTGGTTTTTGGTTTTGTTTTGTTTTATTTCATCTTGTCTTATTTTGTTTATAATAGCCATCCTAACCGATGTAAGATGATCTTCTGTTGTGGTTTTGATTTGCATTTCCCTCATGATTAGTAACATTGAGTGTTATTTCATGTACCTGTTGGCCGTTTGTATACCTTCTTTGAACAAACGTCGATTCAAGTCCTTGCCCATTTTCCAATCAGATTAAAAGTAACTAATTTTAATCTCACAGAACTAGTAACTTGTGGCATTATAAAAGTACAGTAAATATAGCATATCTATATGTATGTTATATGTTTGACCAAAGTTTCTCACAGATTCTCTCGTTAGTCTCTGAGGAAAGTCTCTGATAAAATATTCACTGAATAAAGTGATAATAATTGATTATTTGACTTACCAAAAGTATGCTAATGAATCTAAAACAAACCACTATTTTTATATATGATGTGGATGAAAATATAGATGACCTGTTCACCAAATTTGCAGTGGACATGAAATCCAAAAGAACATGAAATACATTAGTGCCATAATCAACATCTAGAAAGAATCACCTAAATTAAAGATAGAAACTTTTTAAAAGATTAATAAAACATAAATATCAATGTCTTTATTTAAATTAGAAATGGTTCCTTCAAAGAAGCAGAACCACTCTTAGTGATAAAGAATGATGGCTATATAGCAGGGATTAGACGTTGCCCAGTCATGAGGATTAATGAAGTCTTCTCCTGAGTCTAGTGTAGGTCAGCAAAAGCAGACAATCAGAAAGGAAAGCTATAAGTGAAAAGGGACAGAGTCAGGACAAACAGCACCCCATGAGGACAAACTGGAACTTGAATCTATTTCTTAACACTTGCAACTCAACGATACCAGGTGATCCGCCAAAAGCAGCCGGTGTCCAGGGCCATGTGGCTGTGCGTTCACCTAGCCCAGAACTGTATGAAATTGAAGGAGGTGGTTGACCAGTGAGAGCTCGAAGAGTAGTGCGCTTCACAGGGGTCACAAGCCCGCAAGGCGGGTCCACAGATCAGCTCCAATATGCATGAACTGTGGTAGCACCCAGAGCCCTCGTGAGCTTCAGACCATAGAAGCCTTAGCTACACTCTGCCTTCCACATATCATGCAATTCCCACAACCAGGAATACAGTTAAGAGAATTCCAGAAATTATAGTTTCAGCTTAAATCATTTGCCTTTGCATACATCCCTTTGTCATCCCACCACACAGTCTAACCTTTCTTTATTTACAAGTCCTTCTTTATTTAGAAGTTAAATAAACCTCTTTAACCTTACTTAACTTCTAAAGAAAGAAATAGCAAAATCACCCTTCCACCTAATATGATGCAGCTCTCTTCCATACAACTGAAAACATACAAACAAAAAATCATACAAAGATGTCTCTTCATCCATTTTTAAGTGATGTCCTTTACTCTTGGAGCTGAATATCCCACTTGAATATCCTATAACTTAAATAGTGAGATATAAGGTTAATTATTACTGAGGTTAACTGTATTAGCAATACAATTTATGCTAAATGGTAGGGGGATTAAAGAAGGGGAAAAAAGAATTGATTAATATATAACCTGATATATTCATTTAATACAAGAAAATAATACTCAAAAACTATCTATACATATTTCCCAATTATACTCAAACTATTAGAAATGGAGCCTGTTTACACTGTAAGTTGTAATATTTATTTGAATTACAAATATTTGTTTATGAATCTATTTTCCCATGAGATTGTGAGCTTTTTCATGATATATGGTCCATTGTTGTATCCATAACAACTAGCATGATGTCTGTCATGTGCTCAATATATATCTGATGAACCCTACATTTCTACAGTTTTATTGTTAGTTAAATGTAACATCTTTATAGTAGTTGTCAATGAATAAAACTGCTGACATAGGGTTTTTAAGTCTTTGACTATCAGAACAGACAGAAAAGAGAGGGATAAAGGCCAGAGTATGGAAATTTGAGGATAGAAGCATCAAGTTGCCTGTGCGCTATGAGCTGAGGAGTCCTATGGATCCAACCAGCAGGAAACCATCTTTTGTCAAAAGACAATGAAGTACTGGTGGAAAAAACCCAAAACACTAGTAATCAAATACTCAAGTTCTAGTCTCAATTAGTTTAATTCATTGAGTGACCTTGGAAGATTTATTTAACCTCTTTGGCCTTCAGTTCCATCTATGTAATGAGAAATTGAGACAAAGAATCTCCTATATCTTTTCCAACTCTAATCTATTATATATATTACAGTCTGTATTTACTTTTTTGTTCTGAAATTTTCTGCCAATAGAAACCTCCTTTAAATTAGGCCAAAATACCAGGGCCTGATCACCAAAGTCAATAGTACTTACTTCGGTTAGAATGAATGTTTTGGTTAGATTATCAGATTCTCTGTTTATAAGTAAGAAGATAATAGTAGACTTTAAATATTAGAGTAAAGTAGAATGACTGAATCCAATCTATGAAGATCTTAATGTACAAGCGTCTGCCTTGGGCTCAGGTTATGATCTCAGGGTCCTGGGGTGGAGCCCCTCTTTGAGCTCCTAGCTCAGCAGGGAGTCTTCCCTCTCCTTCTGACCCTCCTCCCTACTTGTGCTCTCTCTCCCTCTCTCTCTCTCTGTCTCAAATAAATAAAATCTTAAAAAAAAAGTGATAAAAAGGACAGTTTGAAGATAAAGGCTACTAGCCAGGAAGTGATTGCCAAAAGACAGTGTCAGAAAGAGCAACCAACATGGAGTCCCTATTATGTCTCAGGTTTTGTTCTGACCTTTACAGGGATCACATCCCCTAATCCTCCCAACAATTCAATTAAGTTGTAATTGTAATCCCTTTTATAGATGAGGAAATAAAAGTTAAGGAACTTGCTCAGTACAAGGATGGCCACTCTTCTGATCACTGACAAAAAAAACCAAATAATTTTTCAGTCAATTTAAGATCTATCAGAATAAAGGTAAAAATTACAAGTCTTGGTAAAGTATCCTGGACTGTTCTTTTTCCCAGGGGCCTAGCCTCTTCCTAGTGAGACCCTCCCAAGGATAAGATTTTCTTCTATTGTTCACTAGACTGTCTCATAAAGGAGTTACAACCTGTAAGCCTTAGATACAAGCATAGCAATGCAATTAGACAACATGGCAGTTTGGCTTTAGCTTTTATTTAAAATGAAAGATGTGATTGTCATTTAGCATAACTTTCAAGGATAAATAGATAATGGGGGGGTAGGTGATGGTTAAACCTTCTCTATCTGAACTCAAATTTTTGAAGGTGTTCAATGGTCCAACCCACCTCTAGATACCAGTCATTTTTGACATGATTGGCTGTCCTGCCCTTGCTTGCCTGGCCATTACCATGACTAAGTACAGGTGTGTGTGTGTGTGTGTGTGTGTGTGTGTGTGTGTGTGTGTGATGTGTGTGTGTACCATGTGTATGCAATGCAAGCATGATTGTGGGATCACATTCATTTAGAAATTGAAGTTTATTTAAATTTTTATCCATACTTTATGAATCTTGGCCTCTATATAAACATCCATTCATTTAGAAAGGAAAGAATCTACTCTAATGGCAGCTCTGGAACTAGATAGCATTTCATCAGACTAACATTAAGCATCTTTGAAAACACAATGTAAATCTACACAAAATAAGTTTTCAGTATCACATCCATTGTAAAGCAGAATAAAACCCAGATAGGCAATAAAAATATACAATGGAGGAAAAGAACTGAGTATGTTCTCAGCAGACGAATTAGGATATGAAGTTGTTAAGACAAGAAGAAAATCTAAACAGATGACAGAAAATTACATCAGAGCAATAATAAAGAAACAAAAGAAAAGCCTTCAAAAGAATTAAACAGATAAGGATACACGCATGAAAGAGAAGAGAAACAGTATAAAACCAAAAGTCCAGCATGAAGTCCAACATATGCAGAAAGGGAGCTTGAGGTCCTTCCAATTCTCAATTCTGTAGTTTGTGTAGTTCTAAAACATTTGCTTAATGAATTATCTTCAAGCCCCAACAGACACATTTTCAAGGGCAAAAGCACACAAGGGCTGCTGATTCCCAGGTTCCAGTTTAGAAGGACAAAAACCTCCTTTCTGGGTTCCACATGAATTGAGAATTTAACTGCTAGCCCACATGGATCCCCCATTTAAATTATGTTCTTTTTGACAAGTTGACAGTTGTGGTACATATAGAAACCTACAAAAATATAAACAGACAAACTTCAAAGACTGTTGAAGTTCTGGCCTGTCGGATGGCCAGAGGGTGGAAACCACCCCAGATGCCCGCACTCTGAAACCTTCTAATGAGAATAGCCGTATAAATATTACACACTTCAAACCACGAATGTTATAAACTTCTGCCTCACGAGAGCTGTTCACAAATGTGTCCTTTAACAGGAAAAGCTCGCCATGAATCTTTCTTGCAGGCAGTGCACACTTTAATGAATGCTAACATGTTTGCAAACATAATGAAAATAGTATTTCCCACAGAGCACTGTGAGATTATTTGAATAAAATATCTGCCTTCGGACATGAGTCTCTGCCGATGATCGCAGTGGGATCTGTGCTTTATTTGTGGATTAGAAGCCACAGTGCAGGATGGACATGTGCTTTATGAGTACTGGCTGTGGCAACCTCTCACCCGCTGACATCTGCCCAGATTGCTACTGGTTTTAAAACTCTGCATCTGAATTTTAGAAGCTAAAACTTTGGCACTGCGAGAGAGCCATGTCTCGAAATGGGCAAGTCTCACGAGGGGATGAAATTCAATACCAGAATTTCAAATATTTTATCATTGTAGAACAGAAACTGACACAAGAAAGGGAATACAATGAAAATGGCTGGAACACAGGACCCCAACAAACTGAAAAATGGTGGCATTTCAATTATAATGGAGCTACTACACCCTTGGGGAGGATTAACACATGTCTCATAGGCAGTTGCTTTGATTGGAAGATATCTTCTTCACTCTCAGGGAGCAGGTTCTAGATTCTGTGGCCCGCTGATGGTGTACAAGACTGTGTGTTTGCCAAGTGAGTGTAGAAATCCGGGGGTATTTGTTCCTGCTAAAAACTGCGTCAGACGGCAGTCCACATTTCTCTACAAATCTCTCCCACTTTAAACATTCTTTAATTATTTCTGTATGCAGGCATTTCTTCAATAAGGCCCTGACTAAGACATGCTTAAAAGTAGAAGCTACATGGGGCGCCTGGGTGGCACAGCGGTTAAGCGTCTGCCTTCGGCTCAGGGCGTGATCCCGGCGTTCCGGGATCGAGCCCCACATCAGGGTCCTCCACTATGAGCCTGCTTCTTCCTCTCCCATTCCCCCTGCTTGTGTTCCCTCTCTTGCTGGCTGTCTCTATCTCTGTCGAATAAATAAATAAAATCTTTAAAAAAAAAAATGTAGAAGCTACAACAGGAAGAATAGGGCGTTAGCCAATTGGGCATCAGGAAGCAAAAGGTAACTTGAACTTATAAAAAAAATCATTAGGATACACACAAAAAAGTTCAAAACCTGGCCCATACAAGAAAGCAATGGCCACAGATCAGTTCTGAAAACTCAGGGGTTTAGCACAGCAGAATTTTGTCTGTCAATCTCGCAAAGTCCAGTTGGCTAGAGTGATGGTGCCTGTGTGTGTTGGGCTCCACGGCATCCTCAAGGTCCCATGCTGACACAGTCATCTTCCATAGATAAGTTTCCAAAGTTACTCTGGGTGTTGGAATCCAGCCAGCAAACTGGGGAAGAGAGAGGGTGGAGGGTCATGTGAGAGGTGCTTTGGGACAGGACTACAAATCGTGTACCTTTCTTTTGCCCACATCCCATTGGCCAGTACTCAGTCACATACCCATACTTAGAGTGCAAAGGAGGCTGGGAAATGTAGTCCAGTGACGCACTAATAAGATTTGGTGAAACCACTGCGCAGTCCTTGCCATACCCAATTAATTTGGAACAAATTCTTCACATGTTTCAGGGGAACTTGATCTATACTGCACGCAACTTAGCAACAGGTAACAGTAATAAATCTGATGATAGATATTAGATTTTTTAAATACTTTCAATTAATTGCTTTGATTCCCCAAAATAGAAAAAATTGGAGTACAGTGACAAGGTATAATGCAATATATTCATTCAGAGCCAAGATCATGCCCATTTTGCTATCCACTATATCCTGACAACACCTCATTGGTAAATGTATGTGCTCAAGAAATATTTCTTGTATAAATACCAGAAACCTCTACCTTAGACTCAAATTCAGAAGTGTCTAGTCCCATCACTTAGAAGACAAGAAAACTTTTTCTGGTAGACCAAGACCTACTTCTTTGGCTTGAGGGAAGCATAAAACTGGCTTCCATGTCTTCTGCATCTCACAGGTCCCTAAAATTCCTAAAAACAGACCTGGAACCATAGACGAACCCAAAGCCCATAAGTTTCCTGTGGGTCCAACAGTCTCCAACCCATCATCTTAAGCAAAGACAGGAGCTGGAGCATGGGCTCTGGAGCCAGGAATCAGAGTTTGAATCTGATTTTACCAATTACTATAATGTGACCTGAGGAAACATGGTTAACTTCTCAATGGTTCCATTTCACTCTCTGCACATTATTTCTGGAAGGATTAAAATAATTAATAGTTGTAGGGGCGCCTGGGTGTTTCAGTTGGTTAAGCGTCTGCCTTCAGCTCAGGTCATGATCCCAGGGTCCTGGGATAGAACTCCCTGTGGGGTTCCCTGCTCAGCAGGGAGGCTGCTTTTCCCTCTCTCTCTGCCTCTCCCCCAACTCATGCTCTTTCTCCCTCTCTCTCAAATAAATAAATAAAATCTTTTAAAAAATAAAATAATTAATAGTTGCAAGAGCACTTACAATAGAGACTAATAGTAAGCACCCAGTTAATATTAGCTGTAAATGATGGCACACATATGTTTGCAGGAGCTGAAGTTAAATTATGGTCAGGATTGCCTCATCCACAGTTTCTAACAGTCATGGGTATCTTCATCAGATCTGCCATGTTGTCAGAATTATGGCTCGCCTTTAAGGTGAACACTCCCTTTAATCCATTTGCCATCCAAGGTTGTAGGAATAAAAGCTAAACTTCAGAGAGTATTTACTATTTTCCATACGACTTACTGACAGTCACGGAAGTTTAAATATTTGCTCCAAGTATCACAGTAAATATGAGAGCTTTAACTTGAAGACGGAGAATCTTATACTAGAATCTGAGCATTTTTCAAGGGTTGGGCATGATGATTTCCTACAGGTTCTTGGAACAGCCAGACACATCACATTATCTTGGCAGCCTCCACAGCACCCAATGCATACATGCATATAGCAGAATCTCCCCAAGTAACCATAGAATAGATGGATACATGAGTGAGTGGATGGATGGGCAGTAACTTGACACATGAACCATGGCACAACATTTGCCCCCCCCCCAAAATTCAAATACCAGAAAATTTCATCACAATAAATTAAATTTAAAAACCTCTGAGTGCCTTATACTGGGATCGATTCAAGAACACAATTGGAGTGAATAGCATTAACAAGGAGGAGGCCATTCTGAAACAATTTGGAATGTTTTCACTTTCTTGGACTCCCTGATGGTGAAACAGGCACTTGATCGCTCAGCACACCTATCTGTTGAATATTCACACTGATGGAGGGGGTAGTGATGCAGAAAATACATAACATCAGATAATCCAAAGTCATTTATATTTGGCTCAGGAATGCTTTGCATAATAATTTTGCAGCTGATTGATCCTCCAGGGTTTGTTTGTGCTGATATTAAGGCAATTTTCATTCTGAGAAAATACTGTCGGGAAATAGTGGGGTGTATGGCTAAACATAAATGTAAGAAAATCATTCATTCATTCACTCATCAGATCCTAGATGAGATCTTACTTATGCCAGGCACTGTGATAGGTACTAAGGATGAAAAAGGAAACGAGCTATTTATTGTCTTTGTCCTGGAGATACTCATAAAGAAATAGAATTAATAGTCAGCCATACGTCCTTTCAGCCCTGTGAATACATATGCCACTGTGCCCCAGATTCAATACTTTCATCATGTCTGAAATAAAAGTTAGCTCAAATATAAGTATTTACAAACTCAGGTTATAGCATTTTTGCTCATGAAGAATTCATAATAATAGTAAATACATAAAATACTACTAGATTCTAGACTGTTCTAAATGCTTTAAATATGTTAGCTAATTTAGCCCTGACAAAAATACTTATAAAAAGTAATATCATTACTACACCCATTTTACAGATGAGAAAACTGAGGCTCCAAAAATAAGTTGGCTAAAGCAACAAAGCCTGTAGGTGGCAGGTCTAAGATTTGAATCTAGGCAGCCTGCCTCCAGAGCCTGCGTTCTTATCACCATAACCTGCCACTCTCTCCCATCAAAATGCCACATTGAATGAGACTTAAAGAATATCAATGATCCTTGCAAAAAAAATTTTAATTGGATTCCAATTTTCACACCTAACAAAAACTAAATTTCATTTATTAGAAAACTTTAAACATATGTATGTCAAAAGATATTATTAAAAATTTCAAAGAAAAGTAATAACCAAAAGAAAACATTTGCAAAATATGTTACAGAGAAATAATTAGTATAACCTAATAGGAAAGTGAGGAAATGATATGAAGAATTCATAGAAGAAATTCAAATGGTCACTAAAATGTTAAAATGATGTTCAAACTCACTAGTTATCAAAGAATGGCAAATGAAAAAAAAATCAAACCATATATCAAATTAGCAAAAACCTACAAGCTCAACCACACTCTGCACTGACCTGGATGTGGAAGAACAGGAACTCTCAGACGTTGATGCTGGAAGCAGGAATGGGTTGAGCTGCTTTGGAGAGCAATTTGGCAGGATCTGGTAAAAGGGTGCACCCTGCAACTCCTCACTTCTGTTAACCTTGAGAAGGAATCTTTCCCTACAGAAACTCTTGTAAGGACACATATGCAAAAACATTCACTACGACATTATTTGTAATTATGGAAAATCGGAAAGAACTTAAATACTCACCTCAAGGGAAAGGAATCAATGAAAAGAGATACTGTCCCAACCTAGGATACTAAAACAGGAACAAAGTCTGAATGAGTGTTGTATCTGTTTATTTCAACATCTGTATATAATGCCAAAAGGTAAAAAGTGTAACGCTACACAGGCACATGTGAAAAAACAGTATACACGGATACAAATATATGTGTAGAGAAATCAGAGCAAGAGTTGGAAGGGCACCTCCCAGAGGCACGAGAGTGATTGAAGCTGCGTACAGGCCCAGGTGAATGGCGCTGGAGGAGCAAAGGAAACTTCAACTTTGTCTTAGTTTTTCCATAAAATGGCTCACACAAATATGGCCAAAAAATAATTTTAAAAAATCAGTCTGGAGCAGCAAAAATTTGGTGTTTTTAATATCAACCTATCCACTTTGTATTTTAAAAATATTTTTCTAAGACAACAAAGACAAGGACATCCTCTTGGGGAGTGATATTTTTATTTAAAGTTGAATGTGAACTAATGTCCGTCTACTAGACGGCACATAATACTTCCTGCTTTTGATTATAATTACATGTCTGCGTGCCTTAGTTCTCGTACTAGACCAAGCTCTTTAAAGGTAGGATTCAAATCGATGTCAGCTTCGAAGTTCCTCTAATTCACACACACGCAAACGTGCATGCATGCACACACGGACACACATACACACACGTGTATATACATGCATGTACGTATACACACACACACATATACCCATTCCTGCAAAGTGTGCGTATGTTCATAAATTTATACAAAACCAAACAGTATCTTGCGTGTAGAGTACTTTCCAGAAACATGTATGGAATGAATAAAGAGTTGGGATAAACTACTCTTTCTTTGAATAACTTGACCTGGTTATTTCTTCTGCTATAGCAAAACCAATTCTGATATGAATGGGCCAACAGGTGACTAGCCAATCCTGTCTTACTCAGTCAAATCATCCATTTCAGAGGTTATAAAATGTTTTTAGCAATTATTAGTTTTGCAAATGGCATCTTACTTTGAAGCATAAACAAATAAAACATAATAGGAGAGCTTTTCTGGTTAAGCAGGAAAAGTGGTTCTATATCATTTCCAAAGACACATACTTCTCCATCCCACGGTTCTGAAGAAAGCACCAGAAAACCCTTACAGTGCAGCAGAGTGTAAAACATTGCTGTATTTATGGTGAAAACAGCAACATGTTCCAATGCACCGTTAGCAAACAGCTCGTGCAAGGAGTGTTGATATTTTCCTGTGTCTTTTGCTGTTCTGTGCATTAACTTGGCCTTCCTTTCAGCCCCACCCTATCTCTCCTTTGAAACCATTGTCTCCTTGACATGAAAAATGTACTTCAGAAAGCCTAATGGCTAATTACATCAAAGGGAAGAAAGTCCAAACCTCGAACAAGGAATGATTAACTGCGTAAGCTTTAACGGAAGTTATCACACCCTCAAAACTACTCCTCTTCTTTAATAAAAATGTTTCCAGTAATTTATTTTCTGACAAAGTTTGTGTTCTCTGCCCAGGAGTGACTCCTGTTTTGTTCACTCCAGGGTTGTACCCTATCTAGGGCTGGCCCTGACCATGGGCAAAACAGGCAGCCACCTACGTAATATGACTTATGCAAATACAGCACATTGAGGGAATACATACGAGGCCTCATGGGAGAAGAAATCCTGCTTGCTTCAATGGTGTTTCCCAAGTTGTGTTGCATGACATCTCAGTGGGCTTGCATGAAATGCAAAGAACAATGACAAGGTTACTATTTCCATGATCAAATAACCATGAGAAATTCTGGGCTCAACAAAAGTAGCAGGCTTAATTATCAACAGAGATTTTAATATTCTAAACTAGGTACCAGGAAAGATTATGTATGCATGTGTTTTCCTTCTAAAAGTGCCTTGAAAATAAAGACTATATCTCTGAGAGTCAACAGTAGATCCCCAACATTTAGCACATTGCTTGCAATATAACAGACATTCAGTAATGTTCTTGAATAAATTAGTAAATCACTAACCACCATTGTTGTGAATAATGGTATTTTACATTCTACAATGACCTCAGTGCCCACGTCATAAGGTGCATCTTAACTGTGCTTCAAAAGAATCCCATAGAGATGCTTTTCCTTTTTTTTTTTAAGATTTATTTATTTATTTGAGAGAGAGCGCATGAGTGGGGTGGGCAGAGGGAGAGGGAGAAGCAGGCTCCCACTGAGCAGGGAGTCCGATGTGGAGCTCAATCCCAGGGCCCAGAGATCATGACCTGAACCGAAGGCAGACACGTAACCGGCTGAGCCACCCAGGTGCCCCCAGAGATGCTTTTTCTATTTCACATTCCTTATTGTCTCCCTCAGAACAGAATATTAGGCAAGACTCTTATGGCTGAGGCATCTTTCTACTCAGGGCAAGAGTCAGAAGAGCCTCTGTGTGTGACCTTGGGTACATTACTTGGTGCCCTAGCACAATCTTTCCCACTTCTTTCTCACCAAAAAAGCATTTTGGGTTAAGCAATGCAAAAGAGACAATATCTATAAGGAGATTACTGTTGAAACAAGCATACTGTGTGTCAAAAACGAACAAGGCTTTGGTGATCTCCTCTGGCCTTTTCCTGAAAACACAAGTTACTTATCTGAGGATGGGGTGGCCATTCCAACCAAAAGGAAGAACCAGCCTTAACCACACACCATTCCAAGGTAGGACAAACAAGTGTGGACTCTCCAAAGAGCAACTGCCAACTATCACAATTGTGTTCTTCTTCATTCAGTGTAGGGGACAATTCCAATTTTAATCAAACAGTCAATACCAGAAAGGTCAGGCATATCTGAAGATGAAAGACTAAAGGAAATCCTGTCAGTGTCCCAAATGGTTTCAGATTCCTTCCTTCAATTCTTTCCCATTCCCATGGGCTCTGTCTTGACTTCAGTCATTTCTGCTTACAGGGCCTACATCTGCACATCGCTATGCTTCTTCAGAGGACTACCCAGATCCCTGCCATCAGATGAGACAGTTTAGAAACAAAATCGACATTCCAGACTGTCTCTGTGGCATCAGGTGAAAGCTACCCTTCATAGGATTTGACCAGAAATCACACCCTTACATGGCCTCCCCCCTTCCCTGTCCAGCTCCCTCTTGTTCCCTGTAAGTATTTCTTCGGAGCACTTCCTTAAGCAATCACATGTACATGAATCCTTATCTCAGGGTCTGCCTCTGGGAAACTGGACCAAAAAGACTAACCCAACACAGTGTAAGAAGACAAAATAAAAACAAATGGGCTCTGTTCCCTTCACACAGAATTACAGCATGATCCTATTAATCCTGCACACAGTCCCTGGCAACACAACACCATTACTGACTTGGAGGATGGTTATGAAGGATACAGCACAGAAAACATATGAAAGAACACATTTTCAATGCAAGGTCTGAATGCTGTTTGACATACTTGGTGCAAAGGTAAAATCTGAAAAGTCTATAGTTGGCCCCTGGATTTGCCTTAATTATCATGTCATACTTCTCCCCTTATGGATCTTACAAGAGGCTACAGATTGCATTTACTCCACCTTACCACTTTATCCCCTTGTTTAATTTTATCCTGCCTTTACCTAAAATGTCTTTATTTCTAGAGACAAAAAAATTTCTGAACTTTATTAAAATGTTACATTAATGAATGGTCTCTGATCCTGATCCTTCATTCAACAAACACTTACTAAAACATACAGTAGTGCTATACTCCTCAAAAAAAGAGACAAATAAGGGACAAATAGTTCCTAGCCTCAAAAAACCAATACCATTGCTCTGTGAAAGACATTTCTCATCCTTCTGGCCAGATAAAGTGGAGACAAAATGTAGGTCTCAAATTCTTAGTCATGAGCCTTCTTAAGTTTTCCAATTTCTCATTATCTAATCTATTTGTTTATGGGGGTTTCCTGTAGCATAGACTGACAGCATGGATGATGGCAATGGAGAGAGAAGATGGATATAAAAAGTGTGATAGGTTAGACCTAAAGCTGGATCAGGTGGTTGACGTTGGCTTAGAGGATGTTCAGGGTGAAGAAGAAAAGAAGTAAAGAATGATGCCCAGAATGGCTAGGGCCCATGAATAGATAGATAATGGTGGTTCTTCCCAAGATAATGACTACTCAAAGCAGATTTTCAAAAAGAGGTAGAGGGCATAAGGGAGAGATAAGCTTGGTTCTGGATGTGTGTTGAGTCTGAAGAGTAATGGAATGTCTAGCCAAATGTAATACAAACATAAGTTGTAGGGCCTGAAACTCAGGAAGAGATTTGATGTCTTAGAGGCCCAGAGATAAAGAAGATCTCCCAGAGATAGTATGCAAAATAAGAAGGGTTCTGTAGGCAGAGCCCTCAGGAACAATGACATCTGAAGAAACGGAAGAGGAGGGGGATACTGTAGGTGACCTTGAGAAGAAGTAGCCGGGGAGATAGAGGACAATCGGCTGAGAACTTGTTGAGAAACCAAGGAAACATAGCATCTGGAGGAGAGTGTGTTCAACTATGCCAATTGCTGTTGAGATATCAGCGGTCAAATTTTAAAAGTGTCAATCGACATATAATGAACACTTACGAATCCTGACCACTCCCTTTCCCATATATGTTGAAAAAACATGTATCTGGCATTGTTCCCCTGACTCGCTGGCCAAGCCCTTAGAAAGAGGCCAGATCATTCACAACCTCTGTCTGCCATCCCTGACCTCCTAATCTTGTTCCTTTCTCTTGGGGCTAGTCTCACTACTAGAAATGTTCTCCTAATGAAGTTTTTTGTTTTTTTTAAGTTAGTTTAGGTTAGTTTTCCTCTTCCATAGAAGACTATGATTTCCCTCCAATTCGGATCTACATCCTGGAACTTTGTAATACTGATCACCTGAGATGGCATGCATGAAAGCATGAAAAGTGGTGCCCAGCATACAGCAAATGCTTAATAAATGCTAGCTGAATAAGAAAATGTTTGAACAGTTGAGATAGTCAAGATTCTAACTTTTTCATGTTTCAAAATATTTCCTTATGTCCAGAAAAGATTATTAATAACCTTAAGAGCTGTGTGTGTGTGTGTGTGTGTGTGTGTGTGTGTGTGTGTACATATGCCATTTATGACAATTGGCAACACAGAATGGTTACTGACTGGGAGGATTAAGTTATGAATGATATAGCACAGAGAAAACCTGAAAGAACACATTTTTAAATGCAAGGTCTGAGTGCTGATTGACATACTTTGTATGATAGTAAAATCTGGCAGGTGCATTAACTTGCACTCCTCTGATCTGTACACATCCACACTTGTCTTCTTAGGGTACTTGGTAATAAGCTTCTTTAAAGATCCCTGAGTAAGCACTGCAGATAATATCTGGAGTATGTAGCACTCAGTCCTTTTAGAATGGCTTTTTCCTGCTCCTTTCGTTTTCTTAAGAAAATGTCACTTTAATCATTTCCTAATGCTTTGATAATGTGTTTCTTTACATAGCTGTAGAACACTCACTTCAGTGTTTTAAAAGCATGAATGTGGATGTAAAAGTGCCAGTTACATGAGATTACTTTTTTCCTAATGAAATAACCAAAGAGGAGTTTAAAGTTTCCTAAACTTATATGACATTTTCAGAGCCAATAATAAAGTTCTAGCCCTCCAGTGTGTCTCGTATTCAAAAGATTAACATTTCAATATCATATCCTGCTGGAATACAACCAATTATTGGAAAATAGGGTATTTATTTATCTGAGGCAATCTGTCATACATTAGGTGGGTCAGCCTCCAGGTGAGTGGAGAGTTTAGCAGCATTGGACAATAAAAAGGAGAGGGACGCTGGGACCAGATAGGTTGCGAAGGTACCATCATAGACCCTGATATGGGACTGACCTTAGCAGGGTTAACAGGGCTTTAACAAACTCATAAAACATAAAACATCGAACTCAGCAAGTGAGAAACAGAAGAAGCCAGGTGGCAGAAATCCTTGTGATGGGGGGGGGGGGGTGACTGTGTTTCTGCTCAATCTCTCTGCATATCCATCTCAATGGGGAGTCAACTTCGCCTTGGAGACAGAAGCCAAGTCTTATATGCTGGGACAATATGGCAGGAATGGGGGCAAGTGTAGGGAAGTGGAGTAAAAGGGGCAAGTGGCTTGTTATATGTGGCTCAGTACGGGAGTCAGAGCACAGCAGCAGAAGCCCAGAAGAACAGCAAGAAAGATGATGAGGTCATGGCCCAGACACTGTTCAGGAGAGACAGGAGGTCTGGCAAAGGCTAGGGAAAGTATCAATTTCTTGGTCAAGCAAGTTGAAGTTCAGGATAGCGCTATGAAAATTTACCACTCTAAATATGACTTGTTACCTAAAGTGAGAACCCACCACTGGGGTCAGGGAAAGTTCTGGGCACTTGGGGCTCACCCCAGCACTTGAGATTCGGAGATAGCGTCAGTGAAACTTATTCTAGCCCTCAACAAATATGGAGTCAAAAAAGTTAAAACACATGCATATGTTGGTAGGATTGAGCTAGGGAATGTGACAGGGTGGAGCCTGTCACGGAAAGTGGACAGGAATGGGGGCTGACGGGTACTCATGTTCCCCTGCGTATTTCCATGCGCTCCAGAAATCCCTTAGAATAGCATATTTTCCGTTAAGATAAAGAGAGAGAGCTGCATGAACACAGGCTCTTCTATATTGTTTAATCCATTAACATACTAAAATAGTTAAGCCATAATACTTTATAATACTTTTGTAACACTTTGAGGTACTACAGTTCACTTCCCTGCAGTATCTGAATCTCCAAGAAAGGCTCATTTTAGGATCTTTTTTGTAACTAATGATACAAATAGCATTGTCTCTCTCATGAGCCACTGAAATACAAGTGTGGCTACTTATGTTGGGTCTGAATTTCAGAAAGAAAAATGGAAACTTTTGCTTTTCAAATTGGCCTTTGGAATGGTCATGCGTTAGGCTTCATCAAAGCATTCCTCAGGACTCCCTGTTGATAAAAGTTAATGTAATCACAGCTAAGATTTTCTATCCCCCAAAATTTAAACAGCAAAATGAGCATTAACTTTCCCCTTACTACATCTCTCTCTCTCTCTAAAGGATGAAAGACTGTATTCCCAACACTTACATGTTTTGTAGTGTAGACGGCCATTTCCTAGAGAATTTTTTTTTCTTTTACATTCTGTCTTGATTGGCTTTCTAGAAGTATCACTTCTAAAGGATGTAGATCACATCTAAAGGATGTAGATCACCTTGCTTTCTAGAAGTATCACTTCTAAAGGATGTAGATCACTTCTAAAGGATGTAGATCACCTTGCATTCAAATGCAGGGGCCGTTAACCATGACTAGTTGACGTCCCCCGAGATCATTTTCCTTATCTCCTTTGGGTTACATGTTGTTTGTCCCTCCAGATTTACTCTTGACCCTTCTCCACCCTTCTCTGTGCCCCAGGACCCTGACATCTGTAGACCACATCAACAGCTTTCCTTTCTTTCTGGCTTCCAGATGGGTTTAGCCGGTGGGAGTCGCTGGCAGGAGATCAGGGGGCAAGAGGAGAGAGAGGTTTGGTGTTAACTGCCCTGGCTCCTGCTCTGTGGAGCTCTGGTTGCCCATGGCTGCCTTGCTGCAGGGAAGACCACAGTCCCTGACAAGCAGCTTGGTTCTACTCACAGCTCTGTCCTCCTGCTCCTTCATCCCTAAGGGTGGAAACACCTCCTGGTTATTGCTGACCCCAGGATGTTTTCTCAGCCATTTGGCTTCCCTTGATCTTACCCATATCTTTGAAAATGGTCTCTTCATTCAACTCCTTTTAATTACCTTCTGAGAGTGTACCATCTGTTTCCTGCTGGGCCCCTGAATGGTACAACCTCTGTCTATTTATTTCATGGTTCCCCAACACTTTCAGGATATGCTGATGAGCCAATATCACGAAGAGGAGATGCAACTCTTCCCTGGATCTCCTGAAAGGCTTGCAAAGCAGTCAGCTACAATTGAGGGTTAAAATGGAACCCGAGGATTATCTGTGGGTTTCAATTATCCTTGTTACCCTTATTCTATCTTGCACAGAGAATTGGGAATTGGTTATGTCAAGACTAAGTTGACACACATCACAGAAGCTATACAGCAGTCTGTCTGCTCATTAAGAGTTTTTTACTGAGTGTGTCCCACTGATCTTCTACTTCTCAAAATGCTTTTGATGTGGGTTTAATTCTAAGTTCTGACAGAGAAAGGGTCTCACATCTTCAGTCCCCAATGTAATCTTCACATGACTGTCAAAAATGCAACTATTTGTCCCCAGGCTTAAAGTGCCGGCTCCAAAAAAGGTCAAAGATTCTCCCTAGGAACATCTACAACAGTCAAGCACGTAGTTAAGATCTTCATTTATCTCACGCTTTCCTTCAATCTCATGTTAATTTGAGCGTCATACTTCCATAGGCCCAATCTGTACCGAGCACATTTTGAAGACAGAGAATAATACACAGCTCTTTTCTTCTTTCTAAGATTGCAGGGCTACCTGCTGGGCTATAGAAACACTGATAGGCCAAATTTAAACCCCTAAAAGTGTAATGAACCATTTACCGTAATAAAAGTCACTTTTCTTTAATAATTTTCACATATAACTCTTAGAATGCTTCTTACTTCCATACTCAGTAGGTTATAATTTGATTTAAAGAACAAGATGAAAAAATAAAATCTTTTAAGAAGCAACAAAGAGCAAGTCTCTCCTTGTTAATGATCAAGAAAATAAAATGTTTCTCCACGTGTGGCATAGTTTTGTTTTGTTTTTTAAAAACTTTGGTCAAAAACTATGTAAATAATGTCTTTCATACTATATATCCTCTTATAAGTAATACAAGTTCAATCTTCAATTGCTTTTGGAATTGGAGTCTCCTTGAAATTCAGAACCTCTCTAGAAATACAGTTGTAGATAACAACACCATTGCTAATCATTTTTCGCTAACGATGCTGCTGTGAGATGAGTAGCTATTTTCCCTGATTTAGGGAGGATTGGTAACTTGGCCAAAGTATGTTTTGAAATTTTACTAGAAGTTCTGCAATTTTGCTGTCATGTTTATGTTCAATCCGTAATTCATTTTCCTTCTCTCCTTCGCTTTTAAACTGCTAAATTTGAGATTAAAGCAAATTGTGTCATTCGCTTGGCCCTAAAATGAGCTGGAATTGCACAGGACCAGCTTCTTGAAGTGTGGGTTTTGGAGTCTCCAAACAGAGCTCCATTTTTAGTTATGCCCCTAGTTATGCAATTAGTTATAGAATAAATGAGTCTTTGTTGCTTTATGTTATACACACACACACACACACACACACACATACACTCTAGGGTACATGCGACTGGGAGCACATTTAGGTCTCCATAGTTTATTGCCTTTGTGTGAAATAAACTACAATGTATAAAACAAGTGATAGTGGCTCTGACTGTTATCATGATGACTGTGCTTTAGGGATTCTGTACACAATTAATTAATTGCTTCCAAGCAGGGTGATTTTGTTGAGTTGCATTGCCAGATGATGACATATTTTTCACTCCAAATATGTGGAGGAAAAACATCTCCCACAATTGTTTTTTCTGTAAAAGAAACTATTTAAACATTTTGTGGAGGAGGTTTGCGAAAACCAAGCAGCGACAGCATAGTATAGGGCGATGACCCAAGAATTGGGTTCTAGCCCCAGCTTTGTTAGCAAACAGCCTTTTAACCTTGAGGAAATCAATAAAAACCTTTTGGGGTTCAGTTTTCTTGCTTGTTAAAAGAAATTGGACTTAAATGAGCCCTGGGTTTGCAACAATCTTTCAACATTATGATTCAACACTTGGTGTATATGGCATAGCAGTTAAACACCTGGCTTTGGGATCTCTGCCAGAGTGTAAATTCTCACTCTGCCACTTACTCTTGGTGAACTTGGGTAAGTTTCTTACTTTCTAAGGCCTAAATTCCTTATTAATAAAAGGGAGGTTCAGTGGTGTGCTGGAACTGACTCACAGGGACTTGGGAAAGAACTGTGCACATCTCTTCCCAACTTTATGTTCAGTGACGTCACCCTGGTAGTTTGAATTGGCCACGATGGGAAAATTTACACCACAGAGAAGGAAATTGGCAAAAGCCACAAACAGAGCTCTCTGCTTTCCCTGGAGAGCCAGTTGTCAGACATTTACCAGCATAGCCCTGGAGATAAAAAGAATATTTATTTAAAAAGTGTTTTTGGGTGTTTTTATTATTATAGGAAATAAATCATGCAAATAATAAATCATGTAACACCATCCTAAATATATACTATGCTTTTCATAAGTATTATTTTCATTTTATTATAGGCTATCATCTATTTAAAAAGTTATAGGAAAATGTGATGCTATTCTTCCAAATCTTGCTGATTCTAAAACCAAGTAAAATTCTACTAAAATTTGCATGAGTTTCACTTTTGCTCAGTTACTGAGTTCCAAAACAAGAAAAAGAATTCCGTGTCTAATTCTGTTACAGTTCCTTTCTTAAGAGCTGCCCTGACAATTTTCCTCTTTACAATTTGAGAAAAGGTCTGTCCTCTTTGGTTCTAGAATCTGCATACACCTGGTAGCAGCCCCATGGCACATTTTTCCTAATGTGGGAAAATGTGACTAGATTACTTGGCGGTCAGCCCTGATCCTCATCTAACACTCCCCATCTCAGTCCTTCTTGTTGTTCGAGCCTGAAACCCAGGAGATCTCTTTCATTCCCTCCCCCCTTGCTTCTCGTCCGACTCAATTTCACTTCCAAAGTATCTCTCCAACCTGCTTCCCTTCCTTACTTCCTTTTCCATCACTGGTGTTCAAGCCATGGGTGCTGCTGTGGGGACTGCTGAAAAGTCTCCTCCCTGCTCTCCTCTGCCCGCCAGCCTCTGTTCTTCCAGCACACCCGTCTGCCCATGTCATTTCTCTGCTTGGAACCCATCAGTGCCTTCCCACTACTCCTGGGATGACAGTGTGACCTTCCCACAGGGTCCGACTCAGTCAGGCATTCTGCCTCCCACTGAGAGCTGTGCTTTAGGCTCTTGGACCTTCTTCCTGTTCCTTGAATGAGCCAAGCATATTTGTCTGGAATGTTCTTCTCTCCCCCACCACCTCCTTCTTCACTTTATCCTAGATCCCACTCCAAGTATCATTTTGTCGGGAAATTCCTTCCTGACTCCAAGGCTCTCTTTACCCATACCTAGCAAAAGGTGTTCCAGTCCTTCAGAGCGCATATCTGCTTGTAATTTTGCATTCATTCCCTTTATTAATTACTTGGCATCTCTCTTCCCCACTAGACTGTGAGTTCCACAGGCTAAATTTATTTAGCTAATCACGATATCCCCCTTCACAAACACACTGGCTGGCACATACTTGGCTGAATGAAGAAACAAATTGCTGGAATAAACAGTGGTCCACCCAGACAATGGAATAGTATTCAGCTAAAAGAAATGAACTATCAAGCCATGAAAAGACATGGAGGAACTTAAAACCATCTTACTAAATGAAAGAAGCCAACACACTGTAAGAAGGCTACATACTGTATGATTCCTCCTGCAGGACATTCTTGAAAAAGCAAAATTTTGGAGACAGTAAAAGATCTGTAGTCGGTCGAGATTTGTGGAGAAGGAGGGATGAATAGACAAGAGCATAGAGATTTTTGTAACTACCCTGTATGATACTATAATGGTCGATACATGTTACTATACATTTGTCAAAACCCATAGAAAATAAAATGACAAAAGTGAACTCTAATGTACATTGTGGACTTTGGGTGATAATGATGTGTCAATGTAGGTTCATTTTCCATCTTTCAGGTGTCATACCTTAAGTGTGACCTCCTGGGAGAAGTCTCCCCTGTTCACCAAGTCTAAAATGCCACTCCTCCCCTAACTACCCAATTTAAAATAGCTCCCTTCCACCCTGTTTTATTTTATTTATAGAATTTAATGATGTGACATAATCTTAGTCATGTATTTATTTTCTCTTCTTACTGTCTACCCACTAGATGGGAAATCCCATCAGAGCAGGGACCTTATTTGTCTCCTTCATTGCTGCATACCCAGCATTCAGGCACCTGGCACATAATAGTTGCTCAATAAATATTTGTTCAATGAATAGGTAAATGTGCTTTGCTGCTTTTTATTCTCTTGGATTTTTTCCACATGTCTTTTATTTCTTCTCTATCTTCTCCCCCTTCCCCCCCCCCAAATTAAATCTGTGTAACATCTATATTTATCTCTAATATGGTTTTCTAGGGACCAAGGGCAGGCCACCCCAAGATTAGTCCCTTTGGCATGAAGATTATTTTGAGGTAAAAAGCAGTTGAAACCTAGCAGATTCAAGAAAAGCTCTTTACCTCCCCCTCTAATCTGCCTGAAAAGAATTTAGATTGAGGATACGCTCAGGGAAGAGACCTATCACCACAGAGAACTACATTATAATATAAAGTAGGTATGGTAGACGGGGAGGAATCAGACCTACTTGATCGAAGTCCTCCACGTCCCATTGTTTCAGAGTGTCCCAGCACACATTTGTTTACCAAACATTTACTCTGTTTTATTTTCCTGTGAATTACTTTCTCTTCCTTTAAAGTTCCAGATCCCTTCCCCTTCTCCTTAGTTCAGAATGACATATATACCTCATTTTGTCCCTTTGGGAATTTCCATGTCTGTGTGGATTTCTCATAGCACAAAATTAAATTTGATTTTCACCTGTTAATCTGTCTCATGTCAATTTGATTTTTAGTTTAACTAGAAAGACCCATTAAAAGGAACAGGAAATTCTTGTTCCCTCAGAGTTTTGTGAAACTCAAATTTTTGTTAAGGTTTTGCACCCAGAAGGTGCAAAGGTTTTCTTAACAAAGCAACTTTTGGTTAAGAAAAATATCCTTATTACAGATATATAATAACTCTTAAAACATTTTTGATCCATAATTTTTACAAGCACCTAAAAACTTTTTGCATATTTTTGGGAAGGAGAAAATTTTCCATACTCTTCAAAACTCTTCTAGCTGGTCTAAGAATCAAATTGACATGAGATGGATTCACAGGAAAAAAAGAAAACAAAAGTTTAATAACATGTCAACCTCCTTCCTGTACATGGGAGAGACCCAGGAAAACTGAGCAACTCCCTGAAATGGCTGAAATCACCACCTGAAATACCATTTCAGCCTAAAGACAAAAAGGTGTTATAGGTGGGAAGTCAGTTATGGAAGTTGACCAGAAGGTCACCAGAAAAAGCACAAGAAACAATAAATCTCTCACGGAGATTTAAGTCCATATAGTCTCCACTGGTAACAGTCCCTGGAGATTAAAAGTCATCCCCTTCTTCCTGGGGGACAGAGGCTTGCAAATGGAGATTTCCCCTATGAGTTGTAAATGAATCTTACAAATGAATCTACTTGGTTTCCAGAGCTTCCCTGTGTCTGCTGTTTCTTAGAAATAGTCAGCTTAAAATAATTAACATGCCAAAGAGACATATTTTAGGGTGGCAACATTTGCTAACCTACAATATAAAGGAGCATAATCTAAGACAGATCAGAGTTGGTTTCACTCTGCTCTTAAGCAGTCGTGATGCCCTGAAAATATAACTTTTGGTTAATATAATCTGAGGTACATAGAATAACGCAATTGGCTATGTTTTTGTATTAACTGTGTTATTTAGAAAAAGAGTTGACATTCCCTAGCGTGTGCTAGACAGTAGGATACAAAAACAGGGCAACTGCTGCCTGCACTGGAGTCTATAGTAAGAGGAAGGGATTTCTAGGCTAAATTTTTCTTCATAATTAAAATACCAGTTTTTTTTCCTGATCCCTTCCATTTTGCATTTATTTATAGGTATATCTTCATAGATTTCCAAAACTCAAGATACATTGGGTTTCCAAACTTTTTTCAGTGTAGCATACCCTCCCCTCTTTTTCCTCTTTGAGATAATCATATGATCTCTTAGGAACTTGTTTTCTTTATATGCAAAATTGGAGAAATAGGATTTTTCCATTCAACTGAAGAATAATGGAAACAACACAATAGGAACATTTAGAAGAGCAAAAACCAATAGCAAGATATTATAAAAGACCGAGACATTCTTCTCTTTTTGGGACAAGTTTCCTGAGAGTTGCTTTTTAATTCAAACAATCCACTAATCTTATTGCCACTTTTTTCTATTTTTATATTGCTGCTAAACTGTTGCGACAATTGTTCATTGACTCACCTATTCAATTGTTGCCAAATTCTTGGGCACTTACCATGCACAAAAACTGTTCGACTCAAGTTAGCACACACAAAAAATCACAGTTTTAAACTAGTACACCTTCCAACCATAAATATGTAAACAAAAAAAAAAGTTGAATATTTTCATTTAAAGAGATCTTTAAGTAAACACTCACTGATGACTAGTTCTTGAATATGCTAACTGGGCTGTAATGAAATGCAAATAACTATGTTAATGCAAATGTTAAAGCTACAAATTCAAACATAAAAAAGTCAAGAAATGCAAAAGTTAAGGTTCTCCTAGAAACATTAACTCACTCAAACTGTACATATAGAATATTTCCAATTACATGGAAGACAGCAAAATGCGATCCCTTAATGTACTATATGTACAACCTGGATAAGTTAATGCTGTTATGAGAACGTTAAATTTTACAACCTCTGACTTTGTTTTCAAAGTTACTGCCTGAATATTGCATCATTCCTATCCTTACAATGCTATTTTCCTAAAATAGAAAGAAAACAGAGGAGGAACAAATGTCACTGTATTTTCCATCAATACAGGATCCTGCCCTTGGACTATCTTTTAGTTAATAGGTGACACAAATACATGCTTGGACACTTTCTCGAGTTTTCCAATTGAAAAATTTCCACTTTGCTTGGATTAACTGGACGGCACCTTGAGATATTCTAGGTTAGAGATTTGTAGAAATATATTACAACCTCTGTGAAGTTGCATTTGCTGGTATTTATGTATAATACAGAAATTATTCAAAGAATAAATGAAGCAAGAATTTTTATAAAATATAGATTTGAGAGGGAACACATTGGATGATTTTTTAAAAAAATGAAATCCCGTGCTATTTTTATCCCTGATCTTTGGCATAGTTTTCCTTAAAGCCATTTTTCCCTTTCACTTTTGGAGAAAAGCATAGTGTGTTGTTAAAATATTTTTGAAAGCTGAAAATAATATATTTCACTATCTTTTTTCCAATTTAACTAGCATCTCCTGTAAATATTCAGTGGTTGCAATGAAACATTTTGTTAGTTGCCTAAGGTTTGATTGGCTAAATCTGCCTTAGTTAAATTGTGATGTTAGAAAAAACAACAGAAACGAAAGAAGAACAATAATGTGCAAGCCAGAGAAAATCTGCAGTGCTGTTGCTTGCAGTGATAATCTCTTAAGAGAGGACAGACAAGGGTCCTGGGTTGCGTGCGGGGTTTCCTAGTGTCCTCTTTGGTCCTCAGTAACTGAGTGGCCGCATCACCCGGGTCCCCTGCAGGAAAGGTGCTGTAATGAATGGGGACTTTAAAACTGGGAGGGAAACGCAGGCACAGATGAACAAAGCCCCCAAAACACATCTGTCACCACAGCGTACAATGTTCTAGACTGATTACTCATTTCTAGCTCTTCGCTGAAAGCCCTTGATTACTGCAATTTTCTACAGTGTTAGTACCCATTTACAGGTTCTCTTAAAAAATTTGTCAAGCTTTTGAACTCCCAATACGAACCTGTATTTTCTTGTCTTCTGACGACAATTATTCAATCAGACTTCTTTTGTGAAGACTGGGAGATAAATGCCTCCACAGTCTGAAAACTATAGTGTCATGCTCGAGCAGCTGATCTTGGACTTCATGCTACAAATAAATTGCTATGTTCTTAAATAATTACCAAGCAGTTTGTCTAGCACCTCTCCCGACTGTTAAAATGCCTGACATTATCTCTAGCATTGCTGCAGAAACCCCGGGTCCCACCCCAGGCCTGTTGTTCCCTCTTTGCGGGACTTTTCCATCCTCCCCACGGAGGACCAGGGGTGAGAATCGGGCTGGGAGACAGGAATTCAAGCTCTGAACAATCCACTTCATCTCTTTGTTCTTTGTCCATAAAATCAGTGTCACCCTATGGCCCTACTTCACAGGGTCTCAGAGAGATTGTATTTATCAGTGTTCGTTGATGCTTGGGAAGAATCTCCAAATCAGAAATCCCAATTTGTATCATATATTAATTTCTTACCTGTTCAGTCGTCGTCCACCACCCCCCACCAACCTGAAGCCCGGGGCCGTTCTTAATGTTTGTGGCACTCACTCTACAAAATATGCTAGAATCAAAGGGTTAATGCTGTCCTGCCTGGAATGGGTCAGGGTTGCTACAATTTTAAAGGCTTAAAATGATGTTAGAAGGGAGCTTTCACAAAATAGAGGCAAGCTGAGAGAGAGAGAGAGAGGGAGGGAGGGAGGGAGGGAGGGAAAGAGAGAGAGAGAGGAATTAATAAACAAAGGGGCAAAGGGGAAAAAATCTTTTCCTCCATTTCTAGTTGGAACTGCTATTTTTTACAGCTAACTGAAATATTTCAACATTTGAAAACCATCAAAATAGCCAGAATTCATGAGTCTGAGAAGGGGAAAAGAAAGCACTTCGCGAAAGTGAAGGAAGTTCGGCGTTTGCAATGTAATTCAAATTGCACTTGTAATTCAGGTCCTGGAATTAACCCACTCAACCAAAGCTTGAAAAGATTTAGATTTACTCAGACTAGCAACAATACAATACTCCCTTACAATTGCACAACCACCCTGCCTTTCGGTGATACATCCAGTACACTCTAAATTATAATTCTAAAACTCAGTTTGTTGTTAAAAAAAAAATCTGTGCATCATATCAGACTCTGTCTTGTTGCAATTTAAAAGCAGGAGGGGGGAACCCACAACCCATTTTAATCAGACTAGGGTAGCACCTGAGCCCTTCCTATAAACACTTTTTATAAAAAATGACTTTTACCACAATTTTTAACTATAGAGAGGTGAATTTGGCATACAACTCCTGTATTTTCAGCCCATTGACTACAACGAAAAGAGTAGCTTTCAAGGCATTGTGGTGTTCAGGGTACAAGTCAGGTCATCCAAGTTGCCATTTTCTTTTTCCAAGGTTGATTCTTACAGGGATACATCTCGGGGCAGGTGGGAGGATGCAAAGGTTGGGGGAGGTGGATTCAAAACCCTGAGTGTTTAGACTGCCTGCCCACGAAAGTGATTTGAAGCTTTTCCATGCAAGCAATTTAGGAAAACTCAGCCATTTTTACCCTTATCTAGTTTGGCAACAGTTCAAAGCACCCAGGAAAAGTTTGGGGGGAGGGGTGTATGTGTGTGTGATTTAAAGGAAAAAAAATTGTCTGCCAAGCTTTTTAAAGGGCAGTTCCGATTTCCTCATTTTTAATCATAGACATTTTCTGATTAACAAATGTAGACAAACCTTATGATATTTTACCACCACCACAACAAAACTTTGCAAAATTTTAGAGCCAGGCCCTTATTTTAGCTCACCAGCACGCGAAAAGAGAAAATGTTACAGTATTAGTGAAAACAGTCAGGTTGGTACTTACAAACCAGGCACAGCAATCAAGTTAGAAAGGCAGAGGCAATATTTTGAACTACATGTGGTGGGTTTTTTGTTTTTGTTTTTTGGTGTTTTTTTTTTTTAAAGAAGAACAGCAAGGCTGCATTTTCATGATTTTCTAAAACACTGGTATTTGATAGTGTAAGATACCTTCTCCTTATAAATCAGTTCTTTGGTGGAGAGAAAGACCTCTAATTTTACTTTTTTAATCCTATGCAAAGCAGCATAGTTTCATATTTATTTAGCTTAGCGCTTTCGTTCTATTTAAAACATTTATTAACCAGAGAGACCTCAGTGTCATGTAAATTTCATTTTCTATGCCCTGTAGATTAAAATACATCTGTTTCAGCCATCATTCAGGAAAGAAATAATTTTAATAGTTCATTTTATTAAAAAAAGATTTATGTCAGCATTCAGTTATGACAAGAGAAGGCAAGTGGCTTGCACTTAATACTAAGAGGTAGCTTTTTTTCTTTCAGAGTTTTATACAAATTGAACAGAACTGAGTCCCTAAAATATGAGAGGGGAGCCAAGTAACTTTGCCTCCTGGGATATTGTTACTGATAGTGAGTCCCTGAAAGGGAAGGTAAAGTGTTCTTTGTTAAGTTAAATCTGTGATGATCTGGTATCTGTATTATCCCATAATTAAAATGATAGGATTCATTCCAGTGGGCTTCTCTCCTGTGTTAAGGCAAAATATTTAGGGATGCATTTTTGAATCTGGCATTTAACGAACTTTCTTCGCATCTAATTTTGGGCAGTGCAGTTTAAAAGCACATGACGTTTATATAAAAAGTCCAGAATAAGCAGATCTCTAGAGATAGAAAGTAGATTAGTGGTTCCCTCTGGCTAAGGTGGGGACAGCAGAGGGTAAAAAGGGAATGACTGTTCATAGGTACAGGGTTTTCCTTGGGGTGATGAAAACATTCCAAAAGCGATTGAGGTGATGGTGGTACAACTCTGTGAATATACTAAAACCCATTGAATTATACGTATTAAACAGGCAACATCACATAGTATATGGATTATATCTCAATAAAACTGTTAACGTTACGAAACAAACAAACAAAAATGAACCCTCCCCCCCAAAGTCAGGTCCTTGAAAAAATTAAGTCTTGCTGGTTGGGGAGACAGACATGTAAACACATAAGTAGAATGACAAGGTAATAAGAACTCACAAAAAATTAAACTCGTTTTTAAAGGGTTCTGTGCCTGGGAGAGTCCCTTACACGAGAGAGGTTGTTTGAACCAAATCTCAGTATCAGGGGTGACTGAGGAAGGGCTTTCCTGACTGAGGGAACAGAGTGGCATATACGAAAGTGTGAGGCAAAGAGGCAGATGAAAGCTTTAGGCTTCTAGAAAGATAAGAATATTTGAATTCTAAAAGTCAAGGAGTCAGTACCTGGGAAGAGGCGGAGGGTGTCAGGAAAGATTTGTAGAAAGAAATAGCCTGAATGCTTCCATCTTTGTTTAAAGTTACAAAGGGAAGGAAGCAAGGGAAAGAATTAACATTCATAACAGTTGAAGGTTAATGATAAAGGCATCAAATTGTAATTAGGTGCTTATTTTCTTTATTATCTTGTTCTAATTGCATATTCTATACAGGAAAATTAGTAGCCTCGGCCTATGTTTATGCGTAGGTATTTTAATAGGAGTTCTATTTGTCTTCAAATGGATTATTAATAGTTAAGTGGGAAAAAGCCTGTCAAACTGTTTCTCTTTCTTTCTGTCGGAAGACAAACTGCTTACCTGCGCCCGTGGTGAAGTTGGCCACTTGAACCCCGAGACCACACACGAGGCCCACACACAGCCCTCTCCCCAGCAGCTACTCTCATAACATAAAAGATGGAAATAGCCTACTAAGCGCCAGCCTGACAAACCCGACCTGATTACCTGATGGCAAATGCTATTCGAACCTCTTAAAATCAACTCGAAAGGAGAAAGAAAATCCAGGAAGAAATTTCTCTGCAACAGCAAAACTGAAATGACCACGATAATATCTTGAAAGAACTTTAATGCCCAGACCAGAAAAGGCTTATTGCCTGTAGGTCACTTCGGTGTTGGAAGTCACACACATCTGGCTCATCTCAGGGTCCGGAGAACGCAGACCCAAGGATGCTACCCAATCTAGAACGATCCTTCACTCCATATCCTTTCTTAGGTTCAGAGTCTTTCCAATGTCCATCTCCTCTGCTCCCTACTCCTATTCTGTTTCTCGACACTGGGAAAATGGAAGGACGAACGTGGAAGCAGAAGGTCACAAACGGTCAAGGGCTTCTTCCGAGCCAATCCTATGCTGAGTGCATTCACGGTCCCTCTACACGAAGTTTGCTTCTTGAAAGCGAAGAGCCACCCACAGCATCTGGTGTCTTTACCCTCCGGTCCTCATCATACGAGGCATCTTCTCATCCATCCTACAGCAAGCCAACAAGATAGGCACAACCATGCTCAACACAAACACACAGGGGGAACTGAGGCTGAGCCAGACCGAGGAGCTTGTGCGGGATCGGGCACGTCAAGGTGGCGGAGCCTGAGCTCGTGCCCGAGGAGGTCTGCAGCCCACCCGGATTCTCAACCGCATCACCGTTCTGCTCGTTACCCAGAGAGCTCAGCCTTCGTGTTGACTCAAGCAGGAGGCAACACGGAGAGAAGAAACCCTCGTGGGACTCAGAGGCAGAGAGCTAGGAAGCAGCC
Organism: Ursus arctos; assembly: GCF_023065955.2. Lineage (NCBI taxonomy): Eukaryota > Metazoa > Chordata > Mammalia > Carnivora > Ursidae > Ursus > Ursus arctos. Next base: position 55,299,995 of record NW_026623078.1, on the reverse strand, counting down.
AGACACTGCAGTCACTGGGCCAACAGAAGAGGGACCTAGACAACCAAATGACACTCCCTGCATGGTTTCAACTTGCCACCATCACTCACACACACCTCCGAACTTTCAGGACTAGCAGCACTGGGATTTCCTTGCTTGCTGTGGTTGAAACTCGGCATTGACTCTCCATTGCTGTACCTTCTTCCTCTCTGAACAGATTTGTTTCTTCTTTTCAATCGATATGATCATTCCATGAATATTAGTGAGGCCCTACTATGTCCCCAATTCCCTTCTAGGCACTAAGGGTACAACACTGACTAAAACAAACGAATGTGCTGTCATATGCCTCATTAGATCACGTACAAGCAAATAAGAAAATAAGTATCTCATCCTCTCAACTGTCCCCGAGTCACGATCGCTGTCTCAACATGTCACGAATTATTGGAAGGCCTAATATCCAAAGGCTTTAGCTTTAAGAAGGAAATAAACTTTTTAAAAAAGATCTGGAATCATATTATAAAATAGATGCTCAGGAGTCTTTGTTGACCATCCTATAACAGGGCTGTGAGGTTAGAGTAACCTTAACCCCTACAGGGATCTATTTGTTTTTAAAAGCTGTCAGAAGAGCCACTTCTCGGGGCGCCTGGGTGGCACAGCGGTTAAGTGTCTGCCTTCGGCTCAGGGCGTGATCCTGGCATTATGGGATCGAGCCCCACATCAGGCTCCTCCGCTATGAGCCTGCTTCTTCCTCTCCTGCTCCCCCTGCTTGTGTTCCCTCTCTCGCTGGCTGTCTCTATCTCTGTCACATAAATAAATAAAATCTTTAAAAAAAAAAAAAAAAAAAGAAGAGCCACTTCTCATGAATTACTAAACCCAGCTGTTCCCACTCACACACAGACTCAGAGAGTCATCACCTTTGATAGACTCAAAGAAATTACGAAAGCTTCATCTGGTTTTTGCTTTTCCTTTTAAATCAGTTAGATTATTGATCTCAAATGGGAAGACGATTTTTCCCCCATCATTACAGCATTTAAATATGCCGGTCTTCTAACAGTTGAGAGGCTGAACAGACATAACTCAACTTTTAAACAATTCTTTTCTTAAAGTAAAACAACAATCATGTCAAGCTTAAAACAGATAATGTCAACATTTGGTAAGTGATACAGGACCAATTCTGAGGAAGATATAATAATTAAGGTGTAGACACAGAAAAAGTTTGTATAAACTGTTTCCCACACAAAACTGAATAGAGAAGTCTATTTATTATGGGACACACATGATTTATATTCTTTTCTCTGTGATAGTCATAAAAGGAAGCCTTTTTAAAAATATATAGACAAAGGAATCCGATGATCTTCTATCCAAATGTATCTATTGTCAGGAAAGGTGAAAGAAAATTGGAATTTACTTCTTAAAAAACAGATTCGCTAAAATTCAGAGCCCATGTGAGTATGAGGTTAAGAAATCTTTTCTTGGTCACTCTCTCCCACCCGCCCCCATCTCACTTTCACTTACAGGTAAATTTTAATGGAGAATTGCAACTAAGAAAAGATGCTACAAATTCATTTTCTTACACAGCAAGATCGACATTTCAAAAAATAAGAGCATATTTTTTGAATGAACAAGGACCTACTCAAGGAGCTGGACTTATATAATAAAAGAGCAAATTCAATGAAATAAGGTTATTAACTTATTAATACTTTAGTAAAAGATTAAAGAGTTGCTTTTGAAATTTTACAAATCAATTACTTGCAGTTAAATTTTAAACCAGTCTTATAGTCAAAATCAAACTTTTTTTTTTATACGCCGAGATCAAAATCCAACTGTTCGTGTTTAGAACCAATTAAGTTCCATTTCGAAGGCACAAGAGATATTCTTGCTTTTTTAAATTTAAAGGTGTTTCATTAAATGATACTTTAGGCAGCTTTTCCTATTTTCAATAAGTTACATTTGCTAAAAGCTATTATGAGAACACATTTGTGATAAGAAGACATGTATCTCAACTGAAGGCTCATTTCACTGAACAGATCAGAGAAAAGTCAAAACATCTACACCACGGCTGTGTGCTTTTGTTTCTAGAGATGTAAATGTCTTTGAAGTAAGCTCTTGAGGGATTTTAGTTAGACGATGATGACACAATTATTTCTAACCAAATAGGCTGGAAAATCTGCAACAACCCTTACTCGTAGGCTCTTTGTTTTGGGGTCAAAACAAAGTATAATTTCACTCCACTGAACGTTCAAATACGGTTAGCCAACTTCTTAAACAACAGTTAAAAATGTATCGAACTTCTTTTCTGTGTTAGGTGCAATGGTGCACGCCTTGCCTTTCTTCACTTAATCTCCACAACATTTTTATCCTCATTTTTCAGGTGAAACACCCTCTGGGGGGTCGTGAATCACCCCCAGGTCCTACAGCAAGTAAAAGGCAGTGTCCGGACACCAGCAAAGTTGCTCTGACTCCAGAGGCTGCACCGCTGGCTGTGGACTGACATTCTCTTGTGAGTGAATGCACCTCGCTAATTGTCTGTATTACCGCCTCTTTGTCAGAATGGATCAAATACGAGCCATCTGTTTGTCAAAAAATTCACCACAGACATTCTTGTAATTTAGGAAGGAGAATTAAAATGTACGACGGCCCCCACAAAAGTGACTGATGAAAACGGGAGCCAGCCCAGGCTGAACTACAGAATTTCCATCTTAAAACATCGCTTAAAAAAAAAAAATTTAAAAAAATTTTTAATTAAAAAAATAAAAAAAAAACAAAGATGAAGAACAAAGGCTATTAATTTTAAAAGTGGGGTAATTTTTTAAACATCACTGTGATAGCACTTAATTTCTCTTTTTCCTAGCTTTGGGCTAACACAACATACTGTGGTGATATTTGGGGTTTGCGCTTCAGAAATTTCCATGGACACATTAGCTTAGATGGTTTCATTACCCACCCTCATTATTAAGTAGCATTCAATTACTGAGTGTTGTAATGCCAGAGAGCATAAAAGAGAGACAAAATCTCGGTAAGATCTAAGGGTGAGATGGCATTTTTATACTGCTATAAAGATTACTTAACTCTAGTGCGATACTAATGATCATTTCTGTGACTAAAAACATCCCCTTATGATTAATTATGTAAACTCTCATCATTTCAAGCCCAATAAAGACTTTAAAACATTTTTCATGCATCTTGTATTCCTAGCATATTTTTTTTCCATTTACCCACATAAGAATCGACCCTAAGAATTAAAGTAACCATTTTCCATTACATTAAAAGAGGGTACCATGTAGGAGGATTAAGGCATATATACACAATTCATGTAAATTATGTGGGGAGTATTATAATATAATTTAATATAGACGGGGAGATGAAAAGGTTGTATCTTTTATGAATGTTGACTTACGTTCTTCATGTTCCTCTAAAAGGCATAGTTTCTCATATTGGAAGGAACCTCTCAGTCGTCAAATGTTTCCAAATTGGATATATTTGAAAATTAGAATATGCAGTAAAAATCACCTTGAAAGTTAATCACCGTTTTGTTTGTATCATCAGTAAAATTGGAGGGGGGAGAGTCTACTGTTCAACAAGGAGGGATTGTTTGCCTGCGAGGTAAAGTAAGCATTTACTATAAATGCTTGGTAATATATGGAAAGATACGATACAGCATTGTGTGAAAATAAAAGTCATAAGGCAGTATGTATAAAATGACTCCTATTTTTGTAAAACATTTACATATGTTCATACCCACAGACCTTTGATTGAAGGGGAAAGAACAGAGAGGCAGGCATTAATAGTTTATATCTATGTGGGAGGAGTACAGATGATTTTTAATTGGGGGGAGGGGAACTATCTGCATTTACTAGAATTCTTCTCTCTACTGAACACGGTTTACTTTTGTTTAAGAAAAAGAAATGTAGGGGAAAACGTGGAAGCAAACAAAAATATCTTCCCTTGATGAAAGGACCACTGTAAATTTGAAACCTGAGGCAATTTTTGCATAACGCCTCGGACTTACAAAAATTGGTTCAGAATTCTACCCAAATGACAAAGCCCCTTCTTTCGTCCCAACCAGGCCTTGGAGCCCATTCCTCTGGCGGGACATGCAGGGCAGAGGCAAACCCTGGAACGGTGAGCCTGTGTGCTGTGACAGGGACAGGTAAAGGCGGTCGGAAGTGAAGTCCATACCATTCTTTATCGTGTAGCTTTGAAGAAGCTGGAGAGCAGAAGACGAAATGGGAAAGCAGACACGGCCTCTGCCCGAGACTTTAAATCACGCAGGTTCACATGTGTCGCCAGCTTGAGTGTGGGGTCCTTGGGACCGCGGGGCCTCCAGCCTGGGTCACCAGAGCCATCTCCTCCAGCATGATGCTGCCCCGTTTACCATTTTCTTTTCTCTTTCTTCCTGCCTTGCCCTCCAAGTGGACCCATCTGAAAATACAAGAGTCTCTATCTACGTGGAACAGGAATGTACTTTTCAGAAATGTAGTTCTGGGCACCTTCTGAACAGAGACTGGCAAAAATCCCAAACTGCGTGCTTTATTATGTGGCTTTATTTGTGTTTCTTATGAAATGAGCTGAGACACTCAAACTCATTTCAGATAGCAGCCAAAGCTAAATGGCCACATTGTCCCTAGATAGAAGGTCAGTACGGCACAGGCAAAACTGTCCAGCTCCTGAGTTTTCTCGAACACTTACACGTGAGGACAGGCTGCTTTAGTCCCTGCTCTCAGCGAACTGAGGATTTTATTCCTGAATGGCAGGACTGCCTTGACAAATAAAAGAGAAAGCAAAGGTTTTTCTTTCATACATCTAGATTCTTCTAAGAGGTCAAAATGTGATGAAATATAAAAATCACTTTGGAATTTCCTGGTGCATAAAAAAGGACAGAAAGCATTAGCTTTCACTGCTACAGTTTTATAAATAAAGAGATCAAAACTGCTTATTCTATGGAAATAAAACAGTTGGGTTCACTTGTTGGTCGCTGCAGAGAAATTTCTAGTGAGGATTTCCTCTTTTAATCAGTTATAAAGTATAATGACAGTCTTCACAACCAGCCACACCCTGTGGGGGCAATGTGAATAAACACTGGTAGCTTCTGCCAGAAACAAACACCAGATTAATAGCACGCAGCCAGCTCGTCAGGGGCACGTCCACCTCCCTGGGACCCCGGATGAGAAATTAATTAAGCTAATACATTTAAAACTAAATCCATTTTACTCCAAATTGCCATCCCCAAAAAGTTCAGGAAAAAAAAAAAAAAAACAACGTGAAATGCCAAAATTGTAAACTTGTATTATGTGTATTCAGACCCTTGGTAAAAACAGATTCAAATAAAGAAAACCTGAGATAAAGAAAACCAGCAAGCGATGATTGACTCAAGATCCCCATCTAGTGACGCTATGCTGAATGGCAGGTTGTTTGTTTGCATTTCTGGGTAGGCCTGGAAGTCTAATGAATTAGGCTTTTACGTGGTTCATTGTTCAAAAGTGAGATGCTTCCTCTTATTATGCCGTTTTAAAGAGTATCCTTGGGAACTATTTAGCCCCTTCACAATTACTGTGGTTCGCTTCTGAGCTTGTTTATCTGTTTTCCGCAGAGACTGATTTTCTCTCTAGATTCACCCTTAATTCCCTGACTCTTGTGGCACCTGATCAAAGAGGCTGGGAATCCTTGACCCGAGTTTAAAGCCATCGGAGTAAAATCGTACATGTTGCATGTAACAGTACGTATGGCAGTCAGATAACATATACTTTATGTCAAGAAGCGTACGGTGGCCCCTCGTCTATAGTGGTTAAGAGAGGCATAGACCAGACTGAAACCAGTGGTTTCAGTGATACGAACTGCTCGCGTCACACCGGAAATGTACATACTGCGCGAGTCCATCATATGAAGTTTAAGAACAGACAAAACCAATCAATGGTGACAGAGGTCAAAACAGCTGACCTTTGGGGCGCCTGGGTGGCACAGCGGTTAAGCGTCTGCCTTCGGCTCAGGGCGTGATCCCAGCGTTGTGGGATCGAGCCCCACGTCAGGCTCCTCTGCTATAAGCCCGCTTCTTCCTCTCCCACTCCCCCTGCTTGTGTTCCCTCTCTCGCTGGCTGTCTCTCTCTCTGTCGAATAAATAAGTAAAATCTTAAAAAAAAAAACAAAAACAAAAACAAAAAAAAACAGCTGACCTTTGAGGGGATGGGGGTTTGGAGGAGGTAGTTGGTTTAAACAGGGCATGAATAAATATTCTAAGGTGGCAGAATGTTCTGTATCTTCATCTGGATGGTGATTACATAGGTGTGTATGTATGTTAAATACCTAACTGTATATTTATGATCAGTGTATTTAATGCATTTTATACCTTGGCTATATACACGATGTATCTCAGAAAGATGTATTTTTTTTTTTTTTTAATGAGGCTCCATACTGTTGTTTTATCCTCATCCTGAGAGAGAACACCAACTGGATAACATAGTGCATCTGTCTCCTAGTCAGAGCCACGTCTCACAAAGATTTCTTACGGAGACTCAGGAACTTAGGTAAGAAGTTCAAAATCTACCAAACCTAAACATCAGTTAGGATTTGGGATCCTGTCATTTCTATAATGTGACTGAAAATTTAGGGTAACCTCTTAGCGCAGATTTTAAGCAAACAAAGGGAATTGTACTCAGCATCGTTTTCATGGGAGCAGTCCATTTTCTGTGAGGAACTATGAGAATGACTTCTGACGGTCATGGGTTAGGGCAAAGGGTAGAAAAAAGGCAAGTGGAAAAATGGAAACAGGTGGGTACATTTGCAACATGGGCAGCACAACAAATCCTGCCCATCCTTCTTTAGAATGTGTGCTCTTGGAACTTGCAGGACACGGAATGTTACAGCTGGTAAGACACTTCCTATGGCTCCTGCCTACGTTGTCAAGGTAAGCCCGGAGGGTTTATGCGGAGTCAGAGGCACACGATTAGTGACAGAGCTAGACCTCTACCCAGTCTTTCTGACTTCTCATCTTTCCCCTTCCCAGGGTCCTAAAATCTCTGTAAAGCGTGGTAAGGAGAACACCATCCAAGGCCTCCAAAAATCTTTACAACTGTTTTCAGAGATGGTATCTGCGACAGTTCCTCAACCATTTTTCTTCCAAACAATTCCCTTACTTCTTGCCTTCCTTCCTTCCTTCCTCCTCTGACTCCATTTCCTCTTACAGTTTCGTCTTTGGTCTTTTCTCTTTCTCCATGGTATCCTTACTTAATAACCAAAGTTTTCATTTCAGTTGGCTTATCAACAGTGAGGGAATTGTTTGAAATTCAGACCATTGGTTCCCAAATTTGACCCCTGAGCTATGCTCAAGGGTGATGCTGCCCCCGCTGTCTCTCCCTGCCCCAAGAACGAGAGGTTTGTCCCACAGGCAGAGCCAAGCAGACATTCAACATTTCACAGGACCATTTTCCCCGAGCAGTACAAAAGCGGCTTCTGCATTGACTCCCAGGAAGGAGGGAAGAGAAGGATCCCAGGACAGAGTGGTTGTTGGTGCTCTATCTTATAGACCTCTATAGTTCGATCATTATGAGGTGCTTGGCATTGACCCTATTCCCGGTTTTCAAGCCCCATTTGAAAATGTCATCAAAATCCATGTTGGTCTTTTCCCTCCATAACCCGTCTACACCCAAAACAATCCACAAAGGGTCATGTGTTGTCTCATGGGATTGCAGAAGTGTATGAGTAATGGGCCATTAAAAAAATGTCATAATGCTTGGTGCCAAATAATTTAGGATCGATTTGAATTCACAAAGCTGCAGGAGAAACAGCACATGACAGAGTCACCATCAACATTATCTTTAATGATAAGGCTTTATTGAACTCCTACCTTGGGCAGAACTCTGGAACTCAGGTTTTAACTGCCCCAGGAGCTCAGAGAAAAGAGAAAATATGGGAGTGGGGAGGGGAAAGCTGAGCATGGCAGCGGGGGACCTTAGAGGCCACCTGGGCCAACACCCAGAATACTTAAATAAACATAAATATGTAATTCATGCTCATTCTAAAAAAGTTTTTCAGGTAATTCACTGAAGTGAAAAAAGAGAACATAAAATCAGGTTAATAATCATGTTAATATCACCACTGCCCTAAAACACCTATCTTTAATAGTTTGGTGTAGAGACCTCCAGATTCCTCTCTGCCTATGCCTATGCATATTTTTTAACTTTATTGAGAAGTAATTGACAAATATAACAGTGTAGATTCCAAGTACACAGCATGATGCTTTGATACTCATACACATTATAGAATGATTACCAAGACCAAGGTAAAGAACGCATCCCGCACTTTGTAGAGTCTGTATATGGTGAGAATCCTTACGATCTATTTTCAACAACTTTGAAGTACGCAATACTATGTTATTAACTACAGCCAGGCCGTACATTAGGTCCTCAGCTTCTTATCTCTGCACATTTTTAATTCATTCACACCAAATAGGCCAATTCTAAGCTGCTTCTAGTACCTAGCAACGTATCTTAAGCACCCACCATGCTGATCAGCATAAACCTGCATAGCCATTGCAACGTCCACATCACATCCCTGGACTTGTTTGCATACGGATTGTTGGCCGGTAGACGAACGCTCTGTAATTTATTTGCTCCACTCTTCATGAATATGTTTGTGGTCTCTAACGTCCCACTGCTATAAACAAAGCTGGAATCAGGTTCTTCGCACCTACGTGTTTTCCCACTTGTCTAATCCTTCCCTTTGGATGCGTTCCTAGAACTGGCGACTCGAAGGGAAACAGCCAGTCTACATTTGGATCCCTGGGACCAAATTCCCTTCCAAAAGGAATGGAACAATTCATACTCCCACCAGCTCCTCTCACCAGCACTAGGTGTTGTCCTTCTTCTCTCATCTTTGTCTATCTGGTCACTATAAAACGGGAACTGTTGTTTTAATCTGTGTTTGTTCAATTCCTTGGGAATATTCTGCACTTGGAGGCACTCCTGCCAGCCATTGTCTGATTGGTGCTAGTCAACTGCATTTCTATTCATTTTCCTCATGACTTTCTCCCCTGATGCTGGATGGAATGTCTCCAGGCAGATTTCCACTTGATTGCAAAGCTAGTGAAGTTGTCTCGGAAGTCTCCCCGACCCCATCTGCTACCCACCACGATGCCAGAAATAACTGTCTGTGTCCCTCCTGCACTTGAAGTTGCCTCAAGCTTTGCAAGGCTGAAGAACAGACGGTTTTTCCACATCAGAGAAGTGATTCCTGAAAAGAAGAAAGAGAAGAGCTGGCCCATCATGGGGCTGGAGTGGCCATCCTTCCACTTCTCCAGCCTGGGTCAATGATCTCCGAGTATTACTTCACAGACTGATGTTTTTGTTTAAACTGAGCTAGACTTTGGCTTTAAGCCCCATTCGAAAGGCAAAACTTAATCTGCCCCTACCTCCCTGGATCTAACTCGAGTTGGGTGAGGAGGGTCTTCTGTAGTATTCGGGTCTGGAGACCAGAGTGCATAGGGCCTCATCCTACTCCTCCTACATTGTCACCTGCCTAGATGTCCTCCTTCCCATCAGTTATCAGTCTGCATAACACAAAGCTGCATCTTCCGTGCTCCCAGCTGCAAAGACCCGTGAATCTGGTGGCTCTCTGGATGTCCTGTCTGGGCTGCTCGGTTAGGAACACGTCCGTATCCACACTCAGCTGCAGGGACTGCTTCCGGCCCTCTCAGCACAGGGCACCATTATACGGCCCCATATCTAGGGGAAGCACAGGGATATCTGATATGCGGACCATCTCTACCCTCAAACTCTCCAAACAAACTGGGATTCCATCAACACACCTCATCCCCCGGACTCAGCTTCTTAAAGGTCAGCTCCTCTGGGACCCAACTACGTAAAATCTCTATCCCTCTGATTTTTTGCTGCTTTCGTCCTCACACAGCCCTGGGAACATTCATCGATTATCAGTTGTGCAACCTACTTATCATGTAGTCGTGTAAATATCTTCTTTCTTTCCAGGACTAGGCTTTGAAACAAATCCCAAGTATTGACTTCTGCCATCTGATCTAGGGAAGAAAGTTGCCGGTCTAACTGCCAAAATTGGGGGCAGTGGTGGAAAGGGATAACAAGAAAAGAAGGAAGCATCCAGTGTTTCGCCGGTAAGAAGAGGGCATCCCAGATGTGAGAAACAGCACAGGCAAGTGGGAATGGGCTGAAGTCCGGAGTCTGGCCTTGACAGAACAGAGTCTCCACTGTGTTCCTGCAGAATGAAAATTCGGCTAGGTGAGGCTGGGCGGGAACTTGCACAACACTGGTAAGGAAGCAAGGGAACCTTCCAGGTTAACTCAGAGCAACTCATGGGCATACAAGTTCCATATAAATTGATCAGAAGGCAGTTTTTTTACTATTTAAAGGAAACTGCAGCCTGGTTCTAATGGACAAAATGCAGGCTCCAAAATTAGATAGTCTAATGTTTGAAGCCAGATTCTGCTGCTTGTTGTCTGTGATGTTAGGTGTCAGCCCAAAGAGAAGAATAACAACTCTTTGATAAACTAGTACTTTATATGCGTGTGAGAATACACGTGTAAGGCAACTAGACTTAGAAGAGGCTCCATTCCTACCTCATTTCCCTTCTCCTTTGCTTATGTTCAGCCTCAAGCCTCAGACTAATTCATAACATGCCCTGCCTCTACCCAAATCAATCTATTGCTAATATTCCTTGGGTTACTAGAAATGCATTCATGAATATGTATGAATTGTATACATAAATTTGTGTGCTAGTGAATCACGTGTGTTTCATAGCTTCTTCAAGGAACACTTTATGCTTTTTAATATTTAGTAAGATTTATAAGAAATACTGATGAAAACACTTTCAAAACTGGAAGTAATGTCCGGGTTAGCGTTACAAGGTTCCACAGTATCATCTGTTCTAGGAACAGCTCAAGCCTCCTGGCCTCATCACACGTTCTCCCTCCCTCTGATCCATCATCTCCCAGGAGGCATCCCTCGGACGATCACAGCCAAGGACGCCAACGTAGAGACTCAGATGGTTTACTTTTCCCTCAGGTTCTCTCCTCACCGGGAGAGGGGTAAGAGGACAAACAAGTTAGGACCTGGGTCCAAGGGTAGCAGCTCTGTTTCCAGGACAATCCACTTAAGTCTGATCAGGCAAATAAGAACAGTACCAGCAGCAGCAGCAGATAATTTGTATCAAGCAGCAACTCTGCGCCAAGGATTGTGCCAAGTGTTTTACAACCATTTTCTTATTCATTCCTCACCGCGGCCCTATGAGATAAGTGCTGCTATTACACGTTCCTTGCAGATGATAAACTGAGCTTCGGCGGGTTTATGTTACTTGTCTGTTATGAAGACAGGGATTTAGGGAGCGCAGTTCTAACCTAGGCAGTGGGACCTCTAGTTGCTCCAAGGAGCCCAGCCCAGCTCACAGAGCCAAGGAGCCGGCGTCCAAGACCCCCGTGCATCCTTGCCTCAGAGCCCCCACAAGAACGGATAGGTGTGGCAAAGAGCTGTTTGAGGACTCAGAACCCTTGAGCCCAGCCATCTCCTACCTTCTCCACATCTGAACACACGTGACCAGTAAATATCATCCCTCCCACTACTTTGTGGCTCGGCTTGGAGCACAGTGCTACCTTGGAGCAAATTTTGAGAGTCTCTCATAAGAAAAGAATGTCAGGACCCTCCTTTCACTTCCCTGTCCCCTGAGGAACACAAATATCCTGACACATCTTCATACAGCAGAGAGAAAATGGAAGGTATCTTGCGAGAGGATATGTTAGGGCCACGTGGCTTCCCAAAAGGGTTGACACTCACCATAGAACATCTCCCAGTCTATGAAAAAAAAAAATGAGTATTTGTATTATCCATCTCTATGAACTCTGATCTTTCATGAGGAACTTCAAGAAAAAATTCCTGGCACTGCCCTGTCTATAGAGGAAAGCGTGCAAGAGAGACCTGGTTGATCCCTACCCCACCCCTCCAGGAGTCTCTGGAGTTGGCTGTGTTTTAAAACAGACTCAACCCATTCCTTCTTGACTTCTCTTTACTCTTTCATCCACAATGACAGCTCAAGCTCAGGCCTCTCCAATTTACAGCATGGAAATCTCTCAGCTGCAGTCAAGGCTACAGACTTGCTCATCCTGGTCCAGCAAAGGGGAAGCAGTGTCTCTTCTCAATCATCAAACAAAGACCCTTCTCTTCAATCTAGCTGGACCATTGTAGATATTATAATTACTTCTGAACCGGAAGAATTTTACATACCAATTGACTTAGGCCTGAATTAATGCCCATCCTTGAACTCAAAATTCTATCAAGGAGGTGGGATTTTTTTTTTTTTCTCTGAAAGACTTAGGTCAATTAAGGCCTGTTTCTGGAGACTGGAACTGGAACCGTTGGGACTGTTCTGTGAAACCATAAAGCTACTTACATAGTTGTGATGGTGGGGAAAGTTTATACCTCCAAAAATCTAAGTGTAGTTAGGAGGGAAGAGGGAAGATATCAGTATTGGGTGGGAGATGAATGAATGTCCACTAAAGTACATAAAGACCTGAAAAAATATAAACCAAAGGTTAGCGGTGGTTATCTCAATGGCAGGGTTAGAAGTAACTGTTTGATCCTTATATAAGCATGAAATTCTTATGTTATTTTTTTAAATTTGTGAAGAGCAGAGCCAAGTGAACAAATACCCGAAGAAGGAAAATCCTCTACAATGCATACAATGGAGAGACAACAGTACCCCATTCAAATACAGAGAGAACATATTTCTTACAGTTTTGCCAGTTGGCCATTTGGAGTGAATACACACTAACCAAGAGGTAGGGAAGGACTACTTTTAAGGACCTACCAAAGCCAAACTTCATATAATGCCGCAGCCCAACAGCTTGGCAAGACAGATCTCAGTCCAAGATGAGGATGAAATGTAATAAGCTAGCCAATATTTATTAAAATTTACTACATGCTAGTGTTTGTACGTCTGATCACAATTAACAGTCACAATAGTGCTTGGGAGTAATATTATCTCATTGGCTGAAGCGTTGTTGATGCTCTGCGTGTATTCCCTTGGTGCTCAGCATTATCATGCACACCAAACAGCATCCTGCAAGCACGTGACTTCTATGCCCCAGGAGAAGGCCGAGGGTGCATAGGACAGAACTACGGAGCTAACAACCTGGGAATGGCTTTTGATAATACAGAACAGTACTCCTTATAATGCATCAATTACTTGATAAATAAGTACTTGAAAAATAAATAGTGCCCTCACCCTTGGAACTCTGAGGCACGTTCTATATGTACTGGGGTCAGAGGATCCCAGGGGGATCCAGTCTCACTTGCCCGCCGTGGTGACCTGCTCCTGGACACACCCACGTTGGCTTCTTTTTTCTCTTTGTCTCCCTTCCCCACTACGTTTGCTTCCTAGAATCCCCGATACTATTTATACTCACATTTTTGTCTCAGGGTCATCTTCGGAGAATATCCACTCAAGACACCCATTTAAAAGATAAAACAACTGGGACTTAACAACTTGCCCAAATCACACGACTAGTGAGTGAAGCGAGCCATATCCCAGCCCACGACTGCCTCCGCTTTATCACTATGCCGATGTTACCCCGAACAGTGCACGCACCACCGACGGTACTTGTGAAACTTTTAGTTTGTATGTAGACGGACTGCTTTGCTTTTATTTGACTGTGTATTAAAGGTAATATAACATTTCGTCAAATCTAAGAGACTTTTGATTATAACCTACACCAATATTTCAGGTACTTCTAAGAAAACAAAGAACATGGCTATGACCTAATGTTTTCTTGACACTTACCACACCTATTTTATTCTTACTGGTAAAACTCCTTTAGGCATCTTTGAACACAGTGTTTTAAAATAAATTACACGTGGGCATACATAAAAATAAACACTTAATCAAATGTAATTTTGGCTAAAATATATCTTTAATGTCTCTACAGTCAAGTACCCAATTCCTCTGAATCACTTTCTAGACTTGAAGTCAACAATGTCCATGATTTGCCACACGACACCGTCATCGATGGCATGGACAGCACTGATGAAGCTGCATTTTTTTCAAGGATGTTCCCTCATTGACTTCGGGATTTTCATCCATGCTGCTGACATCCATTCTTCAAGGATTTATCTGGTGCCTTCTTCTTCTCACCAGAAGGTGTCAATGACAACTAGGAACTAAAGCCTGACTGCTGCCCGACCATTGATACCCATCGTAAGACACATCATGACCTCAGATATGTTTACAACGTGAAAAAAAAAGTGTATCATAGATCTAATGAAATAAAGTATGCAGATGGTACATCAAATCTCTGACACACAGCTATTACTACTTCAGATGGGGCTAGAGTAGTATGTAAATTTTTCAAAGATGAGTCGGTTTAAGGGAAAATTTTTAAACTAATAGTTGCACAAGTTGGGGTGCCTGGGTGGCTCAGTTGGTTAAGTGGCTGCCTTCAGATCAAGTCATGATCCCGGGGTCCCAGAACCATGTCTGGTTCCCTGCTCAGTGGGAAGTCTGCTTCTCCCTCTCCCTATGCCCCTCTCTCTGCTCATGCTCTCTCTCTCTCTCTCAAATAAATAAATAAAATCTTTTTTAAAATTTTAAAAATTTAAAAAGTAAAAGTTGCACAGGCAATACACTGATATGGCAAAACTGTGAAGACAGTCAATAACTGAACTTCAAGAAGACCAGCATTATATCATTATATCATGCCTGATTCATGAGGGGGGCTTGTGTACCAACAAACAGCAGTTTCTGCAGCCAGCAATGAGGTAGCCAGTCCACCGTTCGTGCACACTCATGATAACACCCCCTAGACCTTGTTCCCAAGGCTCTCATTAATTCCACCTACAGCATGAAAGAAAGCTTTCGGTTACAATCAGAAGGGTGATTAAAATTTGGGGGTAGGGGAGAAGAACATACCAAAAGAACAGGATCCGAACAATGTAATAGACCACATCAGGTTACAGTTCAAACCGGGATTAATGTTCGTGACTAAGGAGCACTCGCTAGCAGCATTTATTCAAAGTCAAGTTTACACTTCTTTTCAGTCGGCCATCTTTTATGTCATTGCAGGCTCTTTTATTGGTGGTAAGATTAAATTTCATCACGGAGGCAGAATCATACAGCACGCTTGCCAGCAAAATATGTAGGCTTAGTCCTTTCACATGACAGATGTTTCCATGGCAGAGGGACTTACTTGGACTAATAAATAGTTACGCTCATTATCCTTAATAATCGAACTCAAACAGAACCCCAATTAAGGGATTTTCTCATGGTTGTCCCTTCAAGACATTAACTCAAGTTCAGAAACTATAACAGACATATGTTCAAGTTGAAATCTGAACAGAGCGACCACTAAAATGCACGACTGTTTAAATAAATCTACTGCCATGCTCCAAGGAGGTAAGGGTCTGTGAAAGTAAATGATCCAATGTGTGAAAGTTCCATCTGCCAGATCTGTTAAGGTCTACTACCTAGAGCTAATTAAAGGAAACTAGAAGACAGAGAAGAAGATCGGGTAGCGTGCCTTTTTCACATTTTGGGTAAGTCAGATGTCGTACACTTCTCAAGGCGCACTGGTACAATGGAAACTTCACATTTCTTCTGAAAGCGTTCTGATTGGTTTTTACAGATTTCTTTCCAGACCCTCCAACTGATGGTAGGGAGCCCAACAAGGCCTAAGACTTTGATTGTAGGATTTAGGAGTCAATTTTTCATTCTCTCTCCTTACCCAAAAAGCAAAAATGCTGCAAGTGGGACTCTCCCCTGTTGGAGACGGTGCTCAGTTTCACCTCCTCGCTGTCCTTTCGTGGAGCTTGCCTTTTCTCCTGGCCGTCCGCCATCATCATATAGTCAGTCATCCAGGTGGTTAATCAAATAAAATGACAATCTAGGGAATGATCAGAAAGAAAGTCTCCAGTTTATCCAGATAAATTCTGGGCCTTTTTACAAACTCTCACAGTGTCAGGGCTATGCTGAAATATGGAAGCCAGAAGGTGAGGCGCTCACCACTTCGAACAGATGAGAACACTTGCTCCTGGGACCTAGTAACTGGGTTGCTCTTTGCCCATCCAGCATCTGCCTCTCCTTCTTTGGGAGCCAAGACCCAGGCTTCTCTTTGTAGATTCACCATGACAGAATCTCCTCCATCCATACGATTCCAGAAAAGCTGAACCGTCATCTTCCCTTTACCGAGACCCCTTTAACCAGGCCGATGTCCCCACCCCTTGGCTGCTAAAAGTTCTCAGCTCTCCTTTTTGAAAGAGGTACCGTGGGCCAAAAAAAAAAAAAAAAAAAAAAAACCCACCCAGACAGAAGTTTAGGACCTTACCTCCCCCACCTCCAAAAGAGGCACACAGCCAATGACTCCTTCACTGACAGGGGGATACAAAAGGTCATCCCCTTGCCCTAAGGTGGAACCAATTTAGTGGTGCAATTCATGCCCCAGGGCTTCCATGGGATCAGGCTATAGATGGTCTCCTGTTGAGACCACATCCTTGCCAAGGTTTTCCTGCGGCCTATCTTGCTCTCCTCAGCCTCATTCTGAAAGTGTTTCTTCAATCAATCACTTGCACAAGATTTCCTGTTTCAGTTTCTGCTTCTTGAGAACTCTGCCTCAGTTTACTCCTTCACCCCAGCCATCTCCCCTTTAAGTCCTCTCCTGAAGAAGAGCCATATCCCAAGGACAAGATTTGAGTCCTTATTAAGATAGTCCTGTCCCTGGAATTTTTTTGGTTAGGTAAGCTACTAAATGATCTTTTTTCCTTAAACTACTTTGGGTTAGGTTTTGAGTTGCTTATACTAAAGGGTACTAATATATGAGAAGATAGGACTATATCCTGGTTCATTTATTCTTCTTTCTATAAATATTTATTGAGCACCTGTTGTGTTCCAGCTAATTTGCTAGGCTCTGTGGATATAATACAAAAGATAGAGTTCCTGCCCTCAAATAACTCTCAGTTTCCAGCAACCTTAACGGCAATGTAGAGCGATAAGTGTAATGAAAAACAATCTGTTGGGGCACCTGGGTGGCTCAGTCGGTTAAGCATCTGCCTTTGGCTCAGGTCATGATCTCAGGGTCCTGGGATCGAGCCCCGCTTCTCCCTCTGCTGCTCCCCCTGCTTGTGATCTCTCTCTCTCTGTGTGTCAAATAAATAAATAACATCTTAAAATTGAAAAACAACCTGTCTGTTATAGGAACACACAGGAGAAGTAATTAAGTCCTTTTCATGCACATTGCAGGGAGTGGGAGCACTAGTCAGGGAAGATTTCCTGGAGGAGGTAATATCTGATTGAAAAACTTAAAGGCAAACAGAATCATCAAGGAGAAAAGCATTCCAGGCAGAGGGATCAGATGTACAATGAACAAAAGTGAGAGAACACAGGTTCATCTCAGGGAGACGAGGAAAATCAGTATGGCTAGAGTGTGGGCTGTTAACCTTGCCTGAGTCTGTATTCCGCTTCCAGATTTTCTCCGAGCTGAGAAGCAGCAAGAAGTCTGGGGGGAGCAGGCAGCCCACCTCCAGATACAGCTGTCCAGCTAATAGAAACGGAGTCAGTAGATCTGCACTAAATCCCACCCATGTGGGACAATTCTGAGGATACTACATGGATCCTCAGATGTCCTCAGGAGAATGAGCCCAGTTGCCTACCACAGGAAGCAGCTAAATAACAAATTGGGTATTGACTTTTCTTTTTTCTCAGTCTCACTCTCCTGATTGCCTCACTCAATCCCCAAGAATCATGTCTCAAATAAACTACCTCTATCCAAGTCAATGGCTCAGGCTCCACTCTCTGGAGAACCCAAACTAATGCAGGCACATGGAGCAATTTGGACTTTCTCCCAAGGGCAGTGAGAACCAATAAAGGATTTTAAGTAAGAGAGTGACATAATCATCACTGTATTTTAGAAAGATCCATCTAGGCTACCTTATGGAATATGAACCTGAGCAAGAAATGATGATGGCCTAGACTAATGGAAATGGAGACTCAAGACCGAAAAGGAAAGTGGAACTGACAAAATGTAATGATTGACGGGATATGAGGACTGAAGGAGAAGAAATCAAACACAGTAGCTAGAAAGGAGCAAATGGTTATAAAGAGGTCCTCAGAGGCAGCACTGCACTCTAAAGATTAATCATCAGGTGACTAATCTCCCTGATCTCCTCTATCATTTATTCATTCATTCGAAATTATTGTTTCTTTCCTATGCCAAGTTGTAACAGATCTTCTTTTAATGTTATGGTATCCGCAGCACCGAACAGGTGCCACAAAGAGCACACACACACACACACACACACACACACACACACACACAAATATGGTTCTTGATCTAAAGCAGATTACAATCTACTTGAGGAGAAAAGGTACAGCTATAGTAACCAGATGAGCAAACCTAAGAAAGGTAATAATTAGAAGATGATATTTATAAATAATAATGTAAATTCTAAGGAGATTGCCAAAAGAGTGGTCAATGAGGACTGAGTTTTAGGGTATGAATGAGCCTAAATTAATAGTTTATTTACTTATTAAAGTTTATTCCATGCCAGGCAGAGCCTTCTTTGTGTTATATTATTTAATTATTATACCAGTCTTTTGCAACTAGTACTATTAATCCCATTTATTAATTATTATTAATTTATTAAGTATTGATCTATACTTTATTTTAATAAATCTATAAATAATTTATTAAGTATTATTTATAAAATATATTTATAATTTAATAATAATATATAATTAATACTATTTCATATTTATATTTATATGTTATATATTTATATATTTATAATAATATATAATATTAATATTGTATCATTTATAATAATATTAATACTAATATATTGTTATATTATTATAATATATTATAATATAATATATTAATATTAATAATAAATTTGTAATTTATTAAGTATTATTAATCCCAAGGAAAGAAGATCCACCCTCACCAACGTGGGTGGATATCATGCAGTCCATTGAGGGTCTAAATACAACAGAAAGGCAGAAGAAGGGCGATTCCCCTCCCGCTCTTCTTGAGCTGTGATGTCCATCTTCTCCTGCTCTTAGACATCGAAGCTCCTGTTTCTCAGGCCTTCATGCTTGGACTGAATTATATGTAAGAGGAGATTTATTATGGGAACTGGCTCACACACGTATAGAGGACAAGACATCCCACAGTCTGTCATCTGCAAACTGGAGACCCAGAAAAACCAGTGGTATATCTGTTTATGTCTTATTGGTTCTGTGTCTCTGAAGAACCGTGACTCATACAGATGGGATACAGAAAAAGAGATCATAAATATGATCATAAAATATGGGTCCAAAATCTTCATGAGAAATACACTGAATTAGGAGCAGTTGCTCAGGAGACAGACCATTAAGAAATGAAAACATATACTCATGAAGACCTGCCCTGTCTGTATTAGAAAATTGGAGAAGTACCTAGTGATCACTTTGGTGCAGGTGTAAAAGAAAAAATAAGAAAATGTCTAGGTTTAGAAATGTCTAGGTTTGGGAAAGATGATACACTTAATGAAACGAAGAAAGAGACGGTTTGGAATGACAGTATAAAGGGTAAGAGGATGACCCTAGGAGAACGTTCTAAGGTTCTTTAGAACAGGAAAACTTATACTCCCTTTCACCTCCCCTCCATCCTCAGAGTGGAATGTGTGTTGTACGGCTCTGTATGTGTTAGACACACAATAAGTACCTGCTGAAAGAATGGGTGACTGTGTGAGGAATGGTAAACAGCGAACAATGGACACTGTTTCCACCCTCTTTTCCACTGTCTGGTTACTCCCAACTTTGGAGTAGTTCCCTGTAGAATGGGGCAAAACATCAAATCTGGAATCAGAAGTGTCGATTTCCAAATCTTGGTTTCTATATTTACCACTTTTAGTTTGTACACAAATTAAATATTATCTCTAAACTTCAGCTTCATCCTCTATTAAAGGAAAATAGCAACACCTGTCCTCCTGCTTCAAGATACTGTTAAATCGCATGTGTTAATTGGGCACACCATACCAAGTCCTTTAATCACTCACATGGGAGTGTGTCTTCCCCACAGGGCACTGTCTAATTTTCTTTCAGAATCTCTCTCTCCTTTCCCTTCTCTCTCTCCATCTCCCACTCTCCCCACCACCCAACCCAAATCCCCTGGATGTTTCCAGTAGTTACGTGTTTATCTGGAACCCTAGCCAGAATCGTCCCTTTAAAGAAGGGCAAAAACATGCTCCACCTTCCTCCCTCAATTAACTGATAATTACTAAAAGCACGAGAGCACTTAGCTAGTACATTTAAAGAAACACTCATTAGGACTCATTTATTCCCAACAATGAATTAACAAAACAATGAACAACAGGAGGGAACAGTGAGGATTTACTTTCCTCGACTCTCACTTCATTACACCAAACAGGCATATTCAACGTAGATCCATAATCACGGAATGTAGCCAGGGCTTATAAAGTTACACTAGTTGCATTTTTACTTAACTTTCCTACTCTTTTCTCTCTCTGCTTTTTTTTTTTAATAAGTAAGAAGAGAATGTGCTTTGTCTCTTCTAATTTACCCCAACTGGATTAAACTCTTGTAAGACAGAGATTCCACCTTGCTCACTCATAGACCTTTAATGGCTCCTAGCACAAGTCTCTACTTGGACTGAGCACTCAATTAGTACACATTTACCTATTTATAGGAGGAATGAGGCAATAAAAGAATAAAATTGAGTATCATTTCACCAATCTATAAAATAAATACTTAAGAACAGAGGAATGTCGCTGACTCTTTTTCTTCCATTCTGGCAAAAACTCTATGAGATTTTATAAATCTGTGCATTGCGTTTTCAAGCTGTAAATCCCATGGCACTCAACCATATTGTCAAATATGGGAGAACGTCTGTAATGGATATTTCTACATCTTCCTTTCGACATGCAAATTCAAGAGTGAGCAGGATCCAAGAAAACGCAAACTCGCTGGTTCCTACCACTGCACGGAGCTACAGTTTCACGTACAGGCAACTTGCAAGCCTCAGAGGGTTTGGTTGCAAAATGAAGATTACGTCCTCTTGATCTAGCTGGAGCTAGGAGGAAGAGGTCTATGGCTCGGAGGTGAGAAACTGGAAAACATGTCCAGTCCCAGTTAATGCTCTTTGGAGAGATAATGACCAGTGTTGCAGGCCTTGCTGAAACGTTGGGCTCCCTTACTATGTGGGTCTATTCTATAAAGATCGCTTCCTAGTGATGGCTTAGAAACTCCTTACAAGCTGTGATGCTTTCCCCCTTGTCCTACCCCTGCCCACCACCACTGCACATGGGATCCACAGGGGGACCCATTTCTTGGAGTCTTAAACTGTATATATTCTTTCATTTATTTAATGGGTATTTATTAAGCATCTACTGTGTTCCAAGGATCATGCTAGAGATACAAAAGCAAGTGAGATATGGTCTTTGTCCTCACGAAGCTTAAAATTAGTGAAAATACTGTTAAGACAGAAATGCCACTGAGAACAGCATGTTAGACTGTTATCTATACCACTTTGTCGATTTGTGTTCTGTTTTGTTTTTGTCCCTGAAAGGAGTAAACCTGCCTCCGGCCCCCAAAAATCTTTCTCTGGATTCTTTTGCCTGAAGTCTGAGGTTTGTAACACCAGATGGCACAATGAAGTCTCGCTCGAAGTGCGAGTCATTAAGTTCTCATAGTTTGGAATATTAAAAAGTAAACAGGGGCGCCTGGGTAGCGCTGTCATTGAGCGTCTGCCTTCAGCTCAGGGCATGATCCCGGCGATCTGGGATCGAGCCCCACATCAGGCTCCTCTGCTGGGAGCCTGCTTCTTCCTCTCCCACTCCCCCTGCTTGTGTTCTCTGTCTCGCTGGCTGTCTCTCTGTCACATAAATAAATAAAATCTTTAAAAAATAAATAAATAAATAAAAATAAAAAGTAAACAAAGCATGGCTGGACACAGGTCCCTTAAAAGATAAAATATGATTTATTAATATAAGTTGAATGAAGTAACAAAACAATCTTCATATGAAATAATTAAATATAACAATAACAAAGTAAGAATTCAGCAACTATATCCCACGTCCTTTGAGTGGACTTGTAGTCTCCTGTACACACCTGTTCTTTAATTTTATTTATTTGGGAACTTCTGGGTCATTCCTAATCAGGCCCCAGTCTTTCTCTCCCCCTCAGTTTTGGATCTTTACTACCTGGGACGAGTCATTCTGTGCTTCTCAGAATGTGCTTTTCACGCTCGTCCCTGGCCTCCGAGGCTGTTTCAGGCTGCTACCCTATCGACCTTATTCTTTTATTAAACTCTGTCTCAGGGGCGCCTGGGTGGCTCAGTCATTGGGCGTCTGCTTTCGGCTCAGGTCATGATACAGCATTCTGGGATCGAGCCCTTCATCGGGCTCCCTGCTCCGTGGGGAGCCTGCTTCTCCCTCTCCCACTCCCCCTGCTTGTGTTCCCTCTCTCACTGCCTCTCTGTCAAATAAATAAATGAAATCTTTACATAAATAAATAAATAAACAAACTCTATCTCAAAGTAGTGCTTATATTCTCCATTCACAGTCAAATCCTGACATTTTCTGAATCTAAAACATAGACTCTTTTTTTTAAAGATTTTATTTATTTACTTGACAGAAAGAGAGGGCACAAGCAGGGAGAGCAGCAGGCAGAGGGAGAGGGAGAAGGAGGGAGCTGGACGTGGGGCTCGACCCTAGGACCCTGGGATGGTGACCTGAGCTGAAGGCAGAAGCTCAAGCGACTGAGCCACCCACGTGCCCTTAAAACAGACTTTTAAAGCAGTAGTTCTCAACTGGGGACATTTTTGCCCCCCAGAGGGCATCTGGCAATGTCTGCAGACATTTCTGATGGTCCCAGCTGCAGAGGGGAGAGCGGAACGGGGATGCCGCTGACAGAGTCAAGGTTGCTGCTAAAATTCTACGGTGCCCAGGACGGCCCCAGCACCAAGAACTGATCAGCCTCTCCTACGCAGCGGCCAAGGAAGTCTGACTTAGAAGCTGGGGGGCAGGAAGCTGCGGCTACAGGCGTGCTAGCAGAGCGGGTCTGCATGTGTGGGGCAGAGATTTCCACGCACTAGTCCAGGTGAACTGCCATCTGTCAGAAGCTTGGCTTTCAAAGACTAGAAGTCACAACATAGGCCAACCATAACCTCACAAATAGCATTTTTATGCAGATTGGAACCTTAGGTGTTTCCCACTTTATTAAGAATTAGTTGACAACTAGCCTTGAACTGCAGAGATGGGGAAGAGCAAAACACACATATTGACTTTACAGTTTCCCTTTGACAGTGTTGAACTCCACCTGGTTCCTGTGGTCCCAGAAAGGAGCCACACTTAAGAAATCCCCCTCACCCTACTGTATTCCCAGAAAGAACAAAGCACAGAGCCCCCCCACCCCCCAGCCCTCACATATACTCCTCATGACGCAGATAAGATTTGGGCAAGATTTGGTTTGCTGTCCACATTTCCTCAGCACTTCGTGTTCTTGCTTCTCTAGAACTCCAGGCTTCCTCTCGTTCCTTTGAGACAGTCCTCACCGATGATGGGTTTCCCTATTGCGATAGCCTAAGTGGCCATCCTTAGTGGCCTTTCTCACCCTCCTATTTGTCCCCCGTTCTTTCACTGTATTTTAGGCAACCGGACCTCAGGGCTGGTCAGAGGAAGATTAGTATCTCCAAATCTCCTTTGGGCCAAGCAATCCACGCAGGGAGAAAGAAAGGACTTGGATTTCACGCTCCCATCAGCCTTCCAAGCTGAGATTGTGAAATGTTGCTCTGGCAGACATCGGTTGCTAAGGTGCTTGTAACGAGTGTCCTGCCCAAGTCCAGATGGTGGGGCTCTCTCCTCCACACCACCACTGCCCTGCTAGGTTACAAGTCTTCCAACCCCTCTGTTTCTGGGCGGGCTAATGTGCAAGTCCTATGGCGTAATCCATGGGTGCGGCAAAGTGCCTGGAAGAACCGTCCTCCCCTAAGGAGGCAGCTGGCTGGGTGTGTGGCAGGTGAGAGCTCAGCTCCCAAGGGCTCCTTGGCTTTTGCCACCTTCCAAGCTTTTCACATACTTCCCTAAAACAGCCTCCCAGGTCACTCTCCACCTAGCCCTGTGGTCTTTACCCTTCCATTCTCCCCTTCAATTCTCTTTCTAATCTTTATTACTCAGTCCTATCTGCCATTCCTTCTGATTCTCAAGGATCTAGTTTGGAAGTCAAAATAACTGAAAGCTAACTCTTATCTTACATTCCTTCCCTGGAATCCCAATTCTTCTTAGTCTACCTCAGACAGACTAGGGAAGGGGTCCGAAAGCGTGGGCAGGAAAGTAAGAAGAGCACCAAGATTAATACTAAGTGAAACCTTGATACTGATTCTTTCAGAGTTCAAAGACCAATAGTCATTCATCCAATGGGCATTGGCAACTGGCTCGATATAAGGTACTAATAAGAAAAGGGAAGGATGATTCTAAAATTTCGAACCAGGGTAACTGTGAGGAAGGTGGTGACACTGGCAGAAATGGGCCGGTTGGGAGGTGAGGCGGGTCTAGGGAAGATGAGGAGCGAGTGTGACTTGTGCCCAGGACTTGTTAGGTTAAAGTGACGGGAAGACAGCCAAGTGGACCGTCTTCTACACTGATGGGCACAGAGGTAGAGAGCAGACAGTGTTATCGATGCAGGCTTGTTTCTAGCATCATACTTTAGTAGGCGTTGCCTAGAGATAAATAGTACGAGGGAGTCTCTACTATTAAAAACAAAAAACCACCCACATTTAGGAGGCAAGAGTAAGATGAAAATCTAGCAATGGTGACTGCATTAACTAGAAGGAAAATGAAAGAAACACATTTTCACAAAAGCCCAAGATTTTCTCTCAAGTTGGAGAAAGTAGTCCCCCACGTCCACACTGCAGAGAGGTCAAGGTGAATGAATTTGAGGAAAAAACAAAAACACTTGCATTTGGTCATCAGAACATTACCAGAGACCTCAGAGAGTGGTTGGAGTCAGGGAGGTAGAGTGTTAACCAAACCTCTGACCCTGCCTGCCCTTCCATGCCCTGGCACGTCATCCAAGAACTTTGGGGAGCTCCTGAGGGCACCATTATTTACAAGAGTCGCCATTACACAAACTTCCTTTTCACATAGGGACACTTTTTTAAATAAAGGTTTATATTCGCGATTTGGGTTTGAAGAGAAGCAAGTGTAGGTATGGTGGGAAAAGCACTGGATTTTAATTCCCCATGCTTGGATCAGTTGCTGTTCGGCCACCTACCAACTGTGAGAACATGGCCGCGGTGGTCACGTGGGTCCTTTGTTTCTTCATCCATGGAGAGAAATAGGGTAATTGAAGAATTAACACTCACTAAAGTTTTTGCTTTGTTTTGCTTTGTTTTTTATTCCAGTACAATCAGTATACATGGATAAAGTATTTAATATGTAATTGCTATAAAATATTGAGCCAAACCAGTGTGGAAACATGAAAACTGAGAACTTTATCCCCCAATTCCACAGGGAAGGACAAAATTCCCAGTCTTTGGGGCTTTCAATAAATAAAATAAAATGAAGAAGCTGTGCTCTCCTTCACACACAGAATGTGCAGACCCATAAGGAAAATCGATCCTTTGGAACAGAAGTCCACTTCTGACCGCAGGATTTACTCCATGCTTTTCCTGCTGGGATCCCCAGCTTCTCCACTGGGATACGTCGCCTACAGTGCAAGGAAACATGCCCGAAGATACCCAAATAAGCTCAGCAAGGCTCCCTGGAACATCAATTATGTTCAGATTTTGAGTGGGAGGCCAGGGTATTTTTCTACTATAATACAAGGTAATTATGGTACAGAATTCAAAATGTACCTGATGTTTGAGATAAAGCCCAGGACTTCAAGGTAATTTCAAAATCATAGCAGGCCATTTGGGGCCACATGGGCCCAGATTGATAGAAATTTTTTTTAAACTCCTCTTTGCTGTTATATGTGGGAAAATTTTTATAACACTATGACTTTGTTTTTTATTCTCTTCTTCACTGGTGAAGACATAATGGTAAGGTCCATTTTACTTCTACTTAGGATCGATATTCCGTTTTACCAGCAGACTTCTGTTTCATTGTTAGCTGCCTATGTCACACCAGAATAAGCTCCTCTGATGTGCTGACTTTTGGAGTTGTCTTATTCTGTGTTCCTTTTGTAACGTCTTATAAATCTCTTTTAGAATAAGGGTTGTGCCTAACTTTTCTGGGACTTCCAGGCAAGATCCATACCTCTATCTTGCATGCACCGGGCAGTCAGTTAAATTGAACCAAATCAAAGACTACAAAAGGCTAACTATTACCATTATTACTATTACTGTTTTTAGAATTATACTCTACTATTACTTTTTTTAAGTGTTGTCTCATCTGATTCTCGCAAAAATTTAGTGAGATAGGTCAAAACACGAGCCATTGAGTTAGAATTAGAAACCACAACTTCAGAACACTTTTCATTTGAACAATTAATCCAACAATATTTACTGAGCACCTGCTATGTGCTAGACCTTCTTCTAGGCTTTGAGAAACACAATAGATACACATGCCCACACACAGTATGCATGTGTGTATATATATGTATGGAGAGAGAGAGAGAGAGAGAGAGCCTCATGGAGGAAGAACAGACATAAAATAATTAAGTAATCACAAATGCACTGAAAAAAGTTCAGGGGGCCATGGAAGTCTATACAAGGAGGCTCTTATTTGGATTAGTAAATATTAGCTTCCCACCTGCTCTCAACAAAATCCCTTTTCAGATGTCTCTCTTCTATTGCCCTGGGTCCACTTTATGTGAGAAAAAAATGTGCCCAGGAGAGAGCTAGAGCTGAAACAGTGCAGGAGCCAAATAATGGGAACAAATATTTGGCCAAAGACCTATTTAAAATCTCAGCCTGTCTCACAGGAGGAAAACAAGGTCCAATATAGCCTTATTAACATAAGAATATGCTTCTTCTTTATTGTCTTGTTTGCCATAGGCTTGAATTTGGATGGGGCAATTTTCAGGGCTTAAACATTCGATTGCTGCTTATAACCAAAGTAATAGCACAAGTGTGTTTAGGGTTAATTTATGGATATTTAACATAACTGTGTTTAGGGTTAATTTATGGGTGTTTAGCATAACTTCAGGTATGGATTTCTGCAAATACACTTGCTGCTTCTCTGGAGTCAACGTATAAGAACATCAAACCCTGCTGGAGTGATCGCAAGCAGCGCAAATGGCCCCGTAGACTGACCTCAACCCTACAGATCCCTTGTAATACAGAGCATGATGACCCACAATTGTTAATGACAGTTTGACAGGTATTTTCCCCTGCAGTCTTGTTTTAGTAAAGCTTCAGCAGTAGGGACAAGCTAAATTTGATTTTTTAAAACTCCCTGGCTTTTCAAAAGGACCCTTGCACCTTTATTTCCTCCCCCTGGACGAGAGCGACTGCCAAATGATTGTGCACACAGTCGGGCCGGACAATGGCACCTAGAGTCCACCAGGGGCCGCTATTCTGCAAGCAGTGACATCTTTAGGGGCGGACTCGCCTTCCATCTGCAAACAGGACGAAATTGCTGGTGGACGCAACAAAAATACTCCTTTCACAATATATTTTCCAACCTCGAAAGCACTATGCTAAGTAAAAGAAGACAGACACAAAGGCCACGTATTGTATGATTTCATTTATGCAAAAGATCCAGAGTAGGCAAATCTATAGCCGATTCCTCGGGGGCAGGGACTGGGGGGAAAGGGGGCGGGGCCGGGGGAGGGCAAGTGAGTAATTAATAGGTTCAGGGTTTCCTTTTGAGGTGATGATCAAGTCCTGGAACTAGATAGTGGTGATGGTTGTGCAACATGGTGCCTATATTTAATGCCACTCAGTTGCACTTTTTAAAATTAAGATGGTGAATTTTGTGTTATGTACATTTCACCACAATGAAAAAAAAAATGTTTTCCAGTATTTCTTGCTCTCTGCCATTTACACCTGTCCTGCTCCATATAAAACTCCTATTCGGAGATCCTAAATTGACCTGTTAAGAAACACTATCAGTTCTGTATTTGTTGACTCTTTCTTCCATTCCGGAGGAAGCTCCCGACCCGAGTCCCATGTTCTGATATTTCTTGTCTCCACCTTACACCTCCCTGCCCACCCTTACTCCACCCCTGCTGCAGTGATCATCAGCACCTCTCTTCAGGTGCACCGTGAGTTTCTCTGCCACCTGGGAGGGGCCCTGAAGGATCCTGCCCAGCGTACGTTCGGCCTGGCAGTGCTGGGAGTTAATGCTCAGGGGTTAGGCCCCAATGGGCAATGCCACCTTCCTCTGTCCGTGGCCAGACAATCCTGAAGTACATTCTGCCTGGCTCCCCAAAGGCTCCAGTGGAATCAAGCAAAGCTCCGGTCTCTCACGGCCCTGACCCCTCAAGACCACACCCCTAGATGGCACCCCCTCCTTCCTCATTTACTCTCCTCACCCCTGTCCCTGGAGTCACTTCCCAGAACAAACCCCAGATCACAAGCCATTGCTTCCAGAGGGAAGACCAGGCCTTCAGAAAGCGTACTGTTGACAGAAAACACCAGATGGGAGAAGGGGGTCACTGAGGCTTTCAGCTTCTGATACAGCTCCTCACCTCAGCTGTCAAGCTAGAGTCGCCTACCATCCATCATTCCCCAAGACATAACCTACAGTTACACACACACACACGCACACACACAATCATGGGTTCCTTTTGTCCTGAGTTACCTGAGGAGGCCGTGTGAATGAGGAGAAGGCGTGTGCCTTGAAGTCAGGGATACTTAGTTGGAACCTGAGGCTTCACCATTCCCACCACCTGCGTGACCTGTGGCGGGGCTCTCTGTAAGGACAGGATGGTAGCACCGACTTTCTGGGGTGGCCAGCGGGTTAGAGGACTGCATCTTCCAAGCACATTGTAGAGTCAATAGCTCCCTTCTCATATAGCAGAGAGTGTCCCTCTCCTCTGCCTAAAATTTTTCAGGAGGAACCTAGAAAGAGCACAGGCTTTGATGGCAACTGGACCTCATTTTGAATGCTTTGTCCCCCCCTTATTAGCTGTAAGGCCTTGGGCGAATTCTTCAACCTCTTTCTATCAGTATTCTTATCTGTAAAATGCAGTAATAAACTTGCTTGCATGGACTTCTTTTTTATTTTAAAGATTTTATTTATTTATTTGTTTTTTGTTTGTTTGTTAGAGAGAGAGAGAGAGAGAGCATGAGCAGGGGGAGCGGCAGGCAGAGAGAGAAGCAGACTCCCGACTGAGCCGGGAGCCCGATGTGGGTGGGACTCGATCCCAGGAGCCTGAGATCATAACCTGAGCTGAAGGCAGACACAACCGATTGAGCCACCCAGGCGCCCCACTTGCGTGAGGTGTAAATGAAATTGGAGCTATGTGCTCACCTATCACTTATACTCAGTGAAGATTTATTTCAGCTTCGCCAGTATAAACTAACCCACACATGGTTCTAGTTTTCTTTCAAGGTCCATATTGAATGTTACTTTCTGCACAAAGTCCTTCCTGATACCGCTCCTCTTTTTACACCTTCTGTTTTCTTTAACTTCCATAATATTTCTTGTGTTGATATTTGATACGTCTTATCTTTATCTCACTCTGCCTTACCCAACAAGCACGGTGTGTCTTTGATACCTTCCCGTTCTTTCCTTCCGCACAACTGTAAGTACCTTGGGTCAGAACACTACCTCCCTCCACATCTCTGTGGCTGCTAAGTTAGAGCTGCCTCATTGCCGGTCCCCAGGGTGGCATGTGCCTTGTAATGTATTGGGGGGGGGGGGCTGCATGCTGCAGACTCGCACGGTGTGCAGACCTGCCCCTGGGAACGTTTTGTAAATATTGGACTCTCAACAAGTACGTGTCAGATTAACTTCTGTGATCCTCCTGTTACTGATGTAAAAAGCAGGGTTTTCTAGCCATAGACACCTTTTCGTAAAGTACATAATACAATACAGATCGAAATGGAAAAATCCTAGTGGAAGGGAGACAGGGGAGAGAATGGACCCTGACCATCCCAGCACCCCACAAACCTAGCCTCTCAATTTCTGATGCACCTCCAAGCAGCCCTTGGACTGCACCAGCTGCAGGTCCAGGGAGAACTGGCATTCCCTGCCTACTTCCTTTGTGCCTGAGGGCGGTTCCGGCTCTAAGATCACGCGGCTCTCCGGCGCCCTGACGAGCATCTGAGCTGAGCCGGGCCTGAAGACTGGGGTGTGGACCTTGCGCTCCTCTCGGCCAGCATCGCACAGAGGAAAGGCCCTGGGGAATAAAGTGGGAGCAGAAAGGCAGCTCAGGAAATGACCGTCCTATGTGTAACATCAATAAAAATAGAGCTTGAAACTTACCAGAAATGAACTTGAAGGCAAGGGAAAAGGAGGCATGGAGGCTCGCCATTGCGCTTCCATTTCAAGAGGCCATCCTACGAGAGGTGGGATCTAGGTGTGCAGATGGGCCTGCTGAGTCTCACGTGGGCTACGTGGTAAGGATCCGGTCTGGCTGCGCATGATGACAATCTAGCCTCTAGTGGCTTGTCCACACAGAGCTTTGTTTATTTCTCACAGAACCACGAGTCAGGAGGTCAGCCCCGGAGGCTCCGGTGCGCTGCCTGGAGCACATGCTTGCCGCCTCGTCTCCCTTGCTATGCCTCTTGCCCTCTTCCCTGTCACTTCATACCACGATTTTGGCATCGTGTCTGTGCTCATGTAAGCGCAAGGGGAACAGAGGCGGTTCCATCAACAACTGTCCCTTTGACCGCGAGGGCAAAGGCATTAATCTACAGGAGCCCCTCGAATACTTCCCTTGAGTGTCTTCTTCAGAATCTCACCGCACATTTAATATTCTTACTCGCAGAACCTCGCTGTGTACAAATCCAAGCAGCTCTCTCTCCTGAGCGACTACTGGGAGCCAGTTCACATTCGTATTCACATCGGATAACCACTTCACATTCATTATCTCCTCTGCTATGTATTTCTTCAACAATTATTTATTGAATGCCTTCTGTGCAAAAATAGTAAAACTTAGGCTAACTGCTAGCACAGTTAATCAGGACCCAGAAGATTTACATTTCTAAAGATTTTCGCTGTGAGAAATAAGCTATGAATGAATTCCAGGGCCTTCCCAAAAGTTTTCTATCCTGAGATAAACCACAAAAAACAAAGCAAGTGAGCAAAAGCCAGGGACATTCTGTGCGGGAGGAGGAGTCGGGGGTTTTTTCAGATTTTATTTTTATCAAAGACAGAAATTCCAGTTTATCAAAACTGACCCAAAATGTATCTAATCAGAACTGCCAACTGTCATAGTTTCAACTCCACATATCACTTTCTCTCTTTATTCAGAGCGCCAGTAAATCTGAAAGCTGGGATCCTCTGCATATGTTATACACTTGCAAAGAAAAAAGAAAAAGAACAGAAATCTTCGTTCAGGACTCCAACGTTGTCTGTGTACTTTTTCTTTGATCCATGTGCCAGGAATGAACAAAACAGCCAAGGACTCTGCCCTTGAGAAACTTCTAGCCAACTGGGTACTAAATTCTGGCTACACTGATGTATGGTTTTCATAGAGAAAACATAATCTTATTACTTTATATCCGCACCTTTTGTATGCCACTACTTAGTGAAACATCCTGCGGGATAACATTAGCTGACCGGCCTTACGCAGTCCGAAAGCACGTTCCCATGCATGGCGTTTTTAATCCACACGCGGGTCACTGGGCTAAGGATCACTCAAGTAGTTCTACACACGAAGAAACTGAGGCTCGGGAAATGTAGGGATGTCCTCGGATCAGGCAGCCTGTACTCGGGGAAGCTGAGATTTGCTGGGTCTCAGTTCCCTGTCCAGGACTCTTTCTGTCTTCTCTTTTCCAGCGACATCACCTGGAAGCCCCAGGCTGCCTCAATTTCAAAAGCCCTGTCCCGTTGGTTGCCATAAATACACTCGTACTTGACTCACCAGGTAACCCAATTTTTAGCTCAGAAAAGTGGTTGCAGTCTTGATTGCACATGGAGCGATGTTGACCACAAAGAGTCCTCGGGCAATGTTCCGTTACAACGAGGGTAAGTGGCAGCAAGCTTTCCGACGCAGATGTGGAAGAAGGAAAAAAAGGAGGCAGCAGCACTCCAGAGGCCATTTGCTCCCTGGTTGACCTGGTCCGTCTGTATTCTCCTCTCAGAGCCTTTCAAAAGCTCTGCTTGATGAACCTGGGTCACACATTCAAAGAGGAAAAATGTCCCCCTCTTCCTCTCGCACCTCACCGTTTCTTCCTACCAGCTTCATTTCAGCCGTGCTCTCAGCTCTAGTAGGGTTTCTCGACATCAGTATTATGGCCAGATTATTCCTTGTTGTTGGGGCTGCCCTGTGCACTGTAGGAGGGATGTCTGGTTGCATCTGTGACCTCTGCTCACGAGATCCCAGGAGCAGCTTCCAGCCATGACTACCACAAGTGCTATGGACATAACCAAATGTCCCCTGAGGGGGACAGATTGTGCCCCCTTGAGAATACTGGTCTACATATGACTAGAAAAGAAGGTACAAACACACTGGCTTATCCTAGTAATGGCAAATGGCAGAGTGGCTCTCCCCCCATCCGCCTAGTGCCAAACCCATTGCAGTATGAGGCCCATCTCCATAACTCTATTAAAGTGAGACTAGAAAAGAATGACTAAAGACCTCATTTAGAGATCGTATGGCCTATGTTATACGTGTTTATCCAACTCGATCTCACCATAGACTTGACACTATGCACCAAAAAATTGCTTCTAACCTGCTTTTCCAACATGCCACCCTCTCCTGGATCCCATCCGTTGCTGGCCATTGCTGGCCATTGGCATTTCAAGCTTCATAGGAAGCTCTGCTCTGCCAACTTTTTAAGTCTGTCGGATCCCAGCGTCCACCATTAGTTCTCTCCTCCCCTGATGTGCTTTCTCTGGAATCTTATCTATGCTTCACCTTCTGTCTCTATGACTTCTGTTTATAACTTCAGCCTTTTTCTTTCTCCTAAGCACCAGACTTGCATCAGGAACATTTCAACTTGGAAGCTCCAAAGACATCTGAAAATAACCACATCGTGACAATACTCATGACATTGCCATTCACCTTATTCACCTAATAAATATTTATTGGCCATCTATTATGTTCTAGGCATTACTCTCAGTATGGAGGATATATCCATGAACAAAGTCCTCACTCCAGTGAAACCTATATTTTAGCTGGAAACTTCATTTCTTCTTCTCCTTCCAATCCAATTGGTTTCTAATTTTGTACATTTTTATTTCACAAATATATCCCAAATTCTGACCTCCTTCTCCATTATGAATGCTACCCTCATTCTCTCATTCTTTTTTAAACAGCCTCCTGTATGTCTTTGAGGACCTTTCATTCTCCAATTTATTCTCCACATTAAAGCCAGAGCTTTCCTCATAAGCAGAAAAATTGTTTATTTTCACTCCTTTGCTTCAAAATCCCTGCTGGCTCACTATCACTAGATGATAAAATTTAAATTCCCTAATTAGACACATCCAGTTTTACACAATCTGGTCAGAACTTAACTTTTCAAACTCCTTAATGGTCCTCATTCTACACCAACCACACTCCATCCCGGCCGCACCCAAGACCCACCGAGCCCCTCATGCTTCTCTGATACAGAGACACTTTCATTTCTCTGCAAATGCTGGGTCCTCCTCCCATTCCACCCCCGCCTTTTCCCCCACCTATTGATGTCCTACTCGTTCTTTTTCAAGTCTATAAAATGTCGTCTTCTGATCGAGCTCATGAAGCCATTGTCATTTACTCCATTTTTTGGTTCTCAAAACAATTTGCTGATAGCATTCGGTGCTTAGATCATTTTAAATATATCCACTTATAGGTGTGCCTCTTCCACAAAATAATAAGTTCTTTAGGGATTGTGCCCTGTTCCTTGTTGTATTTCCTACGATCTGTGTGGCATCCACATATATGCTAGCATACAGGTAGTCATCATGAGGAGGACTAGCTACCTTTATTCAGGTTTGTTTCAGTAATAGTCTTAGACAGCAGAAATCACCATTAGAGTTTAAGCACAAAGAGAATTACACCAGGTATTAGGGCGCTTACACAATTGCGGGAAGGCCTGAAGGAGCAAGCTCTAGACTAAGTCCTCAGAATCACACATAATAAGGAAAGCGAATGCTGCTGCGGTTGCAGGAAGCCACTCCCTCTGGAGCTGCCAACGGCCATCACCTGGCCTCCGTCACCATCTACATCAGTGAAATGAGCACTTTGCTCCCTGCCAATATCTCTCTCCTTAACTCCATTCCATAGTCGAGTCTTAGTTTAGGTGCATGTAATTGACGGAACTCCAATCACACTCAAAACATGAGCTGCAAGGGAGTCTAGGAAACATCTTTTCTAACTTTCCAGCCTCTGCAAGGAGGGGGTCCCCCATAGAGAGTTTTGGGTGGACACGGAAGAGCCAATCCACACTATCCACAAATATCTCCTGTGTAGCAGGTGTTTTGACAGCTGGGTACCCACACTTTACCAATGAAGAGACTTAGCTCAGAGAGAGTAAACTGTGTCCTAGGTAACATAGCTAGTTGGGGTGGACTCTGATTCAGAAACAAGTCACAATTTTAAGGCTGTTCTTTCTACCATGCTGGCTGTTTACAAGTGCTTTAGATGTTTCTTTCGCACAGATCTAAAGGAAATGAAATAATGAAACAACATAAAGTTAACACATTCTATCCCTTGTTGTCATCTTCTTGTTACCATTACTCTAGATTTTAGGGAATATGTGTTTGTGATAGACATTTTTGTCTTTTTACTAAGGTCTAGTGATAGGGTTGGGTAATGTCAGGTTGCATGAAACCTGGTGAGGAACATGATTTTTCACTGAACGTTCATGAATTCCAAATGTAAACTGAGTAGCAGTGGTGCCTACAAACAGTTAGCTACATTTCCTAGTGCCTTATTAATGCTCTACGGCACAGCGCACCCTAGTTCTGACTCTAGTCAATGTCAAATTACTCAAATCAGCATCAGTATTAGGCTAAGACCACATCCAGTTCTACACTGAATGTCCTGTCTGCAGCTTCCTGAATCATTGATTGATCACTGTTAGGGTTAGGAAAACCCATTGATTGATTCCAAACAGCATAGAGAAGAGAACATCCTCAGAAATGTATCGAGGGCTGAGCTCAAGTCAGGCCACCCAGCTAGAGAAGTGCTGAGACAGAGGAACAACAGACTGGTCACCCCCAAAGCACTATCACCTCATTCTCAGGGCAGCTGTCTGACCAAAGGTCTGGGAAAGTCCATGGAACCCAGCAATGGAGCTCCAAAGGGTGCACGACCAGAGTGTGAAACAGGGACTTTGGGCACAGACAGTCTCCCACAAATAGGCTCCCATGCATGTAGGGGAGCGTGGAAGTGTGTGTTAGGAAAAGCTCTGGACTGGAAGACAAGAAACCTGGTGTCCAACTCCTCCCTGCAGAGGCCAAGGTAAACCTATGAAGGGTTCTGTCTAAGAGAATCGGTGTTGATACATAGTGGAAGGGCCAGAGATTCATTTGGGTGGTTCCCTGGAGCAGCCAGCAAGTAGGAAATGCCCATGGAAGGATAGAAATTTTCTATCATCAAGGTTCAAAGCCAGGATGCCAACTTCTATCAACAGCCAAGGGCCACGTGAGAAGCTATAAATTAGTGATGAAAATAAGGGAATCGGATATTAAGTAGAGACTAAATGCAACCTGGAGGAAAACTGAGGGCCAAATTAAAGCCTGGGGTGAGTGACAGACCATTCAATTTTCGGATCACCCGAGGTTCCTTTACAGTGATTATTGCATACCTGATTTATTGTCCTCTCTTTGCAGTTTACCCTCCAAATCCTGATTCAGAAGGGCGTCACACCCTCCTTTCCTTCCAGGTTACCTGCACGACCAGCATGAGTACCCCTATCCTGGGACCTCACCAGGACCTTCAATAACACTACTATCTTCACTGCCCTCCCTTTTTGACGGGGATTTCAAACCATATCTTCAGTCACCTCCCTGTCCACACATTCAGCATCCTTGCTCATTTGCCCTTTCTTCACCTACTCTCCTGTCAAACTCCCATCCGCGGCTGAGCACACCTCACTGCCTTCTTCATACCTCACTGAGGATCCAGAGGGGAAAACTATATAAGTGCAAAGACTGATATCAACAAAAATTCATAGTCAACAAACTGAAATGGACACCCAGGAAAAAAAATCTGATAAAGGCAATATGACATGGAGCCAGACATGTATGTTTAATTGTGATATTAAGGTCTCTCTTGTTCTCTCTCTTTCTTTTCTTCCCTCCCTCCCCCTTTCCCTCTCTCTTCTCAAATAATCATAATAATCTGAGCTCCTCATTGACTTGATGTTTTAGTAATTTCTATTTAGAGGTAAGCACACGAGGAAGACAACTTTATGAAAAAGAGAGAGATGATCACCCAAGCAGCAGTGGCCCTCAAAAGCACTGGGGTCCCTGGGCAGCCAGTGCCCAGGCGGCTGTGGGAGGGAACACTAGCAAGAAGTCATGCCAGCTCAAAGTGTTCTACTGAATGGAAGATCTCCAGAAACCAAGCAACAGGACCATAGGATTGCTATGTCCTTTGGGTAAACCACTCAGACAGGACCAGCCCAGGGTGAAAACTACAAGGTGAGGACTCAAGTAATATTGCCTTCTTTCTTGAGATGAGGAAATGGAGGCACAGAAAAAGAAGTCATCTTCATTAAGGTACAATAGCTATTAAGTGTCAGAGCGGTGATTATGGCCGAGGTCCGACTGAGCCTTCTTGGCTACCATGCCACACTGCCTGTAATCAGCCCAAATGAAGGAAAAACCACATTGGAAGAGATGTAGCAGCCCAGACTAGGCAGCACCCTTTCTTGAAAGGTAAAAATTAATTAATTAATTAGTTTTTAAAAAATCATGGCAGCCCTAAAGCAAAGTAAGCCATAGCTCTAGAGGGAGTTACGTATGTTGGGCCTCTCTCCCACCTGCCCTCTTGAGTTTGGGTTTTACAAAAGCCTGTGCTCCACCATTGGAAGCAATCAGAAGTGTTGATCTTCAGTCTGTCTCAGAAGCTGATGTACAGGAAAAAGCAGTGAGAGTAACTACAGCCCACAATCTGGGGAACGTCAACCACATGACAGGTGCTCCCCCCGTTTACACAGCCTGCCTCATTCATTCTTCCAGCGACCTTGGGAGGTTGGTGCCTTAGAAGCCCTGGTTACAGATATGCGGAGAAAATGGACATACAGCAAGGTTCATAACTTGCCTTAAGTCACATAGCTAGTAAGTAAAAAAAATAAGGATTCCAACCCAGCAATTCAATTCCAGGGCCTGTGGTCTTGTGCCTCCTTAAGAAGTTTCTGGGGCCAATGCGAACTGGACGTTACATGACACTGTTTCTGTTTTCAGTATAGTCTCATATTCTCTGCAAGATCCACCGAGACCCCGCATTTTGCCACCTTAGCCCACCCTCCAGCTCCAGGCTGTGTCAAAGGCACTCAGAAACTCTCTCAGGGCTGCAGGGGCAGGCAATAAGTCACGCGTTGGATTGGGTCATTTCCCTTCCCTTTGAGTCACCCTTCCATGGCAGAGGGCAAGGAAGTGATCCTGCCCCATGCCATGTTAAGCCAAGTGCGGGGCCTTCAAAAGAACCATCTAGAGAGCAAAATACATGCTTTCTGGAATTTGAAGACTGCAAGGACCAGATCTTCACTTATAACTGAGAAGTCAAAATGGGGAGAGTCTAGGGCTAGCCAGAGGACCTCTAGAAGCCATGTCCAGAGTAGGGGAGTCCCCAAGGAACCTCTGTGGAGACCCTTGGGAGCAAGGGTTAACACAGGACTTTTTGAGTCCACAAGAGGCCCCAAGTTCCAAGACTTTCCCTGTCCCTTGTGCGTCCTTCCTGATCCCTATAACCAACCGGGAGAAGCCCAAACAGTTGGTGTTGATAACCAAGGGGGAGGAAAGTTTGAACAAGGAAGAGAAGCTGGCTATCCGCACCTGGCCAGCTTGATAGGCACTCAGTCCTGAGGCAGGACTGAGCAGGGAGAAAGGGGGAGTTTGACTTACTTTTTTTTCCCAAAGACAAGACCCCAAGACAATTAGGATGAGGCACAATGCTCTTTAGAGCCCCAGATTGGAATAAGGTAAATTTAGAATGAAATTCTGCTCATTTACTTGCTAGCCTGATGATTTAGGTAAGGAATGTAACACTTCATTTTTAGTGTCCTTGAACCCAGAAAAATGAGAGCATGGATTTCTTGTGAGGGTTAAATGAGATAGAGCATGCCTTACCCCTCAAACCGCCTGACGGTTGTCAAGAAGTCAGTGAATGATAGCGAGTGTTATTATGACTGCCCGTGACGTCACATTTCCGCCAGAAGTTCCAGCATGTTTTGCAGAACAGCCTGCATTGCAACACCAGCGTCACGTGATCCGATGATGTGGACTTGGGAGAAAGACAGGCCTGGGCTCAATTCTAGCTTTTCCACTTATGGATTATGTGAGCTCAAGCGTGTTATTTACTTTCAGAGACTTAGTGTCTTCATCTGGATTTTCGTCTGTCTTGTTCACTGTTGGGTTTTTTTCTTCCAGAGCCTAGAACACTAAGGCAGAAAAAAGACACTCAGTACACATTTATTGAATGAATGAGTTCCTCTATAAAATGGTAATAACAATACCTATGTTGCTCTGGGATTTGGAGGATTAGAGGATATAATGCATATGGCAGGATGGTACCTCGGCATATTAATTTTCGTCTTATTCTTGCTTCTCTCTTTTTTCTTTTTGGCCCCCTTTTTCTCCCATGTCCTAGCATCATAAGCCTCTATCTTCTTCTTCCTTCCATAATTCCTCTGTCTTTGACTTCCTGGCCACAGAGGGAAAGAAATTCTTTGGCTGCATGAGCTGCCCTAAAAATAACTTCACACAGGCCAGTCTAAGAGAACCAGATCCTTGGAGGGGGATGAGGGAAAAGAGATAGGGAGGAGCCAGGTGCTTTGAGAGTGCCCCACCCCCAGGTACCGTGTAGACTGGGGACTGGAGGAGAGCCAGAAACCTGCCCCCAAAGATGACAGAAGCCCTAATGGAGGTGCCTCATGGACGGGTGGGGGTTTAACACCAAGGGTGGAGGTCTGGGCAATGGCTCAGGGACTAAGCTGACAGAGAAGACATACAAAATAAACAATTTAATAACAAGGGACCAAAGACCAGAGATCCTATCCACACCTCCTGGATACTGCAAATCCTGAGGTTATGGTACTCCCCAAAGGGAGAGGAAGAAGCTGTTCCTTCCCAGCAAGAATTGAAATTCAGTTTCTCACCAACCCTTGCTGGTTTGGGCCAACTCAGACATAATCTTAATTAATTAAAGAAGAAATATAATGTTTATTGCACAAGAGCATTCTAGAACTAATTCATATAGGTCCTACATATGCATACCTCCTAATCTAATGTCAGGCACTTAGTAGAAACTTAACAGATGCTAGTTTTCTCTTCTTATTGACCAGAAAATTCTGTAATGGTCAAATTTGTCTATCTCGGAGATGATGGAAGAAGGCTCCTGCTCAAAGTAGGAGCCTCATGTTGCAAAATAAAGAACACTGTTGCAAAATAAAGAAAGGTGTTCTTTATTTTGCAACATGAGTCAGGACTTTTGACCTCATTATCTCTATTCCCTTCGTTTCCACTCCTATAGCCAACTGGGGGTTTCCCCAAAACTACCAGCTACTGTCTTTTTATTCCTTAAAGACGTTACACAAACACTCATCTCTGCCCTTTCCTTGCATCCATCTTTCTGCCTGAAGTATTTGCCCTTCTTTCCATTCCTCTAAGTCCGATCTATCCTCCAAGTATCACCTACTAGCTTTACTCCTTTACAAAAACTTCCCAGTGCCTATCAAACACAGTGCTTGCACTTAATAGAGGCTCCATTCAAAATGCTTCTTGCCCAAATATTCATTTAACAAGTATTCTTTCAAGTGCCTGCTATAGTCCGAGCTCCATGAAAGCCAATATGTTTTTGCCTAATTTTTTCACTGCTCTATTTAGTGGCTTATATATAGTAGATAATAATAAATAACTGTTGAATGAATGAATGGATGAATACTGCTGGTGAACAAAAGAAATAAGGTCCTTCTTATGAATTATGGTTGTCTCATCAGTGTCAACAACAGCAAGTTCTTCTTCTCCATAACTCATAAATGAGAATATCCCCCAAGGTTCTATTCTAGATGTTCTTCTCTCTCCACCCCTACTCCAGGGGCAAAGCCATCCACTCCTGCAAGTTTAGCTATCATCTCTATGCAAGTGAATTTGTCAGGTTAAGGATTGATTTTTCTTCTTCCAAGGGGAAAAATAAACAACTTCTTTTCTGTTACATGCGTGAAACTAAACCAGAGACACATCCTCAGACAATTCAACCTTTACGTCACCAACTGGTCTTCCAAGACACAGAGGAGAAGAAAGACGACCCATAGAGGGACAAGTTATGATTGCACTTCCTCATCGTAACAGGTGAATTCAATTCATGCTGGCGGAGGAAAAGGAATTTCACGTGAGATTTTAGGTGGGCAGGAAAGGAAGATTGTCTTGGGTCTGGCCAGAGGAGGAAAGGCACTTCTGCTAACAGTTCCAGCAGTGTAACGAAAGCAGCCCAGCCAGGTATTTCATGTGCATTAATTTAGCTAATATAACTATCCTGATATTATTATTTCCAACTCACAGATAAAGAAAACCAAGTCACAGAGAGGCAGTAATATCCCCCAATGTTAATGGAGTCTGTAAATAGCTGGGTTGGACCTAGCTGAAGCCAAAGCAAAGCTTTTGACCACTGCTCTGTATTGTCCTTGTAAACAGGAAGTGATATTTACAAGGCAAACCCTCCAGGCATAGGATTATCCCAGGCATACTCCCCGAGACAACCATTAGAAACAAATACGTATTTCTAATCCTGACCTCCTTCTTAAATTCCAAACCATGTTTATAACTGGGTTCTAAAGAATTTCCCCAGACTGTCCCACCAGAATGCTAAGCTCAAGATGTCTGAAGATGAAATCATTACCTTGTCTTCCATACTAGTTTCTCATCTGTTAATATGATCCCTGTTTTTTCACTCACACTGTCTGCAAGTAGTAATTTCTGCTTCTATTCCTGTTCACTCTACCCCAAATTAGTTATCATGTCCTATAGGTTTGACTGCTGCAATATCTTTAGAACAGGACTCCTTAATTCAATTGTTATACCTTCAACCCTGGTTTCCATCCCTCAACGCCTAACAGCTGTTAGCCTCCCAACTGTTTATCCCACGTCATTCTCTCTCAAATCTATCCAGAACGCCTTTGTTATAGTAGTCTCCCTGGAGCACAGTGCTGATCCCATCACTATCCTGTTCAAAAATCAAACCTTCTATGACACCTCTGACCCCCTGATATTGCGTACCAAATGACAAAGTCCCCCCCCCCCCATTTATCTCCGAGACACCTCTCAAGCCTTTTCTCCTACGTCACCACAAACCATATGCTTCAGCCAACTGGCTTTCTTTGTGTGTATATTTTATTCCTGCTTTTGTTCTAACACTTGCCTGTGTTCCTCCACCCACGGAATCCCCTTGTCCTCTAAGACCCACATCACAGGCAGCTTCTGTGGAGTCTTCTTTGAGCGGCTCTCTCCCATAACACTGAAATCCCAGAACATTTCTTCTCTTCTGAGCTGTGCTCCCTGTCCTCAGTCTTGCTCTTTGCCACCTATACCCAATGTGGTGGCCAGAGTAATGTTTCAAAAATGCAAACCAACCCTGTCCAGATTCTTCACGCACACTCACACACACACATGCACACGTGCGCACACACCTGTGCCTGCACACACACGCGCACACACACACACACACATCTCCATCCAGAGGTCTTCCTCATGTTGTCTTTTACGGGGTTGCAGGATCACTGAAGGGAAGTGCATCACTCAAGACAGATCCATAAAGGTTCTTATTCTGCTGCCAATCAACCAGATTGCTTTTGTTTTTCACCATTGCTTTCAAAAGTATTTGCACACCAACCCATCCTGTACAGTCATTGTATTTATGTCACTCCTATGCTCAGAAACTTCAATAGTCACCTTCCATTTAATTCTCTATGTCCAGTCTGTTCCAGTTCTCTGGTGCCTTCTACGTGTCTCATGCTATGCTATGCGATGCGATGCTGTGTTATGCCAAGTCAATGCTTTCCTCTGAAATTGGTCTGGCCTTACTTTCTAACTATAATGTCCTTATCTGGGTCACCGCAGGTGTATATAAACTTCCACTCCTTAAACTCCTATATCACTTTGCACCCCTTTTATGACACATTCTACATACTGCTTAGTACCTTAATTTTGTGATAAATTTGCTACTCCATTACCAAGTTGGCAATCCCTATGTTCAATAACCAGGCTGCCCCGTTTCCCAGTGTTGACAGTTGATTTTAGAGGTCAGCTTGGCTCGGCCGTAGGTGCCCAGTTCATTGGGCAAATACTGATCTAGGTATTACTGTGAAGATCTGTTGCAGAAGTGCTTCACATTTCCAAGCAGCAGATTTTAAATAGACGCTTACCCCCCATAATGTAGGTAGGTGTCACCCTACCTACCAATCGACTGAACGCTTTCTGAGCAGAGCCTGAGGATTCCCAGGGAAGAAGGAATTCTACCTCAGGAATGGAACATGAAAGTCCTTCCTGAGTTGCCAGGCTGCTGACCTACTGTGTGGATTCTGAACTCAACACTGAAACATCAACTTTTTTTTTTTTTATAATGATTTTTTATTATATTATGTTAGTCACCATACAGTACATCCCCGGTTTTCGATGTAAGGCTCGATGATTCATTAGTTGTGTATAACACCCAGTGCACCATGCAATACGTGCCCTCCTTACTACCCATCACCAGCCTATCCCATTCCCCCACCCCCCTCCCCTCTGTAGCCCTCAGTTTGTTTCTCATAGTCCATAGTGTCTCATGTTTCATTCCCCCTTCTGATTACCCCCCTTTCTTTATCCCTTTCTTCCCCTACTGATCATTCTAGTTCTTATGTTCCATAGATGAGAGAAATCATATGATAGTTGTCTTTCTCTGTTTGACTTATTTCACTAAGCATTATCTCCTCCAGTGCCGTCCATGTTGTAGCAAATATTGAGAACTCATTCTTTCTGATTGCTGAGTAATATTCCATTGTATATATGGACCACAACTTCTTAATCCAGTCATCTGTTGCAGGGCATCTCGGCTCCTTCCATGATTTAGCTATTGTGGACATTGCTGCTATGAACATTGGGGTGCATATGGCCCTTCTCTTCACTACGTCTGTATCTTTGGGGTAAACACCCAGTAGTGCAATGGCTGGATCATAGGGTAGCTCAATTTTTAACTTTTTAAGGGACCTCCACACTGTTTTCCAGAGTTGCTGTACCAACTTGCATTCCCACCAACAATGTAGGAGGGATCCCCTTTCTCCACATCCTCTCCAACAATTGTTGTTTCTTGCCTTGTCTATTTTTGCCATTCTAACTGGCGTAAGGTGGTATCTCAGTGTGGTTTTGATTTGAATTTCCTTGATGGCTAATGATTTTGAACATTTTTTCATGTGTCTGTGAAACATCAACTTTTATCTAAATTTCCAGTCTGCCTGCCTGTCCTGCAGGTTTCAGAGTTGCTAAGCCTCCATAACCATGTGAACTTATTCCTTAAAATGAATTTCTTTCTCTCTCTTCCTCCCTCTCTTTCTCTCCCTATCGGTATATTAAACATAGCTATATTTGCTTCTCTGAAGAACCCTGACTGATACTCTCAACTCAGGCCATGTGATTAGGATATTCCATTGTTTTCAATCCAACCAGTTCAGATCCCCGTTTCCATGTACCTCAATCATGTGCATCTTCCCTCGATACAAAGTCTCACTGCCACCCCCAGCTACAAGGTAAGTCAAGAACTCCAGTGGCCTGTAAAATTGTGCCTATCTTTTGAAAAGTCCCCTTCTCTGCATCATGGGGTTTCTCTCCCCCTCCCCCAAAAGGTGCCCTTAATCAGAAGCTCTGGCAATTCTGAGCAGTCCCTGTCCACTCCTGGTCATGTGCTGGTGACAAGGAACTCACTAGTATGATGGCATTTCCTTGGGGGCAGGGAAGGGTTGGAACCCCATCTCTTCCTTGTACCCAGCGGTGCTCACAGCACACTGCCATCAGCCTGGGCTTCCAAAGCCATCACCTGTTGTGTACTGAGCTTTTTATGTTTACACACACACACACACACACACACACACACAGAGTCTCTCTCTCTCTCTCTCTCTCTCTCTCTCCCTCTCTCTCCTCCTTGGCCAAGAGGGGTTCTAGCATCAGCCAAACCCTGATGCCCCGTGTCTATTTCTAATGATGATGATGGCCTTGGCCACCGCTCTAGACTGCCGTCCTCCTTCAAGTCAGTTTCTTCTTGAGGACTTCATTTATAAACGGCCATCCTCAGTCATGGTCACCTCAATCCACCCGACATGCTGTAGAGCACAAAACCTCAAACGCAAACTTCTCTGTTCCCTTCCTCCAAGAGACCTCCTTGGTCCCTATCCAAATTTGCCTTACAGCTGCATAACGAAAAGGCACCAAAAAGTTGGTCCTTTCCAAAACAGAGAGGGTGTACTCCAAAGTCAATGAGTATGTTCACCTCTAGCTACCAGGAAGTCATTAATGGCATTTTTTAT
Organism: Ursus arctos; assembly: GCF_023065955.2. Taxonomy (NCBI): domain Eukaryota; kingdom Metazoa; phylum Chordata; class Mammalia; order Carnivora; family Ursidae; genus Ursus; species Ursus arctos. Next base: position 55,255,258 of record NW_026623078.1, on the reverse strand, counting down.
TTCCTTTTGAGTACCATTCACCACGCATCTCCGTCAGTTACTTCTCAGGAAATATGTCTCGATTGGATCAATGAATCGAAGAATCAGTTCTCCTGTGTTCCATGCATTCTGGTTTTTTTCCTCCCACTCCAGACCTCAGGAATTTCTCCTCCTGTATTTTATGGTATTTATATTTAATAAAAACACATTGCAATCTCACACTCGGCGTGTAGATGTTGGGTGTATGTGATTCAAGGCCTTTTGAAACCAGGCAAAGGACCCTGTACTTAATTTGTTAAGCAATGGGGAGCCATTGAACCTGAGCACTTAATTTCAAAGTAATAAAAGACTAATTCTCTGCTCTATCAAGACTACAAATTCAGCATACTATATACAGGGATTTTTTTTAGACAAGGGATAGCTCTGTTAACTTTTTTTTTCCTTTAAGAGATGCTACTGGTGAGTGCCTCATGCCTGCAGGGCAGGATCAGAGTTCTCATAAACTCCTGCAAAAAACAATTCCAGATTGGAGAATTTTCCAATACTCCTTATTTTTGCAAATCACATTTTAAAAGGAAAGCATTTGCATAGTCAAGGTGCCATCCCGTGGAATATCCCTCACGCCCAGTTTCATGGAGCGATTATCTCTACATTTTTGAACTGGCACCACCTTCAAAATATGTCCGCTCAAACGGCGCAAGAGACATAGTATTAATTCACCAGGCTAATGATCCAGACTTGTTTAGACTAATCAAGTGATGAAGCGGCTTCGGTCGGTTGGATTTTTCTCGAACACTTAACAGTAAAACACGAACTTGTTGTGACTAGTAAATCGCACAAACACAATTTGCGACTTTGAAAGAGATTCTGCATTCCCTGAACGCAGGTCCTCGCTCACAAAGCTCAGTCCACGGCCAGCCCTGCCTCCAAAGGTACTTTGAAGAAAGGTCTTTCTGTCTCCTTACAGCAGAAAATCAATACTGCACGCTGGAGGGGAAGATGGAGAGTTAAAACGTCCTCCTCGCGCGGGTGAGTAACACCACCTCCGTGCTAGGGACGGCGCCGCACGGACTTGCGGCAGAACGACAGACTGCAAATAAAACCCCTTCCGCGAGCAGCGCGGGCGGCAAGGGCAATGCTCGGCCCAAAGCTGGCGCTGCAGAGCCCTTTGCCTCCTATAATCTCATTTCTGTGCAACTGCAGATCACCGTGTGCCTGCGAAATTGCATAATGTGCCATTTACCCAGCTGTTATTCCAGCAAATCTATTCTTTGCACACCGATTTGCCCGCCTGCCTAATAAATCCACAGGAAGGGAGGGAGGGAGTGGGGAGCGAAGTGTTCACCCTGACAGGATGTTCTGGGCCTCTCCTTCATCTCAAACTACCTGCCCCTCCCACACTTAGAGAAAATCATAGGCCTTGAAGCTCCAATGAATAGGAGCGTTGCGTGGGTCTTTCTTTACCCTGCGCTCACCACTTTCTGGGAGAGATAATGTTTTTCCCGTCCTTTGCAGACTTCACCTGCTTATGTCTCCTCCCGAGGTCTAAAACAAAGGTTCCTTTCCTCCGGGCTTCTCCCTTGCTGCTCTCCTGTTTTCCCTCAATTGCACTGGTATTTCTGGCTTCTGCCCACATTGAGTCAGATCCGAGTATGGGTTGCAGAACGCTTCTAACGTCGTCACTAAATACTGAAGGTAGGCAGGCTCCGACAGCTTTCAGCAGCCCACATCCTCAGGCGGGTGTTTTTCCGCTACAATGATGATAAAAGGTAAGTATGTTCCTTTGCTGGGAACCGTCTAAAAGCAGAGCTTTGAAAACAAAACACGGCTAGCTCCCAGGGACAAAATTCGCATTTTTCTTTGTGCCACCACAAAGCTCTTCAACACCCGGTAGAAGGGAGCCCTAAATACTCATGGCGCTCCGTAGATGAGCCGTGAGAAGCACAAAGGGAGCTGATGCACAAAGATGAGGGACTGGGGACCCGAGCCCCGTGCAAATCCGAAGTCGGAATCAACTGTTACTGCCTTTTCCCCCCAGAACTCCATGAGCCCGGCTCCCAGGAAACCACTTACTCGTTTCTGTTGATCTTTCTCACTATTAATTAAACCGGAATGCAAAAGAGTTTCTGAACTATCAGTGTCTCCTAATATTAAACTATGTATGCGTGTGGACGATTTAGGGTATAGCATATAAAGGGAGTGCACGTGTATTTGGATTTACACAGTAGACACGTTTTTGGAAAAGTGGATGCATAATATTCTATAAATCCAAGCTCTTGGGGGCTTCATTTTAGAAAGACATTTGTGTATCTGTTTATAAAACACAGAACATTACTGGTAATGTGGTTTTTCTCGTGCATTTCCCCCCACGATTCTCTCATTTTAAAATGAGCGTAGTAGTGTTGTTTCTTCAAATAGAAAATTCTGAGAATTTTTCTAGATTCCTGTCCCTCTATTCCAGTGCTCATCAAGGGTCAATTTTGAATTGTTTATGATTCCAAGTTCTGGAATAATTCCAGACATAACTCCAGACATAATTCTATACAAGCCTTTTAGTTTCATGTGCTCAGGAAAATGTAGCCACCCCACTTCAGACTGGAAGATACCTTAATGTACCTGTCCTTGCGAGACTGTCGCCCCAAGACCAGAATTGCGCTCTCAAGGCACAAATACAAATGTGGGAAATACTTGAATTTCACCCTGATCACTCAGCAAACTGCCACCTCCTTTCTCCCTCTCTCTCTCAAGAATATCGATTTGAATTCACTTTAACAGTGAGTTTTCTAATAATCGAGGCTTCCTAAAAATGAAATACGCTTACTTTTGAACAATTTTCTTTTCAGTGAGGATATTCTGGTACAATCCGGATGACCATTCATCAGCTATGTTGCAAAAGTATCTTAGAGACTGAAATTGGTATTAACCCACCAGTAGGATGATTTTTTTAAAGTGTGTGTATGTGTGTCTATTTTTTTTATTGTGGTAAAATACACTTAACATAAAAACTGGTGACATTCAGCGGGTTCACAGCATCACCACTGCCTAGTTCCAGAACATTTTCATTACCCTAAAAGGAAATCTGTACCCATTAAGCAGTCCCTCCCTATCCTCCCTCCCTGCCTTCCGAGCCCCTGGCAACCAGTAATCTGTTTTGTATCTATCTCTAGGGATTTGTCTGTTCTGGATATTTCATATAAATGGAATCATATTTTATGTGGTCTTTTGAGTCTGGCTTCATTCTCTCCGCCTCAGCAACCCTTCTGGGTATAAATCATCTCTAGTTAATTGCTTTGAGATCCATCTTTCATTTCCATCCTCTCTGTTTCCTTCCCAGGCGCTGGTCTGTGAGGTTTGCATCTCATTCGGTGTGAAATCACGTCCAGGGAGTGCCCCCCTGCGGAGCGCCCCAGGGGCACCGCGCTGACAGCCCTCCCGCCACCCCTTGTTTCAGGTCTGACTGGGGCCACCTGCGGAGAGAGAAGAGAGCAAATCACCCTCCAACTTTTTCATATTTTCCAAAGGTTTTCCTATTTTAAAATAAAATGTGAGAGGCGCTTTTTCCCTTCTTGACAAATTCAAGTGATAATTAGCTGGTAACAGAAAATCTCCCCTGACGTGTCACAGAGTGCTTGTACCTCACAGAGCCCCCTCAGATCCGCGCCCCAGGCTGGCTCTAAGTAGAACACTTGCTTATGTGCAAAGAGCTGTCGCTGCTCCCCGCATTCCAGACGTTCATCGTTAGACCAGGCCCGTGCATCATACCTGCGCTTCCGTCAGGGTAACAGAAGACACCCAAGGGAGCGCGGACTGCGGTGTGTTGGGGGCGCGCCGGACTCCAGGTGAGAAGAGCCACATTCCAGTCAGCTGCTGCCATTTATGAGGGACACAGCCGTGGGCGAGTCGCGGGACAGCCTGAACCTTGGGTTTAATAGGAAGGTTTGGGTTTTGGTTCGTATTAAAGATTTTATGTATTTATTTTAAAGAGAGAGAGCAAGTGGGAGGGAGGAGCAGAGGGAGAGGGACAAGCAGACTCTGTGCTGAGCTTGGAGCCCTACGCGGGACTCCACCTGGGACTCCACCAGAGGCTCGACCCACGATCCGACTGGGGGCTCATCCCACGACTCTGAGATCATGACCTGAGCCAAAATCAAGAGTCGGATGATTAACTGGCTAAGCCACCCAGACGCCCCAAAAGGAAGGTTGTTTTAAACAGCGGCTAATCTCACCAGATTGTTGCCAAGATCAAAGGCGAGAAAAACAATCACATACGTGTAAGCTCTTGGTAAACTGTGACCCTATTCCCCCAAGTGTCTGCTAGCATGTAAGCGTCATGAAAGCAGGAAACTTGCCGTAGTTTCTGCTTCTGTGTCCAATGCATCACTCACAACATAGTAAACACTCGGAAAGATTTTAATGAATCAGTGAAAGAACAATGTGTTTGTCAGTAGCGAAGGCCACACAACTAGCCTCTAACGAGCATCATTTATAGGCAACTACCAGGATCACTGAGAGCCAAGTTGTCACAAGGTAGTGTCTTATACCATTTTATTTCTTCTAAATGAGACTAGTCTTGGAAAGGAAACGAAGAACATTGTTCCACTAATGTAGAGAATAGGCAAGAAACGGGTGACTTCCATCCGAGATGGGCTTTTGTCATGAGCCTAAGAAAACTCACTCAAAATTTACTCCTCCCCAGTCCCTTCTTCCTGGTTTCTACCCACACTGTGATTATCCTTTCATTTCATGCCCGTCATGAAGCAGGTTTGCTCCCTAGTATGTGTAACCTTGGGAATGTTGTGTTTTCCAGTCCAGAAGCTTTTCCCTACTGCAACTAGCTCACTTCCTCCTTCTCTGCCTCCTTCCTTCCTCCCTACTTTCCCTCCTTTTTCCCCTTCTTTTTTCTTTATTATTTGGCAGTAAATTTTAATTTTTTTGTTTTGTTTTTAGAAACAAACTTTTTAAGGCATCGAGATAATATTTCAATGTGATGTTGGAGCTGGAAAGCTGTAAGGGAATGTTCTAGTGTAACTCTCTCATTTGACAGTTGAGGAAACCACAGCTGAGAAAGAACATGGTCATGAGTGTTCATGGACACCTAGTGTGTCACTCAGGACCCAACAGGAAAGAGATAACATGCTTGAATGAGATCATTCCAGGACGGTGTGTTTGTTTGTTTTACCAAAGGACTATTTACAAAGGTAGGGACGGGGGTGTGGGAATCACAAGAGACAGCTCAGTAACCCGAAGCTAGAACTAGCAAGGGAGCTGTTAACTGTTCCTCGGGCTCAAGTGACCAGCTCGTCCCCATTTGCCCAGGACTGTCTTGGTTGTAGAACCCAAAATCCCATGGTCTGGGAATACCCTCAGTTCCAGCAAACCAGGAAAATTGATCACCCTACCTAATAGGAAGGGAATGGTGATTAAAACCTGAAAAGAAAGATGGTCACCTTAAGAGAAAGCAGGGATCATAGGACAGGGCCAAACATAACCCAAAGTGACCTCACAGGGAGGAGGTCAGGGAGTAGGAACCCTGCCTTCACTCTCCTCCCTTCTTCTAACCTCCTGCAGAGGCTCTGCATGGGGCTCCCCATGAGCCAGAGCCAACCAGAAGCCAGGTCCACCCTGCCAGCCTCCCGGGGCAGAGAGCAGAACAGAGAAGGGTGGAGGGTGCCTCTGGAGCAGCAAACAGCACCAGTCCAGACCTTGGGCATACAAAAGAGCCTGAGGAAGATGCCCCGCTCCCCATCTGGGAGGGACTCGCAAGTCCTGATGCAAGGAGCAAGATGGTATTACACAAATCTGCAAACCCTGTCTATGATTTCCAAACATTTCCAACAGAATGGGGCTGGGGGAAGGGTGCTTTAAATTCTTCTGCTCCCCTCTGTCCCCCAACCCTTCTTCAGACTGCGAACCACCTTGCCATCCCACGGATGTCATCTCTAGTGGGTACTGTGCAGATCAGACCTAAAACGCAGCCCGCTCCTCAAATGCCACCAAAAGCATCCATTCACAGTGGGTAGATTCGGTGTTTAGTAGGTTGCACTGAAGACTTAGAGGGAATCCAAAGAAGAGTTTACAACACAGGGAACACCAAGTTCAACAAGACACCCTTGTACTTTGAAGCCCTTCCAGCCCTCCAGCCACGTGGAACGCTCCAAGGACCACCTAATGCCCTGTATTTCCATGGCCTCACTCCAAGTCCTCCTGCCTCTCCCTCGCCTCCCCCTTCCGCTCACACCCTGGGACAGCAGTACAGAAATGCCTCACGGGGAGCAGTCTGCCATTTCCTTCCGGGCCTCTGCAGGACCCGCCAACATGCAAGCCCTCCAGCTCTCACCTTCGTCCCCAAGAGATCTTGGAGGGCTCTCCCTGCCAGAGCCGGCTCCCTTCTGGTGATAAATTCTGCTGCCAGCAGCCCACTGAGAAGTTTTCAACCTCCTGGTGTACATTATTCTAGAGAAAGCAGTTGATGTTAGTATAATCCTTTGAGAAGTTTATTAATCAACTTGCATGAAAAAGCCTGTATCAATGGCTTTCTCGTCTCGTGGAATTCAGTCCTTCCTCCGAACATGTCGCAGTGCATCACCCCGTTCAGAGTGAGCATATTTGAGCATCTTGGGATCGCTGGCGTAGCACAGCCCTGGCATCCCGAGCGCGTCTTTTTTCTTTCAAAGGCTGATTCAGGCAGCTTAGGAACTCAGCTCTTTAAAATTACATTGAGATGAATCTTACTGCTACAAGCTGCCAGTCCAAGTATAATTTTGATTTCCAGATCCTACAAGGTTCTGTATCTTAAAGAATTATATTCAAAATGCCATTGCACACCTAGACCTTCTACTAACTGAACGTTTGCCCTTAGTGTAGGAGCAGTTGTGAACAAAAGGCCAAGTCCTTTCAGGAATGCTCAGAATGTGGGAGAGAAGCGTCTTTTTTCAGGACTGCTAGACTTGACAGAGAAAGCCAAAGGGAAGCGGTTCAATCCCGCTCAGAGCACTGGGGACCTGCTTCCAGTTTACCCGGGTTCTTTTGTAGATAATAAGAGAATGCACTCACTCACAGCTAGACTTCCACGCGGCAAAGAATCCAAAGGAGGGGCGCCTGGGTGGCTCAGTCAGTAAGCATTAGTCTGTCCTTGGCTCGGGTCATGATCCCAGGGTCCTGGGATTGAGCCCCACATCGGGCTCCCTACTCGGTGAGCCTGCTTCCCCCTCTGCCTGCTCTGCTTGCTGCTCCCCCTGCTTCTGTTCTCTCTCTGTCAAATAAACAAAAATAAAATCTTAAGAAAAAAAAAAGAATCCAAAAGAGACTCCTGAGAGAAAGGGCTGGGGACAAATTAAATTGTAAATGGGTCACTTAAATCACAGAGTAGGGGATTTCAGAGCCTCTGCGCAGCTTGCCTTAACCCAGACTTAAATGTTATGTAGATATTTTCGTCTTTAGAACTTACTGGCAGCCTTACTTTTGCTGTCTTATTTGCCTGCTTTGGTCAATCTTAAAGATTCTTATAGATTAAACATAATTTGAAATTCTGTCTCTTCCTAGACACTTACACACACATCTCACTGTTCTGTTGTGGGAGTATTTTGCATTTCTTTAACTTTATAGACTACATATACAGAGTGAGAGGCATAGAGGAGAGCACTCCTAGGCTCATATGTTAGCTCTGTTAATGAGAGTGTGAACTTTGGTGATTGATTGAATTTTAGTTACAGCTAAATGGCTTTTAGCTGTAGATTATTAAAACACCACCAGAAACACCCATCTCTAAGGAAATAATAAACATCCTTATGGCTTAAGCCCCTTTTAGCTGGGTTTCCGATTATGTCAAAGTGCTGAATCTGGCATCTCGGCTATTCTCTGGAGGACGGACCTTGCCCTCATGGTCACAAGATGGCTGCTACCTCGCAGTGATCCCGCATGGCTTTAGTTAAAGGCAGGAAGCAGGTGGGTAGTCAGGGCCGTTAGAAAGCACTGTCCTGATACATCACTCTCTTATTGTCATTGTGGAAAAATCCTTCCCAGAAACCCTTCCATGCCAGTACACTTCCTTTGCCATTTCATCGGCCTGAACAAGGTCTAGCTTCAAGGGAGGCTGGGAAAGTGGGTAGTTTTATCAGGCTTTATCGGGGCAGGCAGGTACGAGAGAAAGTATATAGACAGAGCTGGGACAGTGGCCGTTCCTGAAAAACTCCTATTAACCAAATGGGACCCCTTACGAGAATATTCTCCAGAGCTGCTATACTTAAAACTTTATCAGAGCCTCCTGACTCGTAATAAGACAGAAGCATGTAATAAATGAAGGAGCATCCTGCATGATTCAAATGGTGACTAAAAGGAAACCCTTCCTATAGGGAAATAATTTAGAAAGAAAGCCAGAAAATGGAATACGGGAGAAGATTCAGAAGCGCTTCAAGTCGCCTACCAAATGATACCCTGGCCCTTTCACCCTCCAGGAGAGCACTTACTAATAAATCACAAGTGGAAGACTGAGCAGCAATTCTCTCACAAAATCATAACATGCCGTGAATTAGGATTAGCTTGTCCTGGTGAATTTAAATCGGACAACAACTGGTCAAAGTCTGCGTGCCCTTCGTTTCACACATCTCCCTGCCCTCCCAGCAGCCACTCCTGAGTGTGCTTTCTGAGCACAACCCCAGTGGGATCTGGTGTATAAAGCCAAATTAGTCAATGCAGAAATTTAGCTCCAGCCTAAATGATAGCATTTGGTAACTTGTAGAGACACGCATCATGAGAGAAATGTCACCAACTTGGCAGACATAAATGTCTGAAAGAAAACATTCCAATAGAATGTACTGAAACACACAAATCCAGGCGACACACCAGGCTTTCTGAAGCAATCCCAGCCCATCCGGGGGGTGGGAAGATCAGAGACATAAAAAAAGCTGTAAGATACTTCAAATTAAATTCCAAATTAGTGCCTCTACATTGGTGTACGGAAATGCCTCATCTGGGGTTGTGGGGAATGTCACAGTTGTGCTAAGTGCATTTAGGTTAGGGATTCATTAAATACTTTTTGCTTGACTGGTGGTAGGATGTCTTTCTACCGAGAAATATCCATCAGCTTCTTGACTTGTTCGTTGTGATCAGAGAGCAAGCCAATCAAATCCAGGTGTCTAACATTTTCCCCGGAGGGGTAACAGCTGCCTACACCTGCCGTTCATTTAGCTAATAGACACGAAATCAGAGGAGAGCCGCCAGAGGCCTGTCCTTTGCTTTCTTTCCTGGACGCTGGAGGGAACATAGAAAATGCCAGCCAAAAGGTGAACGTATACAAGCCTATAAGCCAACCCCCTTCGAGGCAGGGATGAGCCAAGGAGAGAACCTTGTGGGAGACGTAGTGTGGCGATTCCCCACCGAGCAGGAGATGCCACAGCGGGCCCGCCGTGGGACCCCAGGGTCCTGCAAGCAGGGTGTGGGCAGTGCAGAGCCTCTGACTGGCTACCCCAGCACTCGGCCCCACCGGGCAACTGCTGACAGAGGGGCTGCTCTTGGCCCAGTCCAGAGTGGAGACCCTCCACCAGTGGTTCTCAACCAGGGGATATCTGGCCATGTCTGGAGATGTTTTGGGTTGCCACCACTGGGATGGGGGATGCTGCTGGCACCTAGTGGGTAGAAGCTAGGGATACACTGATAGATTGCCGTTTAAGTATCTAGTTGGCATCTCAAACTTAGCATGTTGAAAACTGAACTCCTGATCGCCCCAGTAGTGAACTCCATCCTCCTAATTGTTCAGACCAAAAACGTAGGTGTCCTCTGTGACTCCCCCTCTCTCACATCCCACATTCCACAGATCAGTAAATATATCCAGAATCAAACTATTTCTTGCTCCCTCCACCATATTAATCTGAACGAAGCTATCCTCAGTTTTCCCCTAGATTATTGCAAACGTTTCCAAATGGCCTCCCCACAGCTGATCTTCATCAGATCAGCCAGAGTGATCCCATCACAAAATAAGTCAGATCTTATCCATTCTCTGCTGGGATCCTGCAATGCTTCCACCCCACTCAGAATCAAAGCCACAGTCCTTCTAGCATCCTCGGAAGGCACCACCTGTCCTGACCCTTCCTTATCTGCTAGACCTTCCCTCTCATTCCTACTCCCGACTCCAGCCTCTCCAGCCCACCCTGCCTTTCCTAGCGGCCTTTGACTCTGCTGCTCCGTACTGGAAAACTCCACTCTCACAAATGTTACCTCCTCCCTATTCTATTTAAAATCGCATTCACCCCTACCCCACACTCACGTTTGCCCTTCTCTGCTTTGTTTTTTTTCCATAGTAATCCTTTGTAATCTGACACACCGCTGGCGTTACTTAATTACGGCTTTGCTTCTCTTCCCCCACAAGAATGGAAAACAAAAAAACCCAACTTTACGAAGGTAAGAATTTTGGTCTTTGTCTCGTGCACTGCTTTATTCCCAGCTACTACTGTGTTTGAGGCACAGCGGACACTCAGTAAATATTTATTAAGTGAATAAATGAATGAATAAGTGAGTGAATGGACTGTCAGAACACACACACATCTTCCAATAATAGATAATGATTCTTGGAGGGATGATCTAATTTAATAAATGAAAAGGCAAACTCTTCACGAATGTAACCTAATCCGTACAGCCTTCCGATCTCAACGTGGATTCAGCGTTTCCCATCAGTTTACAGGGCAGCTTCACTTCCCCTTTCCTGGTTCCATACAAAGGCCAGGAGCCAGCAGATCCTAGAAAACAAATCCCATTAGAACCCCGTCTGATGGAAGCTTTATCGTCTCCCACCTCCATTTGCAGGAAGACCTGGTGCAAACAAATTCTTGAGCAGAGGGCTCTCCCCGGCCCTCCCCAAACTCTTTGTCAGCTGAAGGGCTGTAGGGGAAGAATGGATTCTTAGGTTGTCCAGAGAAAGCGTTGGAGGTGTTGGGATGGAAGGAGGGCTCTTCTAGATGCAAGTCATTTGCCTCAGCTCTGTAGGTCATATATTTTAAATGTGGAGTAGTGCCAACAGATCACTTATTTCAATCCAAACAGGTAGACTGGATGTCCTGAGGTCTGTGTGGTTCCTCAGATCTTGGGGTCAAGTACCTTAATCTCTCAGAGCCTCTGCTCATCTGCAATATCGAAATGGTAATAATATCTTAGTACCTGCCTGGATTGGAGATGGTGCTTTGTCCAGACTGAGCCTTACTGTATTTCTTTTGGTGCAGGGAGAAGGTAGTTGTAGGACTCTAGGAGCCAGAAATCAGTCAAGAAAATTGTCTCTTTCTTTATTTCCCATCCACGAAAATGCTATAAACATTTAGATACTACCCTCCCTATTCCCATATCTCTGCCAAAGTTGGAATGCTTTGCTGTCTCGTAGTCTCAAGCCTCTGAACTGAAACTGTTCACTTGGTCGGAAAGAAGGACCCAGAGGAGTTTGCCTGCAACTCTCAGAAACCTTAGACATGAGTTGGCAACTGATTTGAAGGCATAGAATATTCTGCCTCTTGAATAGATTCCTGAGTGGAAATGGGGAACCAACGGAGACAGCCAGTCATACCTCTGTCTCATCATTTGGGATGTATTTATTTTTTAGTCTGCTCCTTAATAGAGCTGTGGAAAGAAACTAGGGTACTTACAGCATACGCCATCCCAGAAAATTTGCAAACATTGCATATTCTTTCCTCTTTTGGTCTATCTTCTGGGAAAGGGCACAGAGATCTTGATAGTATCTTCACTAAGAAAAGCAGCAATCATCACAGCCTGTTAACTCTATCTGCTTTCTAGAAAAAAAGAAAAGAAAAAGAAATTACATGGTGAGTATACATGATGGGCATTGAAGCAGGGAGGTACTTAAAGTCCATGAATAGGATTTCACCACAGGAGCTAAATAATTACCTGTTTCATCGCGTACTATGAGGATGTAGTGAAATTGATATATAAATGAATAGCACCGTGCCTAGGCACCCTGTGTGTGCAGATGCTGGTCCTCTTCTGTCCTTTCCTTTATATCCGTATCTGAACGATGGTTAGTGAAGTCGAATATTTTAACAACTCCCTACCGTCTCTTACTGCCTCTAAAACTGGGGGCAAATATGATGATGCCCTTTATTTAAGAAGCAAGCAAGAGTGGGGTGAGGCAGGGGCTGATAGGGACAAGATTTGTTCTCTCTGGGGGCACCTGGGTGGCTCAGTCGTTGGGCGTCTGCCTTCGGCTCAGGGCGTGATCCCGGAGTTCTGGGATCAAGCCCCACATCAGGCGCCTCCACTGGGAGCCTGCTTCTTCCTCTCCCACTCCCCCTGCTTGTGTTCCCTCTCTCGCTGGCTGTCTCTCTCTCTGTCAAATAAATAAATAAAATCTTAAAAAAAAAAAAAAGGATTTGTTCTCTCTGTAGACTAGTGTTGATACATGTACATGATGTCATATGGTCAAGTTAGAGAAGTAATAGCTGAAAAATCTATTAAGACATTTCATTAGCCATAGAAATTATTAAGTTAATCCTCACTAATAGAGAAACAATTAAATGAATGATGATACATCCCTACCATAGAATACGAAGCAGATGTTACCAAGAATGAAATAAATCTCAATGTAGAAATTTGATCCTGTTTTACACATAAGCCCATGTGCTTGTGCGATGAGTGTGTCTATCAGAAAGGCCACGATTCAAGTAGTTAAATGTGGAATGTGTGATGGGAGGAAAAAAGGGGATTTTCACTTTTTACGTTACACGCGTGGCAGAAACACCTAATACTCATTGACTATCCATATGATCCTCCATTTTCCCATGCGGTTGGGTGAAGTCATGTGACTGGTTTCTGCCCTTGAAATGTGAGCAGAGGTGACGTACATCACTTTCTGTCTGGGATCCTTAGAGTTGTGAGTCCTCCAAGCAATCTCCCTACCACCAAATGGAAGCAGCCTGGATTGCTTTGTTACGCAAGTAGGACAGGTTCCCAGGAGCTCCCTAACTCGAGCTAAAAATATAGTGTGAGCATCTCTGTGTGCGTTGTAGGTGGGGTACTTATTGGGTAAAGCCACTGAGATTTGGGATTTAATTAATATAGTGTATTAGTTATCTGTTGGACATAACAAATTACCTCATAAGCTTAGCAACTAAAAGCAACAAACATTTATTAGTTTACTGGTGAGGATCTCAGGAGCTGTTCTGACTGAGGACACTTCATGAGGCTTTGATCAAGGTGTTGGCCAAGGCCGTGAACACCTCAAGGTTCTACCAGGGCTGGAGAATCTGCTCACATGCTCACTCATGTGGCTGCTGGCCAGACATAGCAGGGAACACTCCGTAGGCTTGCTCAAGGAGGGGCAGCTTGCTTTCCCAGAGGGAAAGAGTTAAGGGTGAGAGGCAGAGACAGAGAGGTGGAAGGCTCGGTCTTCCTATAACACGTGACATCCCGTCACTCTGCCTTACTCTGAATCACTAAATCTAGCCCACACGCAAAGGAATGAGAATTTCAAGACTGTGCGAACCAGGAGGCAGCCGACTGGAGCCATCTCTAAGACTGCCTACCACATGCAACACAGCCTAGCCGACCCTGAACAAGGCAATGTCATTCTCTACTGGTTGACATTTTTTACAGCAAGCGTGAGTTATTTTCATAACGTAAAACAAAATTAAAACCTAATATACTGCATTTTTTTCAAGTATCCAGCTAGAACCTTAGAAGTTCTTCCAAAAAAAAAAAAAAAAGCTAAATGGCAAAATTATCTATTTTTCCTCTGCTTAAAATAGCCCATTGCTCTCCAGTTCTTAAATGTACATCTTGGAAGTGACTCATTTTATCCCTTATCCATTTGTCTTTTTTTTTTTTTTCTTTCCACTAAAGACATTTCCTGTGCTGTACTCTAAACTACCGGGAGGTCCCCTGAGCATTTTCTCCAGAAAAACACTTTCTTCTCCATTTCCTAAGTGTTAATTGTATAAAGCAGCAGCCTCTAACGTGCAAATACAAAGTGAACCAGCTAGTAGTTCCCTCCTAAAGTCGGGTCCCCGATGTTTACATCAAGCTTTGGAGATGCTGTCTTTCAGTAACAAGCTACCCGTCCGCTCACAGCTGCTACGGTACAGACACCTCACTGTTTATTTCGTCTGTGCCATCGCGCTTCAAAATTCTAAGCTAATAAAGCAACCAGGAGACTAGACTCAACTGGAATCTTACAGGATTATCAGTCCTCTTAGTTGTCTTTCTTGACGAAACATAAAAGGAAGAAAGTGAATATAATTACATAGTGAGTATCTTTAAATAAAGGGTAAGGATAACATTTCCAGGGGTTTCCTCTCTATTTGGAAAAGGAGGACTGAGCAGGCAGAAGGCCAGAGACACTATAGTGAAAGAAAATTCCAAGGTACAAAGAAGCTGATGCAGGAGACAGGATCCAGGAGATGGGAAATTAGATCAAACAGAACAGGCGATATTGGGGAGATCAGATTGACCTTGATAGTGTAGCAGATTTCAACTTTCTAAATAGGAGTCATCGAGTCCACACTGTTTTGAGAGTGAACATGCTTTCACCATCTGTACTCTTTTTAAGAGCTAGGTAAGATTCAAGTGGCTCTAACAGCGTGGTAAAGTTGGCAAGTGACTGTAAATCATTTTAAATCGTCGCAGTTTGTAAAATAATGGGTCCTGTGGGAAGAGAGTGAGGAGTTTTCACCACAGCTGGGTAGTCCCTATAATTTCCCTCAATTTTCCTCTAAAAATCCCACATCAGCAATGTAATTGTCTGCCTCACTGTCTCCCTTCCACCCCAGATGGAAGAGAGAAGGCATTGAAGAGAATAATAATGTGACACTCAATAAGGAGTTCTCAGCAAAGCCCTGGGCTGGGTGGGGAGAGGGGCTGGAATCCAAAAAACGGGGATGCAGCACCCCTTCTGGGCACAGCTCTGTGCTTTCGGAGGCCGGAGCGATCAGCAGAGCCCCCCTGGGGCTAGGGGGGGGAAGATTTACAATGCGATACTTTGTCACCGTCCTTCTTTCAGAGCATTTTGGCCCATGTTTACTTTACTTATTGGCTTTCAGTCAATTTTCATTTGAAAGAGCTTGGAGGCAAAAAAAGAAACACATTTTTTAAAAAGAAATTGTCTGGTGGAATATTCCAAAGGTCAATCTTTGCCCATTTGTTCTTCCTCCCGCGTTGAGTTCTTTTAGGCATAGGATGAGGGTAAATATGAAAATTGGTAGCAGACTAGTATTCTGATAACAGCCCAGAACGTAACAGGAGACAGTAAAAGCAGTTCACCCAAGTGTTCTGCATTTGCCTGGTCTCCCTGAGAGTCTATGATGGATAAGAGTTTGCTGATTATATTAGTTAGGATTAAATGTAGCTGTACCTGACAGATAATCTAACCTATCAGTGCTCTGAACAACTCAGAAGTGTGTTGGCTCCACAGGGTCATTAAGGATCCAGGTACCTTCCAGCTCATTGCTCTGCCATCCTGAGGGTCTGGCCGGCACCCTCTCGCCCCACAGAAGTGATTAGAGCTTTAGGATCAAAATCTGGTTTTCCAGACAAAACAGCCAAGGAAGAGAGGACACACACAGGCTGTTCTTTAGGGAGGTTTCCAGGGCTGTCTATATCATTTCCCTGCAACTTAACTTCAGATTGCAGGTCTGACCAGATTGGGCACCATGCTGCTGTTTGGACTCTGGTCTGCTTCGTGTCTGTTCGTTCCATGGCCAAGAAAGATACAGTCACCAGCTTTCTGAAACATACTGGTCAAATGCTCCCAAATGGTCAAATAGAAACACGCAGTGTCTTCTAAGGTCTAAACATTGAATGGCACACAATCACTTTGACGCGCATGTGATTGACCAAAGCAAGTCATATGGCCAAGTTCAATATCAATTGGAGAGGAAAGTATACTCTTCCCACGAAAGTTGAGGAAGAAGAGTGAGTATTCTCTTATTAATGATATCATATATTACACTATCTGTGCCAGGGGTCCCAAGATCACCCATGGTTTTGATGATTCACTAGGACTCACAGGTCATCATACTCACAGCCATGGTTTATTATGGTGAAGGGTACAGAGCAAAATTCGACAAAGGGTGAAGCCCAGAGGAGACCAAGTGCAAACATCCGAGAGTCTCCCCCAGTGGTGTCACCCAGGACACCACTTTCTCCAGAAACAAATTGTGACAACCCCGGCGAAATGTGATCAGTCAGGAAAACTTGACTGAGTCTAGGAGCCCGGTGTCAGTCGCTCAAACTTACAGTGCCTGTGTGACTAACCGGACTGCTGGAGCTCCAGACCCCAAGAAAGTAACTGTTTCTGCAAAATATCTACACAAACTGGTACAGTGTGATTCAAAGCCCTGAGCATGCAAAGACTCTTATCAGTTAAAACATTCCAAGAGCTCAATTCGGGAAGCAGCACAGGGCCAGTCATGGAACAGACTGTTCTGGGGCGTGTGCAAGATTTGAGCAATTTGGGCCTGTTCAGTTAACACTTCCCTGAACGGGATCCCATATACTTTCCTCTGATAAAGACCCAAACACAATCACCTTGGCCCCACCTAGATGCAGGTGAGTCTGGGAAGAGTAGTTTTTACTCCAGGTGAATACACATCAAGCTAAGAAACAGGAGCGCTACTCTTCAACAGAAAGTTGGGAAGAGATTTGGGGTGCCCCACCGACACTTGAGGGGAGCTGGAAAAGTGAGAGCAAGACACAGATCAGAGTCAGGGAGATCTCCTACTTGACTAGTAATAGTAATAGATAACAAAAATTTACCAAAAAATAATAGTAATATTATGTTTTACCTCAACCAAGATGCCATCAATTAAATGATACATCATTATTTCAATACTGCTAAGAAAGAGGGAAAAATGCTGCCAATTAAATAAGGACATTTGTCTACTTCTGAGTTCTACCTAAATGGAATTATACATTATATGCTCTTTGGAGTCTGGCTTTATTCAAGATTATGTTGATAACATTCCCCCATGTTTTTGCATCGAGTTTTAATATATTCGTTGTCATTCTGTATAGCATTCCATGTATGAATAAACCACAATATAATTGTCCATTGCATTACAAATGGGCCATGTGGGGGTGTTACAAATAGTGCTGCTAGAAACATTCTTATCCTTTTATTTTGATGAACATTCATATGTCTTTCTGTTGGGTTCATACCTAGAGGGAGAACTGCTGGGGCAGAAGAGACTCTTAGCAGATTTTGCCAAAACTGTCTCCACAGTAGTTGCCCAATTTATACTCCCACCAGCAGGTGTGTAAGAATTCCAGCTGCTCAACAACCTCTCAACTTGAGATTGTCTTTTTGTTTCAGCCATTCTGGTGGGCAGGTGGTGTTACTGACTGCGGCTTTAATCTGCATTGTCCTGATGACTGAAGGTAAGCCCCTTTCATAGGTTTATTGGTCATTTGATATCCTCATTTCTGATGTGTCTATTCATGCTTTTGCCCATTTTTCTATTGGAATGTTTGTCTTATTATTGATTCGTAGCTCTTTTACTGTATGGAATAGAGCCCTTCGTCAAATATACATACTGCAAATATTTTCTCTCACCTTGTGACTTGTTTTGTCACTCTTTTAATTGTGTGTTTTGATCAAGAAAAGTTCCTAATTTTAATGTAGCCCAGTGTATTTATGTTTTTTTTTTAATTAGAGCTTCTGAGGTTCTGCTTCATAAGTATTTCTCCAACTCAAGCTCATGAAGACAGTCTCCTATGTTATCTTTCAGTAGTTTTATTGTCTTGTCTTTTAGATTTATCAGATGGATAAATGCACAATCCCTCTGCAGTTGACTTGGGGTACGGTGATAGGTAGGATAACGTGGACATCCCAATGACCCCACATGCGCAGCCAGCTGATTCAGAGCATTGCCCTTTCCTACGGCACCGCAGGGCCACCTTTATCATAATCATTTAGATTTCTTTACTATTAAAAGAGCTCTTTTAGAATTATTTTGATAAAACTGATTACATGTCACCGTTTCACAATTCATAGTTGCAAAAGGAAAACAAAAGCAAAATAAAGAGATTAAAATATTCTTAAAACTTTCACTCACTCTATGTCTGACTCTTCAACTTTTCAGCTCAGTCGCTGATGACTGCTTTTCCACGAAGTATGGTCCTCTGTGTTGTCAAGAATGTTGGCAATGCAGCAAAAGAATGCTCCATTGTTATCTCAGGATTTTCTGCAAATTTTGATTTCAGTGTGCAGAAAGTGACAACTTTAGCTAAGCCAACAGTGATTGTGGAGATATGTCCTGATTTCAGAATTATTAGAATATGAAAATGTATGTGGCTTAAAATCAAAGAATTTGATTCTTGTCTTAAGTGAGGTTAATAGGCTGAAACAGACATGCAAGTACATGGGGTTTATTGAGGAAGTGCTTTTTAAGAAAAAAAAAATTCTGTAGAGGAGGGAGAGAATCAGGATAAGAAGGGGAAGAGCTGAGCAAGAATGTGATCTCAAGAGAAGTCAAGCTCTGACCTGCTCCAAGCTGGGGAGTGGGGGAGGGGGGTTGGGGACAAGAACTCCGTGGCCTTTTGTAATCCATGACAGTCAGTCATTGGTGGCCAACAGCAGAAGGCTGGATGGGTTGCAATCTCCCCAGCGAGCTTCCTCCCCTGATGAGAGCAAGTCTTCAGGGAGGGGATTAGCTGTGATCTTTTAGCATCACACTCAAAACAGCTGGAGAATGAATGTACTGGTCAAGGGAATGCGGGCTGGGTACCAATAGTGTTTCCTATAGTCATAAATACGTAAACTTTATTGAGTGCTTATTATGTGGCACCTTTTTCTTATAAATGAGGAAATTGGAGTGTGGAGAAGCCATTTAACTTATCCAGGGTCACACAGCTGGTCAGTGACAGAGCTGAATACAGGCAGTATGACTGGGGCATTTGCCCTTAATTTCTATACTGTACACTTACTTCCAAATAAACTCAAACAGGTAATCAAGGGCATATTGACATGGTGAAAGGAGAAGCCCTTGGTATATTTGAAGTTGGCCAAACAGGCAAGAAAGCAAGATTATATTCATTTTTAAAATGTTGATTATTTTCCAAACTCACAATTTTGTTTTGCCTTCAGTCCTGTTTTCTTTGGATTACTAAACAGGTTCTCACCTCTTACCATGCACCTTTAATTTTTTTTTAAAGATTTTGTTTATTTGAGAGAGAGTGAGCACACGAGTGTGGGAAGGGTCAGAGGGAGAAGCAGACTCCCCACTGAGCAGGGAGCCCCAGGTAGGGCTCAATCCCAGGACCCTGAGATCATAACCTGAGTCGAAGGCAATGCAATGCCAACTGAGCCATCCAGGTGCCCGTCACCGTGTACCTTTAATTATGAGTATTTATCATCGCCTCTGGTTTAGCCCTTTTGGACTGCTGTGCATCACCCTCCAATATCTGCCATGTAGAAGTAGCACTTAAGGCTTTGTCTTGGGATCATGGTGGATCTTGGTAATACACATGGCTGATTCTCTCCCTTTTTTATAGCCTTAGAGAGCAGAAGGCTGCCAATCACCTTTGTGTCTATTTGATTGACTTGCCCTCAAAAGAAGCACAAAAGTTTGGTCTTTGCAAAACTGCTTAGTCTCATATTAAAACTTTTGTCTTGTTTTCTGGCCTCAACCATCACTGAATCATCTTTATACTTTCTCATTCCTCCTTACTCTCCATAACCTCATTCCAAAAAGATGCGACTAAAAAGAAAGCAGCACCTTAGAGTGACAAGCCCCATATAAACCAAGTCAACATATAAATCCATGGCCCAAAATACAAACCCATGAACAAAGAGGCTTGCACTGGAATCCCAAAATCAATAACCAAGATGCCCCAGGCTTCCCTTACAATAAGCAACGCAAGCTCAAGACTATCAGGCTTATCCAGGAATTGTGTTGAATCCCAAAGGAGCTCTTCTGCTTGTACCTGGCAGAAATCTAGGCCTTCATAACTAACCTCATGCTTCATAACTGAGCCAAATAATGGGCGATCCAAAATCTTCAGTGGCTCCTTGATGGCACACTTAGGAAGAAAAATGGTGCTAAAATGTTGGCAGAAACGAACATAGGCCATTGGTTGGGGGCAATTTCCTAGAACGAAGACACTCTAAAGACAAAACTGACCTGCATCTCAAAATTATGTTTAGTATTCGCAAGTAAGAGAGAGAAATCTAAGAACTTACCTTTTTGCTACAGATCCTGCTGTTAACATCTTTCACCATACTTAAGTCAGGGTGGGGCAGAAGGCGTTGTCCTGAAGGCCGCTCAAGGTGATACCACAGGGGATAAAGCTGGGCGCTGGTATCTTCTCATGCCCTTTTTAAGGGATTCTTTCCTTTGTACAGCCAGTGTCTGTTCTTCTCCTGGACTACCTGATATTCTGGACCTCACTTGCCCCTTTCTTCTGCGTGACAATTCAAAAAGAATTGAGCAGAAATTAATGTCTTAATGCAAATAAATAGAATCTCTAATGATGGACTGTTGGCAATAAGGACGAATTTCTAGAGAGTACAGGGGCCTTTAGAGCTCCTGCTGATAAGACACAGGCAACACCAGTGATGAGAAAAAACCCTGCTGATCTGGAAAATATTGGGAGATGAAGATGTTAAGAGGCTGAAATTCTTATTTCCTATTCATACTTCTGTGTTTTTCCAGCTGCCACTGTTGTGTTTCTTAATCTTGGTGGGAAGGAGGACAGCTGAGGGCTGGATTCCCCAGTTGATGAACGTAGACACATAAGCATAAAAGGATTTGCTTCCCCGGTGTGAGGAAATGGAACAGTGTTGAATTTTTTCATGGAGATTCAAATGAATCTTGGTGCCTTTGTTTTGTAAGCTAACAAACAAATCCCCTTAATCCTGGAATAAACGATTCCAATATTTATGGAGCACTTAGCAAAGTGCCTTCCCAAATATTTTCTCATTTATCTTCCTACAACTCTGTGAAATAGGATGACCTGTCTATTATTATCCCCACTTTAGAGACTGATTGACAGGCCAGTCCCTACACAAGAGCTAGAGGATGAATCAGAATGTGGTCCAGGCTTCTGGCTTCCGGTCCTCTGGTTTTTCCACCACTATCTCTGCGATCCGTGGAGTAGTTTAAGAGCTCGATACTTGTGCTTTTACCTGCGATTTCCAGGTTTGAGCACATACTGAAATCAGTGACAGCAGTTGCCACAACCTCTGTTTGGAAGAGCCTGGAATTAGAGATTGGCTTTAAGTCTCTTCAATCTAATTTCACACATCTTCACATTTCTCCTTCCTAGTCCCATTGGGTTTTTGACTAAGTTGGCTCACTTGATCCCTCTTCTTTCAGTTCAGTTCATCAGAACACACAGATGAATTGTCTCCTCCACCTGGGAAAGGAGTGAAGTGAGACATTGAAAAGACAAACAAGATAGAGCAAGAGGAAAACAAGACAGAAAATCTTTTGTATTACCTACATCTCAAAGGAGACTTCTTTTTTGATAAAGCTACTCTGAATAGCTTCTTTAAAATTTTAGTAAACAATAGAGAAAGATTATTTTAATGAAAGGGCCACTTTGAAGAATTCAAAAGACATGTGAGTAGGAGTTGAATCTAAGGGAAAATATGGTTGTTATGGGAAGTGAGTTTGATGAGCCATCCTTTCTTTTCTGGAAATCCTGACTTAGCTGATGACTAGTACAGAAAACAAGTGCATTCTATGCTTCATCGATAGAATGGATGCTTTGTGAACAGAAAAGATAAACATCCCCACCCTCAAAGACAGACAATAAACCAAAAAGTAATGAATAATTCGATCTTATAGTGTGTTACTCCTGTGGAAAAGAAAAAGTAGAGCAGGATATGAGGAATTAGGAGTACTTGCATTTATGGCTTGCAATTTTAATAGGGTGATGGCCTCAGTAAGAACAGGACGCTTAAGCAAAGTCTTGAAGGTGAGGTGGTTAGCCAGGAAAAGGCAGCGCAAAGGCCCTGAGGCAGAAGGGTGCTTATATGTTTAAAAAATAGCAAAGAGGCCTGTGTGGTTGGAGCAGAGAGAACAAGGGAAGGCACAGCAGGAGTTGAGGTTCAAGAAGTAAATGAGAGTTGCTTTTGTCAAGCCTCAGAAGCCATTGTAAGGATTTGGGCTTTCACTCTGAGTGGGAACCATGGTGGTTTCTGAGAAGATGAGAGGCACAATTGACTGGGATCACTCTGGTGGCTGTGTGGAAAACACTAGAGAGAAAAGATGAAATGGGGGAAACTAGCTGGGAAGCCACTTTAGTTAATGAATTCTTTTGAATGATTCAGTAAATAAATCTTTTCTTTTGTAGTCTGATAGAACTAGTTTTTATGATTCCTTTTGCAAATTCTTCATAGATGGTCTAACATCTGCTTTAGAGTATATAAATACTTGGACTCCATTGTTCTCAGCTTTGAGGCTTCAGACAATACTTCAAGACAGGAAGGGTCCCATTTTAGCACTCTGTTACCCTCACTGATGTTAATGGAATGGACCTCTCCTTGGGCCTGGCCATCACAAGGGGCACCACCACTCTGTGTGCTGGCTGCAGGGGCAGCTGGTAATATTAGGGTCAGCAAACATCACCCTATAAGGCCCTGATTGCCAAATGTCCTACCTGCCTCTCATTTGTTGTCTTTTGGATACCAGGGTGTGTGCTAGGGATATTTCACAACAACAACAACCCCTAATCTTGGAATACTCACAGTTTGGTGGAAAAAACAGAGCTGTAAATAATAACAATACGAGGAAACATGGTGGGTGTGTCACGAGGTGTGTGAACCAAGTGCTGTGGGACCAGAGAGGGCGGCTGTGTGGTGCCTGCCCAGCAGAAGAGGACCCTGAGTACAAGCAGCATTTGAGCTCCACCTTGGAAGTTCCATTCGGTTCAGACAAACGAAGGTGAGAAAATACAATCCAAGAGAAGGAAGCGGTTTTACCTGGAGCATAAAGGCAACGATGGAGTATGTTCAAGGACTGGACAAGGGGCTAGCGGGGCTGGCTTGTGGTCAGAACAAGAGCTGGCATGTGAGGGAGGAGAGGACATACGATGGCGCGTGAGACTGGAAAGTGTGCTGGGTCCAGGTCATTAGGGGCGTGGACGTGGAGCCAAACAGCAGGGAGCCAGCAGCAATATTTAGCCCAGCGAGTGATGAAATTCATATTTCAGACTTTAGCAGATGATCTGGAATGAGGGAGGTAAACAGGAAAGTGGAAAGAATCACAGAAGGGCATCTCGAAGGTACAGCAGGAGCCTGAGCTGGGGACAAAGTCCAGGGACACTTTGCAGGCAGCATATAAAAAGCCTGAAGTATGATTATCATGTAAATGATAGAAATTTTATTTCTTGAAGAAGAAATAAAAGTATGGGAAGGAATGGCAAGACGGCGCTACCATTAACACGCTAACAAACAGGAGGAGTACCCGACTCCGGAGGGAGGTCAAGTTGGTGATCACCAGGGTTTTCTGCATATTCAGATTATTTCCTTCACTTCGCTAATGCTTATTACCATGCCAATATTTCTCTATTGCAAGCATATCTTTTTTTTTTAAGATTTTATTTATTTACTTCAGACAGAGAGTGAGAACGAGGGAGAGAGAGGGAGAGGCAGGAGTCCAGAGTGCACCAGGCCAGACCAAGCACGTAGAATTGTTGTTGTGGGATCCTAGGACAATGGCCCTGTGTTCCTTGCCTTGTTCTGTGCTGCCCACTGAGGATGGAAGGCCCTGCCAGTGGGTGTTTCTGGCAGCTGCGAAGAAGCTGGGAGCTGGGGGATGGCCCCTGCCCTTGCCTGCAGGCTGTCCCTGTTCCTGCTAATGCCACTTTCTGCCAGACTTGCTTTTCCACACATCATATTTTGTCATGCAGTGAAAACGTTATTTTTTTCTTTTTGAATATTTTAAAATGTATCAACCTATGCAGAAAATACAAAACTGGTTTTAATGTATAGAACAGCAACTTCTGCCAATCGCAGGTAGTAGAGAATACACAGAATAAGGTACCCAAGCTGTGGAATTCTCTTACTGCCCTTCTTTTCTCTCTGTTGCTCCGGAGAGAGAAATGGGGGGAGCAGAGAGAAGAGAAACCCTTCAGGGAGAGGTGGATGTAGGTGGACGAGAGGGAGGGGGGAAGCAAGTGAGAGAAGAGTCAGGAAAAGGAAGGGCAGCATGGAGAGCAGTGAGTGCTGAAGTCAATTAAAATGCCTAAGAGCAAATTCTGCGTAATTAGGAAGGAAGAAAGAAGGGAAGGCAAGGAAATGGGAAGGCAGGAAGGGAGAAAGGAAGAAGGCAGGAAGGCAGGCAGGAAGGAATTCTAACATAAGACGGGAGCAAGGGGTGTAGAGCGTCTAAAACCAAACTCCAGTTAAATGTCCCTGTTCCACACGAGGCTGATATCAACAGTGTGCCCAGAGTGGGTGACGAAGCTGGGACCTGCACCTCCCTTCTCGAATGCGGCCTGGAATGAAGACAAGACAGGTGTGGCCTTATTTATGCTTTAGTTTCAACAATTCCAAGCCAGCATTTTCAGGCCACATCTGCCTCCCTTTTTCCAATTAATGTAAAAGCTGGCTCTTCCGCCACCTCACCTTCGCCTTATCGTCTCACCGAGCCCTCCTCTCAGAGTCCTGGCTGACTCTCGCGTCCCAGACCTGGTACAGTGCACCCCTGGGTCATCTGTGCGGTAGGAAGAGGCACGTCAGGATCGCGTCATCCCAGCGTCCTCGCTTGCTCTCTGTCCTTGCACGGTCCCCAACAGCTCAAGAGTCCAGCGTTGGGTTTTAGGAAATGAACGACTCTGAAGCCCGGTCCGCCCGCTTGGCTTTCCCACTGCGGTTCCAGAGGAGGAGACCCAGGGGTTCCTACGGGCCTGGAAACACCTCGAACGAGGCAGGCAGAGGCAGGCGGGACGCGGGGGAGCGGCCCTGTGGTGGCAGCCGGAAGCCTGGTGCAGTCCTTGTGCGGTGGAAGGGCCACTTCCCAGCTGTCTGGGCCTGACCTCACCTGCAGCAAGAGGATGGGCCGAGGCTGCTGTTCAGATCAGACGGGCGAGGGTGTGGGAAGCGGTGTGCAAACGGACATCGCTCCACCGGGGATTTTTCATTTTTGTTTCAAAAAGCCTGGGACCCCTCAGGAGACTGTCAGCAAGAGACAGAAATGACTGAACTGGCTTCCTGGCCGCCTACCTCCAGTTCCACCAGAGAGGTGCGGCCTTCCTTAGACTTTGTGTGTACAATTTAACTCCAAGAAAAGGGGTTCAGTGAACCTTAAACACTGGAAAATTGTGGTATTTTATAAATCATTTCTTTTCGCTCGCTTTTCCCCTGCAGTGCAGCCCCTCCTACTCTATTTTGTAAACGGGGATGACAGTCCTTCCTTCACTCCAGCCAGGACCCCTCACCTGCTGTCCATTCCCCTTCCTTCTGGGTGACCCTCAGAGACGGTGGAGGCCGGTGGTGCCCACCCCATGCGAAGGGCCCTTCTGTGTTCCAGAATATTCATCCAAGTGCCCTTCAGCTTGATCTCCTCTAGGCAGCATCACCCACTTCGTTTCACGTCCCCTCCCGGGGTTTTGTTCAAGGCTTTCAGTGGCTGCACCCACCTGCTACCAGCTCCCTTCTGGGGAGCCCAAGAGCAAAGTGCGCAGCAGGGCTGTCGCAAACAGAAATGGACACGGAGTGACCTTCAGAAGGGGCTGAGAACCAAGTACAGGAGGGGCTGGGAGGCACCCCTAAGGAGGGTGAGGAGCGAAGGAGTGACACACAGAGAGCTGGAGAATGGGAGCAGGGTGGCAAGGCGCTCCTCTTCAAGCAGGGACCCACATGTGGCCACCCTCCCCTAATAATGACCCCCCCGCTCACGACACTCCCCTGGGACTGTGCAAGCAAAGAGGCCACAAGCAGCCCCTCCTCTGCCAGGTGTCCAGCCAGCCTCCCCTCCCTAGGCAAGGCCCCACATAAACTTAGGTGTGAGTTTTGTTATCCTTCACTCTCCTTTCCCCCTTTCCTTTTACCCCCCAAACACAGCCCTACCTCTCCTGATTTATGATTCATTCATGCTAGGGTGTTAAGTGTCTTCAGGACTTGCCTCTCTTGAGAAGATTTGTACTTTTAAAGAGACAGCTCAGCTAAGCCACCGTTTAACTCAAGGGATGCAACACGCAACGTTAGACACCCGTATTCGGCCAACGAGGATGGTGATTAGCTGCTGAAAATCACAGCCCAGAGAATTTTGCCTTCTCTACCCAGGCCTGGGCGAAATCTGCACGTGACACCAATTCCTTTGCTGACAACGCTGTCTGGCTCCTCAGTTTCACCCCCCGCCCCCGGCCCCAGGCTTCCTTCTTTCAAAACTGCCCTATCCCCTGTTGTCGGGGTTGACCGCGAGGCCCCCTTCTGCAGCATCCCTTCTGTCCCCTCTCTCCTGTCTCTTTGAGTTGTCACAGGTTATGGCTAAAGAGAGGTAGCTTCTGAAAGCATGTAATGAAGTGAGACCGCAAAAGGGACAGCTTGATTGCCACTTTGATGAGAGCGCCATTCTTCTAATACATTGGCCTGCAGAAAGCATTCAAAGGCGTTGCATGACCTTCCATCCAGCCCCTAGGACAACAATATAATTAACTCACATAGCCACCCGGCTTCCCCTGAAAAAGATTTAGAACTCTGGTCTATGGGCATATTTATGGCCTGTATTCCTTGGAATAGAGAGTTGTTATTTTCCATGAGAATTGCACACATCTTTATGTTTATTTTAAGCTGTCTATTCTCTGCATTTGTAATTCTTTAAGTATTAGTTATGGCTTATCTGGGACTTAAGAACAAGAAAGAGGCTACTATTCCGAACTGCAGTAAATAATGTAATATGTAAGCTCCAGCTGGGGAAAGAAATTGTAAAGCTAAAGAATTCAATTTCATTTCCAACTCCCTCTGGGCTATGTAACCTTACAAACCCTTTGAGGCAAGTTTCAGAATTCCAGCAGAGTAGAACTGGAATATTTTTTAAAACATTGCTTGAATTACATGGGGATGGGGTCCCCAGGACGCCACGGGAGACAGTTAAAGGTTATACGATAGTTTTCCCCCAAGGAAATGGCTCCTTGATCTAGGAAATAATCCACCTCTTCATGAATTACCTCAATCTGTTAAAGAACCCTAAGAAGTCTCCCCAACCCACCTTCTTAATAGAGCCCCATTGACCCATTGTCCATTATCACGGGAGCTTAAAATTGTAAGCTCATTTAGCTATTCTGTACAGACTTGCTCTAAGATGCCTCCAATGACCTAGACGCCACTGTCACAATGCAGGTTGAGTTGGTTATCTGGGAAGCTCCCAACACAGCAAATTGAGGACGAACACAAAATTCTTCTGGTCATCTGGAAGGAGAGAAGGGGACGGTCATGTGTCTCTGGTTTGGCACCGTAATTTGCCATCTGCCCCACGAGGCCAGCTAAGTCAGGCTGCCTCTGAAAGATGCCTAATGAAGTGGCCAGAAGTAGAACCAGAGACGGGTCTGCCCTTGAATACCTCTCTACAAGAGGAGAGCTGGAAATATTTGCCTAGTAATAGAGACTTCCTGCCCGCCCCTCCCCCGCACAAGCCTACAGCCTACGGTCCCTAAGTTATATGACTGCAATAACTCTCACACCACTGCTATGGCATACAGGCCATGGTCACGTACATCATCTTCCTCAGTCCTCGTAACAAACCCGTGAGGGCAGAGATTTGATCCCTATTTTACAAATGGTTGCACAAAGTCATACAACTATGGAAAAGTAAAACTTGGGTTGAAACCAATGGATTCTTGTTCTGATTCCTGGTTTTGTGCTACTTTTATTGCTCTGCATTGCTTCCCAGCCTGACTTTGTAGTAATCACCTTTAAGAAATTTAGAGTCAGGGGCTAGAGGTATCTGCCATAGCACTGAGGATAGAGTTAACCAAAGGAAAGAAGAAAGTTGGCTGATGGTGAAAAAAACCCGTAAGGGATGGAATGAATTATATATTTCTAGGTGCTCAGAAGGATAATTTGTCTAAATGAGTGAGTGATTCGATGTGTGTTAGGTGCTGGGACTCAATGGAGATTAGATGCTGCCAAAGAGTTGAAAACTTGAAGATCAATCAAAATCAAATTAACAGCCTAGGCTTTCATTTGAGAGCATCCATTTTGGGATTCTGTAGGGTTGCATGGTTAAGATACTTTCATTGGATGGATCTTAGGAGATAGAATTGGACAAATCACAGGAGACTAGCCAGATTCAAAGGAGATAGGGATCCTGTTATTGTCTTCTAATCTTACCTATGATGTGCAAGATAAAGTCAAACCTAGAAATTTCCACTAAATACTAACTTAGAAATTTTTACGGATTGAGATTTTTACATTTCGGGCAACTATATTCTTAACAGAGACTATTAAGGCAATTACTTTCTAGTTTAAAAAACACTTTGTAGGGGCGCCTGAGTGGCTCAGTTGGTTAAGCATCCCACTCTTGATCTCGGCTCAGGTCATGAGCTCAGGGTCATGAGATTGAGCCTCATGAGGAGCTCCGTGCTAGGCATGGAGCCTGCTGAAGGTTCTCTTTCTGCCTCCTCTCACGCCCCCTCTCTCTCTGAAAAACTAACAAAAACCCCAACACTTTGTAAAGTATGATATGCATACAGAAAAGTGCACACATGATCGTTAAATGATTTTCACAAGCCTCACACTCTATAACCAGCACCCAGGTCAAGAACACTACTAGCCCTCAGAGTCTGCCTCATCTTCCCGTTAGATCGATACTCTTCCCCTGAAGGTCACCTCTCTCCTACCTTCTAGATTTGGTTCTTTCCTCAAAAATAAACAAGCTAAGCTTCTGTCAAAACACTCCGTTTTGAAGCACTCTTCATCTGCGTGAAAGAGTAGGCAAACCTCAAATAGTTACAACTTACAATAGACCGCTATAATGACGATCCCGCTGGTATAGCCGAAGCGCATAAGACCTGTTTTCCCGAGCTTTTTATTCTTCATAGAGACCACAGGGGAGACCCAGACATGCCTCAGTTGGAGACAGTCAGCACTGACATCTGAATCTTCAGCTTTTTCTCAGAAAGAATTCTTTTGTGAGATGATAAGCAAGAGTAAATATTTTCAGACCATTTCAAGAAATGCTTTTGAAATCTCTCCTATAGGAGGCTGGGTCAAGCTCTCCATTTCTATCCGATTTCATTCTTTCTGTTAAAATCTGGATCTATTGTTCAGCACAAGGATTATTCCCCTGTCAAGCCCAGAGCTACATACGTGTTGTTAGAAAAGTAGTTAGTATTCAAGGCACCAGGAGAAGCCCTTTCTAAATTAAATGAAATTTCAGTGTGGTTATATAATACCAAATCAGATTGTCTGATTTTAACAGAGATTTGGTTAAACTCAATTTTATATGTAATTTTCTATTTGTAGAAACTAATAGAAGAAAATTGTAATAGACATGAAAGAGAACAGGAATCTTATAGAGTTTGTCATATTCTGTTATGTATTAAAATGATAACACTGATTTCATGGTCCACTATTTCATTAAATTTCCTGCTGTCATTAATGCTTTTATAATTAAAATAGCCTTACATTTAATTCAGAACTTACTACATATTTACAACTTTCCCCTAACACTTGGCAATCAGATTTTAGAGGGTTCTCCCCTTAAAGGGATGTGATTAACCTTTGCACTACGGACTGTATTTGGTTTTGGCAGCCTAAAGAAACAGGAAAGAAGAGCTTATTCAATGGGAATTTTGCATAAAGTATTTCCTAGTGGTTAGGATTCCATACCAAATAAGGTTTAGCATGTTCTAAGGGATTTTCTTTTAAATTATTAGTCTATTGGGGAGCTATCTTTTCATTGGATTTGGCCCTGACTCCCAACCTTTTGAAGTAGGCATCTTATTATATATATGCGTATGTGTGTATGAATGAACATACTACATATGAGCATATATATATGTTTCCCTTTTCTATTCACCTGTGAATAGATTTTTATTATAAATATCTGTGTATCTATATACTGTATGTATATATTTGCACAGACATGTGTATTCTCACATATACATACACCTACATTAAATATATGTATATAGACCTACAAGTACATGGGGAGGAAACACAGCACCCATCACAGGTGCCTGCACACACCGGGCGCAGCATTTGCAGACGCTGAAATTGGGGTAGTCTCTGCTTGAATAGTGAACAGCAAGCCACTCTTTGCCTGGGTGGAGATGTTATCTCATCCCTCAAAATAGCTTGCTGCAAACACAACCATGAGAGATGGCCAAAATAAAGAACGGTCAGGCCAGGGCCTTGAAATCTTGGCATATCAGCAAGAACATGCAAGGATACTCAGGACCGATGGCGGACTGGCTCTCACAAAAGATATATATGAATGGTCTTGCATGCAGCACCTTTAGTGAACTCTTACTTTGAATGGCTTTTTAATTGATCCTTTGGGATAAGGTACAATCATTATTCCCTTTGTCTGTATTAAAAAAACAAAAAACACAAAAAACAAAGAACAAAACTAATATGTCAGTGTGGTTAAATAACATGATCAAGGTCTCCTCGTAGTAAATTCTTCATCTGGAATTTAAACCCTGCTATTACAATTTCAAATGCTTAGTCTTTTCAAGATAAATAATGTGTCTAATTTATTTGGAAGTTTATATTTTGAAGTATAGTTGACACACAATTTTTTAAAATAGCATTTACATTACCACATAGTATTGCCATCATCTGCTTATAATGTGTCTCTGAACTTAGATACTAAGTTCTTTTTTTTTTTTTTTTAAAGATTTTATTTATTTATTTGACAGAGAGAGACAGCCAGCGAGAGAGGGAACACAAGCAGGGGGAGTGGGAGAGGAAGAAGCAGGCTCCAAGCGAAGAAGCCTGATGTGGGGCTCGATCCCAGAACGCTGGGATCACGCCCTGAGCCGAAGGCAGATGCTTAACGACTGCGCCACCCAGGCGCCCCTAGATACTAAGTTCTTTGAACAGACGCTGAGTTTACTCATCTTCACATCCCCGGTGTCTCACACAATGCCTGGAACGGGCCAGGAAAGATATAAATGGATAAATACATGGATGGGTGTATCAATGGATCAATGGGTCTACGACTACATCTCTGCTCTACATTTTCATTATATCTAAGAATACGCCTTTCTTTGTCAAACATGTTCGAAGGAAGTTATCTGTCTAAATTTTATTAGATTGTTTCCGGATAAACAGAAAGCACTAGCATGAATTTCTAAAGTGGTCTGGCAAAGGTTAATTGAGTTTTTTTAATTTTGCTGAAGACTATAATAGGGATGATAAATATAGGTCCTCACATTTTCTTCTATTTAACAGAAAAAAGCAAATATGAAGTGAAGTCAGCATATTTTAAGCACCACCATTCTCAGCTTTTATTTCCTGAATACCCACAACATTTACATAAAATGAAGATCAAAAAGGTCTGTCCCTCAAAGAGTTTACAATGTGCCTTAGCCTAGTACCCATGTGTACTGCCCAAGCGGGTTCTCAAAAATGTACATCTGATCATGTCACTCTTCTCCTTAAGGAGGAAACACACACACACACACACACACACACACACACACACACACCCCTTTCAGATGTTCCCCTTCACCTTCAAGTCGCAGTCAAATCGCTTGGCGAGATATCAAAGCCTCTGCGATCTGCCTCCTTTTCAAGCTTTGCCACTCAGCCTGACATTCCCCCAAACCTAAGCTTGCACAGCGTCATAAGGATTGGAACTCCCCAGGCACGTCCAGACCTCCAGGCCTTTGCATACCCTGCTTCTTCGGCCTGGAACATCATTCACTGTGCCACTCCCTGGTCAATATTCAGTCATCTTTCAAAAGTCATTTCAAATTTCATATTACATAGAAAAGCTCTGCCTGAATACTCCTCACGGTAAGCTAACCACAGTCTTTTTAATGGTCTCCATTGTATTCTAATCACACTTTATTCCGAGCACCCATATTACTTTGCTGTAATTACTAATTTGCAAGTCTGTGCATTCCTGAAGTGTCTAATTCATAGAACCCAGCATATGGTAGCTACGTGTGTCTCTTAGTTTCTCTTCCCTGGCCTAGCCCTCCCTTCATGGCCAAAATCTTATTACCAAAAAGGGTATTCATGAGCTTTCAACTCTGAGACCCACCTCCTATGAAAACAAGCAAAGAACTGGCATTTTAGCGTTGCTCAGTGTGTCCAGTTTATGTCCTTCAGCAACCAAGACATCTAAAGGAAACGGCATTCTAGATTCTATATTTGGGGGAAACAAGGATGCACATGTGTCACAGGGGGTGCACCAGGGATTGCACACCACCAGAGCCAGCCTGTTGCACTTCCAGATACCCTCTGGAGTCCCAGAGGCTGATGGCTCGGCTGAGTCCCTCTCTGGAAATCGCCATTATTCTGAAGGGCCACTCTGCTTCCCTAGCTCTCTGTGGGGGTGGCTGGGGACTTCTGCTTTGCCCAAAAGCACTTCCTTCACTGTCTCACAGGAGTTCCTATAAGCACTCCCCAATAAACTTCCTGAGTGAAAATCCCCATCTCAGAATCTATTTCCTGAAGAGCCCCACCATAAAACAGAGGTCTTATCCTGTGACAGGATTTTATACTTGTGGGCCTATCGAAAGTGCCCTATTTAAAATATTTCTCCCATTGCTTTGTGTTTTGAAACCTTTGGAATATTTTTTATTTCTGTTTTCTAAATGCTTCTGGGAGTGATCTCTGAATCTACTCTTAGCTAGAACGACCAAATGAATGAACAAATAGACCCGATGTTTTCAAACATTTTGCTTCTTTTTCGTTTATTAACAATATAATGCCAATCACAACTTTAATTCAACATGAGTGAGCCAGTATTAATAAATGGACTGGACACACTTATTACCAAAAAACAAAGAAGCATGGGGTTTCTTTTTGTTAGTTTATGCACTTTTATTGCAAAGTAAATATATGATGTTTAATCCTGGTTTCTTTTTCAAATATGGCAAATAGCATATGGACTCCCATTATTACCTTCATGTGCCCCAAGAATAGAATCTACTCTCATCTCTTCCTTTTATTTTAGGAATAAGGAAACTAAGGAAGAAAGGAACAGAGCCAAAATGATGCTGTTTCAGCAATAGGACTTATGTCCATGACTGTGGCACCTCCAGGTAAACTGAAATAACCTGGTGATTTTAGTGAATGTGTGTTCTTTTTAATTAATTAATGAAGCTATCTTTTCTTTGACATAAACTAGCTCTTTGT
This sequence comes from Ursus arctos, assembly GCF_023065955.2. Classification (NCBI taxonomy): domain Eukaryota; kingdom Metazoa; phylum Chordata; class Mammalia; order Carnivora; family Ursidae; genus Ursus; species Ursus arctos. Next base: position 55,222,029 of record NW_026623078.1, on the reverse strand, counting down.
TCAAATGGGCAAAATATCAAGGCCAGAAAAGCAGCATTAACTTGTGGACTGGCATCAACATTAGACTAGTGTATGCTAGAAGGAAAACAAGGACTTCTCTAATGGTTTCGTGAAATTGTAGTAATAAAGATGGCTTTTGATGAAGGTTTATACTCCACTGACACAGCTAACTTAGAGCAAGATTGTGAGGTAGGCAAACTCGTTTTGGAACCCTCCACTGGTTTTTTAAAAAAACCATCCCCTCTATTTTAGGATCTTCCTTCTAGAATTTTCATTCTCCCAAAGGACACAGTGCAGTTCTGCTTCCCTGCCTTTCCTTTCTTCCTAGGAAGATAAATCAGACATGGAAGCATGTCTGGGAGTCTGTAAGAAATTTCCAAATCATTCAGATATCGGAGAAACTTCTGTATAAATATAGATGCAGGTATTAGATATTCTGATTCCTTCCCAGGTCTGGGGTGAGGCCCCGGAATCCATATGCCTAACAAGTACCCCGGGGTTTGGGATGACCGGCTAGATTGGGGCACCACCAATCTGAAAATTTCATTCATCAGGCATTTAAAACTTCCTGGTTAGCCTTCACAAGAGAGTTCCCTTTTAAAGAGCCCCATAGAGAAAGGCAATGCCTACATCAAAGGAGTAAATCAAAAGCAGGAAGTGGAGAGGTTATTTGAGGTCATCGGACGATCCATGTCCAGCTTAGCAAATCGAGCCCCGCAGAAATCATCGAGTCCATCTGCCCTTTGAAGTCCACCGGGGTCCCTTGTGCCTGTCTCGCCGTGTCTAAGAGAAAAGAGAAGAACCCCCCCACACACACCTTGCTCTTCCTCTCTCTTTCCTCATCCTTTTTCTCTCTCACTTCAGAGACTTACATACTAGTCTTTCCTTTTTGAAAAACAAACAAACAATCATCACAAGATGCTGTAATTTATAAAGGATGTCAAAGGACAAAATTGAGCGAAAGAGCTCAAAATTAAGCCGTATACATAAGGACAGGCGACCTAAAACGGCCCCGTCACAAGGACTGCCGAAGGGGGCACGGCCGCCCTCTAATGACTAACACCAGGCAAACGGCTCCCATGCTCGGAAATTGCCTGTGCGCGTCCTCGCCGCCCACGCTCTGATGCAGGCAAACAACACAAGTCTCCGAACCGGCGGTTAAAAATAAACCGTGAGCTCGCAGAGGAAAAACAGTCTCTGCATTGAGGACACACTGTTGTGCCTTCAGCAAAGCAGCCCTCCGTCCCTGGCACTGAGAGCAACCTCCGTGGGCCCCGCTGGCCCAGCCCTCCGACCAGCCCCCAGGATAAACTGAGGCAGAGACAGCTGCCTCAGGACCTGAAAAGGGACGACACAGAAATGATACTGTCAAGTTCCCTCAGTGGTCGCCATTTTTGCCTCGGGATTTTTAAGGAGCGGCAAAGCCCGTCCTGATGGGAGTTAGGAATCGAGCCCCCTGTTTCTTGTGTTCGACCTGTGGGTTCAATAAAAGTGCCCGCAACTTTTCGAGGATATTTTTCTCTGCATCTTGAGCTCATGGGTAGTTTAAGAGAAGATTAATCCAAGGGCTTGCTGCGTTACACTTACCTCATTAAAATATTGCATTGAGAGACGTGTTTAATACCCAAGAATCCGGCTGATCCTCTTTATTAAGCTCTTTAAAGGAACTCTTTAAACAGTGAGCCGGCTGAATATTAGAGTTTTCATTTAAGCTCAGGATTCCCTTTACTACCAGGGTGCATACAATCAAGGTTAGATGATCCCTGAGGACATTTCGCGCACAGGCTCTGTAATCTATACGTTATCCTGAACGTTTCCAAAGAGAGAGAAAAGGGAAGGATCTGTAAGGAGAGAAAAGCGGCTGAGTTGCCCTACCCCTCTCCTCAAGCTATATACAGAAGGACAGGCCACCTAAAACGGCCCAGTTATAAAGTAAAATATTGCCGAAGGAGGCACAGCCGCCTCTACAGGGTAGAAACCAAAATAGCAAATTTTTATTAAGTGCTTATTATATGGTAAACACTCTTCCAGCTCATGTAAACCAACAATATAATGAGATGGGTGTATTGGGAACTCTATTTTACAAATGAGGAAACTAGGGCAAGCAGCTTGCCCAAATATCTTGCCCAGGAGTCACTAAAATCTGTGATGTGGTCATTCAGGTTTCTGCCAATTCATGAAATCTCTCCCCCACACCACTTCCGGCCCCAGCAGACTCTGCCTAGCAGGACTTCAGTGTGCTTACCTTTCTCGCCCAACTGCGCCATCTTGCCCCTGTGCTCCCTCCTCCATCTTGAAGCCACGCACGATCTAAAGGGGTGTTAGCGCATTTCAGTGGAAAGAACGTTCCTTGGCTTCAGAAGAAACTACTCCTTCCCTGACTTGACCACTTTTTCCTGAATCATCTTGGGCAACACTGAGCCTCCATATTCTCATTTTTAATGGGGGTTGTTATGAAGCTCATAGGAGAGAACATATCTGGAAAGCAAACTGTAAATTGTAAAATGTTGACAAACATTAGTCATAATTATTAATAAAAATGTGAGATGTATTCCCTAGCAATAAAAGAAAACACTACCAGGTCTGACACAGTCAATATATTTGGTGGAGAACCAGGTTATGTTGACAGTTGAATAAGGCAATAAAACAGACGAGGGCATAAATATATTTCTAGGACCCAGAACCAGTAATATTGAAAGCAGGTAATGAATAAATCTTTGTGATCATCGAAAGTTCTATCTGTATAGTATTTTACAATTTATAGAGCTCTTTGGTGATGGTGTTTATTTTATTATATAAAGTTATGTAATGTGGACGGGGTCTTGTCAAGTGGAGCATGTGATCCTGGAAAGTAATTGCTCTGGGCAGATGTGTCCAGATGAACATTCACTGCGGTGGCCTAATTACAGATCCTCAGGGGAAGCCTGAGCCCCTAGAGTAACCTGACTGACTTCCTGAAATATTATAGTGAGGGAATGAGGGAAATGGAGGAATCTCGGGAGCACTTCCCCACCCTCACTCCAAGCTCTTACTTTCAGATGTTTTTGTGACAGCGTGGTCCTCTAGGAACTATATGTGTACTAATTCTTGTTTGCTGTGTAACTCAGAAATCACTAGGCTGGAAATGAAGGCATGGCAAGTTCACATCTGGTTTCCGAGGACACTTTATGTGTAGACTTCAAGATACTTGGAAGGGGTTTCATTGAAGGGGTTTCATTGAAGGCTTCTGGAAAAAGAAGATCCATCACATGATGGGAAGATCAGATATTTTAGAGGGCAAGACTCAACTCTGCTTCCGGCAGAAACCTCTCAAGGACCTCAAAGGCTTGGAGAGAATAAGAACCAGAATTGCAAGCCTACCGGTTAGGGTGTTTTCAGCTGCAAATAATAGGACACCCTACTAAAGGGTGTGGTTTAAACAATCTAGACACTTAAGATCTCACATAATAATTAAATGCACTTGGTACATAACAGGCTATATAGAAGTGTTAGCTGTTCTTATTGCTGATGGTAATAACAACTATAACAGTCATTATAACAAGAAGGCAGGGAAGTTGCAAGGTTGGCGCAATAGCTCAAGGACCCAAGCACTTTTCTTCTTTGTGCTCTGGCAATCACAATGTGACCTTGAGTTCTCCCTTTCATGACCCAAAAAGGCTACAGTGGTTCCAGAGGTCACAGACAGGCACATCATATTCAGAAATTTTTAAAATGGGATGCTTCCACTTTTTCTAGGAAGAGAAGACTTTCCCTAAAACTCTTAGCAGACATCTCTTTGAGTTTTACTAATCAATATTGAGTTACTTGCCTATAGGGGAGGCTGGGAAAAGAGTAACTGGCATTTTGGTAGTAGGAGAGGGCTTGTCCAATAAGGCGAGGAAAAGGGTGGCTCCTGGGAAGGCAACTAATTGTGTCACCACCCTTATTATTAGGCTAGTTCTCCCTCAAGACACTGTTCAGAAAGGATGGAGAGCTATCAGTCCTGTACCACGGGGCCTTTCTCTGGAAGTAGGGAATTCCTAAGTGAGAAAAAGATGCTAGTAGACAGCTTGAGGTTGGCATTAGGAGCCTGAATGAGGAGTGTCACCTACTCCCTTAGCAAGAAATCAGCATAATATGAGGCCTCCTTGGGAAATGGCAACTTCTGTAATGGAAGTTTCCAGAAACAAAGCAGAGCACTTCCAGTACAGCATCTGCTGGAGTCTGCCACAGAACCATGCAGCCAAAGCGGGGCAGCCAGACCCCAGGGAAGAGGAACTCAGCAGGAAGTCACTGTCACTGGAAGACAGGGAACTGTCTACGTGGGGCAACTGCATGAAGAGAGTGGCTAACACCACTGCCTTCACTCCCCTCTTGTCTGGGAATCTCTGATGTTTGGAGAAAAGGATCAAGGCCAACAGTATATGAAATAGAAAAAAAAATACATCAATCTCTATGAGAAAATGTTGTGGAAATGACTGGATATCGAGGAAATCTGGTTCAGACAGGTTATTTTGAGGAAACAGACATTGGGGGTTGGATTCCTATGGCTCCAAAGTAAAACACCATTCTAGTGTATTTCCCCCAATACTCACCCTTACGGTGTTTATCAGGGAGTTGCCTGCAGGCGGGCAGAGCACACTCACAGGGAATCTAGACCCAAGGGAGATCCAGGCTAGTAGTCAACTGGATGTTAGCCACAGAGCCAACTATCAGAAGGTAAGAAGGACTCAGTCACCAAGCTGGTAGGCATCAGAGAACATGGCCCCTAGTTGAGAACTAAGGTTCTATTCTCAGATTATACTTCAACTCTTACCACTTGTAAGAACTCTGTTTGATTTTAGGCTATCCAAGCCTCAATGTACTTCCTTACATACAAAAAGAGAATGATGATTACACCTTCTTAGAAGGTTGATGTGAGGATCAAATAAATTAATATATGCACATTTCTTAGAACAGTAACTTGCCCATATAAATATTAGTGACTCTTTTTATCAGAGAGCGCATGAAGAACAGGCCTATAACGAGTCTGAAATCAAGCAATGAGTAACTAGCTTGATTGTGGTAAGGACCCAATGCAAATGGGGAGGAGCTGACAAAGGGAATTTGGGGGGGTACAACCTTTTTTTTTTTTTTACCCATGATATAAATTATTTTTTATTGCATTACTTGGGCTTTCATAAAACTACTTCCCCATTGGGAGTGACTGTCAAACCTCTATGAAACAAGTTGGAACATCTCTGAGATGTGCAAAGAACAGGCTAGATCACTTGCAGTGTTAATCACAACTCCTGCCAACCTGAACAGAGACAAGGCGTACGTGCTATTTAAACTCCCTTATGTGACCTTGAAGGACAAACCTACATAATGTAAGTGTGCACATGGAAATGAGAGCAACGTGAATGTCTTTGCAACCTGAGGATACTGGAAGATTAGTCCTCCCAGAGAAGGAAAGAAGCACATGAACCAGGAGGTGGCCTGGGATCCTAGGCAATTCTAGATCCCAGCTGCCTTGTCATCCCCAGGAGCCCAGAGAGTTCCACTAGGATAATGAGTCAGCTTTTTACTGTTCCTCCTTGTGCCTCTTCTACTGCCCTAAAGCACCTATGTCATCTGGTTTCCTTTTACTCATCATTTTGGTTTACTCATGACTTCTGCTTACTCACAATTTGTTTTTCATGATCTTTACAGCCCTCTGCCCTATGGCTTAGCTGCCTTCATTCTCTAGATTTCTGTTCAGAAATTCTGATTTGTCCAATTTAATCCCCATTGTTCTGGTTGAACAAAGCTATCACTTTGGATGACAACATGAATGACCTCATGGCTTATAGATTGTCCTTGGACCGGTATCTGCATCTGGTCTAATCAGCCATAGCTAAGAAAACAAGGTCACAATGGTACCAATAGGAACATATTTTCATAAAGCACTGCCTAGAACCTTTCTTCAGCAAAGAAGGAAGTGGCTCTCTATAAAAGGATCATAGATTTTGCAGGCATTCTGAAGCTTGATCTATCCTCTGCAGCAAGTATCTCAAACTATGAACTGAGCGGAGAAAAAAAAATAATCTAGAACCTTCAAACTCAAAAAGTGTTCAAGTTTTAATAAAGAAAGGACTTTGGTACTTGTATGGCCATGAAAGGACCATAGAAGGCCATGAACATAATGACCAGACAGTACCAAGACAAGTGACCTAGGACGCTAGGAGGGAGAAAAGCCATACATGAGTACCAACTTTATGTTGTAATAAAGATCTTTAGTGGCTTAATAAAGCATGCTGATACTTCTGTTGTGATGGTGAATACTATAGTTATAATTCAGAAAATTATTATTGAGTTGTTTGGGGTTTTTTTATACATTTTAAACTTTTTTGTTTCTCACCTTTTCAGTCATTTGTGAAAATTACAGCCCGTTTTAACCAATGTTAAGGGATGAGCCAATGGGAGGGAAGAGGGGGACATGCCCACTGTGAGACCACAGGGAGGTGAATCTCAGAAGCTGAGTCTCTTGCCCAAGAACTGGTTTTGAGGAGCTTCTGTTTGTTCTGGGTTTTATATTACATAGCTGAGGGTGGCCTAAGGAGGCGTGACAGCGCCGTGTACTGTGGTATCCTGGCTAGGGTCCTGAAACAGAAACAGGCATTAGGGCGACACTAAATAAATCTGAATGAACTATGGACTCAAGTTCATAATGTATCAATATTAGTTCATTAATTGTAACAAAGGTACCATATTGATATGAGATGTCAACAATATAAGGGAGACTGGACTGGGAGTGGTAGGGAGAGGCACATGGGAGCTCCCTGTACTAGCTGATCCATTTTTCTGTAATTCCAAAACTATTCTAAAAAATAAAGTCTATAATAATAAAAAAAAAAAAACCATCCCTCCAACACATAATTTAGACACTCATCCAGTCCGCTTGAAAGGCAAGTGACTTGGAACACTGCAAATACTTCTGTGTAACAATAAAAGACGAATTGTGCCACTGGGAGATTCTCAGAGAGGATGTTAAGATTGTCACGTGTTGGGCCACCATTTGACCTTGTCAACAATCACGTAACCGCACTGTCGTCCTTTACTCTTCAAAATGCAACCTTAACTTCCTAGCAGAAAAACTTAACCAGGAGAAGTAGCACGCTGCAATTCTAATGCTCTGACTCCAAACTTCAAATCCTCACATGATGGGTTACTTGACTTAAAAAAAAAAAAAACAGAGTAGAAAGTGCCAAACAGGTGGTACTTGACAGAGGGCTGGAACAGAACAGAGAGTTCCTCATAATGAGAAAGCTTCTAACAAGAGCCATTTCAGACATAATCAGCTCAGGAAAGAAACTCGGCAGAACAGAATGAACATTCTAATTCAATTTATATTATTATATTGATGATGCATTTATATAGCGCTTTTTTCGCCAAGGCTGTCAAGCCCATTAGGCTAAGTTCTGCACAACAGAATTCAGAATATAGAAAAGGAGAGCTGCACTGTAAAATCCCTCACCTTCAAAAGTCTGTAAGGAAATGCACAAAACCACATTTTGGGGGTTAGATAGGACTTAGGAATTCCAGCGGCCACAGGCGAGACATTTGTCCAGATTTTACTTCCTCATTTTTTTCACCTGGTTCTTGAAAGGGAACTGCCCCTCTGATGTCCCAGTCTCGGTGGCCCAGGATGGACAAGTAGAAGCCCAGCTGGGTGTTGGCCGCGCGGGGGACCCTCCTGCGGAAGCTGTGGGTGGCGATGGGCAGCCTCTCTTCCGCGGTCCCATCCCGCTGCTTCTCCCGAGGACGCCTGGCTGTCCCTATTGAGACTATCGCAATGACCAGAAACTCACTCCAATCCACCCAGGTAAAAGGGATTTTTTATTTAAAAAAATAAAAGAGACAATTTCATAGACCTTCTAAAGGCCCAAAATGAAATCAAGTCTGGTCACGCAGGAACAGAAGCTGGAGGTTCAGTGCCAAGGTTAGCCCATCCCTTCCTCAGTGGGCCTCCCAGCTCATCTCAGCTCCCCTCCCGCCCCCGCCTCCACCCCTGCTCCCTCTCTGCAGGCTGGCTTTGAGGGCTGATTCAGGGCTTCTCTGCTCCCCCATAGTTCAGCCTGCAGGTGCCTTCATCTTGTCACCGTGCCAACTCTGGATCCCGCTCTGCGCGACCTTTCAGTGCAGGCACCGCTTGTCTACCTGTGCCTTTCAGTGTCTCAATTCCAGATTTCTAGGGGGAGTGTCCAGGACAGATGGCGTCCTGTGACATATAGTATGCCTACATCTTCCAGGGACTGAGGGTAGGAAGAAGGTGCTGGGGAGAGCGGGGTCTCTAAGAAAGGAATGGGAGAAGGGAAGAAGTAATTGACTTATCAATGTCCCCATCTCCCCTTTAAAACTTAATTTATATTATTATACTAGTAGCTTGTATTCTTTGTACAGAAACAGAAAATTAAGATAAGCAAACACATTTTTAAAAAGATTTTACTTATTTATTTAAGAGAGAGAGAGCATAGGCAGGGGAAGTGGCAGAGGGAGAGGGAGAAATAGGCTCCCTGCTGAGCAGGGAGCCCAACATCTCTCCCAAAGGCAAGCGTTTAACCACCTGAGCCACCCAGGTGCCCTGCAAACACATTTTAAAATACCTGTAATCCTAAATATGATGGCTGCAAACAATTTGGCACTTTTCAGAAGATTTTAAATTCTGTATTTACAGGCTTGTATTCATATGCATGCTAATATTTTTAACAAAAGCAGGATCACTTTACATACCACTTTAAAATTTGCTTTTTTACTTAAAAATACATGTGAATGGAATGGATGTATATCCATGTCCATGTATATAAATCAATATCATTTTTTAAAAAAATATTTTATTTTCAAGTAATCTCTGCACCCAACATGGGGCTCAAACTCACAGCCCTGAGATCAAGAGTCACATAACTCCACCGACAGCCAGCCAGGCACCCCTAAACCAATGTCATTTCTAACTACTGCATAATATTCATTTTTTTTAGATGTGCCCTAATTCAACCAGGCACCTCCTGTTGGTGTTAACTTATTTCAATGTCTTCCTTGTTATTTACAAAAATACTCCAATCAACATCTTTATACATGCATCTGTATAATCTCCTGAAACTTTCCTTAATATAAAATAGTTCAAGTGGATCTGTTGGTTAGAAAGCATGAGGCATAGGACCAGAGTATTTTGCATAAATGTGGATCCCATATACACTTTCATGGTACTATATCTATATGATGTGCCAGTTTCTCCGTATTCTGGGTACTATCATTCTCTTTAAATCACCTCAGTTTCTCCTTAACTGGCTTCTTTTCTCCTAATTTGCCATCCATGTGGCAACTCTGGCTAAAGTCGTATGGGTTATAGCTCCCTTTAGACCACATACTGCATCTGTGAGGTCCGTGACCAGATGTTTCATTTGAGAGAGCATTATTTTCAGTCTGACCTTTTTCTTCCTCACTGTCTTTGTAGCGTGCTAAAATATTTGTATTGAGCGTCTGTTTTTCCTCTACCAGCTGGGATGAGTCCAGAAGCATAGCTTCCCTTCCCTCTTTAAAGCTATCAAACATACCATTACTAGGTTTAGCCCAAAGAGTTTACTGAATGTTCATCTCTGGTCAAATAGTCCAGAAGTATCTGCTGAAAGAAGTTGACAGTTTAACAAATTATCTGAGGGCCTTATACTGAATCAGGCTTTCCCATATGGTATTGGCTTTTTGTTCAGGGGAAATATTATTCGTTCACCTATTCATGTATTTATTCATTTTCCCATCCATATACCAAGGAGAATCAAGCTATTAAGTTCCTTGACTCTCCTAGGCGAGATATTTTGATGGCTTTATCCTTAGATCTTTTAAAATTAAGTAGTTTACCAAAAAGGACAAATGAGAAATGGGTTGGTATTCATGTACCAAGTTTAGGTGATCCATGACAAAATATTTTAATGATTTTTTAATAAAAGCAAAATATGTTTATTATAGGAATTTCCTCAAATATACAAAAGCAAAGAACAAAAAAATCATCTGTAATATAAATAACCCACAGGTAATCAACAGGAACACATTTATTTCTATTTTCTAAATTTACCTTCAACATAATCCCAAATAATAACCATGAAAGAATCACTTCCAAAGGGGGCTTCAGGATGTAATTGAGAACATCTTTAAACTGGTTGTTTACATAAAATGAATGTTGATTAATCACTAGGAAGGAAGAACAGTGGACATCTGAGCAGTGTTTAAAAAGAGACAGAGAGAGAGAAAAAGGAAAAGGAAAGAAGGTAAGACCAGGGAGAACTGGAGAGGAGATAGACTGGGATAATTACGTACGAAAGAATGGAAATCACTGGTAGTTTATAAAAGTGAAAAGAAGAATATACGAGAAGGGGAGACACGGGACCAGGGTCAGAGCAGATCCACTTATTAAGCAAGACTCTTTTAAAGGTTGCAAGTGATAAAAACTCAGTGTGAGGCCAGATACACAACAGGGGTAGGGGTTATTTGGTCGTGTACTGGTGTATATCTAGTAACTAGAGGAAAGATTAAACAACCAAATCCATGCAGAGTTAAGCTTTGCCTCCTGAGCAACAGGAAACAGGGACTCAAGTCAAGTAAGACCGTGGTGATGCCCTCTAGAACTACATGTTTAGAATGAAAGAAAAAGTAGTTCCCAAAAGAATGAGACTGTTTCCAGAAGGCCCCAGACAGACAAACTACAGATGTGTACTACTGTTCTCAAAGCAGCATGAATGCAAACCATTTGGAAGAAGTTTGAGAGATAACAACATATCATTGTAGCTTCCTGTCTCCCTAGAAAGTATAAAGCAAGTAGGCTCCTCCATGGGTCATTCTCTCCACCAGTGCCTGTTTGGTTTGGGGGTTCCATCCAACTCCTGGAATATGCCCCATGATGACGGCACAGTCCCAGGAGATAAAGAGCACCCAGAAAGATTCCTCCAAGACCAATTTAAGCATTTTCTTATTCAGAAGTCTTACAAATCTCAGACTTTGGAAACTGAATTCTTAATATGATAGTTCATGAGCAAGCCAGAATAGGAAAGGCCATCTATGAGGCATGGGGGATTGGGAGAGGGTGGCACCATTTGGAATGGAAGCTCCCTTCTCTTGAACAGTTAATACCAAAGCCCAACAGAGTTACTCAAGGAGAGATGGAAGAATGAGTAGGGGGTCAGGATGACATTGGAAAGGATGGGAACCAGCCTATGAGCTAGTCTTAACTCTGGAACAAGAAGCCCTGGCTTTTAGTGGAATGGCTCCAGAAGCATTTCATTTACTCTCAGAGAATACCATGCACCCAAACCTTTTTTTTTCTTTTTCACAACCTTAGACTAGTCACCTTAGTTTTCTCTTCATTTAAATGAGTAATGAAGAGAGTAAATGAAGAGAGATTTTGCTTGAGTAAATGAAAAGAGATTGTTGCTTCAAGGACATTCCAACTGTGTCACCCAACTTTTAAAAGACAAATCATCATTCTAGTCCATCTGTCCTGCTGGATTAAAAGCTTCATGACAGCAACAGATCTATTATAGTTTTATATGACGCCCTCCTCCTTCTCTAGACTCTTGGTGAAGTATGGCTAGTAGGGCTCAGTAAATATTTGTTAAATTGAATCAATATATAATCATAAAATACTTGGACCTAAAAACGATGCCTATAATTAAAGGAGGTTTACAACACATTCTATAAATAAGATTTTTGCTAATCCACCTTTTCAGTTACCTTTTAAATCTTACTCAGCCCACTCGAACCCACATTTATTGAGGGGTCTACTCTGTGCGCCTCATTACGCTGTACCCACAGCGCCGTTTCAGTAAAATTCTCACTACAGCTCTGAAAAGGCGCGTGCTCATGAAGAAAAGTTAGACGGCTCTGGAAAAAAAGAGTAGGCAAGCTGAAACGTAACCACTATTTGCTGTCAAGCTGTGGGGGATGCAGCTGACAGCTTCAGGCTAGCTACAGATCCCAGCCTCCTTCAGCAACTCTTGCAGCATCGAGAAAGACAACAGGCTAAACCCAGCATTTTGCTGCTTCTGTTGCTGTTTTAAGAACAAGCAGAGTGAGTCAGAAGGGCCAACTTTTTTTCCCCCTCCAGTGTGCTCTCCAGAGAAGGGCACGGAGAGTTACTCCATTTGAAGAGTCACGATTAATGTGGAGCCATTGCCGCATGTTAACTAGATTATTCAGAAACCATTTTGTAGGCCACTTAAAACTCCAATGTCCTTAATTGCACATTTGGACAGTTAACAGCATGGTCTAGTGTGTGTGTGTGTGTGTGTGTGTGTGTGTGTGTGTGTGTGAGAGAGAGAGAGAGAGAGAGAGAGAGATTCCCTTTTTATGAGTTTAAAGGTTCTTTTTTCATTTAGCAAAAGCAAGTTCTGTTTTTTTTGCTTAACTCACCATCATAAGTGCTGCCAAAGAGGGGGTCCTTTCCCTTCTCTGTATATACAACGCTCCCAAGGTTGAAAAAATTCAGGGAAAAAGCAAAGCCAGTCCAAACAAAAAGCCTAAACTTCCGGGTCATCCAGCTCCAGAAATGCTATGAGATTGAATTTTTGCTTCTTAGTCATAAGTCATGGGAGTAGGTGGGTATGACACAAGCTATGACATTAAGGGGAAAGATACAATAGTCAATAGACATGTCACATGTCTTTCATCAGCTGTGACAGTCATGAGACCTGGGGAACAGTAAACAGAACTGTCAGTCTGACTACATCTCATTCCTAGATTCTGCCACTACCTCCTGTGAAGGCCGGGCCCCTCTTTGCCTCCATTACACACAAAGGAATCAACAATTCTTACAACCTCTCCTCCCCACGCATGTTCAATATGCAAAAAGTTGATGATCTTCTCCTATCTGTCCATCAGAAAACATAAAGAATATCAAATACTCGTTAGAAGTTGATATTTACATAAATATATATGTATGTATTATGTATTTGTATAATGTGTGTATATGGACATGGATGTGTGTATTTATATGTCTATAAATGTTTTCTTTGTGATTAGACTGTGGGCTTAGAGAAGCCCTGAATTGGCCCTTGACTACTCTGATGCTTTATTCTTTCACACTATTCCTTCGCTTTTTTTGCTTCACTTTCTTCCTTATTCTTTCATTCTCTAAGCTCTAGTCATTCTGACTAACTAAACCAAAACCACACCCGGATGTGGTTCTCTTCAGGGATTTAAACATGTGCTTCTTTCTAACCGGAATGACCTCTTCCCACCCCCTGCCACCAACCTTTGCTTAATTATTTACTATTCTCTTCATCATTGCTTCATACTATTTCCTCAAGAAGCTTCCTCTGTATTCCTCAGACTCTATTTGTTTTGCTCTATAAATTTCTTTTTACATGTTCTCCTCAGGTGTCTATTCAGCCTTAGGAATGAGACACTCAAAACTTTAGTAAGCTTGGACACATGGCGGTGCTTTTCAACTGTGGGCTTTAATGTAGAGTGATCTGACTGAACCATTCTATGGCCAATTCCAGATGTCAGCATCCTTAAGTAATCTGTCTGGACTGATCGGGTCAGAGAAGATCCTTGAGGCTCCTGACTAAAGGGTAAATGCCTGGCTGCCAGCATTCTGGAAACCGTACAGACCAAGCCTAATAAGAGTCTTAGTATTTAATACATAAATGCTTACTCTGTCCTTCCATTTTCAGTAAGCACCTGTATTTGTTTCCTATTGCTGGTCTAACAAATGGCCACATACTTAGTGGCTTAACAGAATACAAATTGATTACCTTACAGTTCTAGAGTTCAGAATCTTAAAGGGTTCCACTGGAATAAAATCAAGGTGTCAGCAGGGCTAGGTTTTTTTTTTGGAACCTCTAGGGAGAATCCATTTCCAAATCTACCCTTTCCGGCTTCTAGAGGCTACCCACACTCCTTGGCTCGTGCCCTCTTTCTCCATATTCAAAACCAACAACAGTCAGGTCCTTCTCAAACTGCCTACCTCTGATCCTTCCTCTTCTGCCTCCCTCTTCCCCTTACAAGGATACTGTGAATGCATTGGGTCTGCCCAACTCATCCAGGGTAACTTCCCATCTCAAAGTCTGTTGATCAGTAGTCTTAATTCCCTTTTTCCCTGTAACCTAATATATTCATGGGTTCTGGGGTGTAGTCACCTTTGGTGGCCATGATTTTGTCTACCATGTCATCTCAGTGCTCAGTTGTGCCTAAGGTATCAACAAGCCTAGGGACCCTTGGTTTTACCCTCTTTATAAAGTAAATCTCCTGTTTTCTCTGTGATAGGATGTAGAAGAGGGGGCAATTAATGAGTAGGAAGACTAGCGAATCTGCTTGGAGCGTCCAGCTACAGTACTTCTTAAAGAGAATTTCTTTCTTTTTTTTTTTTTTTAAAGATTTTATTTATTCGACAGAGAGAGAGACAGCCAGCGAGAGAGGGAACACAAGCAGGGGGAGTGGGAGAGGAAGAAGCAGGCTCATAGCGGAAGAGCCTGACGCGGGGCTCGATCCCAGAACTCCGGGATCACGCCCTGAGCCCAAGGCAGATGCCCAACCGCTGTGCCACCCAGGCGCCCCAGTACTTCTTATAGAGAATTTCTATGAATCCTCCTGTTTTTATCTCTACCTTCTCTGCCCACCCTCTGCTTCCACAAATGCTTAGTATATACACCAGACATACCAATTCCTGAGACTTTGGAAGATGCGTGAATTATACCAGTACCTTGAATTGCTTCTTGGCTTTCTGCCAGGTTAGGATTCAGCTTTCTTGGATGTCTTTAAGTCAATTGTGACTCATGTGTTTTCTTTCCAGCTTCCAAAATTTCATTATTGTTCTCTTCTCTTCTGTTCTCTTTGTCCTTGTGCCTTTGTGGTCGATTGATTTTATAAATACCTCTAATTTTTCCTCCTCATATTCATCCTTCTTGCAATATAAATTTGCTACTCCTCCAATCAAGAAATGGAGCCAATTTTCCCATCCCTTAAATCTAGACAGGACTTGTGACTTGCTTGGGCCAATAAAATGAAGCAGAAGTGACAATGTGTCAGTTCTAAAGGTCAACCTCAGGAGAGCTTACACATTTCCACTCGCCTTCTTTTTTAGTCACCCCCTCCCTTTCCATATGAACAAACCCAATCTGGCCTGATAGAGGATGGTAGCTTGAGTCAGCCCTGTGGTCCCAGTGGAGGCCCCAGAGATGTGAAAGCCCAGCCAAGGTGAGCAAAGCTGAACTTGACTTGCAGCCGACTTAGGAAGACCTACTAAGACCAGATAAATCAGTTTTTTGAGCCCAGGTCACAGCACTGATCTCAGAATCATGAGCTAAATAGACAGGTGTTGTTTTAAGCCACTACGTTTTGTAGTATTTTCTTATGCTGCAAAAACTAACTCATAAAAATCCATTTATTGTTATTAAGTGGGAATTTAGGGACTGAAACTTAGATGTGTATGCTCAGTCCTCCATCTTTACCTGGAACTCTTAATTGATTGCTTTCTCAGTATGAGACCTGTTCAATAGGGAACCATAGAGCTGTGCACAGATATTACGAACTTAGTTCTTTAAATGTATCCACTTATTTTTTCGTTCATTCACTTGATTTTGACAAAACAATAACTTCGTTCAAGGCACAACTGACAAAGCTTTTGGTCTATGATGATTCCTGTTGGTCAAAGAAGCAGTCACTATGATGATACTTAATGTTCCACGTGAAGCGTATTTTTATTCTTGATTCTTGTAAAGAGAAAACACTATATGGCTCTCCTTATCTTATCCTCCAATCGCACTCTCTCATGGTATTCTTGAATAGGAAGTCCTTTAGGATCTTTTGTCACAGGTTAGTATAGAAAATAATTTTGAAATGTGAGTAGTTAGCAACACATTAAAATCAGTTCTACCGACATTTTTTTTTTTTTTTTGCTAATTTTACATAAATGGCCCATTTAAAGTTGGGTATAAATAGCACATCTAAAACAGAGTAAAGCTTTCTAAACTAGCAGTACATAGTCAACAGTCCAATGCTTCAAATCAAAATAGTGAGTATTAAGACCTAAACATCTTAATTTATATTTCCTAATATGACAATGCCTTGTTTTGTTGGCATTCGTTAATTGAATTTATTTTTATCTACTCTATCGTCTACATAGTTATTTATTGTTCAAGTTTGATCATAAAAGAAATTATTTGAAATATTGTAGTGAGTCATTCAACAGAACAGGCCTTTCATGTATTTGAAGGAAGATTGCTATGTCTTTGGCTCTGATTGTCAAACTAAAGCAGTATATAGCTCTAATCAATACAATAATTATTGTATCCCATCCTAATTATGAGTCTGGGAATATAATCATCATTACACAAAAACTTCTAATAGTTTTTCTCAGCACTTAGCTTTTGTTAACTCAGTTATAATTAAATGTGCATATTTTAGCCCTAAATTCGGTGATAATAGCTGATTCACGGCCTTTGTGGACAACAAAAAGGATTTCTGAGAAATATATAGCTAACAATAAGAATAAAGGGATACAATCATCTTATGACTTTGGTTACTAATGGTCTTGGCATTTCTCTTGCATCCACCAATGATCATTACCATTTCCTAGATAAACAAAATGCCGTTATCTTGGATGTAGCAACTTTACAGAACATATGAAAGATATACAGTATGGAAACCAGGGCAGAACCAAGTCCCAGTGAGAATACACGCTAAAAAGTGGCAAAGATAGGATATGATAAGAGCCCAAAGAAGAAACTGATGAATAGTAATGAAAGCTAGTATTTTTGAGAGCTTACCATCTCACACCTTCTCAACAATCCTGTGAGATAGTTATTATAATCCTCATTTTATAGATAAGGTAACTGAGAAACAAAGAGGTTATATAACTTTCTTAATATTATGTAGCCAAAAGGAGGTAGAGCTGGGACTCATAACCAGGAAGCCTGCTTCCAGAACTCAGGCTCTTAGCCACTATACTACATTGATGAAGATTCCACTCCAAAATGAAGCTGTATGCACATTTCTTTCCATGGAATTTGACCTGCTCTAATCCAGCTTCCTCTGTTAGCTCTAAAAATACCTTACATGATATGACGATGAGTGCATTGATGTGAGTGGGTATGTATGTGAAATTACATCTTCTTTAAAAATTCTTTGTCTTGATGATTCTACTCAAATCTACTTTCTGGAGGCTGCTTTTCACCTTTTACTTTTATCTGACTTTATTTTCATAAAATACCAATGTTAGTGGCCTATTTAACTAATTAGCGAAAGAGTGATGTGTTTTCATGATTATTGCAGTAGTTATAATCCCTTTTATGTTGTACAGGTGTGTAATCAATGCACCTTTTAAATTCTATGGAGTGTGGTCCTCCTTCTAATTGCGGTAAATTGGGTGCACTAATCACTTTGAGTTGTTGGCCAACATATTTATAGATTTCTACCAGGTGTTCTACCAGAAGATAATTGCTTAACAGTAGAGAGTATTTCAACAGTGTTGATTGTAAAACAAATCCAATGGTAACTTCAAATGCTGGCTTCATAGTTCATTCACTCACTCATTTACTCATTCCAAAGAAATACATTGTGCATCATGTCTGTGCCAGTCATTGAACTAAACACTGGGAAAATAGAAGGCATAAAACACACTTACACTTCCTGCCTCCAAGAATCTCACAATTTAGTGAATATTATAATAAAATAAGCTATTGTATAAGTCTTGAGAAAAAAAGAGATATATAAAATTTTCCACAAGAGCCCAAAGGAGTGGATGACTAACTGCTTTGGAGTGATGAAGTCAGAGTCAAAAAGAAGATAATGACACTTGAGCTAAATCTAGAAGAATATGTAGGAATTCACCAGTTGTAGGGAATGGTGAAGGTCCTGGGAACATCAGCACATTTTATGTGGTTGACACACAGGGTACACATGCGGGAAGGTCCTGGAGATGAAGCTGTGTCACTAGAATAGATTCAAATTGTGAATCTATTGTGATATTTTATTTTAGGGGGATAATTTAAACATTTATTCTTATTAACAGTAGAGAAGCATGAAAAAATTTTAATCAGATGAAATACATATCACATTGTCTCATAATTTTCCATGTATAAGTCTGTCTCCCACGCTAGACTTGTCACAAGGGCCTTCATGTCAGGGGTGCTCTATAGAGTTAAATGAATCTTGAATGATTATGTTAATAAATTGATGTTTTTTACAAAGATAACTTGGTCAACCACACAAACCATGGATTTGATTAGGGGTCAGTTGGAAAGCAAGGAGACCATTTGGAAAACTTGTATTTGTGCAGCTATGACATAATGAAAGACCGAGCAGCACCATGTCAATAAGAACCGAAATGTGAAGCCATCTAAGCACTGTGGTGAAATGGGTCACCAACCACTTCACTGACTGATCTCATAAAATCCTGCAAACAGGTGTGAAGAAAATCTTCCGGCTTGGGGTCATATAGTGCCAGCTACCCAGCTAACGGAAAGGAGGGCACTTACCTGTTCTGCCACTACCTCCTTGGTTGCCCCAGAATCTCGTTTGGGGCTGATGCTGCCGAACTCCTCATAAATTAAGTGATACACACAGGTCTTCCTTGAACTTGAAGCTGTGTCCCTTGTCATGACCCACATTTTTCATCAAACAGTTAGGTATAATCACATCACTTGGATATGAAGTCTATCTGAACTGCTGAAATTCAAACAATGTCTTTTCCTGATCTGACAATGATAACTTCGAACATCAGCAAAATTCTGTAGCAGCGATAGCAGCAATAACATCAGGCAAAAAAAAAAAAAAAAAGCTTATAAGTAAGAGAAAGCCTATGACAACACATGGAGAAAGGAGATGAGAAGCTACAGAGAGGGCTCAGTGTACATTTAAGTACCATGCTTTATAGCCAGAGCGGGAACCCCTGATGGCCCAAAGAACTGGGGAATAAATGAAACCATTGCAAGGAAAGTGCTTAGAGAATGTAATAGACCAATATTAAAAACCATTACGAAGGGGAAACTGCCCTCTTACTACAATACTATTAGCACTATATATTTATAAAGATGAACAGCAATTATTCTTCACCTGATTCTTGGAAGCATCTTTTAAAACAAAAGCAGTAGAAACATTAAAAAAAAATGATGCTACTTTCAATCTCTACAGTTCTTCCTGTGGACTTGAATTGTTCTCGATGAAAACTTTTTCCTCTGCAAACTCAAACCAGGAGTAGAAGCAACTATTTTTCCTCACCATCCTTAGCTCAAAGGGCCTCGAAATCATACCAGTACCATATATCTTGCCAATGACAGGATTTTCCTAAATGTGAAAATGCTCAAACATTAAGAAGTGAATGTCTTTCCATTTTAAACACATGATTAATTCTCACATCACATCCTCACAAACAAAAGCACGATCAATATTAGACCACTGTGCTGAGACAGAGGTAAACATTTGAAAAATCATCAAGCTATGAACAGAAAGAAGAAAGCAAGAGAAAAGAGTTGGTCTTGATGGAAGATGAGTTTGACCTTGGGCAATGCTGTTTTTGAAGGAAAGGAAGCACTTGTATCCTGGTAAATTGTCTTTCCTCCTTCTTTACCCAGTTTTAGGCAAAAGTGTAACAAAATACAGAATAAAAGATGAAATGCTTAACACCTATAAAAATACGTTTTTAGTTTGCATTTTGAGAAATTAAATAAATGAGAGGAGTGCAA
The DNA here is from genome assembly GCF_023065955.2 of Ursus arctos. NCBI lineage: Eukaryota > Metazoa > Chordata > Mammalia > Carnivora > Ursidae > Ursus > Ursus arctos. The sequence goes on along the minus strand of NW_026623078.1, from coordinate 55,202,359 downwards.
AACAATTCCATTCAAAATTGCAACTTTTACAGAGGACTGTCACCACAGAAGTTTCCATTCATCCTTTATTCCTGAGGCTACAGCTTGGTATTGCCCTCACTGCAACCACACTCATAATGATTCACAGGAAACAAGACATCTTCGTGTTTAAAACTTAAAACTCACCAACCTAAATAAGTACACTGGGACAATCATGACAGTTTCTTAAGTTGATGAATAAAAACAGGAGTATACATCCGTCCTAATTGGCATTTCTCTCTCTCCCAGCTCATTGTGGTTTGCCAACAGACTCACATACCGGAGGTTAGGCCAGGGTGACACTGAATAACCTTCCTCTCAAAGGAATCGGCAACACATTCAGTTTGAACAAAAGCCCAAAAATACATTAACAGATTTTCTTACGGAGACCCAGCAGAAAAGCATATTGTTTCTCATTGCTTATTAGCATGAAACCATAATGACGCCTTTAATGATTGTTTTGGTGAAAGGTTCACATTGATCAGCCCACACATTGGTCGTGAATTTTTTGTTTTGCCAATGAATCAGTTGATATGGAAATGTTCTTTCGTTTGAGTAGCTTGATGTCAACAGTGTCCTTTTAAAAATACCAAGTACTCATGCATACCATCTCTCCCTCTCTCCCCCTTCCACACATGTGCGTGCACACGTGCACACACACACACTTAAATGTTCTGTGTGTCTATGTACGTGTGAGAAAGATTTATTTCTGAGTGAGGCGAGGTTGCGATGTTGAATTCGAGGTGTCAAACAAGTGGTGGGATATTTGGCTCTGGAGTCAAGGTGAGAGGTTCAGTATGGAGACAGAGGTATGGGAGTCATCGGTATAGAATTAACAATTGAAGATATGTCGGTGAGTTAAATCATAAATGGAAGAGAGTGCCTTGGTGAGTGCCATTATTCTATATTCAGTTAATAATGTAGAGAACATTCATTTTTTGTTTTCTCTTGGGAGGAGAGGAAGTTGCTTATTTGTTTTTGTGTTTGCCTGCGCACTATCCAATCTCATTTGGGGATCAGGTAGGATAACACCTCCCCTTTCCTGGGTGAGCACACCTGCTGACTCCAATCCGTGCCAAAGAAGTCAGTCCAAAGACTTGCGATCAGGAAACATCGCCCACTTTTAGCTGCAGCTGCCACGCTGGACGACTGTGTAAGCTGGAAGCTGTTGCTCCGTCTCATCTTCTCTGCCCCGTGCCTTGGGATGATGTTAACACAGGAGAAAGTTCAGAGAGGTGAAGAGATGGCTTCCTGAGGGCGTCATCTGGTCTATCAGATCACACTGTGCCCAAAGCTGACCTACCTCTGGACTTTTCACTTGTAGCTGAAAAACTTCTGATTAATACACACACTTGTGGAAAGAGTCAGCATCGCTCTCTCATAAATTCATAGCTGTTTAAAGCATGAAACAAAACAAAGATTTCCACAAGTTATTATTATATGGTTTTGTTTGTTTGCTAACTCGAGGTATATAAGCATTAGTCTTCCCAGATCAGAGCTATAAAGACACAGACATTCAGAATTGTGGAGAAGTGACAGAAGATGGCATCTTCCAAGAGAAGCAAAGGAAACAATGAACTGGTGATCTACTGTGATGGTCCCTCCTTTCTCAAAATGACTGCCTCTCGGTGGCCGCCATCCGCAAGCAAACAATCATGGTTAGTCAACTTCTTCCAAAATTTTTGAGACTTACCTAAAATATATATGGAAATTTTTTTGGCAATTGTGAGTTTCTCAATTAATATATTTCTCCATTCTCAATCTATCAATCTACACAATCTGTCAGGTAAAATTCATACACTATTTAAAAGTAAAGTAATGGATAAGAAATTTGAGCTTTTTCAGTGCTTGTCATATGTAGTAAATGCTCAGAAGAGACACATCAACTTAGTCTCACAGGCCCTGACAACAGCTTAGAACCATTAGAACCCAGAATCACAACTGCTGTCATATCATGAGCCCAACTGTGTGCCAGGTACCATGCCAAGTGCTTTAATCCCCAAACACTAAGGATATATGGAATATCCTTATCCCATTATACAAGTATGAAAAATGAGACTTGGATAAATTGAGTGATTTGCCTAGGTAATAGAACAGTGATATTATTAGTCACATCATCTTATGCTAAATCCCAGACCAATGTTCTTAACCACTGTATTTTATGGCCTCTAGTGAACTTGTCTACCTGAGGGAGTATGAGATGACCACTTTTGCTACTGGGACTTGATTTGCAAGGCTTTCCCCAGGCCATAGGCAAACAGCAGAAAACACGGGAAGAGAAATGCAGAATGTTTTCTAAGCCCTTAAATTATTGGAGCTTAAGATGTTGCAAAAAAGGAGTGAAGAGCTCAGAACTCATCCCCTAGGGTACAGTGTCATATCTTTACTTTAGCAAATATTATATAGTACAAGAATGAGTTATTCCTTGTTTTCTGCCCCAGGAGGCTGTGAAGTCCTGCAAGGGAGCCTGTGCTCTATTCATCTCAGACTCCCTTGAACCTGACTAAAGAGCTCCCACAAAGGAGTTTAATACGGTTTCGTTGACTAAGTAGATATACCCTTAAGAGAGCCTTCTGTACAGTGTGTGTGGCAGATTCCCCTCAAACAAGGGTGAGTCAGTGGAAATTTTCCTCACCATGAGGCCCTGAGAACAGACCTCTCAGGCAGTCAAAGCTATGATACCACGTGGTTTTGAGTAAGTTTGCTTATCTGCTGCAATGCCAAATGAATAAATTTTTTTAGATTAGAAAAGTAAGACCTGTTCACTATAGGAAACAAAAATTTAAAAATGAAGAATTTTTGGGGCGCCTGGGTGGCACAGCAGTTAAGCGTCTGCCTTTGGCTCAGGGCGTGATCCCGGCATTATGGGATTGAGCCCCACATCAGGCTCCTCCGCTATGAGCCTGCTTCTTCCTCTCCCACTCCCCCTGCTTGTGTTCCCTCTCTCGCTGGCTGTCTCTATCTCTGTCGAATAAATAAAAATAAAAAAATCTTTAAAAAAAAATGAAGAATTTTTAAATCACCCATAATCTTACTAACCAGAAATAGGCATAGTTAACATTTTAGTGTTTTTCCTTACAATCTTTTTCATATACACATACATACAATGATATATCTATGCTTATGAAACTTATTAGTTTCTCTTAACATTATATTATGAGCATTTTTCATATGTTTACAAAATAATTGGAAACAATTTTAGTAACTGCATTAAATTCTATCATGTGGTGCCTCAGAACACATTTAATCTCTCAGCAACAATAATAATCAACATTTATTGAAAACCCACCTACCTTCAAGGCACCAATGCTGAGCTCGGGAGTGATATGTTGAAGATATTATGTGCGTGGAGCTTAGAATTCCCCCTTGTTGAACATTTTGGTGGTTCGTGATGTTTTACTGCCTTAAGAAACAGTTTGATGACTGTCTTTCTAAAAATCTTTCTGGATGATTTTTAATAATTGTAATCTAACTCAATAAGGCATACATTTTTCATCCCAAGTATATACTTTCCTACATATGTGTGTGTTTGTGTTTATACATGTGCAAGCATACACACACACACACATAAATTAAAAAATGACACAAAGCCTCTATAAACTAATATTAATCCTTTCTACATACAATGTATTCTTATTTTTATATCCTACAATAGTCTGGTCTTTTAAAATTTCTTTTTCAAAATGACTGGTCTTGACCCACGACACTGATTTATCCCACTAATGAGTAAAGGTCCACAGTGAAAAACACTGTCTTAGAACATGGTGAAGCACCGTGGTTTCACTAGAGGACCTAATAAGGACTCTAGCACCTACAAAGCATAAAACTCAGTTATGAGCTATAGGGGAAGCACGGTGCTTTCTGGAATTAAAAAAAAAAAAAGACTCCAACAAAATCTTTAAAAAGCCGCTGTTTGGATTGTTACCATCAGCCAAAGAAGGCACTAGAAGCAGTTGCTCTCTCTTGAAGCTGTCACAGATAATAGGATCAACCAAAAGGTAGAGCCCAAAGGGAGGACTTCTTGCCGTGAAGAACCTGGCCAGGGACCTTCACCATCAGGGTCCTCCCCTGCTGAGAGAAATTGCCAAGCACAGCTGAGGCATCCCTGACATGATTTGAGGTTAATAGGATAGTGAGATTTAAATGCCCAGAAACCTTTAGTTTTCTTTCTCTGTATAGACCTCCTCATCTTTGAAATGAGGGCAATTGTTGAATTTCTCAACACAGTTGTCACCAGGAGGAAGAATAACAATTCTCTGCCTGGAAATCCAATAGGGTTAGAGGCCCAGGAAACCAGAGAGACACTGAGTTGACAGCCTTTCGATTTCCTGTGGCCCACAAAAGAGGGTAAATGGGTTGCAATTTGTAGTGAGAGTCTCACAGTGAATGTAATGGTGAGCAGTTGGCTGCTTTAACTAGGAGAAGAAGGCAGGGCAGTGGGTGAGGGAGGACTACCGGAGGAGATGGTGGGCTAAATATTTTAGGGAGAGCTAAATATTTTATGGTCTGAAGCAAAACAGATGAAAAGTATAGAGTTTCTAATTCAGATACCTAGAGTGACCACCTGTCCTGTTTTGCCTGTGACTGTCTTCATTTTAACACTGAAACTCCTGCAGCCCCGGAAACCCCTCAGTCTTGAAAAAACTGGGATAGCTGGTCACCCTGAGTTTGACTCCAGTTAGTTTGCACCTTACTAACCATGTGACCTATTTACTCAACATCTGAGTCATTTACTCAGCATCTATGTGCTTCTGTTTCCTCATCTATAAAATGGAGATAATAATGCTTACCCGTCACCGATCAAAGGAGATCATAAGTACTTTTCAGTAGTTCTAGTCCCGCACAGATGCCTCAGAACCTGTCCTAACCATAACAGCACCTGAGATAAGAATGCGGAAAGCTGACTGAGGGATATGTCTTTAGGCAGCGCGAGGTGCAGAGGGATTGGAGTACTCAGGCTCTAGCACCCATAGCAGCCTGTTGCACTCCTGAGAACCTGGAGTGAGTTGGGCAGTACAAACACGGCCTGCAAGTCAAGCTTCCAAAGACAAGGGAAGACCAAAGTTTGTAAAAATAAGAGTGAGTTTATCTATTTTTTATAAGATTTATTTATTTATTTGAGAGAGAGAGAGAGAGAGAGAGAGAATGCACGGGAGCAGGGGGAGGGGCAAGAGGAGTAAATCTTAAACAAATTCCCCAGTGAGTGTGGGTCGATCGCAGGAATCATGAGATCATGATCTGAGCAGAAACTGACTTGCATGCTCAACAGACCGAACCACCCAAGAGCCCCAAGAGTAAGTTCATCATAATTTTACACCCATGTTCCGAATTTGTGACAAATGAGAAACTATCCAACTTGTTTTGCCTTAAAAATGAAACAAAAATTGTGGATAATTTCATTAGATGTCAACTCTCAGGTATAAAGAAAGTAATCTTATTCCAAGGGAGATATTATAGATAATTCACATTGTCTTTCTCATGGTGGAGGTAGCTTCCTGTCTTGCTTAGACCTAGAGAGCCAGCTATTTTTATCTGAATAGTTTCATTCTCAGATTTATATGCTCCAACCACATTAATGGCCCTTGTTTTCATTACTGAGCTAGGACCAAGCCTCTGAATGTTTCTATTTCTACTTCTTACCACAGATGTTTCTATACCGTAACTATAAAAATGATTCAACACCAATCCCAACTTCCTAAGGTGTTAAGAACATTCTTTCAAAGCCTTTTGCCCCAACTTTTCAGAAGTATGGTTTGAGAAGGATTTTTTAAGGATAATGTCAAATGAAGCTGGGGCATCAATCTATGAAGGGTTAACAGTGGTGAAATGTAAGCCATTACACAAAGACTATGGTCAGGGATGAAGGCTGAGAAGATTCAATGAAGAGAAAAAGTGAACATATCAGCCACTCTATGGCCAAGAGATTTTCCAGACCAATGGTGCACGAATCCTAGGAAATGAATTAGGATTTTAAACTGTACCTGAAGCAAGAAATGAAAAGAATAGAAAAAATATTTTAATGTGAACCCTGGAAGAACATCAAATTTAGGAAAAAATAAAACTTCACAACTTAAAGAATTCCCAAGCATAATACTTCAAGTGAAGGAAATCATCCCTTGCCCCTCGTCCTCTGTACCAGGCACTGAATTAGCTGCTCTCCTTACAGGAATTTGATGAGATAGGCATGAGAACCCATACAAAGACTTCAGAAGATTAAAAAGTGACTAAGTTTACACAAGTGTTAAACGGCTGTTGGGCTTTGAACCCAAGTTGGTCTGTCTCCAAAGTACGTATATAATTCAAAGTTATAATCAGTTAAGATCAGCTCTTTTCAAAAATTGACTTGGGTAAGACTCGTAATTTTCAGGACTTGAATATGATGATTCAAAACTCGACTTTTTTTCCGAGCTTCCAGACCAAGTTCCGGCAGTGTCCCTCAGGCGCATCTCAGGCTGTGAGTATTCCCTCATAGCAGACAAACCTGATTTCCCAGAGGGCTATAGGTCGCATCAGAATGGGGTGTCTGATCTTCGCCAGTTAGACAGTGAGTATCAACTTTGGGAAGAGTCAGCGTGGTTTGCACCTCTTCCCCACAAGCTGTGGGACCTCGCCAAGTCCCATACTCCAAGCTTCAGTTTCCTCAGCTGAAAAATGAGGATAATAGCATCTACTTCTAATTGTGTTTGAAGATGAAATTAAATGGTATTAAAATAATTAGCAGAATGTCTGGTGAATCGTAGGGGTTTTTTCTGGATCAGTATGTACAGTCATTTGCAGGGATCCAGAAGTTAAGTCATTTTCGAAGCAATGTGCGAATATCCTACATTGAAACAGAAATCCCCAGGAGTAGCTCAGGTTGATTTAATCCCAGGAGTTATGAGTAACTACTGAGGTTGCTTGGCTTCACACAAACCAGCAATGTCCGTAGGGACCTAGATAAAGATCTCTTCATGTTGGGACTTGGGCACTTGGTTAGACAGACACACAAGCTAATTATACCCACTTGAGTGGGCTGAGCTGGAAGGACAACACAGCAGCTGGCACAAAGGGATGCTGCCATCTATCTTCTGTCTATCTGTGACTGGAGCCACCAGCATCTTGCCCTTGCCAATCCCAGTATGTAAGGGTCAGCATCATGCCATTTACCTTAGTCTGCGTCTTGAAGAATATGGGATAATTCATCCGGGCACTGTTCTAGGGAGTGGGGATGCAGAGGTGAATAAGACAAACAGAGACAGTTCTCCTAAGCAACTCCCATTCCAGTTAGGGGTACAAATGAATAAAAAATCTGACTTGAGAATATAGTCAATAACACTGTATTAACTTTCTAGGGTGACAGATGGTAACTACTCTTATCATGGTGAGCATTTTGTAATGTATATAAATGTCGAGTCACTATGTTGTACTCCTGAAATGAATAAAATATTGTATGTCAACTATACATCTAAATTTTTTTAAAATATAATTTGCCTCTTTTTAAAAAGATTTTATTTATCTGAGAGAGAGAGCACAAGCAGGGGGAGGGGTAGAGGGAGAGGGGGAAGCCGACTCCCGGCTGAGCAGAGAGTTCAACCTGGGGCTCGATCCCATAACCCTGGAGCATGACCTGAGCCGAAGGCAGGTTTAACAGGCTTAACAGACTGTGCCACCCAGGTGCCCCCAAAATATGATTTTGAATAACAGTAAAAGTTACGAAGGAAGTGAAAAAGAACGTTGGGATAGAGAGTAATGGGAGGGTTGGAGTCATCTCAGAAGGCAGATCTGAGGGACAACAACCGAGCTGAGACCCAAATGCTTTAGAAAGTGAGTGGTGATGTAGGAAGAAAGGGGAGGTAAGCATTAAAAGATCAAATTTCACAAAAACCACTACATAAGACTCCGGAGTAGCTCAGAGACAGTTATAGGATTATAAAACAAATGCATTTAACTATATTCATAATGAATCATATCACAGATGGAAAGTTAACTATAATGATGTATCCAGTTGCAAAGTATTTTGTCCAGATGTAGCACTCTATCTTGTATTTCCTTCCATTTGTGTTAAAGACCAAAATACTGCCCTTGAGTGGAAAGCACTTTTACATCTGTAAACCTCTGTATTCTTGCCTGTAGATGGCAATAACAATGCCTCAAGGTGTTCCGTGGGCGTGTGATGAGGATTAAAAGAGAAAATGTATGCAAAATACCTAGCCTACAGGAAGTTGCTCAGCAATGGTAGCTATCTCCAGAGCCTATGTTTCCAATCCACCTGAAAAAAATGACAAAATTTGTGTGGCTTTGAATAGACCTAAAAGAAACTCAGAGTGATGGTTTTTTATATTTCTGTGTGGGATTTTTTTTTCCTAGAAGCTTAAATATCTGAGATCTTTATATTAACAAAAATGCAAGAACCAAGAAAAAAGAAATCAGATGAGCATCAGAGGGTCAGGAAAGAATGGGAAAAATTTTTTTTTAATTTTTTAATTAAAAAATTTAAAAGACAGCGAGATCAAGCCTCCGGAAAAAAGAATGCAAGTCCCAGGAGGGTCTTGATATCTCACATCCAGGAAAAGCACCGTGTCCCTGAATCACAGAGTCTCACAGGACTTGTTCCTGAAAGATACATCAAAGGGCCTTACTAGCAAAACTAACAGGCCTGGATTCATGTTTTCCCATATACAACATCACTTTCCATCGCCTTCAGATTCCATCGATTTGGATGTTTTGTGAGCAGAAACATTATGACAGAGAATGGCCATAGTAATTTTTCATTCATTCATTCCACAACCATCCTCGAGCCCCTCTTCTGTGTTAGGTATCATGCATCTGAGGTCGGGAGGGCAATGCTTCAGGATGCAGATTCCAGACAGAATGAAATCAGCTAACACAGCGCTTGTGCATGAGTTCCTGAGTGAATTGTGAATTAGGAGAAGTGACATGTTACACCGTTGCTGTAAAGTTAATAGTGAATTAGCATATTCCCTCTGGAGTGTGAAAAAGGGAATAAGAAGCCTGGTTAATTCTCAGCCTCCCAGAGGAGCTTTGAGACAACTAGTCAGTTATCTAACAACTTAACATTTTTCAATGCTGTTTAACATTCAACAACTGTAAATGAGAGCCAGCCCAGACTACTACTTAATAAAACTAACAGCACCATCGACAAAGATGTCCGGTTTTAGCATCATCAAAACATGCATTTACAACAAAAATAAAAATCAAATGAAAAGAAAAAGTGCTATCTGGGGCCTAGCAAATATTTTGGTATCATCTATAATTCACATTACAAAAGCTTTAAAAACAGTGAGCTTATCAAAAAGCAAAACAGCCACTCAATAGTGGAATCGATATAGCGTATACCATTTCAACATTATGCATTACAAATGCTTTAGCTTTCTTTCCACTGGTCTTAGTGTCTGCATTTTAAATGGTTGTGTTCTCAACCTGAGTCAGAGTTATGCATTTTTTCACAATTAGTCTTTGATAAATAACACTTTCCCATTGTTACCATTTATTTTGCTCAAATAAATCTAAACTCTGGTCACTACTAAAAATGTACCTATTTGGGCAGAAGAGGAGTCTCATGTGCAAGAGATGTAACAAAAAGTTTTGTTCCAGGTTTGAATGAGGGAGTCATTTACATAAAAACATAACAGGTAATTTCCAAATCTTTATTTATAAAGTTACTTTATTTATAAGTCACTTTCCTATCTTTACGACAAAAACTGGAATTCCACGCATCAAGTACTTTAGATTTATATACAGTATTTCACTTGGTCTTTAACAGTGGAATAAGTATTGCTATCTCCATTTTACAAACGACAAAACCGAAATGCTGAGAGGTTAAGAAAAATTTCCTAGATCATTTAGCCAGAATTCAAATCCATGGTGTCTGGCTCCAAAATCTATGGATAGTGTACAGTGTCACACTACTCATATTGTCTATGGCTCCCTTTCAATCCTCCCCACTTGATGACACTATGGCCACCACTGTCTACCCCATTGTCTACACAGGTAGTGTTGAATAAAGAACTGGAAGGGACTATAAATAATCTGGTTAACCATCTGATCTCAGATGAATTTACAGCACTTATCTTCAATGCTCAAGGGTAATAATAAAACACTGAAGATTGCAATCTTCTTTTTGCTACGTAGCGTATCATTTTAAATCTTGAAAGGAATATTGTGATGTTTTTAGCTCAGAATTCTTTTTGTCTCAATTGTGCACAGGAACTACATTCATTCCTCATATTTGTTATTTGGCTTTTTAGCAATTTAGAGGAGCCTTCAGCTCAACAGTATTGGGTTTAGTTTTGGACTTTGAAAATTTCAGGAACCCATCAAAATTAGTCAGAAATCTTCTGATGGCAAGTGACAGAAATACAACAGAAATTGGCTTAAGCAAAACAATACATTTAATGTTCCGTGTCACTAAAATAGTCCAGAGGCAGTGTGACTTCAGGCATAGTTTGGCTAAAAGGTTCTTCCCTTATCTTGGCAAGATGACCATCAGCACCTCCAGGTTTATGTTCTACCAGTTAACGTAACCATAGCAGAAGGGGAATGTTTCCTTCCTCATAGTTCCGGCAAAAGTCTTGGGATTGAATATCACTGGATCAGCTCACTATTGAATTAAGTGCAGCGACTGACAACAGAAATATGCCAATTGCCTAGACTTGGGTCACCTGCTCATCCAGTGGACTTACGGTGGAAGTAAGAGGGGGGTTCCAAAAGGAAATCAGGATAGTTTTTTAGAGAGGAAAATGGATTTTTCGCAGACAAAAATAGCAAGTATGTGCACTGCCTGGTTCTTACTTTTATTGTTGTCATGCCATTGATTTTGTTTGTTTGTTTGTTGTTAACAAGCAATAGAAATTCATAAAATACTTTCCTGAGAAGTACCTTCTTGCTCTCAGGACATTAGGGTCAACTTAGTCTAACCAGTTCAAGAAGTACTTGGTATAACTTTCAGGCAATAAACGCCCAGTTATAAACTTTGATAATGCCAAGCTCTGAATGATTCCCAATGTCTGTGGCCCCCTAAGTGACACACTCAACCACTTCCTACCTGAGGACCAAACACATCATTAGGCAAAAGAGTTTCCGGGGGTATGGGTTCAACACTCTGGATTCAACATCGGAGTCTGGTTTTGGCTCTGGCCTCCTTCCTGGCCTGGGTCATAACTCAGGTATGCTTGATTGGGTAGCATTTTGAGAGTTTATGAAAATAGTCAACAGGCCAGAACTAGGTACTAGTGGGAGAGGGTGGCTTAAAATAGATATCCAAGAAGGGGTAATCCAGGAATTTAACCCCATATCAGGGCATTCCGGGCACTGGTGTTACTTGAAGTCGGGCAAATGGCAGCCTCGGGTTTCCTATAGTTTTTCTAACCAAACACCCAAGAGATCACTTGGCAGGAGGCTCCTGGAAATGCGGACAAAGATTTAGATATAGTTCCAGTTCTAATGGGACAGCTGGACTGCTACTTAGGAAGACAAGGTATTCATGGCATCCTGGAGACTGGATTTACAACTGTCACTTCATTTCACACACCACTTGCTAATGTACCCTTTGTCACAGGAAAAACTCAGTCTTTAAAATGCCAACAAACGTTGTATATGTATATTGCACGTGCTACCCAGTAAGCCAAGACCTTGCCACACAATACAGGCAAAGAAACTGAGACCGTGAAGATAAAACAATTTATTCCAAGTCACAGAATTGGTCAGCATCAGGGCCAGAATTTGAAAGTAGGTCCATGTGACCTAGAAAACCTGAGCCTCTCCCAGGGATTCTTGCTTCCCTGCTGCCCTTGCTGTGACTGGGTCCTTGCTTCTTTCTAACACTTGTGCCCAATGCTAACCACCTGCTTACTGCTTTCCTGGGTCTCCAAATATCCTCTGCTTCTGAATTCCCTCTTCTTGGGCTCAGCCTGGGGCCTCTCTGGTGCCACTTGGTCTGACTACTATTATTCTGTGAGACTTCTCATTCCATGACTTAGGATCTGTACCAGGTGTTCTCCTAGAACTTGTAGCTGGATTTCTTCTCCTGTTCACCCCCACCTGGGTGGGCTCTCCAGACTCTAATATCTCCCAGTCCCTCCTATCTTGCTGAAGTTAATGAAATGAACCTTTACCCAGTTCCAATGTGCTCACTATAATCCTCTGTTGGCTTAATGGATATGTTTGTCAACAGAAGAAAAAAGAAAAGGTCTTGAGGTTTTCTTTATAGTAAAAAGCTTCAACTTTAGGCTTTTGATCTACAAATGTAAAGTGTGAATGCCAGTGCAAAAAGATAAGATTGTGACCTATGTAATTTAAAAGTATATTCCGTTATCGAGAAAACATCCAAGAGGAGAGAACTGCTGCAGCTACTCTGGAGAGTAGCCTAGCAAAAGAAAGAAATTTGATTGACACAAGGCCTTTAACCCCTCAGCCCTGCTTCTGGGACTCTACAGAGACAAGAGCTGCAGAGCCTAAGGGTATAAACAAGGATATTTGTTACAGCACTGGGGAAGTTGGCAAACCCAACAGCCAACATAGGGGAAGAGCTGAATAAATCAGAGCACATTCAGGATAAGAATGCAGCCCTTTAAAAGAATGAGCTATATCGATAATTATTAAGCTGCAGGAACATCTGGTCCCTTAGACCAGCTCAACCCTGCAATCATCACACACACCCACTGACCAGGACACAGAAGCCACGGGCCATCCCTGATTGTTCTTCGTCTAATCTCACCCTGACCGAACTCTACCCAGCTCTAAATTCCTGCTCATCCCCTCCTTTGAGCCTATCCTTGGCACTTTGGCCTCTGGTGATTGGTCATCCTAACACTTAACTCTCAGCGCTGTCCAAGGGACTTTAAAGGCATCCCTTCAAAAGAATGAGTTATATTTATAAACACTGAGCTACAGCAAAGTCTAGGATATTGTAGAGAAATCATATTATAGGATCTCATTTTGGGAAAAATAAACAATGGCCACAGATATAGGTGTAGCTATAGATATAAATACTCATATTTAGATATTAATATGAGTTTGTAAAAAGTCATTGGAAATATATATATATTATATATATACATATATATTATATATATACATATATATTATATATACACATATATATTATATATATACATATATATTATATATATACATATATATATTATATATGCATATATATTATATATATACATATATATATTATATATATGCATATATATATTATATATATAATATATATAAACAACCTGAAGCAAAAAATATATATATTATATATTATATATTTTGCTTCAGGTTGTTTTCACTGACAACCTCAGATGGTGAGGATTGGGAATGGAAACATGACAAGGGTATATCACTATATTTTCTAAAATTTAAAAACATTTATTTCAAAAGTTAGGTAATCACATATGATTAATATGATGATTTTGGAAGAGGACTTCAATAGCAAATTTTTAAAAGAAATATGTATATTTTTTCTTTTAAAAGAAATTACATAAAATGAACCATAATGAAAAATACATTCTAGTACAATTTTAGGGACACAGTTCACCTGTGTTAATGCTATCTCCCTCCACTTCTGGAAGGACAAGTCAAGAATACAACATAAATGGTCCTTTCTGGAATTAGACAATAGAGCAGCCCAGGATTAGTCATTCTAGGTAAAGGAAGGGCAAGGGAAAGCATGGAGACGTGAATCTACAGCATTTGATGAGGGGAGAGAATGATGAGGCTGTACAGGACAGTACAAACTATCAAGCTTGGATTTTGCTGGCAGATTTCAACATGTTTTTCTCCAGGAGAGACAGGGCAGATAGCATTTCATTTACAACACACACCTATAGACACACCACAGGTTGATGAAGCCCAGCACCAGAATAATTCATAATCATGTTTTAGTAATAACTATCAGCACATTAGGAAATGTGCTCACAAAGGATTTTAGCATATCCAAGATAGACCTCGGGTTATACGTAATTTTTCAAGACCTACTTGTAACACTGTACCTTTCATTTCCATTCAAGAGAACACCCCCAAATGCAAGAGAAACTAACAAAATATGAATTGGAGAGTCAATCTGCTCTAATTCATATTGAAAAAAAATGTTGCACAAACTCCAGCACTTTATTATAAGCAACAAATTACATGAGACACATCTAAATGTGAGAGCACACACCTTGTTGATTGCAACACCCCAAAATGATGTGACTCCACACTGAAGAGCATTACAGCAAGTAGTGGGGTTTGAACAGAAACCTAAGCATGTTTTAGAAAATCTCCTTTAACAACAGTGAAGAGAACAACATATAACCTGTCCCAGCCCCAGACTGACACTCCAACCACCATTCAGGTACCCATTGACCAAAGACATGGCCCATGGACTGTCATTGTATGTTCTTCGCCTGATCTCACCCTGACCTAGCTCTACCCAACTCCAAATTCTTCACTCATCCCCCAGCTTTGAACCTATCTTTGGCCCTTTGGCCTTGGTATATGGATGCTCCAATATTTATCTCCCCACATTCCCCAGTGGACTCAGATTTCAACATGCCTATTTATTTCCTCCACTTCTAAACCACCTTTGGCAGGCGAGTCTGTTGGTTTTGTCTTCTCATACTCTGTTCCCACCACTGGCCCCTTGATGGAACTCTCAACTGGCTCAGTACTAGACTCTCCCTAAGGAAGTACCTGGAAATGGTATGTTAAGGGAAGTGGAAACTGTAGGTAAACACACACACGCACACACACACACACACACACACACACACACAGAAAACTGATAAGAGCAAAATTATAAGAATTCCAATCATAGATGATGGGGAATGAACTAAACTCGGAAATGTAACACTACACAAAAAAGAGCTAAGTTGACAATGACTGATTCTGTGTTAAGAAATGAACCGTGAAAAGTTTAGTAAAGTGCTAACTCAGGCAATATATACCACACACACACACACACACACACACACACACACACACACACACACAGGATAAATAACATAAAATAAACTTTTGGTATTAACTCCAATCGCTCCACACTTGGAACTTACTGGGGGAAAAAAATCCTTTAGCCACGCATGCTTTTAAAATATGATTCTGATATATTCTTCTTTTATCTTGCTTGCCTCCATTAGAAGGAACAATTTCTGGTTTTAGGGCTTTTACAGTCATTGTTGAAAATTCTCTCACTGCATGCAATTGCTCAAGTTGAAACTCAGCACAGTATCTTAGGGGTCACAAATCAACCTTGGTGGGTTTTATAGGGCCATCTTTTTCTTTTAGCTCAAATTGTATCTTAAAAAGCATCCTAACTTGATGGGTATTATGCTTGGTGGCAATAAAGACACCAATATCTTAACTCGCAGCCTGCTTCACACTTTTATAGGACCCTCCTGGTCTCTGTTTACATTTATGTTATTGCTTGGCTCCTGTGTACATTTCAGTTTACTATCTCTGATATTTTCATAGCTTTACCTATATATCTTTCTATCTGCTACTACTTCTTCCAGACAATATGGGATTTAAAGTGGCTTCACTTGCCTCCAGTATTCACGCTCCAAAGTTGTCTACTGTTGCTACGGCTGCATGTTATCTAGAAAGTCTTTCCCCTCGCCCTGTCTTTCCTCCCTCTCTCTGCATTTCTCCCTCCTTTATTCCTTCACACACCATACCCAAGTTGTGTAAAGAATTCAGACCAAGTACTACCTGAAAAGTACCCCCACAGGACCAAAGCCATGACACCACCTCACTTGCTGGCTTAAACCAGCCTGGGTCCTGGGCAGCCAACTCGTGGAGGGACACTATTTGTAGTTTCACGGCCTCCCATCTACAAAGCCTGAAGGAAACGATTTTTCAGAGAGGCCAATTCCCTACAGCATTTGAAAAGTCTTTCACCCAGCTCCGTCTGATTGTAAATCACACGACCGTGCAGGATTAGACACATTTCTAATCAAGCATCTAATCTCACTGTATCACATACAAACCATCAACATCACAAATTGCTTTTATATCACTTGTTATCAATTGTTTTATATCACTTAGACATGACCTGTTTTTTTTTTTTTAATTCCCAATGTTACATTTTTCTACTTAAGCAAAAGAAAATGTATCAGCACTAATATTTTTAGTTTGGGTGAGGATGAGATGGATACTGTTCACCATGACAATTACCTTATTCTCCCAGTAACAAATGTAATAATCGTAAAAATCAAAATTAATAAACTGTGCTTGCAAACCTAATGACTAGTCATCAGCACATTAATTTCCCTATATGCCAAACTAGCCGTGTTGTTATTTGTTGGTGACGCTGGATGAAATGGGCTGCATTAAGATGACCATCTGCTCTGTTTGATTTGATAAGTGGAATTAAGACAAAAAGCAGCCAGTTTATAGTCAGTACGACTTAAACTTATGTAACAGAAGGTAAATGATCTTTCATTTGAGGGACTGAACAGAATGTTCTCCACGGATATAACTTAAATTAACGCTTGTTCCCATAACAATTTAAAGTGGATTTTTCATTTGGATAGTTTCATCTTCAGCAGACATAATGAAAGCTGAACATTCACACTTTCATGACCTGTACATTCCATTGTTGCATTTTATCGCCCTTTCATGCTTCATCTGTGAGAAGAAGCAACAAACATTATATAAGACTTTCAAGGCCAATTAGGTTATTCAATAATTATTTTTACTTTCTGTCTGTGTAGATTCTTGATGGTATCTTGTTTCTAGAGCTTCCCGTTGATTATGGTATTAGAGAATTCTTTGATTCTTTCATGGCAGGAGTGAAGCTATCTCCAATTTTTAACATGGTTGGCCATCCTCTTACAAGCTCTTTAAATAGATTGTTGGTAATCATTCTGGCAGAAGCGGAATTTAAAAGCACTAGGAACTCACTGGAAATAACTGCTTTGCTGAACCAAACAATATAGAGCTCTTAGAATCAAAACAACATTGGACAAGATGTGCTGTTGTTCATAACGCCTTGTTCCAGGAGATCTGACGAATTCTTAGATACTGTATGTATGTGCACACAGATTTTCACTATTCATAAGGTTTTATTTCTTAACTAGTTATGGTTTTTCTAGAGCTTTAAAAATTATGTCTTTTCCCACTTTTATGGGTAATTCCCTATTATTGCCTGCAAGAGTAATCAAATTATTTTTATCACTTCTTCCAGGTCATTAAAAAGGACATCCAGTGTAAGTGGCCTCATAATAATAATCCCACTAGCATTCTCCTAGACAACCCCTTGCTCTCTCAATGCACAACAGGACCATCTTTCATTATGTTTTATGTTCCCTGCCCCCCCCCCACCAATCCATTTTCCACACAGCAGTTCAAAGCAATCTTTTAAAATGTGTCACTCCTCAGCTTCAAACCTTGTAAGGGCCTCCCGTTATTTTTAGGAGAAAGTCCAAAATCTTTAACTTTCTGGAAGGGCCTCCATGAGCTTGTCCTTCCTTAACTCCCCAGACTCACACTGTGCCAGTTTCTGTTTCATCTAATAGGCTAGACACTTGGGCCCCCCTTTAGTTTTTAAAACATGCCAAAGTCCACTTCCCCTGAGGGTCTTTCCCTGTCCATGGGGAATGGAGACTGTATCCTGAAGCTGAAGCTTTATTAGCAACACATTTACTTTCTCCTCTTCGCTCTGAGTTTCTTCATAACAGATATACAGTTTAGGTAGTTTTTTGCTGACTGTTTCCCCAGTTTGACTGAGCTCCATGAGGGCTGGTCTGTGTCGTATTTACCACGGTAACCTCTTGTATATATCACAGCATTCAGTGAATATTTGTAGAAGGAGTGAGTATTTTAATCATAAGGTAACATATGAATCATTTAGCCTTTCCCTATAGATTTTTTTAAAAGATTTTATTTATTTATTTTAGAGAGGAAGTGAGAGTGGGAGCAGAGGGAGGGGCAGAGTGAGAGTGAGGAGGGAGATAATCTCTGGCAGACTCTGTACTGAGTGCAGAGCCTGACTCGGGGCTCGATACCAGGACCCTGAGATCATGACCTGAGCCAAAACCAGAGTCAGATATTTAATTGACTGAGCCACCAAGGCGCCCCTACCTCCCACAGATTTTTTTTTTAAGAGACAAAGAATGCATTGTTTTGGTAACAGTAGTGACAAAAATTCCACTTCAGAAAAACATAGCTCTTTCTCCTTTTCAGTCATCTCAGTAGATAGTGCCCCCCAAATTGACAACATAGAATACCTGTGTGTGTGACACAACGCCAGGATGATATTTCTATTATACTTGAAAGTCTCGAGTTTTGGCCATATCCTAGGGAAACTGTCTAGTTCTTTCAGGCACCTGCCTACGTACGTGGCAGATTCCAGTAGGTCATCTTTCATTTCTCATACGGTTATGAAGAACATAATAGTTTGTACAGTCTTTGAGCACAAAAATACTACTGAGCAAAACAGAACTGCATCCATTGATGAACTAGTAAATGTTTAACAAGCAGCTGGGTGTAGGGGGAGAAGAGGTGTGTGACCTGTAGCACTTGTGGGTTTATGTGATGTAAATACCCCCACCCTGGCCAATTTCAAACTGTGTCTAATAACTGACTTGCAAAACTCCTGAAAAATTAACAGTTGGCTCTTACGAGCCCGGACGACCATCTCTAACACACCACTAGCTCTATCATTTCACAAAATTACCCGCACACGAGTGTATGGGATACAGACTAAATTAGTTAAATTCACATTCAGAAGATATGCTCTGTGCAACATAACATGGAAGAAGAGAAAAGAAAAATAACTTGTAGGTACAAAGAACGTATTCTGTCAGTTTACCATGATAAAGTTTATTTTGCAATTACTTGATTTCCTCATCCTGCTCCCATGTAGAGTTAACCCCAAGGCAATTTCCCAGCTTAGACCCATGTCTAAGACCCACTCACTTTATTCTAAACTTTAAAGTAGTCATTGCAAGTGTTATTTATAACAATGAATCTTTCCTCCTAGTTACTAGAAAAAATAGCTTACCATTCTCCATCCTTCCCCCGGCCTTACTGTCTTGCTATAATCCATTCATACGGAAAGATGTGGGTGCTTACCATAGCCACTTACTGGGCAGATGGACTCTGGGATTCAGATAGACACAACCCTGGCTCCAAGGAGCTCCCAGCCTGATAAGGAGATGGACAAGGAGAATCTGAGGCTGAAAGTCCTAGGACAGAGGTAAACCACAGGGGCCTAAAGAATACACAGAATGTGTATGTAATGCCCCCAACACTGAAGATGCCAACATTGAGGCTGGACTTGAAGGATGACTAGGAATTGACTATGGAAGAAAGATGGAGAGAGGCATTCCAGGGAAGAGGAAGAACAAGTACAATGTTACATGCGGGGAAGCTGCTGTTCTGATGGCTGTAACTGAACCACAGAGTGGAAGGAGGGTGGGAAGGATCCTGAGGCGGCAGAGACAGGTGGCGGCATGGGCAGGGCTTCATAAAGATCCTTGTGTGCCAGGGAAAGGAGCTTGGCTTTTATACTGAAAATGCATCAGGGAGCAGTGAAGGCTTTTAAGTGGGTAAGTGATGGGACTGGTGCTTTAGAAAAATTATTCAGGCTATAGGGAGGACACTGGATTGGAATGAGAGGAGAAGGAGGGGAGAAACCACCTGCTGGGACAAGGCTCTCAGTCCAGTAACCACCTCTCCCTCCTCTACCATTTTTCCCAGAGCTCTCTGCTCACTTAATTCTCTGCAGCTCCTAAGTCACTTCTTTTTATATTGAAACATGGTGCCACTCTGTTGTCTCCTTTGGTCCCTAATTCTCTGTCAGGCCTAAAACGCGATTCTCTAAAAACATTATTCAACAGGGGTCAGCATTTTGCATCATAAACTTCAAGGAGGAAAAAGGTACAGGCTTAACAGAGTAAAAGGATTAGAAGCCCAGCACAAACCGAAGCTTTACCAACAGAGTATCATGGCTTTCCTGGTTATCTATTGCTAGATCACGAACCACCCCAGATTTCGTGGTGTCAGACCATAACAGCCCTCATCATTATTATCTCTTGTGGTTCTGTGGGTTAGCCAGATTCAGCTAGCCAACTGTAGTCCCCGTATCTCTTGCAGTCAAACAGTGGCTGAGGGTAGTGACACCTCAAAAACCTCCTCACTTATGTCTGGTGCTTTTTGCTGACTGTTGATTGGGATCTCGGTAGGAGCTGTCAGCTGGGCCTCTTCGTGCAGCCTGAACTTCCTCTGAACATGGTGCTGGATTCCAAAGTAAGAGTTCCAAGAGAGAAAGTCAGGCCTATTCTAACCCAGCCTTGTTATTCACATAATGTCCCTTCCACCACATTCTATCCTTTAGAAGTGAGCCCCTATGGCCACTCCGTACGCAAGGGCAGAGGAATTAGCATCCACCTCTTGAGGAGAGAAGTGTCAAAGAATTTGCAGACATATTTTAGAACTCTCCCAATCCCTTTTGTGGTTTTGACCAACGCAAGGGATATCCATTTTCATTTTGGTGCATCAAGCAGAAAGTGGCAAAATATAACCATAACCAACAAGTTCTAGAATACATTGAAAAGGAGCAAAACCTCTTTGCCATTTCCTCTGATAGACATTCAGTTCTTGAGAGACTTTGACTGAAAGATAAATACATAAGCAGATACTGAGATAAGTCAGAAGGGTTCCTCTCAAGAAGTAAACATCTAAGGGACAGTAAGAAGAGAATCCAATACTGTTCCCTAAGGAAGAAGGGCTAATTCAATTTCCAAAGTGAGAAGAATCTGAAGCCTGGCAGCAGAAACTTTTCGCTTTGAGGAAATATTTATGTATAGCAAGTAGTTGTCACTGTAGACTATGAGTTAAATAATTCTCAAAATAATCTTTTTATCACCTCACAAAGGTGATAAGTAATGCCTCTGGCTACGATGTATATAGTTACCAGGGATCCAGAGGGGACGAAACTAGGTAAGAAGCTTCCCTAACAGAATTTTCTCCTAACAAGATTTGTTTCTGTCCAGGTATGATATACTTTACACGTCTACTTTGTAAGATGAGGACTATTTGAATTCACACAGTTTGCAAGTAGGTTAGACTAGTATAATTGACATTACCTAAAAACCCAACAGTTGTTGTTTTTCTTTTAATTCTCAATAGAAGAGCAAAAAAAGTGAACACACTAGTTATAAATATTAAGAAAAAGCTGAAGGGAGCTGTTACTTCTACTTGGTTTTGATAGGACTATTGGGAGATAAGAAACCACTTCTTACCCTTTCTTAAGTTCCCCAGTTTCTCAGTCTGTTCTTCAAATAGGTGATCTGGGTTCAAAGAAAAGAAACAAACTATTCCTTAAATTCAGCAATACTTGGTGGCCCTATATTTATTGATCTGGTAGTGATCATTTTGACAATTGGTTCTCAAATTTTAAAGTTCATAAGAATTATCTATGGTGGTTTATTAAAAATTTCCCCTCATACCATCACAGAAAATCTGATTCAGTAGTAAGTTTGAGATTGAGAATGAAATTTTATCCTAGTGCCTGTTGTGTGCCGATTCCAGGTGCCAATTCTGTGTGCTCGTCTAGACACAAGGGACACAACCATGGACAAGACAAAGTCTTTGCCCTTATGGCGCTGACATTCTAGACAGGGAGACAGACAAAAAACAAATAAATACATGATGTAATTTCAGACGATGAAGTGCTATTAAAGGAAAATAAACTTTCTAAGTAGGTATGGAGTACCGAGTGATATTTATCTTAAATGGAAGTGTCTTTATTGTTTATTATAAATGTAACACATGTGGGGCGCCTGGGTGGCACAGCAGTTGGGCGTCTGCCTTCGGCTCAGGGCATGATCCCGGTGATCTGGGATCAAGCCCCACATCAGGCTCTTCCGCTATGAGCCTGCTTCTTCCTCTCCCACTCCCCCTGCTTGTGTTCCCTCTCTCGCTGGCTGTCTCTATCTCTGTCGAATAAATAAATAAAAAATCTTTAAAAAAAAATAAATGTAACACATGTAAAGAAAAAACAGTAAAACACCATACGTGTGAAACAGAAAGTGAAAGTCCCTTGAGAGATGAAAATGACTAAATTTTGCCCCCCTTTTTTATGCTACTTCTTAAGAAGAAAATGATAGGAAATATTTGAACACAATCATGCAGAGATCCTAAGATTCATCTATTCATTTAACAAATATTTATTGGACATCTATTATATGCCAGTCACAGTTCTAGGAGGGAGGGACAAAGCAGGGAAGGAGACAAAGACACTGCTGTCTCACGGTTTACAGTCTTTTTAGTGGTATAGAAATGCAAGTATGAAATAAATAATATAATTTCAGATTGCGATAAGTGCTTTAAGGAAAGATTAAGCAGGGATGAAATAATGTGTTAGTTTGGGTCTAAGGGATGGTGAGGTATCAACAGAACCAAGAGTGAAAAGATTTTAGAAATGAAGACTTATCTACCTTATAATATGAGGAATATTTGAAATTCGCACAGCTTTGCAAGGAGATTGGATAATGGAACTTACAAACCTAAATACCCAACAGTGTCACCTACCCTTGGTTTCCTCACTTCAGTAGAAGGTATTGCCCTTGGGCGTTGATGAAAAACTGGGAAGACACCCGGGGAACCTGGGTTGAAAGGAAAGTTTTTAACGGCTGCTGTGGAAAAGCTGACTGAGAGTCAAGATAGGAATTAAGAGATCACTGAAAAGCAGAAAAGTTCTGGAAAGCATTCCAACCCAAAGACTTTGGTCCAAGGTCCCGCCCCCTCTCTCTAATTATTCCTATCTCATCTCTTCACAGCCACTCCATTCCATCCTCCACCCTGCAGCTGGATGATGTGTCTTAGTGTGGGTCTTTTTTCACCCATTGGGCTGATATCTCCTTGGGCTCCTCCAATCTGGAGGAAAGCTCTGGAGATGGCCATCAGCTCTGGAGAAATTTTTTTAAATAATTCTCTGATAGTTGCCTCCCTTCCATTTAATAATCTCTTTTTACTATGAAATATAACATCAATTAAAAACAATAAGTTTATGATGTAACATATATTTTATAAGTAACAATCTCTGTGTCCATTACTTAGGTGAAGAACTAGAACACCAGGAGCATGTTAGAAGCCTGGGAAGACTAGGGGCGCCTGGGTGGCTCAGTCGTTAAGCATCTGCCTTCAGCTCAGGGCATGATCCCGGGGTCCTGGGATCGAGCCCTGATTCTTCCTCTCCCACTCGCCCTGCTTGTGTTCCCTCTATCACTGGCTGTCTCTCTCTCTGTCAAATAAATAAATAAAATCTTAAAAAAAAAAAAAAAGAAGCCTGGGAGGACTAATCAGATAGGTCAGTCAGGGAAGGCTTCTCTGAGAGATGACATCGGGTGGGAGATCTGATTTAAACTTGGAGATCTGGGAGGGATGGCATTCTAGGCAAAAAGAACAGTAAGGGTAAGTCTCTTAAATAGGAAAAATCTTGACGTGTTCCAAGAACCACAAGAAAGCCCATAAGACTAGAGCAGAGTGAATGAGAAGTGTGGTTGAAGATAAGGTCAGACATAGGCACAGACAGATCATGGGGCATCATAAACCATGATAGGGAGTTCAGATTTTATTTTAAATATAATAGAAACTACTATAAGATTCTGAGTAGGAGATTATCTGATCTGATATACCTTTTAAAATTACCATCCAAGTCATTATGTGGGAAATTGGCAGAAGATAGAATGGGGGGAGCAAAGAGACCAGTCAGGAAGCTATTTCAGTAATCTGGACTACTGGTGGCTGGGGATGAGTGTTATGGATGAAAAGTTATTGGATCCTAGAGCTTTTATAAGATAAACCAATAGGATTTGCTGATGGGTTGGCTATGGGGTATGTAAAAAAAGAGAAAGGTCAAGATGACTCTAAGATTTTGAACCCATGCAGTTAAATGCTTGGTGGTGCCATTGACTTGAATAAGGGTACCCTGGGGAAGGAGCATTTTAAGAGAAGACATAGATAGAAAAATTAAGGTTGAAGTGTGTATTAGATATTCAAGTGGAGATGTTGAATGGGAATCAAATATTAAAGATGGCATTCAGGGAAAAGATCAAAGGGACTCAATAGTGAAAATGTTCACCTAGGAAGTGACAATAGATTGAGACAGCAGGGAAACAAGCCCTCTGGTTCTCCACAGTTTATAAATAAGGAAAAGAGGGGGAAACAAAGGAAAATAAACCAGTGCAGTAGGAGAAAAACCAAGTCAGGACGTTGTCCCTAAAAATAGCGAAGGAAGATTTTCAAGGCTAAGAAAGTGATCAACCAGGGTGAAAGGCTGCCGGGAAGGTAAGAATTGACCATTGGGTTTGACAAGACTGAGGTTGTTAATAACATTAGTAATCCTAAAAAGATTAGTTTCTTGGAGTAACGGGAACAAAAGCCTGATTAAAGTCGTCTAAGGAAAGAGTGAGAAGAGAAAGCATACAGAGTTTTTTCAAGGGGTTTTCCTAAAAAGGGAAGCAGAGATACAGGTCAGTAGCTACCTGGGAACAAGGCGTCTAGAGATTATTGTAAGATTATTGTAAGAGATAATACAACATGTTCGTATACTGAAAGGCATGGTCTATTAGACAGAGAGAGTTTGTTGATGTAGGAGATTCCAGGGATAATTGTGAGGCGAAGTCCTTGGGTGGGATAGAAGGGACAAGACCCAGTACACAAGTGGAAGAATTGCCTTCCATGGTGACAAGGCCAGTTCATCCATTGGTAGCAGGAGGAAAGACCCAGGAATATAGATTTTTCATGACCCTATGTAATTCTGATGGGGGTGAGCCCCAACCACATTTGGAGAAATAGTAATTTAGATAAGTACTTCTCATACTAGGAAGGAAAGAAAATAGATTCATTCATGTGTCAACATGAGATGAGGAGGGGAGAGGAGATGTGAAGAGAGCAAAAGGACTCCACAAAGGACTGCTCCACTTTAGGACAAACTGGATTCACCCCTAAAATGGAAATGCAACTCAGAAGCAGGAACGGGTACAATGAGGTTTTGCTCCCACCACTCAAATTCTATAGAGAGCACACTCCAGCCCTCTCCCCATCATTACCTGCTCCTAGAACAATGCCAAATCCCTTCCCATTTGCTCCAGACCAAGAATGCTTAACATTCTTGTGGTCACTGACTGACCGAAGATCTAGTAAAAGTTTTAAACCTTCTCCCCAGAAAAAAGTTACACAGTCACTAGAGCTTTTTGTTTGCAAGCCACAGACCACTTTGATTAAGCAAAAATAATTTGTGAAAGCATATGAGGGAGTTACAGATACAGGGGGGAAGCTGATAAACTGACTTAAAAAATAGGAATCATGCAATTCTAAAAGGTCCCAGTTATTGGAATTGTCTGGGGCACCTCTGCTAGAATGGATAAACCCAAGATGATTTCAGTCTTGTATTACTGCATTCATGATTTAAATTCCGAAAGTGACCATTTTAATTAGCTTAACATGGGTTCTATGCCTAGACCTGGGCTGGAGATGTGTGGGCACCTTTATTACTAGCCTACCAGAGTGTATCCAATAAAGAAGAACTTATACTCCAAAAACCAATCAGGGTGATGCTATTATTAAAAGAATGTGAATACAGCATACTAGAGTACCAAAAAAATCAAATGTTTCAACCACACATAAATACAAAATTTTACATATAATTTTGAAAGGTTTACAGACCCTCTGAAACCCATATATGTATCTTCTGGGATTCTCGCATCCACCAGGTAAAGAACCCCTAGTATAAACATAACTACTGTATGTTTTTGTTATCACCTCACTGAATGCTTAGGTTATTCTGGAAGGAAAGAAACTAGTGACTTCCCTTTCCCATCTCTTCCCACTCCTCCCAGCTTCAAGACGTTCGTTGTTTATACCCTCCTGAAGGAGAAAGATCACATTTAACTAGTGGCAAAACGTTGTTATAGCCCCATGTGACACAGGAAAAAAGCTCTCAAACGAGAGGATCTGGGTTTGAATGTTACTCCCACAAATCACAGACCAAGAGAACCTCAACTTGAGACCCTCTTTGAGCTTTAGGTCTTAAATTTACCTACTTGCCTCAAAAGGTTTTGTGAGGCTCATTGAATACAGACTTTGGTAATCTACAAAGTTATGAATAGATGATAGGTGGTAGATAGATGATAGATTGATAGATGATTAGATAGATAGATAGATAGATAGATAGATAGATAGATAGATAGAGTACTTCATTGGTGGTCAAGCCTGATTAATAATAGAAATAATAGAAATATTTTTTAATTCAAATTCTCAGTTTCCTTCCTAGGCCTATAAAATGAACATCTCCAGGGATAGGAGACATTTTCATGCACATATGAAAAGCTTTTCATTTATTCTGAAGTTTGCTAGATTTGGGATCCCACCACATTTCAAATCAGAATTATTCATGATGCTCTCCTGGGTGTTGATGATTCTGAAAAAAGTCAATAATACTAACTATTTGTGAGACCATCTAGACTTTGACTGGATAAAGAAATACACTATTAACTTATTTCACACCATAACATATAGCCAATCATACATAGTCAGAGAATCCAACAACCTCCCTGAAGAAGTGCCTATGTAGCAATAACTTACTTAGAACAAATTCTGCTCTCATTTATATGCTAAGAACCATTAAAGTACGATTTTACAGCTCGTGATCATTTTACGCACCATCGATTCATGAGAATGGCTGTTTCCACAGTTTCAAAACTTTGCAGAGAATCTATAGCTTCCTGCCGTCTTTTAATATGGAGATGATGTAATGTATTCCTCAGCTGGGGGGAAATGAAAGAAATTAATAAGAATGTAAAACATAAAATGGTGGTGCTGAGCTTAGCCATAACAACGTTCTTTAACATCAGATGTGTCTTTTTCATAAAGGTACGAGAATTCATTTTTTCTTCAATCTTCTTTAAGAATAAAGAAATTGCAAAGTATTTAAAAACCAAGACAGAGGAGGCCTTCCATAAATACTTTTTTTCTCAATCTTCTCCAGTCTCAGCTCTGCACTGTTTTATGTTAAATCTTAATCATGTTCTCACACTATTTTGCATTTTTTAAGATGTTAACTCTTATAACATAAGCCATAGATAAGCATGACCTGTCATCTTTCTTGTAACGAGTACTAAGTTTTCTTCCTGAGGGTGATGTTCACTTTAGTTCTATTTTCCTGAGAGAATAAAGGCAGCATAGCTCCGCTGAGTACTTTGTCATAACCTTGCAAATGGCTGCTTCCAGAAAGGAGCACTGATTTCTTCCTCGCTACCATCTACTAAAGGGAAGGCCATCTTACAGATGCCAACATGAAGTCAGGAATACCATAAGTCAGGATGCTGGTCCTTGAATTAATCAATAAAAATGTTTCAAGTTTTAGCATCTTAAACAAAACTGAATGAAAGTGTAAATTAATAAATAAAAATACCTCTGCGTAACTAGGATATCCCCCCCTTATAGATGGAGGTGCAAAAGACAGCCCCCGGTTCCGCACCATACAGCAACAAAAACTCCTCACTAGAGATTAGAAAGATTTCAGTCTCTCCTCTTCCTGGATCCCCCTTCCCTGGATGTTCAAAAAGCCCTGAGACTGCTTTCTAGAATCCAAAGTTGCAACTGATCTATTCTCAAATCAAACAGAAGCCAGAACTCCCTTCAGTGATAGAAACCCCGCAATAATGAAGGTGGGGATTCTCCAGAAGCTGGCACAATGCTGCTTTGTCCGCATCACTGAAACAGCGCATTGGCCCCTAGTCTCACTGATTGCTGATGCTGTCACCGGTACCAGAATTCATAGTCACCACCCATAAAGACGGAAAGGGCCGCTCCTGGTGGTTCTCGCCCTGTTGTTAGACCCTGGATGCTTCCAGGGTGACCTGGAGGACTTGCTGAAACACAAAATGCTTCCTCAGAGACTTTGATTCGATAGGTCTAGAGTGGGACCTAACAACATGCATTTCTGTCCAGTTTGCAGGTGACTCTAATGCTGTTGTTTTGTGGAAGTCTGTACTTGGAGAAACTGCTTCCCAAGCGAGTCTGAAGAAATTTTCCATTTGTTTCTGCTGTTGCTTCTCTAAGGACATAAAGCCTTGCTGATCCATCCCGAAGTAGGAGAGCTGGCCTGAGCCATCACCACGGTGGAGACTACTGGCCGAACCGCACTAGTTCTTAGAGTGAGGCAGGAAGACCCTTCTCTGGCCTGACTTCCCTGCACCGCAGTTCTCAGATTCAGCCAGTCAGACGCCTTCCCAGGACCCAAGTCTGTTACCTGGATGTAGGTATAGAGAGGTTCCGATGTCTACTGCCTCACAGACCCTAGAAAACTCGTGGGTCTTTAACCATCTGTCTTGCCACCCAAGCCAATCCTCTGTGTTAAGTCATTCTAACTTCTATAGTAATTTTCCTCATCATTTCATCATTGACATTTTTATGCCTACTCTGCCCCTGGGCCTTACTCAGGACCAGCTAGGCCGCCTCAATAAGTTTTTGTAACATTGACTGTTACAGCATCTCAGTCCCTTCTCTCCTAGACAATCCCTGGGCTCCTAATACAGGTGAGCTCACCCTTGTCGTAGCAACCTTCAGGCTCCCTGTTTGAGGTGCCAGAAAGAGACACATATAACTAAGGGCTGTTAATAGATTTTATCAACTTGGGTAATAAACTCTATTTCATAATACGGCACATTTTTTTTGTGAAGACACGTCTGCATATGCACGCACAAATGAAAAAGAAATTACAGATTTTATAGTAGAGCAAAGAAAGAACATGGACAGTCTTCCTTTGTAATGAGACCGCTGTACACCTCACAAGCATTTCATGCAGAACAGTGGATTAAGCATGAAGTTATTTAGGAATCAATAGTTGTTGGTAACATTGTATAATACATCCCAACTCCTGACACGTAGTAGTAAGCATTGTGATGTTGGCACAAATGTGAGCCTCATTACCAAGTAGATAAGTAGACAGGTAAATCTTTTTCATGATTGTTGACCTTTATTATTTCAGCATGGTATTTTATTATATATAGACCCCAAGTAGGCTTGGAAATAAATATTAATAATAACAAAACCCTTCCATTCCTGCCAACATTTCCTTATTTGATATGAACAGAGTTTTAAATACATAACAATGGCAAAATTTGCTCGAGGTTATTCACTACCAGTGTTCACTCTGCTAAGTGCCTTAAGGCATTCTCAGCATAAAGGGTATCATACAAAATATTAGTCTCTATTTCTGTTGTTAATCTCATAGCTAGAACACCTTCTGATATGGTTTAAGGTAAGAATAAATCAATTTTCAGCATCTTTCACAGGCAAACAGCAATAAAGTAGCAAATATAAAATTAATAAAAGACTTTCTGTTGTGGATAAAAATCATATATGTATTTAATAATTTAACCATATTAATACAACATAAAAATATCATTAATATTTTTTTAAATTGCACCTTCATAATTCTTTTCATTTTTTATATATTGAATAGTAAGCTTTGGTTTGTTTTCATTCTTTTGCACAAGTAGTACACATTTATGCATGGATTTTGCTTTTTTGAATTTTTTTTCTTCTGTGAACTATAACAAATAGTTACATGCATGAAATAACAATGTGAGTTGAAAGAAGTACTGCAGAGGGAAGAGCTATCTAACTATAATTCAGGTCAATGCAGACTATCAGGATAGGGCATTATTCTGCAAATCAACAGACCACGTCAGCCCCCAAAAGCTTCCCACCCCTCTGTTTCTAAGCGCTAACCCCCTCTCCTCCAGAGGTAATTACTATCCTGACCTAGAAAGTAATCACCTCTCTGCCACCTAAGCTTGCGTCCCCTAAACCTTGGAGTTTAGCTTTGCCTTCTTTCTGAGCTTTGCAGAGATGGAACTCTACACCGCACATTCCTTTGTGTCCGTCGTCTTTCATTTAACATTGTGTTTGCAAGATTCATCCATGATGAGTATGTAGACGTAATTCATTCATTTTCATTGGTTTCCATTGCTGTAAAGTGTTCCGTTGTATAAGGGGACACAATTTATTTATGCATTCTCCTGTGGGTGGACATTTGGGTTGTTTAGAGCTTGCGGCCATGAAAGTGTGAAACACTGTAGGTGTTTGGAGCAATATACTTTTCAGTAAATCAACAGCAGAGTGTACAAAGAGCCCAATGCCATGCCCTGAGTGTTGAGAACTGTGAGGCTAGCACAAACGTGAGCATGATTGCTAAGGATGTAAATAGATAATCTTTGTACATAATTTTTGGCACCTGGGAGAGGAATTTCTGAGTCACAGAGCATGTGTCTTCAACTTTGCCTAGATTATAACAAAGTGTTGTATTAATAGACACTTTCACCAGCATTAAAGAAGTGTTCCTCTTGCTCTTCCTCCAGGTCTCAACTCAAATTTTATCTCTTTGTGCATCCTTTCCTGGCTATTCTAGTTAAGGTAGCTGTCCTATTTAAAGTACTCTACTCCCTTACTCATTAGACCATTACTCTAATTTATTTTCTTTAAGCCACTTTGCACCATCTGAAATCATCTTACTTGTTTCTGCTCTTCTCCACTGGGAAGTAAACTCCATCAGAGAAGGACTTTATCTTGCCCATGACTGGCACATAATGTCTGGAACATAATAGACTCTTGATAAATATTTGTTGAGTGAATAGTTGGGAACTTCCTGTATATCATAAATATTCACAATAACGCCAGTAGAAAAGACTTTACAGAGTATAAACTTTGAATCTCCTCTTTGCAAGGAGCAATGCTTTTTGAATAAGAGTTTCATGCTCCGTGTAATATGTTTAACAGCCAGTGTTTGGGAAAATAATTATTCATTTAGATTTTTCTGTAACATGGCCATCATGACGTGTTGAATAATTTTCCAGTCTCAAGAACACAAGTGGACACCAGCATTTCATATCCACTGTGAAAAAACAGGTGCCTATAAATCAAGGCTTCTTTTTTTAAGTACAGTCTATAATAATCCATTGACATGCCTGCTATAAATAATAATGCATGGTTTCTCAAGGAACCTAGCATGTAATTGATTCTCTGATCTGAAGAAGCTATAGGTCTATGATTTTTTTATATCTCTGGAATCCCTCAACCACCTTTATTGTTTTGTTTTTAGCTAGCACTTGGGATAAAGGTTCACGAATCTTTATGGTGCATCTGGCCTCTCTTGAATAGAGAAGCAGTAGTGTGTGACTCTTGGAATATGCTCAGCCCTTATCTTTGCATTTCTACTGTAAGGTCACAGTGACAAATACCCAGTGAGGTAGCCGACCATGAGCTCTTTTTGTTTCCAGAGCCATCCCCAAGTGAATCCAAATACTTGAGGAAGGCAGGGATGAATTAGGCTGTATTTTCATTGTAGGCAAAAGAAAAAGAAAACAAAAGCACAATAGGCTATCCCAAAAGTCCCAAATCACCAAATTCTAATGGGGCCACATAACAGAAAGTCTCTAAGTTCTATGCTCTATGCTCTAAGTTCTTGACTGGTTCCTCGTGTCTTCTTTTCAAGGAGAGCTGACCATATGACCTTACTACCCTGGCCACAGTTAATTGGGACAAGGCTGAGTGCCTGACTGAAGGCAGGCCAGATCATGAGAAATAGCATGAGAGCTCTGCCAGCCCAGCTACTCTACTTGGGAAGGTGACTAACTGCATAAGTCAAATTATTTCTCTTGGAGACTTTAAATGCAGGGCATACGTAGCATTAGAGGAAGATGGGGAAACATGCTGGAATATGAGATTTTAATTACATAACTTGGAAAATATAAATCACAGTTTTATTTCTTCTATAATCCTGCAAATCTTAAAATTATTCATGAAGATCAAAAATAAGAACAACTGAAACTATGAGCATTATCTTGTGCAGAGATCCGCTAACCTCTGATTCAAGACCTTGTGCACCAACTTTTGTCTGGACAGTGACACGATTATCCATTGAGAAAGTAGGTAGAGCAGACTGAAATCCAGAGAGAAGGTAGGGAGCATAAGCCATGAGGCAGTAGAAGCTGTTACGACAGTAGAAACCATGACTAAGCGAAAATGAGGAGGCAGCAAGTAGGAGAGTAGAGAACGCTAGTTGTAAGAGCTAAAGAGATTGTGACTGAGAGTAAAAAAGCAGTCATAATGGTGAGCTATTAAGATAAGCAACAATACTGCTAAAGAGACAAAAGCTATCACCAGAATCACACTGAATCACAAAAGTTCTTAGTATTCTGTGAAGTCTGATTGTGTGGCTATGGTGTTTATTGGTCTTCCTTTCATTAGAAATTCAGTGTGCACAACAATCACTTGAGATGTGAAACAAAAGTCTACTATCTCCAAATCCAAGAAGCTTCTGGTCTAGTAGATCAAGGGCATGACCTTGGACTCTTCATTTTGTATATCTAAGCCTGATATTCCAATGAATCGCCCCTTAAGAAACAGTAAGATAACCTAGGGTTGTAAACATCCCTTGAACTTGGAAAGAAAAATCTACCTAATATAGATCTCATGCGTAACTTGAATTTTGCAAATAATAGCCCAGAGTTCGAGCATCTAAAATACATTGCTGTATTGGTTTTATAATTATCTTCCCATTACATTTTACTGGTAGAAATGCTACATTTCAAGTATTTCTAGATAAAAGGCCCTTCCCATCTTGATCTCAATAGACTGTGCCAAGCTTGTCTTCCTCTGTTCCCTCGAAGAACTCTTGCTGCAGCTGAACTCATTGATTTCCAAACACAGAGCAAATATTTTTCACTTCTGAACCCACCCATATCCCCACACACCATATCCCGCTCTTCGGGAATAGTGAGGAGGGAGACCTAGTGTTGGCCTATGTGGAATATTGAGGGAGGACAGTGCTGGGTCCCACAAGACTGAATTTGGGGGGTAGAATGGAAACTAGAACTTCCTGCTGGAGACAGTCCAACAAAGTCTACTGGTAAACACGTTTAAGACTGGAGAGAGCAAGTCCAAAGACCAGTGCAGAACCTGGAGGCAGCAATCAAGGCAGAGTCAGAGGTAGAAGGATAGAATAGGCAGAAATAGAGTCCAAGTAAGAAAGTCCTGGGCAATTTCAGGTCAAATGGCACAAACACCACTGGGTAGTTGTGACTTAAATCCGTGGGCTCATGGGTACACAATAAATGGGTGATTCAGGCCAGATTAAAGGTCCTTGTGTGCTAACCCATCTCCTAACAGCCTAATTCTCAGATCCTCATGGGGCTGGGAGTCTGCCAAGATGGGCTTTGGCCAGATACCAGGGCTATTTGTGGACAGACTTTGCTATGCCATTTGACTGGTAAGTACCACCTACTTGTGGATCGATGTCTCAATACCCTCATCCATAAAATGGGAATTATAATGTAACTAATCTACAAAGTAGTGAGGATTAAAGAATTAAGAGATAATGAATATGTGCCTGGCACTTAGCAAGCACCCAAAAATCGTTAATTATTGTTGACTCCATTGTTGTTGCTGCTGTCCGTCATTGTTGCTGTAATTAACTAGCATCTATGTACAATGGATTATCTTTGCATCTTTCTCCTTTATGCTGGCTCCCTTAATACTGACTTTTTGCCGAGACCATGTCATATGTTGTCTGTTTCCCTCTAGATGCTATATCACAAACTAACTCCCTCCCTGCAACTTCCCTGTCTCATCTTGGTGTTTGATCCACAGTGTGGTCTGAATATTTGTGTTCCCCAAAATCAATATGTTGAAATCTTAATGCCCAATGTGATGGTATTTGGAGGTGGGGCTTTGGGAAGTGAACCCTCATGAATGAGATTAATAACCTTACAAAAGAGAGATGCCCAAGAGAGCTCCCTCACCCCTATCTACCATTTGAAGATGATACAACCCATGTATCTCACAACAACGTGAGAAGTCCACAACCCAGAAGAAGACCCTCACCCAACTCTTGGCATCCCAGCCTCAGAGTATCCAGCCTCCAGAAACGTGAGAAGTGAATTTCTGTTGGCTATAAGCTACCTAGTGTGCTGTATTTCGTTCTAGCAGCCCAAATGGACTAAAACAAGCAACTACCCACTACTTCCTGATAAAGTTACCTGTCCCACCAGGTAACAGATCATTCACACTTATGTCCCCTTCTCCCTTCCCAGACACTTCTGAAGGCTTAACTAAAATGCTTTCTTTTTCATAAAGCCTTACATTATCCAAAGGTTCTCCCCACTTTCTGGAATGCCTACTATATGTAGTCTGAATAATTAATCTGCCAATTAATGACTTACCACCTCATGAAAACTTTTTTAAAGAGTTTCTTGAATTGTATTTAAATCATGTATTATTATTTAATATATCACACATCTGCCTTGTGTTCCCAATGAGATAGTACTCTCATGACAACAACTATATCTTATTCATCTTTGTACGCCCCACAGCTAAGCACCATGCTTTGCATAGAGCTCAATAAATATATGTGACTTGATTTGAAATGCTTAAGTTAGAATACCATAAAAGACTACACCATTCCACACTCTGAGGAAGTCATTAAGATTTAAAGAGGCCATTAAGGACTAATCCTAAAACTGAGAGAAGAATAAATTGCTTACTTTTAGGCAGATGTGCTAACTTTCTAGGCCACTAAGGTTCTATTTAAGCAATTTGCTATAAGTAAATTACTAAATGGATCCAGGTAGCTCAAAAAGGTTAATACCCGTCTCTTCCTCTTATGAGGTAAGCTATGTCTCTTCCTTGCTCTGAGCAATTCAGCCAAGTTCATCTACTGCTTATAAGATATTAAAAATTATATATTTACCCAGAATAACCATTTGGACCGAACTTGCTGGTACCCAGTTGCCACTGACTTGCCAGGATATTAATGACACTCTTCACTTCCTCTTACCTTATATTCTAAAATGTGCATATGTAAGATGGGAGAACAGAAAAAAGAATTAATCCAATTGCACTCCCTGTTAGGTGATGCTGGAACTGCACTGAGGAATAGGGAGATAGATTTGACACATTTCTATGGAAACATCATACCTGCTTCATGGAACTGCCATCCTAGTTGAAGGTGAAGGGGTGGGGAGGGGACTGAGATAGAAAACACATGAGCAATTACATACAGTGTGGTACATCCTATAACAGTGATGCTTGCAAAGAAAAGTGAGGAGTCCTGCCAGCTTCAGGGGAGAAGTGGGAGCAGCAGATGTTGGAGCCCTGACATAGGGAGTTATTGGGAGTTCTCCAGAGGAGACAAGAGGACAAAAGGCTTCCCAAAAAGAGAAAGATGCATGAACAAAGAAATAATTTGACTGGGAAATGGCAGGAAGCATGGAAATGCAGGCAGAAAGAGACCTTAGATGTACTTTTTTTTTTTTAAGATTTTATTTATTTACTTATTTGAGAGAAAGCACATGCCCAGGTGCCTTATGCAAGGGGGGAGGGGCAGAAGGAGACAGAGAGAGGAGAGGAAGAGGGAATGAATCCCAAGCACACTCCCTGCTGAGCTCAGAGCCTGTGCCGGGTGGGGGGTGGGGTACCCGTCCTGAGATCATGACCTGAGGGGAAACCAAGAGTCCGACACTCAACCGACTGAGCCACCCAGGCGCCCCTCTTAGATATACTTTAATCTAAGCTCTGAATTTCATGGACCAAAGAACAAAAACAAAAATGAGGCCAAGGGATGTTAGTTGACACATAGTCACACAGAATTAAGAATAAAAGCAAATCTTGAACCTGCATCTACCTGACATATGTCAAGTATAGTGCTTAGCCTACCTTGATAGATGCGTGCTTAAGAGACATCCAATGAAAGAAGGAGGATTGGTAAGTGAAGCCTGCCCAGCTGGAAGTTTCCCAGCACTTGTGTTTATTCACTCACTCACTCACTCACTCACTCACTCAACAAGTACTTCCCGGCATCAACTATGTGCCAGGTACTGCGCTAAGAGGTAGGAAGCTAGGACTGCAACAGTGACCAAGATGGGCATAACCAGGATCTCTCTGGGGTAACAATGAGTGGAGGATATGCCCAGGGAAGTAGGCAGCTGGAATCGGGATCAAGGTTGTGGCAGGGGAAACAGAAAGTGCTATGGAAACACAAGCACTTGGGAGAAACCTAGAGGTTGAGAAGAGTTAGCTAGTGTTCCATGACGTAATAATAGTGCATGTAAAGGCCCAAAGACAAACCAACAGCTAAAAATTAAGAAAGCACAGTGTGCATAAGGAAATCTAAAATATGTTGTATTTTAAGGTACATAGAAAGTACAGAAGTATGGTTAACTTCCTTCCTCCCACGCCACCCCTTTTCCAACTCCCACTCATCGTCCAAGCTGCAAATGGTATGGTGTTGCCTCCCTTCCCTGACACCTTCAAAACCAGGGTTTTCTCCTCATGGCAGACTGCAATCGCTGATTTACTATCTGGCTTTCCCACCAAACTGTACACTCCCTGAGACCAGGTACAATCACCTGGCCCACTGTTGCCTCTCCCATACCTCGTACAGTGTCTTGCACAAATATTTGTCGGGGCTGATGCATGTACATTGTGGTGGTAAAAAATATCCCCCAAAGACAACCAAGTCTTAATCCCTGGAATCTGTCAATGTTACCTTAGGGGGAAAAAGGGGTGTCCCCAAATGCCAATCAGTGGAAGATCTTGAGGTGGGGAGATTATCCTGGATTATCCAGGTGAGCCCTGAATGCAATCACAAAAGGCCTTATAAGAGAGGTGTAAAGGGAGATTTGCCTATGGACGGAAGAGAAAAAGCCATGTGACCACAGACGGAGAGCTTTGAGTGATGCAGCCACAAGCCAAGGGATACTAGCAGCTGCCAGAAGTTGCAAGAGGTGAGGAACGGATCTTCCGCTAGAGACTTCAGAGGGAGCCCAGCCTTGCTGACACCTTGATTTCAGCGCAGTGATAACAACTTTGGACTTCCAGCCTGCCAAACCGTGAGAGAATAATTTCTGTTGTTTTAAGCCACCGCGTTTGTGGTCATTTGTTATAGCAGCCACATATATTAATACAAATACTATATAACATAGTATTTGTTATATATATAATACACATATGTAATACAATATATACACACATATACAATACAATATACGAATACATAGATACATATATAATACAATATACATATATAATACAATATATACATATATAATACAATATACATATATAATACTATATATACATATATAATACTATATATACATATATAATAATATATATACAGTATGTATATAATATACATATATAATACAAATACAAATACTAATACGTATCTTTTTCTCAAACAATAAGGATTGTTTTGAGTTTGGCTTTAGCAATTAATTCCTTTGTTTTTTTATATATCACAAAACTTGGACTCTTTTTTTAAGATTTTATTGATTTCTTTGAGATAGAGCAAGAGTGAGAGAGAGAGCACGAGCTGCGGTGGGGGGGGAGAGAAGCAGAGGGAGAGGGAAAAACAGGCTCTCCACTGAGCAGGGAGCTGGACAAAGGGCTGGATCCCAGGACCCTGGGATATGACCGGAGCCCAAGGCAGATGCTTAACCGACTGAGCCACCCAGGCACCCCGGACTCTATTTTCTAATTAGACCATTTTTTAAATTGAAGCATAGTTGACACATAATGTTACCTTCATTTCGGGTGTACAACATAGTGATTCAACAACTGTATTTGTTATGCTGTGCTCACCACGAGTGCAGCTACCATCTGTCACCATACAAACGCTTTTACAATATCATTGACTATATTCCCAATGCTGTACCTTTTATCCCCATGACTTACTCCAAAACAGCAATTAATTCCTTTGGATAGATTCCTAGAAGCAGAATTATGGGTCAAAATACATGATCATCTTTTTGGGCTTGATGAAGATTACTAAATTGATCTCCAAAAACATTTTATATACACACCA
This sequence comes from Ursus arctos, assembly GCF_023065955.2. Taxonomy (NCBI): domain Eukaryota; kingdom Metazoa; phylum Chordata; class Mammalia; order Carnivora; family Ursidae; genus Ursus; species Ursus arctos. The sequence continues at coordinate 55,164,486 of NW_026623078.1, read as the reverse complement.
ATAATGTAAGGGAATGTCTATTCACCATACCCTCTTTATCACTAAATACTTTCATTAATTCTAACGTATACTAATTTGATATGCAAGAAATAGTACTTCAATCTTGTTTTAATTTACATTTCTTTGGTTGCTAATGAAGACAAATATTTTGCCACATTTATCAGTTTTATTTCTTTGGTGTGTGTGTGAAGTTAATTTCTTAAGAGAGTTTTGTATATATTCTTCCTATACTAAAGATATTTTGTCTCTTAAATTTGCTAAAAATACTTTTCTTACTCTATTGCTTGCCAGTTTATTTAGGTTGGATTTAGGTTTTTGTTTTTTTTAAAGGGACTGTGCAAAACTTTTATCCGAAGGAATAAGACAAAGTTTTTTTATTTTTTCCTTGGTGCTTTGTTTTGCTTCTAAACTTAGGAAGGTCTCCCTTTCTAGAACCCAGATAAGAAGCTAATTCTATTTTCTTTTAGATTATCTGTGGGTTGACTCTTAAATCTTCTATCTGCCTGAAATTTACTTTTGTATATGCTGAGCAGTGAATAATTAAATTGATTGCTTTCACAATACAACAATGCCAATTGTTGCATCATTTCCTGAATAACCAGCTTGTTCCCCCACTGCTTTGTAATGCCTCTTTTGTTATTTATTGCATTCTTATATATAATGGTATCTGTTTCTAATCTCTACATTGTGTTTCTCTGTGTTTCTCTGATCCTACCATCTACCATTAATGTCAGTATCATACAGTTTTAAATCCTACATTTTGAAATTTTTCAGAATGGTAGGTCTCATCCCATCCATATTACTTATTTTGTTGAGGTGTCTCTTTACTTTTTTAATCTTTCAATAACTTTTCAATTTCATATTCTTTTAATACAAATTTACTCCAGAGCTCTCTCTACAGTAGAAGGTGTATAAAGTGTTTATAAATAGAGCTATTATTAATAATTCTAAGGAATAACTAAAAATAAAGACCACTTTTGTCTATTTAGTGTCTGTGTTATGTAGAGTAGTTTTTATTCTGCCAGTTAAAAAACTATGTCCAGGAATTGTCGCCAATCTTCTTTTAGTGAACAAAATTATTGCTAGCACCACCACCCCCCTCTGGCCCCCTGCATGTACACACACACACACACACACACACACACACACACACACTTGCTAAGTGGAATATTTTTATTTTTTTTTAAAGATTTTATTTATTTATTCAGCAGAGATAGAGACAGCCAGCGAGAGAGGGAACACAAGCAGGGGGAGTGGGAGAGGAAGAAGTAGGCTCATAGCAGAGGAGCCTGTTGTGGGGCTCGATCCCATAACGCCGGGATCACGCCCTGAGCCAGAGGCAGACGCTTAACCACTGTGCCACCCAGGCGCCCCAGCTAAGTGGAATATTTTTAAAGACTTTAAAATATATGAGTCAAAGAGTGGTTCTTCTCAGAGTAATCTGAACAGACCCAGAGTCTATTTTTTTTTTAACTACGATGATTTTTTTTTTTTAAGATTTTATTTATTTGTCAGAGAGAGAGAGTGAGCACAAGCGGGGGAAGTGGCAGGCAGAGGGAGAAGCAGGCACCTTGCTGAGCAAGGATCCAATGAGGAAATCGATCCCAGGATCCTGAGATCATGACCCGAACCAAAGGCAGATGTTTGACTGACTGAGCCACCCAGGCATCCCCAGACCCAGAGTCTGACTCTCCAAGTTCCACAAACTGCTGAGCTGTATTTGACTCGTGAGCCCTGAAACCACATGCACGTCAATGAAAATTAGGTCAGTAGTGAGCTTTGACTAGTGTGAGAAACCACTCATTTCCACATATTACTAAACATCTCACTGCAACTTTCAAAATATAACTATACAGCCTTGCTTATTAGAGATAGTAATCTACTCGGCTCTTCCTCTTCCTCTTTGGCCTTACATGAACAAAGCTCATCTTTAGGGATCACCTGTTTATGTGGTTAAATGTTACTAATTCTACATCTGTTTGTATCTTCTATGAGCAAAGTCCTGGGAATATAAAAATTAGTAAGACACAGATCCAGCCATTAAGCTTCTCTCAGACATAGCAAGAGAAGTAGACAAGTAAACAACCACAATGGAAACCTGAGATAACCCCTCTCTTCCTTCAAATGGAGTCAGCAAAAGTTTTTATTGTGAGCATAAGGCGGGGTAGAAAGCACAAGAATCCCTTCTCCTAACCCTATTTCACATTCTTTGAAATGACAACTGGCAATTCCTGTAACAACATAATCGGATGAAAATTACAACAGTAGATTATGGGAGCACAGAGAAGATATTTAAACCGTGCCCTAAAGAATACGTAGGAGGGTTTCTTTTTTAATTTAAAATTTTAAAAATGTTTAAAATAAACAAAAATAAACACAAAAATTATTTTTAAAAAAGAATGAGTAGGAGGGATTTTTAATGTGGAAAAAAGAAGGGAGGCATTTCAGGAAAATGAGACATGAGGATGAGAGAACATGGAATGTTCTGGGAAAAGAAACTGCTTTCCCATAGCAAGTGTAGATTTTCAGTTAAAGACCTATGTGGAAAAGATAAGATACAGTGTAGGTGGTCAAGTCCTAAAAAGTAAGTTGGAGACAGATTGTAAAAAATCTTCAAATGCATTTGGTCTCCATAAAGTAAGGGAGTAAGAAGATTTATTAACCCTGTCTCTTCCAACAGTGAAAACTTCTACCACTCCTCTAAAACTATTATTACCAAGGCCATACAATTTTACCATGTTGCAGATAAGTATTTTTTAAAGTGTTTAAAGAAATGGGTCGCCTGGCTTGCTCAGTTGGCAGAGAATGCCATTCTTGATCTCTGGGTTGTGAGCTCGAGCTCCACTTTGAGCATAGAGATCTCTTAAAAATAAAATCTTAAAATAAATAAATAAAGTGTTAAAAGAAGTAATGCTGGTGGAGCATATGGCAGGTTGATCAAAGAGGATTAAGATTTGTGGCAGCTGTACCAATGGGATTGTTGCCTCAGTTAAAGCAAGAAATGCTGAGGGTCTGAAAGAATAAATTAGCATTGGTATATTGATTATAGGATTATTTACAACATATAAAGGAGAGAAATCTGTGACTTGGGAAGGAAGGAAGGAAGGAAGGAAGGAAGGAAGGAAGGAAGGGAAGAGGGAGGTGAGGAGAGAAAGAAAGGGAGAGAGAGAGGAAAGAAAGGAGAGAGAGACTATAAGTAACTAGAAACTAAGGGTTTGATTTTCAGGAAAATGTCAGAGCAAATTACATAAGGAGAGGAGCTTCAGTTTTGTAGTTCTTGAAGCTATAGCATAAGAAAGTCTGGAAACAGACATTTGGGAATGGCCTTATGACACCAACACTCACACAACTGAAAGAATTAAAGCTGATAATTAGGGCTGGCAATCAGGGTTTTTCAATTCTTGTGGATTTAATAACCCTTAATTTGCAAATGCTTGTGCCAGAAAGACTGCATCGTCAAAAAAAATAAAAAACATGAAAACATAACTAATAAACAAATATTTTTTGTTTATTTGATTAAACATCATTAATTTCATATCATTTGATTAAATATTGGGAAGAATAAAAACCTGAAGAAAACACTCCAATGATTCAGCATACGCTAATAAAACAATAAGGAAAATGTGGACCAGAATGCTTTGCAGCATGCTTTGGGGGAGGTTGGGAAGAACTGGAGTTGTGCCAAATCTCACTCCTTCCCCAAATTCTCTAAAGAAGATATGTTGTTTTAGACTCTCTACCTAGGTTCCTGAATCTATTTCTTCCCATCTCCTCTGGTAACTTGCTATAAAAGTTATTTCTTCTCCTGGGATTTCAACATCTTACCCTCTCGTTCCATTAAGAGGCCTAGACAAGCTCAAGTTCCTCTTTTTAAAAATACACACTCTCTGGCTTTTAATTCCCCACTAGCAACTCTTGTCCCTCTCAGCAAGCTACTCCAATGAATAGTCTTTCTTCCCTTATTGACTCTTCAGTGAACTATAGTCAAGATTCTGCTCTTTCTACTCCCCTGACACACTGCTCTGGCAAAGGTCATTGTTGACATCCTAACCCACTGCTCTCTTTTTATTCAACATCTTGAACTCTCTGAATCACCTGACCATGTTTGACATTGTCCTGCTTGGAACAACTCTTCCTTGGTTAACGGAAAAGAGCTCTCTTGAGTCCCATGCCACTAATCTTTTCACTTCATCTTGGTGGGTTTTTTTCCAGATCCCCTTCCTTCCCAGTCCTCTAATGTTGGTAATTACCAAGAATGACCTCTCTACTGCTTTCCGATATTAACATTCCTCTTTGTGATCTTATCAGTTGCATAGCTTCAACAGCTAGAGGCCTAGTAACATATGTTAGTAACACCCAAATCTATGTCTCTACATCAGACCTGTCTCCTGTGGTTCAGAGTATTTATTGCATTGCTTAAGTTACTCACAGACAGCTCAAAGCCCTCTCCAGTCTGTATGTGCTCCTCTTCTGAACTTTCCCCATCTCAGTGAATGGCCCGCCATGAATCCAGTCATCCAAATCAGGAACCTGGGGATCATCTTAGACTCCTCCCTGTTCTTTATTCTAATCCAGATCCTGGTGATTCTACTTTGCAAAATTATTTCTCCAAACTGTTTCCTTCTTTCCATCCTTGTGGCTACTGCCTTATTCAATTCCATAGAAATAGTATTCTCAGGCTCTCTCTGCCTCCCATCTAACACCCGTTTTATCCATTCACCGTGTTACTGTCAGATTTTTTTCCTCAAACCAAAGTTTCTGCTCCACACCCCACTTCTGTATTTTTGTGTCTGCTCACCCACTTTTTTTTTCCTGGAGCATCTTAGTTCCTATTTACTGATAGAGCATTTGCTCACTTTCCAGGAACGTTTTAAGGATAACCTTCTCCATGATGATAAGCTCTGGCACTCTCTCTGGATACATCTTCTCAGCATCCTCAATGGACCTCTCTTCCTCCACTTGACCTTGAACTCTTAGAATTCCAGCGCTGATCTTCCTCATGCTCTGAAGAGTTGGGATATGATGTTTCATCAGGGGCTTAATGAAGTTCTTACATACTGTTTCTTAAACTTCTAAATATCCAGAATGGATCAATTCCAACACCTTTCTTACTAACATGCTGATGCAGTAGTAGCTGTGCTTTGTTTCCTATAAATACACACACAAAAAAATCACACATAAAATCTATTTTATTAGCATATTTGATAAAACAAAGAGAAACATTTACAGGATGAATAATCTTACTAAAAATAAATGTCCTATCATAAGAACCACATAAGGAAACAAAACAACATTTAGAATTTTGTCGTACTTACACAAAAGACATGTACATGCATTTTGAAGGAACTTAGAAGAGATCAGCAAGAAGAACTTTGTTCACTTTTGTCATGTTTGTATTTAGGATTTCAAATAATTGATTCCACATAGAAACTGCAGGATCGGAGATTTTAAAATACATTCCATGTTATATATATTGTCACTCAAGAATACTAGATATACATGTAGCAACACAGAATCCTTCAACTGCATTAATATTTTACCAGACTGACGAATTCCTTTTTTAAAAAAAATCGCTTATAATATTTAGAGAGTTTTAATATTGAAATCTGAACTCCCATAAGAGTAGAAATTTGTTATTTTTCCTTTGTCTTATTTTGTTGTGATTGTTCCGTATGACAGGTGCATGAATGGTTGCAAATTTCCATGGCTGCTGGAAATTGTAGCACGTTACCCAGATAATGAGGACTGAGATCAAGTCCTGCCTGAATGATAAATTTTTTTTTTTATTGCTGAAGCTGATTGTTGTTCGTAAATAGCTATACTGAATTGTTGTACCTATCTCTAAAAAGAAAAAGCTAAGAAGAATTTGGAGTTCGGAAACAGACTCTCTTAGGTTCTTAAATTTGGGGTTACAAACTTCATAACATTACCTTGATGAAGTCATGATTGTTTGCATTTCAAATGTTGAAATTCACTGACCAAAGTGATTTGCCTGTTAAACACAGAGAAAGGAGAACAAGAAAGATGTGGACTTAAAGGGTTATACTTATTTCAGACTAAAAAATATCTCTGCAATTGCTAGTGGCATTTGTTTCCAAAGAGCAATCCAATTTCTGATTTCTGCACGCTTGGCTGGACTCTCTTTTATCACTTTTTCTCAATGGTCCACAGTTACCCTTCATGGTGTGAGACGGTTCTTCCGTGCTCTTAATGTTTCCTCTGCACCCCTTACTTGCCTTCACTTTGCTGAAGTTTTCTATACGGTAAATGCTTAGCATTCTTATCACATAGCTCTCACAACTTCCAAGAGCCCTCCAGAACCGTACTTTTTTAAAAGGAATTTTTATATTGCTCCTATTAAAGCCATGAAATCTGGACAGAATTTGGTAAATTTTGTAAATTTGCCACCTTTGGAAACAGGAGCATTTTTGATATCTCTGACTCTCACTTTCCTCATCTGTAAAATGGGAATAATATCAACATCTCCTTTACGTCCAATGTCCACCAGTACTAGTTGTTTGAATGGGCATATTACTTAACCTCTCTGTGCCTCTACTTCCTCTTTTACAAAATAAAGGTAGTCATACTACCCACCTCTTAAGGCCGGTTTAAAATTAAATGAGGTAATACATGCCAAATGTATAAAACAGGTACATGGTAACTGTTCAAAAAATATCAACTCTTGTGATTCCTGAAAAGATGAAATGAACAGTATATGCAATATGACAGGGTAGAAAGAGAAAAGGGCTCCATAGTTCAACAAACTTAAGTTCAAATCATGCCCTTCCATTTATTGGCTGTGATATCTTACCTAAGGCACCCCCCCAAGCACTGGTTACTCTACTGTAAAATCCAAAATTACGAGTATTAACAAGAGCATGCATGAAGAGTAGAGTGAGTATTCAAGATGCAGTGCTTATTATGAGATTAAATAAAAGTAATTTGCAAAATATATCATTACTCAAATAGCATTTATAAGATATTAGTAATATCAGAGATATGTGAAATCCCTGTCTCAATCTTTACCAGAAAGAGTGAGAAGAAAGCATATTCTAAAGAAACAGGGGAGCGCCTGGGTGGCTCAGTTGGTTAAGTGTCTGACTCTTGATTTCGGTTCAGGTCATGATCTCAAGGTTGTGAAATCGAGTCCCAGGTCAGGCAGTGTGTTGGTTGTGGCACCCGCTTAAGATTCTCTTTCTCCCTCCTCCTCCATCTCTAAATAAATAAATAAATAAATAAATAAATAAATAAATAAAATTTAATAATAAAGAAACAGAAAAAACAACAATAACAACAGTGAAATGGAACAAATCTGTGACCATAACAAAATAATGAATGTGTCAGCAAAATTCACAAAATGAAGAGAAAGGTCATTGAACTCACAGCTACTGTTGCCTGCTTGGTAGGTTTGCCAAAAGCGACTGGTAAGTTATACACAGATTTCTTTCTAAGAAAATCAGACTTAGTCAATGGGTAGCCTTCACCATATTCATAACAAATCTATTCACTATCCAGAGCTAAAAAGGGAAATATATATGTAGCATAACATAATTCCAAAAAGTCAGGATGCTAACTTCTGATTGGCCTAGTCTGACACGCTAGGCTAGAATGGAGATTATATAGTGAGATATCCAGTCCTCTTTGCCATAGTAAAGTTGGTGGAACAGGACCTCACTTTAGAAATGACCCATCAATCAGCACATGATAGAATTCATGGTGATGTAGGAAAAACTGCTCATAATCATTGTTGCTATTATTAAAATCAAATGCCCAGTATTCATTATCACATGACACTTTTCTAAAACAAATTTTATATTTTAAAAACAGGAAGTAGGGAAAATACAAAAATACATATTGAATAAAAATAAGCATAGAGGATTATTTTGTTCTTTTCCATGGTATATATCTTATTTAATGTTTTATAGTATGAAAAGAAGTGAGATAAAGTGCTTTATTAGGTAAATATATCTAGCAAATTGGCTAGAATGTCAATGACCACCGCAATCGTGCCCTAGCTGGCTCTAACAGTTGAAGACCATGTGATGCCTACCTGCTGGGTTACCTTGGTTCCTGATTCTAGAACCAGTCCAATTTCTATGGGAACAGTAAAACTCTCTAGTTAGGTAGCTAATGGATCCAGTGCTGAGTCAAACTGAATATGGTGTGGGTGTCCTCCTTGCTCCCCATTGCTGCCTCCATATCATCTGCCCTCTCTCCTCCATTCCCTGTCCTTGTCACACTGATTCTCATTTCTTCAGACTATACCACTGTGATGGCTAATTTGGTAAATATAGTTTACCAAGGATGGTTAATTTGGTTAACTCAGACTATACTACTGTCATGTGTCAACTTGGTTAGGCATGTGTCCAGATATTGGGTCAAACACCAGTCTAGACATTGCTGTGAAAGTATTTTTTTTAGATAAAATGAACATTTAAAACAGCAGACTTTCAGTAAAGCAGATTACTCTTCATACTGTGGGTGGGCCTCATCCAATCAGTTGAAGGCCTTAAGAGCAATGATGAAGTTCCTCCAGGATGAGGAAATTCTGCCTCTGGACTGTCTTTGGACTCAAGCTGCAATATCAACTCTCCTTGGATTTCCAGCCTGCCAGCCTGCCTTGTAGATAGACTTTCAGACATGCCAGTTCCCATAATCACATGAGCCATTGCTTAAAATCTCTCTCTCTCTCTTCCTCTGTGGAGAGTGGTGATTCTGTTATTCTGGAGAACCATGACTAATATACCCAGCCAGCAGTCCATGATTAGGACACATGTAATTTTGTTTAAAACCAACCAATTCAGATCCCTATCTCTACTTATCTCAATCATGCATTTCCTTCCTCAATAGAAGGCCTCATCCTCACTCCCTGCCACAAATAAGTCAAGAACTCCAATAGGCTGGAAAATGTGTCCTCCGTCAGTTGAGGATCTTGTTTCCTATTTCACTGAGAAAATAGAAGTAACAAGAAGAGAAGTTCTTCAAGCTCCGACCCCACAACCTACCCACCTATCCGCTATTAGCTCATATGCGCTGCTTTCCTCCCTTGTACTCCTGTCTGAGAGCAACCCCTCCACTCACCCATTGTCCCTATCACCTCTCCCTTACTCCAGAAATTCTCCCCCTCTCTCTTGCCTCATCAAGCTCCCCGCATCTCTTTGGGCTCAGTGGCAACAGCATACAAGTATACTGTCACTTTTTCCATCTTAAAAAATAAATTTTAAAGACCCCTCTAATTCCACTTCCCCTTTCACCTCATATCTCAATTCTCTCTTCCCCTTTACAACAAAGTTCCTCAAAAGTGTTGTCTGCACTCACTGTCTCCCATTCCTCTCTTTCTATTCTTTTTAGATCCATTCCCTTCTGCTTTTCATCCCTACCTTTCTTTTGAATCTAATCTTGTCAAGGTCATCAAAGACCTTCCTGCTGTAATTCTAATGGTCAATGCTCAGTCATCATTTTACTTGACGGACTAGCAGCTTTTGTCAGTTCATTGTTTTCTCCAACTTGAAACTCTTTCTCTTGGTTTTTAGAATACTGACATCCTCCTGGTTTTCTTCCATTGGCTGCTCCTTCTCAACTTCCTGTTGTTGATTCCTCTTCATTTCCAAAATGAGAAGGATCCCAAGGCCAAGAGGCCCTCTCTTCCTTATTTTTCCTCAGTTCCTTGGTAATTTCACTGAGCCTCAGGACCCACCCCTCTTCACTCTTCCCTCAGATATCCATGTGGCTCACCCTCTCCTCTTTTCAGTCTTGGCTGAAATATCACCTTCTCAATTGGACTTTCACTGTATAAAGTTGAAATTTCCTCTTCCTCACTCCCAGATCTTGATAATCTGTTGTCTTGTGACCTCAAGAGCTTCCTGGGTGAAATCTGAAATGAGGCCCCTGTACATGGAGGCCAAGGAGAAATCAAAGGGAGAAACAGACCACTCTTGATGGTAGGTGGCAAGGGAACTTATATGTGAGGTTTGTCTTGGTCCGCAGCAAGACAAGGAAGTTTATATAGAGGTCTTTACTGGGTTCAGTCATATATTCAGTCCAGATGATCTCAACACACCTTACTCTCTCAATGCTGTGTCTTTGGAAGGGCTGCTAGTGTGGGAATAGTAGCCAAAATGTATATTCCAAGGATGGGGAAGGGGAGGGGGTGAGGAGCCTCTGACTGCCCAGGTCCAGCTCTCAGGTCAACTGTCATGTTCTCTTGATGACCTTCTCCAACACAATCCTTATCTCACCCTTCTTTCCGATTTATTATTCCTTATAACATTTATCATGACATCAAATCTCATATTTACTCATCTGTTTTATTGTGTGTTCTCTTCCACTAAAATATACATTCCATAAGAACAGGAACTGGGGTCCTCTTTATTTACTGCTTTATGCCCAGAGCCTAAAACATTTGACACATCGTAAGTGCTCCGTATGCTTGCTGAATGAATGATCTTGCCTAACTTTGTTAGATAGAGAAACTAAGGTTCCTTGTTCAGTTTTCCTACAATTGAGGTCTTCAAAATCTGTTGATAGACTTCCCTGATTCTGAACATGCTCCTGCCACCTCCCTAATTGCCTACCATCTGGATTATACCAAAAATGTACACCTTTTCTGCATGAACGAGCCCTTCTGAACATTTTATTTACAGTGCTCATCTCTGTCCTGAGGTGGGAGAGTCATTGGTCTGTTCAAGGAACATCAAAGTAGCTGGCGTGACTGGTTGGAGCAGACTGAGCCAGGAAGACAATGGAGCCAGGAAGGAGATGAGGTCAAAGCGGGAACCAAGGGGCATGGAGAGAAGATAGAGATCAAGTAATGGCTTGAATAATTGGAAAAAACTTCAGCTTTTTCTCAGAGTGAGTTGAGAAGTCCTTGGATATTATTGAGTAGGTGTGACATGATCTGATGTGTTTTTAAAAATTCACTCCAACTGCTGGTTGAAAATAAATCACTATTCAAGGTCATTTAATTTTTTTGTACCTCATTTGCAAACCCAGTAAGCTAAATTAGAGATCCTTTTAGGTTGCTTCAACTTTTAAGAAATCATATAAATATGAGTGGAAAAGGATTGTTTTTAAGTCCCTGGTTTAAATAAAAGTTTTATGATTGACGACAAACAATAAATCAATGGCTTAACTTGACATTTTTTAAAAATAAGTGCTTGGCAACAGTTAATCCATGATGAACTAGGCTGCTCATCAAAGTGCCCTTTGAATTTTCAAATTCTCCTTTCTGCCATGACCTCACAGACATTTTCACATGTCCCCACTAAAGCTTGGTTTGGAGAACCCCTACAAGGAAAAATGGCAGAGATTCATCAGATGCAAGATTTATGGTGAGTCAAATTTGGGCAAAACTCATCAAGTCTTGGCATGGGAATTTGAAGTACAATGTATTGAGATGTGTTGTTTTCCTGGCAATACTTTTAAAAAATGCAAATCCTGCTTGCCTAACCAGACCAAGCTACCTGAGATATTCAAGATTTTTCTGCATTTGATTGACTGTCAGTGTAAGAATGGGCTATGTGTATTAGTCAAGGTTCTCCAGAGAAAGTGAATTAATAGGATAGCTGGCTAGCTAGCCCGATACTTATTTTAAGACAATTGCTTAAATGTGATTGTGGGGGCTGGCAGATCCAAAATCTGTAGAGCAGGCCTATAGGCTAAAATTTCAGGCAAGAACTGTTATCCAAATTCCATCGGGCAGCAGGTTGAAAACTCAGGCAGGGTTTCTAATGTTGCAGTCTTTGGAAAATTCCTTTCTCAAGAAATCTCAGTCTTTCCTCTTAAAGCCTTCAACTGATCGGACAAGGCTCTCCAACATTATAGAGGAGAATTTGCTTTAGTCCAAGTTTACTGATTTAAATATTAATTACATACAAAAAAATACCCTCATGGCAACATCTAGGCTTATGTTTGACCAAGTATTTTGGCACCGTAACCTAGGGAAGTTGACATATCACATTAACTATTACACCACATTAATCTTCAGTTCAAAGCTCCTTCACATGGTAAGATCTCAGTAAATGCTGAACTAAGTAATATTAATTCTTAACCAACACAGAGTATTCCACTCACTTGAAATTTTGCATGCTATTCCAATTATATTGCTCTTCACTTTTCTCTTTTTGCTGGAAACAAAAGCAAGAGCCACGATTCAAAGTTCTATTGTTAAATTCATACATGAGAACAATCAGTATTATTAACAAGGAAGGAAAGGACAAATTTTCTTCTATTTCTCCATCCTTATGTTGCTAATAATATCAGTTATATTTGAGAATTGCGAAAGTAAAATCCCTAGACTGGGTTCATCAATTAAGGGCAAAAAGTAACCGGATAATGCACAAAAGTGTTCTAAATGAAGTTGGGTCTGCAATGTTAGAAGTGATGAAATGTATTTTCCTGAGACTTGAAGCCCTCTTCTCCTCATAGCTGGAACCATGGATTTCCACATACCAGAGTTTGTTTTAAAAAAAAAAAATTATTAAGAGGAACTTAGGGGGTTGGAACACACCATTTGGAACACAAGCATTTAATTTTGGAACACACCTTTTGTCTACATTGCTTCCATCAGCTCTCGCCCTGTGCCCTGGTACTAGGAATCTCTGCAAAATACCCCTCTTGAACATCCAGTCTCATTTGATGCTGATTATGTATTTGTAGCCTAACTAGCACCCTAGTTATCTTTCTGATATTGGAGCCCTGTTTTGCTCTTTTTCGACTTCCCTTCTTTCCAGGGCAGGGATGAGACGCCAGCCTCTGAACTGAGGATGAAAAACTAAGTCCCAAGTTGCCTGCTCAGGCTATACTACCTGCTTGGATTTTCCAGTCCCAAACTGCTGGCCTCCCAGGAGCAGCTGCGTGCTGTGCACCTGCCAGAGTACTCCTGCCGTCCCAGCCCTTCCAGCTGAGCCTACTTGTCCAGAATAAGACCTTCTCTCAGTTGCTGTACCCTTCATATACCATGCTTTTTCCATGAGACTGAGCTTCCCTTTTGGAAGCCAGTTCCTCTTTCCTCCCCTACCTCCACCCAAGTATGAGGTCTACTTCTAGGTCCCCATTGCCCCCCAAATGCCTGTCCTCTAGCAGAATTCACAGAGTACTAACACCCTGTACAAATGGGCCTGAGTTTTCTCACCTGTAAAATTAGGAGACTGGACTAGAAACGACCCTTTCAGCTCTGACAGTCTTATGATTCTATAAATGCCTCTCCTATTTAATGGTCCTTGACAGCACCTCAGAGAAAATAAAATCTCACCAGGTCCTGAGTAGATTATTTTTATTCTGACATTTCTATGCCTAGCTCTCTTTTCTGATGATAACTTTCTCATCTTTGAGCAATGCTTCTGTTTCTTAGAGAGTACTTTTCCTTAAACACTATAGTTGTTATTCGTTCACCCAGTTTATTCTAGTCAGACCATTAAGGGATGTGCTAAAGATTTTCCTTCTGTGTTTCTTACACAACACAATTGAATCTAAATGGAAGACATTGCTAATCTCCTGCTTCCGGCCCCCGGGAGCTTGCCACTGAGCTTTCTGGCCAGGACCCACACATGCCTCTGGTACTGGACCTTTGCTGGTGAGGCTATGTTTGGGCTGGTCCACTTCCTCCTCTCTTTTGCTAAAGGAATATTTTTACACAATGTGTTTATTAGGAACCTTGTTCCCTGAGGCTTAAGTGTAAATAGAGGATTAAGAGCAGAACTAATTTACATGAGATACAAACACATCCATGAAAGCATAACACATTTTAAATGATACACTGAGAAAAAGTGAATCTGGTTTTCCATTGCATATCAGAATAGGCAAATCCTCTTATCATTTACCTTTGCTTTTAGAAACGAAGTTCAGAACAATAGAATTTTTCACTCACTGAGCTACTCCTTATTTCCAAGCCAAGAACTTGAGCAGAGACTGTTGCAGGAAATGCAATATCTGTACCACACGCATAAACCGAACCTTAAAGAATGATTAATGAGATTGTTTCCCTTTCCCTAACAACTGAATTAAATTAAAAGCATGATCAAGCAACTTGGCTGCACAAAAGTCAGTCATTAATATTGCTTTTAAAAATTCAACAGGAAACAGCTGATTCAGTGGACATGGATACAGGGCTCTGTAGAGTTGAACTTGTCTGTCCCAAACCACATTTGAAGTTATTCCAATAGCTCCGAGCAAAATAGTGACAGGGTAATTGGCATTAAACAAGATAAAGGATATGTGTTCTTTGGCTATTATGTTAGCAACTAAGTACATCGAAATACTATCAGCCAAAAACATAATTTCCAAAAAGAACATTACTGATATAATAAATGTTTGTGACCTTTAAGTCTTCTAAAGGTTTAGTACGGTTCCAGGAGGAAAAATTAGGCATTCTTGCCCAGCTGTATCTTCTACCTCAGGCAAGGATTGCCTTGTGGTAAGAGGTCACCTGAGAGGGGCATTGGGAAAACTTCCCTGGCCACAAATCTCTCCCCCATCCACTGACATTCCACCCTGAAATGTCTGCTACAGATGTTTAGCGTTTTCTCCCTTGTACTCCTGACAGAGAAGCCGTATTTTGGCTTCAAGATGGATTCGCTTATGAAGGTCTTTCCTGAGAATAGTTTCTGACGCAGAAAAGGTGAGGGTCAGAAAGCATGAACACGTCAGGCGTCTGAGGTCAGTGGAAGAGAATGTGAACAAGGCTGGGAAGGAAGAGGGGAAATAACGAAATAAGGAAATATTGGATGAGGATGACAAATTATGTCCTTCAGCATTGCGTCCGGGGCCCATGCTGAACTTGGAGATTCTTAAGTTTAAATTCTAAATGGATAATACTGTGACATAACAGTCTGAGGCAGGGAAATGCTAAAATGCTTGATGAAGTAAGAAAAGAATATATGGGTCACCAAGAATTCAACTTTGATCTAAATTAAAGGCCTGTGGAAGCCTTCAGATATGTATGTTAGACTTTCTTGCAGCCAGTTCTATTCATTTCTCGTCACATCTTGATCTTTTATTATTTGCTCTCTTTGGCATTGACACTCTTTGCCTCTCCTTTATTCTTAACATTTTCTGTGCTTGGTTTCTGTGACATCAGGCTTTTCTGCATCTGCTCCTACCCTCTGGCCATTTGTTTTCCCTCTACTACCTCTATTCCCTGAAATACTGATGCTTTTCATATTCTCTATGGGAAAACTCAACCTCTCTAAAAATAATCCTATCAGTGCTGGTAGTTTTCTATCTTGAGCCCATTTTTCTCCTCTGGGACATAGAGTATATCCATCTGTGTGTTGGACTTCTCCACCTGAACGTGCTGGCCCAAAGTTATGCTCACCGTTTTCTTTGTCCTCTTCTCCCCACCTTGCTCCCTCTCCCATATTCCTTATCATGGGAAAAATGCTACCATCCAGGTGCTCAAACTACAAATCTGGGAATCATAGATTCTCTCCTTACAAACAACTATTGACTGTGTTAACTCCTCTCCATTCCTCCTGCCAGTGAGCACTCACCAGTCCACCTCATTCCTCACTGCTGTAATATCCTCCTGACTTGTCTCCAGATTCCCTCCCCATCCCATTCCAGCCTCCATCAGAAGTGGAACGTGACTCCTCTGCTCACAGTTCTTTCAAGACTCCCCATCTTCTGCATTTTTACAGAAAAAAATCTACACATACAGGAATGTCATCTAAGACCCTTTATGATATAATTTATGATTATATGTTTATTTCTTGCCTATCCCCAACACACACACACACACACACACACACACACACACACAGTTTTATGTCAGCAGTACCAAACTGCTTACATTCCCATATCACACCCTACTCTCCTCTCCCATTTCTACTTGATATTTTTTTGCCTGGAATATTTTTCTGTCACCCCTGGCCTACCTCCTTTTTTATTGTCAATCTCCTACTTTCTTCCTCAATCGAGTATTTTTCCTCTGTGAGGACTTCTCTAACTCTCCCTTGTGGAGTATCTTCTGTGTGTGTACCTCTCTGTGGCAGGTACCATGTTTGTACACTGAGCAGTCCCAGCATCTGGAAAAATGACTGGCACATATTAGGTGCTCAGTAAATACTTGCTTAATGAATGAGGGTTGCTTATATTTATTGGTATATCTGTTTCCCTACTAGATTATAAGCCTCTTTGTATATACAATGACTAACCTGACAGAGTAGAACCTCCCCCATCAGGTGATTGAGTGAACTTAGACATTCCACAATCTTTAGAATATCTCAAGTATTCAAAAATATGAAGTGACTTATTATGAAAATCCCAACAATATTCTAGTTAATTCTTAGAGAATTGATTTTATTTTGCTGAATAATCAACTTTAGCAAATTCATATTAGTGGAGAGAATATTGAAAATAGCAAATGATAAATAATAAAGATAACTTAGTTTGGAATTTGGAAGTTGGAAAGTACTCTGTGTATTTACATTTTAAAGATTTTATTTTATTTTTCTAAGTAATCTCAACACCCAATGTGGAGCTCGAACTCACAACCCTGAGATCAAGAGTCACAGCTCTATCCACTGAGCCAGCCAGCCACCCCTGTACTTACATTTTAATACGGGAGTGACTAAGGACCCAGAAATTCATAATCTCTTGAACAAATCTTGAATGCATACTGCGAAGGTCTGGCCATCTGGTTCCCTTCTCTGCCCTCTGATCCTGACTTCACACTGGGCATTGATTTCATCACTTAGACTGATTAACTCAGCTTAACTTCATAGACAATAGAATTGGAATCTGCACACCTGAAGCAAGGTGTTAGCTTACAGCTTTCTGAAGAAGAAGGTTTTGAAAAGCCTTCTTTTCTGAGGATGTCTGCTGGGTTGGAGAACAAAGGTCCTGTTTAATAATTAGCAAAATTAGTAGTGCCCAACTTACAGATATTATAAGGCCAGTTGAGGCCATTAACAACCCATTTAACCTGTGGTATACCAGAAATATTAAACACTGGCAACAAGATTGCGCAAAACTATGGCTTCAACACCAGAATAGTTTTTCAAAACCTCAAAACCTTGAGTTGTATCTTGAACATTGGCACACAAGGTGATATGGGCTTCATCCTGCAGTGAGGTTTATTGTATTTCATTCTTCAACTTATTTATTCATTCATTCAACACATGTTTACTGAGCATTTACTGGGAGATGGGCCTTCCTCTAGGGGTTGAGGATACAGTAGTGAACAAAAGAGACCAAAGTCCCTGTCTCACGGGACCTTTCTTTTCCCTTCTTTTTCCACCTCCCACAGTGAAGATGGGAGAATCTCAATATGCTAGTTCTACTCTTCAGATTAGCAAATGCACAGCAGTCCATAGGCCATAGATGGCATTAGTGAATTCAAAGTATTTCTCCCATCTTCAGAGATTGGTCCATGCCTCAATTCTTAACATGCTCTTTCTGAGTTAATGAGCAGTGCCCATGAGGTGGCTTGCCAGAACAGGTTCAAAGCTGGTACTGGAAGGAGTCTCCCGAGGGAACAGGTGAACTGCTATGATGAGGGTGACCAACATTGAGAACAGACTTCCTGGAAGACATCATCCACCGAATAGAGAGAGAGGAAGAGGGTGGGAAAGAATAGATGTGCATAGTAGGCAGCCTGGCTCTCTCTCCTCTGCCTGTGTGAGGCCACAGGAAAGAAAAAAAAGGGCAAAATGTCCTAAGGAGTCTCCTGCCTACATACCCTAGTCCCTGGAGTACTGCAGGTTAGTGCTGCTGGGGATGGGATCCAGAGGCAGCACAGTCAGCACAACCTGCTTGTGGACTGTGTCCTCATTCTCATTCACAGGCCAGCAGAGACAGCTTCCATGGAGCTAGTTCTCTACTTGCTAATTGCCAGTAATTACTCTTAAGTCCCACATTGAAAGGGCTAAAAGTACTTCATGAAATTTTGCACAGATGAGAATTTATAAATTGGGGTCTCCATGTCAGGAGTGTCTGTACTTAAGCAGAACTACTAATAACCCGGAAAAAAAGTTTTGGTGACTGGAGTTAAGTGACCTGGTGACTAGAACCAACTGACATAATGCTTATCTTCAGTTACTTAATTCATTTTGTTGAGTATGAGAATAAAATTTTTATATTGAAATGCTTTTTGACACTATTTCTTGCACGTCCCCTGCTGTGCAAGCGAGGCAGTGGACTACAGGAATCGAAAGGATTAGACTGTTCTTTTCCATCACAGCTGGTACATATTCAAAATGCAAACCCGCCTGGGTATTTCCAAGGAGAATATTCTTTTCATGATGAAGCTGGAGTAATCTATTCTTTAGTAGAAATGACCTCTGTTTTCATGGCCTGATAACTGAGCAGTTTCATATGATTTGATGTATTCTTTGGGATCAGAAAAATCTGTCATAGATCTTTCCTAAAGATTAGGGCAATAAGCAACCTAAGGTTCTCTGATCTTCAAAGGAAACTATAAATAATGACTACAAGGTCACTGAAAAAAAAATTAGTACAAGCATCAAAAGCCAGACTTATGCTTCATCTAACTGATACTTGATGTTTTCTAAGATTCAAGGAAATAAAACTTTTAAGAATGACTTTTCTTTTTAAAAAGAAATGCAGATGAGGCTTATGTCTAAGTTAAACCAAACTAAAGGTAGTATCAGCTATTTCCGGGAAATAAAAGGAAGACAAAGACTAACTCTATAGATTTTATTTTAAATTGTATGATATTGGAGAATGAGCATTTTTTTTCTGTCACTTATATGTCTAATAATAGTAGCTGCCATTTATTGAGTAACAACTAAATGCCTGGCATTGTATTAAGTGCTTTACATACAACATGGTAGAACGATTAAGAGTGTGCGCTCTGGAGTTAAAGGGCCTGAGTTTAAATGCTGATCGTTTACTACCTGTGTGATCTTTGAGAACATTACTAACTTCCTTGTGCCTGTTTACTCATTTGAAAAACAGGGATAATAATAATATCAACATCACAGGATTCTTTGGGGACCAAATGTGTAGCATTTGGTGTAAGCACTCAATATATATTAGCAATTATTATTATCCCATTTAAGGCATGTACACAATTTAATGACACCCCATTTCCCCCCTGATTTTGCAGGTGGGAATAAGAGGTATAAAAGGCTAGGTTACTAGACCAAAGTTAACTCAGCTCTGTTAAATCTTAAGACATATACTTTTAACAACTATAGTCTACTACAAATACACTGGGGGATTGAAAATCCTTTTTGGACTTGGGCAAAGTACAAACAAATAAGTTACATACGTCTGAAATTAGGCAACAAAGAGCCATTGGGTTGCCATCACAATTGCCAAATTCACTTCTGGTGGGCTCCTAGGGGATAAGATTCCATTCCACAGGCATTTCCAGTTTACGACCTCAGTCAATCATAGGAAGAACTTAAAAAAACACAGGGAAGTACATTTGGAAACCTAGCAGTTAAACAACAAAAATGCTCTGAGTATCTGTAAGTACCAACCTCTGTAGCTAATTCCCCCTTCCCTACCTTTTTCTTGGTAGGGACAACTGTTACATATGTCCACAAGAGATAGATGTTGTCAGCACTAGAAATTCATGTACGCTCTACAGTTGGGTTTTGCAATTAAGAAGTTGGGTTCATGAGGGCAAAACTAAATCTGTGTGGAATGGGGCTCTTTAATTTACAGCCAGGATGATGCCTTTGACTACTTGGTACAATGCTGGGTATGCTGTCAGAGCACAGAACATAATAAATAATAACCACAATAAATGTGCTTGGGAACTGGTAGAGAAGTTGCCTAGATTGATGGATCTCATTTGCTATCCTATATTACACAACTCCAATGGAAATTACAATTTGCTTGTAAAGATATCTCATTTATTTAACTTCAAGTTGAAAAATTTTTCTTTCCCTTTTAGTTATATGTGTTTATCAAGTTTGTTTTTCTTTTTTAAACATAATATTCCTTTGAGGAGGAGTTAAAAGATTTAGCTTTGCTGGCAACATGCCAAGCAGAAAATCCACTATCATCAATTTTCTTTCCAATAAAAGATGATGCTCAGAGTGGTAGACTTAAATTCCCAGTCTAACCTCAGTGTTGATGAGATTTTCAAATGCTACTAAATGGAGCAGGGTCTACACCAGGAAGGAAGGAATTTTTATTGGTGACAAAAGTAAAAATTAAACCATTATATATGGTGATAACCGAACAAGGAGGAAAAGGAAGTTTAAAATCAAAACAGAAGGATTATTTAAGGGCATGTCTCCATAAAATAAAGGATTGTGGCCCTTTTCAGAATATGTCAAGGGAAAAAGAAACGATCCATGCACTTCCTCACTCCTGAATGCATGTTTTTGAGGAGTCTGAGAACCACTGGGAAAGCAATTAAGAGGCAACTCAAATAGTTGTTTCATTCAATTTGTCTTAAACTTTTTTTAATGGTTGACACAGCCCTTTAAGAATCTCCTGAATATAAGGAAACTTCTGCCTATAAAAAGATATGAGCGCAAAATTTTAGTACAATTTCAGGAAGGTTAAGAGACTGCTTGAAGCCCGTCCGTGGATCCAGGGACCCAGATTAAGAACCATATGAGTCTCAGGAGCACCCTCTATGCTCTATGGGGTGCAGATCAGAACCCTGGCCAAGCCAAACCAGCAGTCCAACTGCAATAGAACTGTTAACAATACTTACCAATTTCTACAGTTTTTATAGATTTCTAAGTGCTTTTTTGTATATGAGTTTTTGACATATCAGCCCAGTAGACATTAAGATGCCCGGTTAGATGGATTAGGTAAGAAGAGGGGTAATATTGAATAACTATTCTGCCCTGTGTTGCTTACCAAATGTCTGATATTCTATCAGAATTAGATTCTGTACAAATAAAAATGTTCCTTCATGAACCATAAATATCTGGCTGGTGTACTTTGAAGCACTCAGTCTCTAACATCTTAGAATGGGTATTTATTAATTCTTTGCAATGAGAAACAAAACACTTAGGTTTTGAAGGTATTAAGATAGACACCTAGATCAACATTCTCAAAGTTTTCTCTAAGAACCCTGGGGAGGTACATGAGATCTTCCCTTTGCCAATGGTATATCTGTGTGAGTCTGAATTTTCCTCATATACTTCAACCAAAACAACATATTGCAACAGATTGGATGCAGAAGCAGATATGAAAATCCAGCTGTCCTCTATTAGGCCAGACATCAAGGAGATTTACAAAGATGGAAACAATGCCACACATTTCACCATTTTTTTGTTTTGTTTTGGAAAAAGAGTTAACTTGTAATGAATTTTTTATTTTAAATCAATTTACAAATATTTTAAATTTTTCTTTTAATTTGTAAATGGTAAATATCCCTAGATATGATCTACATAAACCAAAGCTCTTTGGAGTCCTCGCCAAATATTGAGTGTTTTCAAATGGACCTTAAGACCAGTTTGAAAACTTGATAAGTCCCAGAAGACAGGTCTGGGTGGATGACCAAGTGTAGGGGTGGGAGGGGTGTCACGGGACTGATGACACTGTATATCACGTCTGGGGGATAGTGTTCCTTGAATGGTACTAAAAGTGGAGAGGGGAAGATGCAGTCTAAATTCTCTTCATGTCGCTTGTGGCTTGTCCTAAGCACAGTCATCATAGCAGCACAATTTCCAGAAAGAGATCTGAAGAAACAAGAAAATAGAGTCTAGGATCATATAAGTAGGTAAGACAACTGCAGGTTGTTTAATGAAAAACAATGAAGCTGCTCCTTCCTCTCCAATAAGAACAGAAAACATTTTTTGGAGTTTGGTTGGTTTTTGTTTTTTCTTTATGTCAGCTGATACAAAATGTATTAATTATTGGATTTTCTATTGTTTGTTAATAAACTTTTTATCTTTTGAAATACCATTTCCTGGGGAAAAAATCTTAAACGGTACAAATCGGTAGGGGATAGAGGTAAAGCCTAAATGTACCTTCCAAAAAGTGTATCTTAAAATTTAACGTTTATCTATTAGGCATTAAGCATTGTGCTACAGAGTTAATTGTGATATAGGGGAAGCAGGCTTGAATTTGGAATTAGAAAAATGGTTTCAAACCATTTATTTGCTATATCGTTATGGGTAATTTAACCCGAGTCTCATTTTCTTGTTTATAAAATGTGGACAATTATGTTTATCTCACAAGGTTGTTAGGGATTAAGAAGAGATAACCTGTGTCAATGGGACAGCATAGTGCATTGTAGGTCTTCAATGAATAGCCAGGAGAGTGCATGTAAAGGCCAGTGATAAATCCAGTAAGGGAGATAAGACGTGTAGACAAACACTTTAAAAATACACGGAGGAAGGTCAGGCGTGCCGATGTCACTACAAAAGTATTTAGAAAGTGCTACGGAGTGCTAAAGGAAGGAGGAGCCGCACTTCCGGCGATCGGGGAAAGGTGCTTAGGGAAATTAGGAAGCGCAGAAAGACGTCCCCCCAGCACCAGTACCTCACCCAGGCGGATTTCCCACCGCTCCTCCGCTCCCCGCAGCCCTTGGGATGTCAAACTGCCTCCCGCGGCTTCCACGCCAGACTGGAAGAGCACCGCACTCTAGCCTTGCTGGACTGAAGCCAGGCACCTTGAGCTTGGGTGTCCAGCACCAGAATCTTGGCACGCGTGCACCCTGGCCGGCCCGACGACGACAGCACTAACTGGCACCCACCCACCCCTAGCTCCGTCCCGATTTTAAGCGGAGGCATGCGGGGGTAAGGGAGAGGATCTCCCAAGTTCCTAGCCTCCGTTCACCCACTTTCCCCGCAAGCACAGCCACCACAGCCTCCCAACTTGTCCTCACACCACCCGCAGGGGCATCGCGGAGGCCTCGGACTGCAGCGGAGGTACGCTGCGTACCCAGCTCCCCAGCTCTCGGGAACCTCGCGGCCGGTGTTCGCGTGCTCGCTCATCGATTGGCACTGCCTTACTCCTCGGCTCCAGTCGCGGGGAAACCGGCCCCGAGACTGGGAAAGTCCGGCGGAGCGCGGGGCGGGAACCAAGGCAGGCGGGCCAGATGATTGCCGATCGCACGGATGAGCGCGGATCCCGGCTCGCGCTCCGTCTGGCGGCGCCGGCTAGCCTGTGCGGTGCGAGGTCGGAGTCGCGCTTCCGCCGCCCCCTCGCCTCGCGCCCGTGAGCGCTCGACCTGCCCCTGCCTCCGGGAGGGCCGCCCCGCGTAGGGCTCTCGCGCCGCCCGGGGTGGGAGCTGGCGCGCTGCTGAGGGAGGGCCAGAGGGAGGGAGCGCGGGCGGGCGGCGGCGGCGGCGGCCCCTCCCCTCCCCCTCCCGCGGCCGCGGAGCGCGCAGGGAGCAGCCGGGGGCTCGGTGGCGGCGGCGTCTGGCCCCAGCTCCTCCTCCTCCTCCATCTCCTCCTCGCTCCCTCCATCTGCCGTGGTTATGGCCAGTCGCTGGAGCACAAAAGAGTCTCCGCGGTGGAGGTCTGCGTTGGTCTTGCTTTTCCTCGCCGGAGTGTACGGTAAGTGTCCGCGTCCCTGCGCCCCGCTGACCGAACAAAGCTGGGGCGACCCTGGGCCCCGAGGCCTCCAGGACAGGGGTTCCCCGCGAGAACCGCGAGAACCGGGGAGAGACCCCCGCCGCTGGCGGGACAAAGACCCGGCGAGGGGTGGATGCCCCGAGGGTGTCCCCACACGAAGATGCTTTCGTCCACTCACCACCTCCAGACCCTCGGGATTGTCTGAGAGGGGTTTGGGCGTCCCGGCCGGAGGGAGTCCCGGTGAAGCGAGGGGGGTGGCGGGCGGACTTCCCGACCTGGGCCGGAGGGCCCCTTGCACAATCCACACACACAAAGATGTATGACTGTGTGAGAAGGAAGAGGAGGTCGCCCTCGCCGCTGTCGGGACGGTCCTGCCACCCCTGACCCTTCAGGGGTCAGGAAGTTCTCTCCCTAGTGAAATTCCCACCGTACCAATCCCCCATCTTCCCCACTCCCTGAAAAAGCAGCCCGCTGCTCTCTTCCCACTCCTGCACCTCGGAGGCCGAGGCTCTTTCGATCCCGGGCGTGCTGGATCCTGTCCCTTCCCCAGAAGCAGCACGCGGGAGAAGGCCAGAAAATAGTTTCCAGCCCCACCTCAGTCTCTCCCTTAGGGCGTAGATGTCTGCCCTGACTCCTAGTTCATTTGTCATTTCATCCATCATTGGCCGCTAATGTTGTCACTGTTGCTTCAGTACAGTCTGTGGATTGCGTTGCATATACTCCTTTGAGGTTAAGAGACGGCTGAAGCCTGTGTGTGAGGACTAAGCTTTATATTACATCAGGGTCTGAATTAGAGCTAAATGGAATTAATTAGAGCGTTCATTGCTTGAGACTTGAGTTCTGCTTCTGACTTCACAGTTCTTAGTTTATCAGTGAAACGCATTGAAAAAGGTGTTTCAATGAACACAGTTAACCTTTACTTTTTAGAATGGTGTTTTTATATCTTCAGAAGGAAATAATTAGAAGTTACCGTTCTTTGGAGATTTCACTTAGAAAATGTCTAAGTCATTTGCCACAAGCACTCACTCCACTAATGGTGTGGTGATGGAGTTAAGTCAACACGTAATTCACCAGCAAGTATTACCTCTTTTGAAAGCATTTATCTGTGGAATTGAATGATGGTAACTTTTAAAACCTGAGAAATTACAGTAAATGAATTTAATGAACATAAATTAACATTTACTGACAACCAAAAAATAGTTTTTCAGTGTGATTCAAAAGGTATTGCTTGCTGCGTGACCTGGTTAACATATTATTATTTTTGTTTGTTTGGGGTGGGGGAAGGTTTGGTCCACATTTGATGTAATAATTGCCAATGGTATGCTTGTGTGTGATCAGAAAACCCTGTGCGTGACTTTTGAGTGTTAGTTGCATCAAGTCGCTGTGATCTCTACTTGCCTGATGACTTGTGGGTTTGGGTCTACACCAGAGATCAATAAGCTATTATGTTGTTTATTCTAGCCTGAAGGTGGGTATAGTTCTGCTCTAGGTTTGGTGTAATGGCCCAGAAGAGAGAAGAAAGCAAGAAGGCATCTTTAATCTAGGGTGATTAGAAGTGTCCTGCTTTGCCCTCTGCTATAGTCAAAATTGAATCTTAGCGATGTCTGATCAGAATGGATAAATAAATGAGCTCTTTTAGCTCTTTCATTAAAACCTGTGTCATTAGTGTTTGAACTAAAAGTCTTTTTGCCTCCAAGGATAAGGGGCTGTGAACCCTGTAATTTGTCTTGGTACATTTTTTGTACTTGTACACAAAACGACTTTCTGGTAGGTGCTTATCAAAGATTTATCTTTTTGGAATTTGTCTTCAGTGAGGAATTGTTAGTAGGCAAAGAATGAAACTCCTTTTCCAACAGTGGGGGGACCATGTTATAAAACTAGCAAGTAATTGTGCCAGGGTTGATGTCTCAAGCCACAGCAAGTTTCAAAGTATAAGAAAAAAGGAGGTAGTGAGCCAGGCAGAACATTAAACTATGTGAGCAGAGATTAAAGATACCCTTCACCCTGCAACTGGGGAAATTCTCTTTATAGCTGCACTTTTGTCCTCTTCTGTCTCTCCAGCCAAATGTGGGTTTATATGAGAGAGGAAAAAAAAAAAAAAGCTGTAACAATAATATGGGGGATGTGCTTCTTTAACAGTAGTGGGGTTTGTTTAATCTGAATATGCACTAGTTGTGTGGAGTAGTGGATGCATCCTGAGAAATATCCATCACCTTGGACCTGTAGGACAGATATTAGCTGTAATTTATGAAACTGTCCCTGATACATCAAAAAGTGGTTTGTTTTGTTTTTTTAAAGTGGCTTCAGGAATAATTGGAAATCATTGTTAAAACAACTGAGTATTCAGGGGTGCCTGGGTGGCTTAGTGAGTTAAACTTCAGACTCTTGATTTCAGCTCAGGTCATGATGTCAGGGTCAGGGGATCAAGCCCCATATTGGGCTCTGTGCTTAGGGCAGAGTCTGTTTGTCCCTCTCCCTCTGCTCCCCCACCACCACCGCGTTTGGGCTTGCACGCACTCCCACACGCTCTCTCTCTCAAATAAATAAATAAAATTAAGAAACAACAACCAAGTGTTCATAGACTCAGTGAAAAAACACAGGTTGGCCAATATTTAGGCAGTTCCAATATTAACTCTTCACAGGATGACTCAATCCATTAATGGCAGTATTAAATGGCTCCAAGTTTTGCTGTGAATCTTTGAAACAATTCATAACATCTTTTTAAAAGATTCTCTTTATTTTGGTGTTTATTCTCTTCACATGGCCATTTTAGTGGTCTATGTACGTGACTCTTAAAGGTGACCATTTTAGTGGAATAGTGTGACAGTTACATTTCTACATTACTTTTCTGAATGTCAAAGCTTTATTTGAAAGACTAACTTCTGATATGAAATATCATTAATATATTCTGGAAGTAGTTGTTCGAGAACCAGTAATTATCTTTCAAGAGCTGCTATATCTTAGCTGCTGTAACTTAACTATTGAATGTGCCTAAGAGTTAGTAGAAAGTAAAAGTTGACGTCTGCTGTTGGGAGTTTGAAGAGATAAAAACATTAGCGGGAGCAACTATGAGCTTTGCTGGGCATTGTTGTAGGCCTGCTATAAGAGAAGGTGCTTCTTCAGATCTTGCGTAGGGATGTCTGGCTTTTGCAAGTGCATGGAGGTTTCCAAAACTGTCTCCTAGTCAACAGAAGCTGTTGGTTGGCTCATCTCTCAACCTATAATTTGGTAATCATAACAGTTCCATTACTTTATATTTTCCACTTCTCTTTGTCGCCCAGATCATTGCTTTCTAACTTTTTTTTTTTACGGAAACCCACCCTGAAAATACATTTTATGTTACTCCCAGTATACAGAACAAAACAAAGATTATGAAATAATACTCTTACTACCTGTGATGCTCTCCAACATTTTATATTCTATTTATTCCTCCTTCTTTCACCCTTCCTCTCTTCATTTGGTGGTTGGACTTATTAATTTTGGACCCACTAATAAATTGCAGTTCTTAATTTGGAAAACACAGCCCCAGATGAGACCTTAAAATGTAATTTGAAATGTTTGTGGTATTTGTATATCATTTTACAATAACCTTGGAGAGTTGCAGATGGTTGGTTTCTGGCCACTTGCTGCCAGAGCATTTGATAGCAGTAAGAACTCTTCCTGGCATACACTGACTGGCCTGTGATAAAATTCTTCCTTAAACTGGTATTCAGCTAATTATAGTCAAAAGTCTTTGCTATACACAGTACTGTTCTAGAGATTGTGGTAACATAAAATATTGTTTTTATTCTTGCATTTTATATCTAATGGGTAAGTCTTTTCCCATGAATTTTATGGAACATTCAGCAGAATTTTATGAATTTCCAGTTTAAGCATAGACCAGAAGTTCCAATTTTAGAAAGGTTGTAGAAATAACTGGAACATGAGAAAAAAATCTAAACTAGATTCCAATTACTTCTAAAAAAGTCAAGCTTGATTACATAAAATATGTTGAATAAAACTGAATTAATTGCTTAACATAAACCCTTCCTTGGGTTTAGAATCTAAATTATATCCATATCCTGGGGACAATATGATGGTACACAGCACATTCTATAAAATTCTAAGCAGGCAGAAAGTGTTAAATGACCACTTTCAGAGGGCTAGCTGTGTTCTAGGAAGAATATGGAGGAGCTTTGAATGATGTATGGTAAAGCATTTAGAAGGTTCCTAGAAAGTAAAATCTCTGACAAAAACATAAAAGTGAAGTCAGGCTGAAAAGTGAACAGCAGTTAAAGAGAATGGAAAGAAAAGACTGACTTTCGTGGTTAGACAATTTAAAGCTTATCAAGAAATTAAGAGAACAGTGAAACCTTTTTGTGTTTCTGATCTGAGGTGTTTTTGTAGTTGAGGTTTTTTTTTTTTTTTTTTCTTTTATCAATACTGTTACAGTTAAAAAAATGAAAGGTAAAAGGGGGTAAATATAGATGAGATTTATATAGATTTAAGCGAACAGAAAATGTTTTTATTTTAGAATGAGTTTTAATCTTGTTCTTGCTGCAAGTCTTTATAGGTAAATGAAGGTTGTTCTAAATTTGGGAATTGAAGTTGAGTTAATGATCTCTAATTTCTAAGGTTACCTTTCCCTCCAGGTTCTTCTCTTTTTCTCCTTACCCTCCCCCACCGTTTTTTTAGGGGAGGAGTGAGGGATAGATGTACACTACTTATTCCCATTTTCTAAAGCGTAGGATTAGATCGTGTAAATACAAGTTACCAATCTATCCGTTCAGATGCATGTCATCAGTCTTTTTACCTATGTGCAACAATGGGTGTATATATAGACCTATCTCTATATTTTTAGTTTCAATACTGAATTAGCCTAAGGAATCCTCACTGTCTAAGCTATAGAAGGAAGGGAAGGAAACTAACATTTATTAAATTAAGTTTGTAACATTTATTAAATTAAGTTCAGATACTGCACTTGGTCTTTCTTCATTGCCAATTCATCTTTCGTAGGTCTCATTTGGCAGTCCTGTAAGGTATTTGTCATTTTTCTGTAGAAGAGAAAATTGAAGCTCAGAAAGGTTGTGACTTATCTAAGATCAAGCCACTAGGAAGTAGTAGAGCCAGGATTGCAACCAATCCTATCTCTTCACTCACTCATTAGTGAGTTAGCAAATGTTAGCAAATGTTTGTTGAGCACTTGCTTTTATCTGGCACTGTGTAAGGCCCAACAACCTGATGAACATAGTTTCTGCCCTCATAAGGTTGACAGTCTAGTAAATAAGTATAATAAGATACTGATAAGGGGCAGAGATAGTGAATAACAGACACAGGGTAATTAGAAGAAGACTTCTTTGTAGAGTCATTTGTAAGACCTAAAGGATGGCTAACCATATTATGATTGGGAAAAGAGGGCCTTGTGCTTGGGAACCACATGTGAAAGACCCAGAGCCAGGAAAGTGCTGATGTGGAAGAGCTGGTGTCACAGGTAAATGAATAAAACCAGTGTAGCTGCAGCACAGTGGTCACACAGGAGAGTGGCAAGGTGAGCTTAGAATCTTAGGCAGGAACTCAGGGCTTTGGAAACCATGGTAAAGAGTTTAGATTTGAGTGTAACTATGGAAGACGTTTAAGTGCATATCATATGATTTATGGTTTGAAAACAGTCACTTTTGCCCACTCTGTGGAGGATTGT
Source organism: Ursus arctos (assembly GCF_023065955.2). Classification (NCBI taxonomy): domain Eukaryota; kingdom Metazoa; phylum Chordata; class Mammalia; order Carnivora; family Ursidae; genus Ursus; species Ursus arctos. The sequence continues at coordinate 55,135,353 of NW_026623078.1, read as the reverse complement.
TGTGAAGTAGACAAGAGCAGATATGGGATGATCAGGTTTTGGCTGTGATCCAGGTGAGGGACAGGGGACCTTGGACCATGGTAGTAATAGTGCAGATAGAAGAGTATGGATGGCCTTTTTGATGGGAAAGAAAGGGATGCTTCCTCTCTTGTCACAACAGGAAAGGAAGAAAATATTGATGCCAGTGTACTTAGGTCTGTTAAAAGTTTCAGGGTGGGAAGATGGAGATTTCCTAAAGTAGTAGGACATGGGATCAGGTGAGAGTGACAAGGAGGGAGGAGAGATTGAGGGTGATTTTGTTTCTATAATTCAGTGGAGGAGTTTAGACCCTTAGGAATTTAAGTTTCTGTTATTTAAGCTAGAAAAGGGAAGCTAAGAATACTCAATACAAGAAGGCATATTGTGGTGAACAGCTGTATAACACATAACAAGAAAGAATGAGGATTTCAGTTATAAGGGGGAGGAGCTTAACAAGTGTCCTGTGGAGAAGTCAGGTCTAAGGACTGTCATTTTTGTCAATGAAATAAGTATAGAACATAACTTTCTACAGTGTTTTAAGAGTATTTCAGGCAAGAAGCAAAGGTTAGAATAGAAGATTTAAGAACCTTTTTGCCCAAGTTAGGTGCTTTATATTAAGTGGTCAATTAAAGATTGCTTTATATCTTGGAAGAAGATAGGATGTATTGGTAGTTTAGAAAGTTTCAAAAAATTTTGTAAAAAGTAAATGACCTTTTTACCTTTATTTCCCTGGATTGCATAGTTTATTTACAGAAGATACAACTGTAGAAGATCCTGAAACCGCGAAATTTACACTCACATTCATACCACTGAGTGAGAGTAACTTGATATCTACCTTTAATTCACTTACATTTCCACTTTCAGAGAAATGGGGAATGGTACTAATGTTTTAATATTGAAATGATTAAATGGAGCACAGTACCATGTTTAGTAGTTGGGATTTACCTTTTAAACATAAGTAAGAAAGAAAGCCTTTTCTTATCTGACTTAATTTCATTGATTATTAAAGCATTGTTTAGGTTTTAGGTTAGTAAGTTGGAGAAAAGATGAATCTTTGTATCCGGTATATTCTGAAATAGAATTCAATTTCTTGAATCAATGCCTGTTCTAGTGACACTAGAACCTTTTACCAAGACTTAGGATACAGAACACCTTTACAAGAAATGCCTTGCTTAAATCCTCGGAGTATCTGTGAGGTAAGTATAGTGGAAGCTGAATTCGAGAGCAGTGATTTTGCCTAAGGCTGTCTCTCTACTGCTGTTCTTTTTTGCATAGAGACCCATCGTTTTTTGTGTTGGTTTTTTTTTTTTTTTGTCTACATTATTGTAACAGCTCCCAACTAATCTTCACTCTAGTCTTGTCCAGATTCAGTTATATACATAGCAGCAGCCAGAGTGGCTTTTCTAAAGTACAGATATAATTATGTAATTTTCTTGCTTAAAACCCAACAGTAGTTCCCTGTTCCTAAAATATAGGCATAACTCACTAGGCCCTTATGGTCTGGCTAGTTTTTCCCTTCTTGTCTCTTGTTATTTCCCTTTACCACTCCCCTACCCTCCTTTGGCCTTCCTTTAGATGTTATCTCCTTTGGGCAGTCTTCCTTAAAAGGTGCCCTTCTCAGGAGCATCTCAGACTTCTTATATACAGTGTTGGTATTGGCCTGTTTTATTTCTATTTCCCAGTGCAACAGCACTGTCCGAGATACAGAATGTGAGCCTCAAATGTAAGTCATATACATAGTTTTAAATTTTCTAGTTGCCATATTAAAAAGAGACAGGTGTCATTAATATAAATAATTAAATTCAATATTATATATCTAAAATACTGTCATTTTGACATTTAATCAATAGAAAATAATTACTGAGGTATTCTACAATATTTTTCATATTATTAAGTCTTCAAAATCCGGTATAAATATTACACCTATAGTCATCTTAATTAGACTAACCACATTTCAAATGCTTAATAGCCACTTTGGAAAACAGTATCTATTAAAGTTGAATATAAACATGCCCTGTGATCTAGCAGTTCTACTCCAAGGTATAAACTCAACAGAGGTGGATATAATAATGTGTGCCAAAAGACATGTACAAGATTATACGTAGTATCCTTATTTGTTATCGTCCCAGATGAAAAACAGCCCCTCTGTCCATCCTCAGTAGAATTGCTAAATTGATTATAGTGTGTTAGCATAAGGGAAAACTGCACAGCAGCAGTCTTCAAACTTTTAGGTCTCAGGACTCCACAATTAAATTTAAAATGACAGTAAGAAAGCCATTATGTGTCACCATAAATAGCATACATTAAATAAAAATATGTAAAATGACACCTATATTTTCCCAAACAAACAAAAATTAGTGAGAAGAGTGGCACTACTCTACATTTTTGCAAATTAATGTCTGGCTTAATAGAAGTTAACTGATTTCTCATGTCTGTTGTGACACATTTTCGTTGAAGTATAGGAAGAAATCTTGCCCCACATAGATGTGTTATTATAAAGGGAGAAATATTTTAATAGCCTTTTCAGATAACTGTGAATATTCTTTGATGCTGCACCAGAACTTGACAAGTAGGCATTTTTTTTAAGTTTAGTTGCAACATGGAATCTGAAACCTTGATGAACTTTATTCTGTTAAACTCTCAAAGAGTCTTGGAGATTCCCAGGAATCCACTGACCAATTTTGAGAATAACTTGCTTATGAAGTAATGAAAAAGAACCAACTGCTGGTGCCAGGAGCATGGGTAGATTTCACATGTTGAGCAAAAGAAGTCAGACACAAAATTAGAAGGTTCTATATGGTTACAATCTAAGAAGTTAGAATACAAGGTGAGTTGTTGCCTGTTGGCAGGAAGCAGGGGAGGTTGTGATTGAGAGGATTGTTTACCAGGGTAACTTTTGGGCTTCTGGTCCTATGCTATTTCTTGACCTAAGTAGTAGTTTACACAGATAATGGAGTTTTCTAGTGATTGCTCATTGAACTGTAAACTTTCAGTTAGTGCAATTGTGTATATGTCTCAATTAAAAATTAATAAATTTTTTTAAAAAATAGAACACTGTTCGATAATAGTATCTATAGAAGGTTTTCTGATTATTTATGTTTTCTCTAGTGTTTGGCTTTTTGCTTTTGTTCTTTGATTTTTTTTTTTTTTTTTTTTGGCCTTTGGATTTGATAATTAAGAACAGTTTTAGGGGCGCCTGGGTAGCGCTGTCGTTAGGCGGCTGCCTTCGGCTCAGGGCGTGATCCCGGCGTTCAGGGATCGAGTCCCACATCGGGCTCCTCCGCTGAGAGCCTGCTTCTTCCTCTCCCACTCACCTGCTTGTGTTCCCTCTCTCGCTGGCTGTCTCTCTGTCACATAAATAAATAAAATCTTAAAAAAAAAAAAAAAAAAAAGAACAGTTTTAAAACTTTGTACTTTGGAAAATTCCAAACATATCCAGAAATAGAGAAACTAGTGTAATTAACCTGGTAAACCCAATATCCAAATTCAACAAATTATCATTAAATGGCCAGCCTTGTTTTATCTAGACTTGTACTCACTCCCTAAACACAAATGATTTTGAAGCAAATCCCAGACATCTAATTTATTCATATTTTGCTATGTATCTTTAAGATGTGAGGACTTAAAAAAAAAAAAAAAACCTCAGGGGCGCCTGGGTGGCACAGCGGTTGAGCGTCTGCCTTCGGCTCAGGGCGTGATACCGGCATTATGGGATCGAGCCCCACATCAGGCTCCTCCGCTATGAGCCTGCTTCTTCCTCTCCCACTCCCCATGCTTGTGTTCCCTCTCTCGCTGGCTGTTTCTATCTCTGTCGAATAAATAAATAAAATCTTTAAAAAAAAAAAAAAAAAGACAAAACCTCAATACCATTATCGCACTTGAAACATTAACAGTTCCTAATTTACCATCAATACCCAGCCATGTACATATATATAACAACATGAATATGGTTTTAGACACTGAATCAGGATCTAGATAAGGTCTATATTCTGCAGTTGTTGATATCTATTAAGTCTTAAATTTAATGCTTCCAGACCCCATTTTTCTCTTTCTTTTTCTTTTTTTTTTAAGTGTGATATTTGCTATAGGTTTCCGTTATTTTTAATCAAATTAAAGATTTTCAATTTCTATATTAATAAGTTTTTGAGAATAGGTATTGAATTTTGTCACATAAGTTTTTTCATTTCCAAGATGATCATAAGGTGTTAATGAGGGCCAGAGGTATATAGGTGAAACATAACCTAGCATAATGCCGGATAATACCTGAATAAGTGAATTCCTTTATCCATGAATGGAGTAAACTACATTCATGTGATTCCTAATGTTGAACTATTTTTACATTTATGTAATAGGCCATAACAAGTTGGTAATGGTGTATTTTCTTTTAATCTGCTGGAATACATTTAGTAATTTTTTTTAGACTTTGTGTTCATATTTATGAGATCAATAGATATCAGCCCTAAATTTCTTTCTCCCTCCACTCCTTTTCTTTTTCTCTCCTGTAAACTGAACTCTCTTCCTGCCTGATTATCAGATCTAATCCCTAATCTATTAATACTTTTAGATGGATTTGTAAACTTTTTTGTTTTCGTTGATTTCAGTGGTCAATGTAAAAGATTTTATTATTTTAATTCTGATTATTCCGCTTTTTAAGATTAGGAAAGGAGAGTGTTTATGAACTGTATAATAGGAAAGCAACAGTTAATAGCTTTGTCCTGCTGGCAGGAGAAATGTTTCATTCCTAGTGTGGTTAAACTTTGTTTCACTTAGCAAGATTATAATAGAGATGAGCCTATAAGAAGTAGATCCCTTCCTATGAATGGGCCTTAAATAAGCCAGTTAGATACCATAATAGAGATAGATTCACATCTGAAGCATGGAAGGCAAAGCAAAAGTTTTTTAATTGGTGAAATTCAGTTTATCAGTTTTTTATTTATGAATTGTGTTTTGGTGTCATTTCTAAAACTCTTCATCTAACCCCAGATCATGAAGATTTTCTTTTTTTTTCTAAAAGTTTTATTTTTATGTTACACATTTAGATGTAAGATCCATTTTGAGTTTGGTTTTTATAAGGTGTAAATTTTAAGAAGAGGCTCCATTTTTGCATATGAAAACCAGTTCCAATACCATTTGTTTAAAAGACTGTCCTTTTTCGGGGCGCCTGGGTGGCTCAGTCGTTGAGCGTCTGCCTTCAGCTCAGGGCGTGATCCCGGCGTTCTGGGATCGAGCCCCACATCAGGCTCCTCTGCTATGAGCCTGCTTCTTCCTCTCCCACTCCCCCTGCTTGTGTTCCCTCTCTCGCTGGCTATCTCTATCTCTGTCAAATAAATAAATAAAAATCTTTAAAAAAAAAAAATAAATAAAAGACTGTCCTTTTTCAATTGAACTTCCTTTGCACCTTTGTCAAAGATTAAGTGGTCATATTTGCATAGGTCTATTTTGGTTTTTTAAATAACAAGTTTATATAATGAAATCCAACCTTTTTAAGTGCATAATTCAGTTGTTTTTTGTATGTTTACGGAGTTATCCCAACTATTACCACTATCTAATTCTAGAATAGTTTCACCAGACAGAAACCCTGTACGCATTAACAATCACCACCGCTTTTCCTCCCCGCCCCCCCACCCCTCCTCCACAACCACTGATTAGCTTAGTGTCACTAAAGATTTGCCTGTTGTGGACATTTCATATAAATGGAATCATACAATATGTGATCTTATATGTCTGACTTCTTTCATATAGTTTGTTTTCATTATTCATCCATGTTCTACCATGAACCAATACTTCATTCCTTTTTATAGTCAAATAGTATTTCATTGTATGGATAAACCACATTTTGTTTATCTGCTCATCACTTGACAATCATTTGGGTCTTTTCCACTTTTTATGACTAATGCAGCTATGAATATTTGTGTACATGTTTTTGCATGGACATTTTTCGTTCTCTTGAGTATATGCATAGAGTGGAATTGCTGGATCTTTTGGTAATTCTACATTTACCTTTCTAAGGAAGTGCCATATTGTTTTCCAAATGGATGTACAATTTTACAGTCTTACCAGCAATGTGTAAGAGTTCCAGTTTCTCTACATCTTCACCAATGCTTGTTATTGGCCATCTTTTTATTACAGGCATCCCTGCAGGTATGAAGTGGCATTTTATTACAGGTTTTTTTTGGATTTTTCTAATGAGAAGTGATCTTGAGGGTTTTTTTTTTTTTTTCATTATTGGCCATTTGTGAATGTCTGTTCAATTCCTTTGCCATTTCTTAATTGGTTGAATTATCTTTTTGTTGTTGAGTTGTAAGAGTTCTTTATATATTGTGGATATTAACCCCTTATCAGATATATGGGAGAATGATACATGAGAATGTACTATTCTGTTCTATTTTGTGCATGTTTGAAATTTTACAGAAGAAAGCCAGAAAAAGGAGGTGTTTAAATATTTCCCCAAATTAATTACATTAAAATTTGCATCACCATTCTTAACAATTATTTTGATTTCTTAAATTTTCTTCTCCCCCTCCCTTATCATTTTCTTTGTCCCATATTCTTTTCCTTGAAGTCTTAAATTAGTTTGATATTTTTTTTAATTTTGCTAAAGTACATTCTTGAATTGCATTCTCTGTCTCCCTAAGAAATATGTATTGGGTGTGTGTGTGTGTGTGTGTGTGTGTGTGTGCGTGTGTGTGTATTTAGGTGTACACAGCTGAAAATGTTTCTTTATTTTGTCTTCACACTTAAATAATGGTTTGGCAGGGGTGGGGGAGGGCATTCCAGGTTTCAGTATTTTCTGTTCAGAATTCTATCCAGAATTACTTTATCATTTGTAACTTTAAGTTGCCATTTTGATTCTCATTCCTTTGTTCCTTTAGAAGCTTGTAATAATTTCCTTTTGGAGTTTACAGTTTTCACCAATATGTGTTTATGTGTGTATCTTCAGTCATTATTACTGTTTGGTATTTGGTTGTGATTTTATCTGAACATATCTAGATGTGTGTTGGAAAGATAGTTTTATGTACATGTTGTATATGTTATGTATATGTGTGCATATGTATGTATGTGTATTTTAACTACATTATCCTATGAGTTCTCTACTTTTAGAACTCCTCTTAAGTGAATATTACATATCTTGGCCTTATCTTTTTTATTTCTTAGAGTTTTATATCCCTGTGCTTTTATTCTCGAATTTAAAGATTCTTTAATCTTCTAAGTTATAATTGTCTACAATGTAATTGTCTATAATTTAGAATGGTTGTGATTCTTCATATAATCTTCTAAGTGATAATTGTCTGTTGTACAAAATATAAAATATTTGTCTTTACAAATGGTTTTCCTTTTTAGTAATGACGACTTGGGGTTTTTTTTCAATTAGCTGTGGAACTGACATGTGTCTTTTTCACCTCTCCTGTGAATTCTCTTACTCTCTACCTTCCCTTTCCCCTACTCACACCCCCACCTCTGAGATTATGATAAGAACTGTGGGTCCTTTCCTCAGAAAATAATCCACATAAGCACATTCACAGAGAATTTCGTATATGATATCGTGTGATCCCAGAACCCCTTAAAACTCATTCATGACCCCTGATAGTGCCATTCGTGAACCAGCTGCATTGGTACTACCTGGGAACTTGTTCAGAATGTAGAATCTCAGGCCTTGCCCCAGGTACTGAATTAAATCTCCATTTTAACAAGAGTCACAGGTGATTTCTTTCATATTCGTGTTTGAGAAGCACTGCTGTAGAAGATTAGAAACCTCTATGAAGTTGTGGTATATGTGATCTATATTGATTGTTTCCCTTTTTAAAAAAAAATTATATCTGATACATCATCAGGGTCACTTTTTAAAAAGTCATATCTTGATCACCCAAATTGTGCATGGGTTATTAAAGTAGAAATATTTTTAATTTTTTTTTTAGATTTTTTTTAAATTTATTTATTCGACAGAGATAGAGACAGCCAGAGAGAGAGGGAACACAAGCAGGGGGAATGGGAGAGGAAGAAGCAGGCTCATAGCGGAGGAGCCTGATGTGGGGCTCGATCCCATAACGCCGGGATCACGCCCTGAGCCGAAGGCAGACGCCTAACCACTGTGCCACCCAGGCGCCCCAAAGTAGAAATATTTTTAAATAGTTGCAATACAATATAGTATTTGAATAGTAAGCTATGCTATATGAAATAGCAAGAGACAGACTGATTTATAAACTCATTTTTCTGTCAATAGCAAGCATGTAGCAGTTACTATGTGCTGCGAAGTGTTCTAATCGCTGTGTATCTGTGTATATATATGTGTATATGTGTATGCGTATACACACACAGTCACTTTCTTCTCATAACAACCTTATCAGCCTGGATACTATTATACTGTCATTTGATAGATAAGGAACTTGAGACACAGAGAAGCTATGTATTTTAGCGAAGTTCATAATCAGTAAGTAGAAGAGCTAGGATTTCAACCTAGATAGTTTCGCTCTATAATCCATGCTCTTAACCATTATGCTCTACTGCTTCTTCATAGTTTTACTTAACAGACCTCCCTAAACTCAATGTAGCTTATATGCAAACTGATTAATTATACATTTGCTCTTTTAAATTCATTACTGGAACTCATCTGTTTGTGGTCCTGATAGATGAGCCACAGATACCAGATCACTAGTGTTTTCTGAATTAATTTTGGTTTGCTATTAATTGAGATTTCTAAATGGCAAGATGCTGGATTATTGGATTTTATGCTCCCTACCCTCAAAGTTTGTTATGAGCCTATTAAATAACTTAAGCAAATCCTTTCTACATAAAATGTTCATTTTCTTCCTTCCTCAGAAGATGGACAAAAAAGAGCTTAGAGAAAAGGTAATTGGATGGCTAATAGAAACAAAAATTAATTTTACAAAGAAATCCCAAGTAAATATCACGTACTAGCTTAGTAAATATGTAAGAATCAACTTCTGTTAAGTGTTCAAAATATTCAGTAAAGACAGAAAAATCAACATGTAGTTAGGGTGCAATGAAATGAGCATTCGTGCCTGACTAGTAGAGATGGGAGTCCTTGGCTGATAGGTTTATTGGTATTACTTGACATAGATTTGGGGCATTTTTCCGTATCACTTTTCCTCATAAACTGTTTCCAGAATGTTGAACATTTGATTGTCTGCAGTTTTTGTTCACATTTATAAATACTGTAATAGACATGCTTCTATAATATTTATCTTAATTTTTTTATTATTTTCTTGTGGTTAAGTCATAAAAGTAGAATTACTGGGTCAAAAGTTGGAGTATTTTCAAATCTGTCAAAAATAAAAATAACACCTAATTTTATTGAGGGCTTACCATATGCTAGTCATTGCTTTAAATGTTGCATATATATTTTATGCTTTATATATTAATGAATATATGTATTTTTTTATTTTTCTGTGTGAATTATGTTTCAAAGTAAGCAAATAACATTTGTTGAGAAAATTTGTTGCAGAATTTCGGGTAGTGAATGTATAAAGAATAGCAGGATTCGAAAATCATTCTGCAACTCCTAATGAAATATTCAGGTTATAATCATCAGTAAGTGAAACTATTAGATGGTTATATGGGAAGTTTGCAATGGAGAAATCAGGTTGCCCTCTCTATACCTATTGATTAATCTCAGTCTCATGAAAAGTAGGGCAGGCAGATAGTCTGTGCCTCCTAATGTGATACCTATAAAGCATACAGCACAAGCTCTGAAGTAGGCCAGCCAAAAATGTTGAACCTGTGTCAAATCAGCCTTCTACAGCAGGGCTTGGGAACCATGGCCTTCGAGCTAAAACCAGCCTGCTGCCTGTTTTTTGTTTCGTGTTCTTTTGTTTTTTCATAGTGTTCAAATACAACCAGTCTGGTGTATTTAAGTATTGTCTATGGTTGCTTTCATGCCACAGTGTCAGAGTTGAGTAGTTGCAACAGCCACTGTGTGACCCACAAAGCCTAAAATATTTACTACCTGGCCCTTTTACAGAAAAAGCTTGCCAATCCTTGAGCTAGATGAGCAAAGTTAAGTGACACCAAAAGGAAGTGACACCACAGAATAGCAGCCCCTTAAAGGACAACTGATCTAGTTTCTGAAACCAGTTTGCTATGGAAAATAAGGGAGTATCACTCTAGATTAAGAGGGACTTAAATACACCAGATGAAACATTGAGACTTTGGATCCTGCTTCAACTGTAAAAAGACATTTGTGAGACAATCAGGAAAATCTGATTACGGCCTGACTAGATTAAATAATACCAAGAGGGGCACCTGGGTGGCTCAGTCGTTAAGCGTCTGCCTTCAGCTGAGGGCGTGATCCCAGGGTCCTGGGATGGAGCCCCACATTAGGCTCCCTGCTCCGCTGGGAGCCTGCTTCTTCCTCTCCCACTCCCCCTGCTTGTGTTTCCTCTCTGGCTGGCTGTCTCTCTCTCTGTCAAATAATAAATAAAATCTTTAAAAAAAGTAAAAATAAAAAATGAATGATACCAAGAATTATTAGTTTTGTTAAAGTAGTAGCATTGAAGCTGGGTGACAGAATGTCTGTCTATATTTTTAGAGATGCATATTGAAGATGCATATAGAGGTGAAATGATACGTGTGATGTATTTTAACATACTCCACACAAACACACAAAAGAAAATAAGTAGCAAAGGTAGAAAAGTCAAACTCAAGATTCTGATATCAAGGCTCATATCCTTGGCACTGTATCATCGTATCATCGTATACTAGCTGTAGTAGATTTTAGTATTGCCTTCTCTGTTGCTTTTAACTATTACTGACCTAGCTTTTTAGAATTCCCTCATCTCTTGGAATCCTTGTCAATGTATGCACATCCTTGGTCTTCTGTTCCACTGTATTTAAACATCATTAACGAGGAACATCTACCAAGTATGAATCTACATCTTCTGGTCTTAGTGGGAGAAGAGGCTGGTATTCCATACATCATTCTGCTCCTCAGTAGCTATGAGATTTTAGTCCTGTCACTTAAATGCTGAGTCTCAACTTCCTGGGCCATAAAATAGGAATATCAATTACTCCTGACATTGTTTTAAAAATACAGGATGTGTATTAGGAAAATGCTTTGTGCATGACAAAATTATTATCCAAAATATGACCCATTTATATTTTGAAAAATAAAGTGGGGGTAGTTAAATGCATCATCTTTATAATAAGACAGACCTTGGTTTGGGTACGACTTCATAACTATATCACCTTAAGCGAGTTATTTATTCTTTCCAAAATTTAGTTTCTTCATTTGTAAACTAGAGGTAATACCTCAAATACATGTTCTGATGATTAAGTGAATTAAAATTTGTGAAAGTACATAGTATAGCCACTAATACATCCTAGGTAGATAAATATTTTTTCTCTTTGTTCACTTGGTGAAACATACCAATATATCAGAGATAGGTATGTTTATGCTGCGTAATTTTTTATAGTTATGTGAAAAGGATAATCCTCAACTTCATGCATGATACTTCTGTAGGGAAATGCCACATTGACAGAATAAACAGCAAGGCACTATATTAAGATTCTGTGAAAGAGTAGGTTATGAGATGAGCTTTTATAGAGTTAAGTAAAGAGCTAGCCATTTGCTCAGAGAAAAAAGAATTCTTTAAACATATTCATTAGATTGATGAGCTATAAGCTATTAAGAACCCATGAGTCACTGATGATCAGAAATGTAAAGCATCAAGCCTTTGGTGTCTCCCCCGAGCCCCCCACAACAAGTTGCTAAAGGTAATGCAGAGTCGAGTCCCTTGCAGTCTGAAGACTGAAGCTGCTCCTGAGCTTTAAACAGTCATTTACCAAATATTTTATATACTGAAGGGCAGTGATAAGGGATAGCTCTCTAAAGCCCATAATCCCAGTGAACAATTGGATCTGAAATCTTGCTTCCCCCTTAATGGCTCCTCTTCCTATTTATGTTCCTCCGTCCTCTTCTTTCCTGTTAGCATCTGAGCAAACTGTAACATGAAACCAAATTTTTAATTATACAGAGAGTGTTTCATGCTTAATTTCAAAATCTGATAATTTTGATTCACTAAACCAACAAGCATTTACTGAGATCTAACTCTGTGTCAGACAGAAACTGGAAGATAGTTGTTGGGGAATAAGAAGGCAGGGAGAAAGACTGAAAATGAGAAAAAGAGAGAAGAAAGGGGGAGATTTTCTTTGCTCGTAAGACACTCGAAATTTGATATGGAAGATGCACAGTTAATAACCCAATACAAGATGATAAGGACCGTGGAGGTAATATGCCCATAACTCAGTAGGGACGTGACTTACTGTGAGAACATCAGAAGGGACTCCTAACTCATCCTGCGATTGATAGAGATCTGTTTCCTAAGGCAAATTGAAGAGTTAGGCGAGTAACTGGTGGCAGTGCACTGGACTGTTTCAGGGGGAGAGAACATCGTGTTCAAAAATATCATAGTTTCAGAAACTGTACTTTGGCAGTGTGTCAGAACCAGAGTATGTATGTATGAGGTAAAAGCAGACAAGGAGTAGTAAAAGTTAAGGGTCAAGAGATAAGAGAAGAGCCAGATTACAGTGGGCCCTAGAGGCTCTTACTACATATAAGGATTTGAACCAGTTTCAGTTTTATAAGCTGAAGATTAATATCAGTTATGCCTTTAAAAAAGGTCTCTAGTAGCATTGTGAAAAATGGACCAAAAGTAGGAAGTTTGCAAACTAAGTCATTTAATCATGCATTCAGCAAATACAGTTGACCCTTGAATAATAAAGAGGTTAGGGATGCTGACCCCCTCACAGCCAAAAATCTATGTATAACTTTTGACTCCCCAAAGTATTAGCCACTAATAGCCTATTGTTGACTGGAAGCCTTACTGATAACATAGTTAACATATTTTGTACCTTATATGTATCATATACTATATTCTTAAAATCAAGTAAGCTAGAGAAAAGAAAATGTTATTAAGAAAATCACAAGGAAGAGAAAATACAAATACAGTACTGTACTGTATTTATCCCCCCCCAATCCATGTATAGGTGCACTGCAACCTGTGTTATTCAAGAGTCAGTTGTATTTATCAGATGTCTACTGTGGACTAGGCACTCTTCTATGTTTCTGGCTTTGTGGAGCTTATTATTTAATACAGTAAAACAGGAAAGAAATATCAGTAACATTAAGGAAGGAAATTGCAAGATTGGGAAGAATCAAGAAACTTAATATATAGTGCATGAGCAGAAGGGGATGGTAAAGAAGAAATCTGGAATGACTTCCAGGTTTTTATGTGGACAGCTGGAAGATGCTGGTGTCATTCACCAAGGTAAAGAGTATAGGAAGAGGAGCAGACTGGGTAGATAAAAGGAATTCAGTTTCTGACATGAGTCTGAAATATCTAGGTAACATTAAGGTAATACTGAATTCCTGTTCAATAGGAAGTTAAAAGACAATTTTTAGGATGGAAATAATAATAGCAGCTCCTTTATAGGGTGATTATGAAGATTAAATGTACTGAAGCATGGAAATGGCTTAGACGATCATCTGGCAAATAGTACTTCTCATATTAGTTGTTACTGTCGTTATTTCAGGAGTATGGGCTTTGAGCTAGACAAATCTGCCTAGATCCTTACTAGTTGTGTGGCCTTGAGCAATTCTCTTAACATCTTTAATTCTCAGTTTCTCCGCATGTGAAATGGGGATAGTATCTATTTTACAAGAAGTCTGCAAGGATTAGTAATAGTGTATGAAAAACACCAGCCGCAGTGACTGGCATAAGGTGAGTGCTCAGTGAATGTTGTGGAGGTGGTGAATATCAGGTAAATATTTGCAGCTCAAGAGAAAGATTCTGATTAGGAGTAGAAATTTGAGATTTATCAACATGGAAGACCTACACCTTTAAACGTGTATGCTGAAAAGAAGGAGTTTCTAGAACGAGAGAGGAGAATATGCCAAAAGACCTCTGAATGGTTGGCAAGGGAGATGATTTACAGAGAGTACTGGTTGAGGCAGTTTAGAGGCTCAAAAAGAATAATGACGGACTCGTAGTTATTGAGGGAATTGAAGGTAGAGATAGATAAGGCTTTATTTAAAGGATATGTTCCATACAAATGGCTAACAGACACATGAAAAAATGTTCAAAATCATTAGCCATCAGGGAAATTCAAATCAAAACCACATTGAGATACCACCTTACGCCAGTTAGAATGGCAAAAATTGACAAGGCAAGAAACAACAAATGTTGGAGAGAATGTGGAGAAAGGAGATCCCTCTTACACTGTTGATGGGAATGCAAGTTGGTACGGCCACTTTGGAAAACAGTGTGGAGGTCCCTTAAAAAGTTAAAAATTGACCTATGATCCAGCAATTGCACTACTGGGTGTTTACCCCAAAGATACAGACGTAGTGAAGAGGAGGGCCATATGCACCCCAATGTTCATAGCAGCATAGTCCACAATAGCTAAATTGTGGAAGGAGCCGAGATGTCCTTCAACAGACGAATGTGTGGTCCATATATACAATGGAATATTACTCAGCCATCAGAAAGAATGATTACTCAACATTTGCAGGAACATGGACAGGACTGGAGGAGATTATGCTAAGTGAAATAAGTCAAGCAGAGAAAGACAATTATATGGTTTCACTCATTTATGGAACATAAGAAATAGCAGGGAGATCGGTAGGAGAAGGAAGGGAAGAATGAAGGGGGGGTAAACAGAAGGGGGAATGAACCACGAGAGACTATGGACTCTGGGAAACAAACTGAGGGCTTCAGAGGGAAGGGGGGTGGGGGATTGGGATAGGCCGGTGATGGGTATCAAGGAGGGCACGTATTGCATGGAGCACTGGGTGTTATACACAAATAATGAATCATGGAACACTACATCAAAAACTAAGGATGTACTGTATGGTGACTAACATAACACAATAAAAAATTATTATTAAAAAGAAGGTTATGTTCTCAACATTGAATATCCAGATGAGTTGAAATTATGAATTTATAGTGACACTGTTCCTCATAGTTATGTGATTTTCTCCGACTAACAGAAAACTGGATTCAGAGTTCATATTTTTGAGGATAAAATGTTTGATAGGTGGGTCATTGGTAATCTTTGCCTTGAGTTTCAGAAATGTGCTGGGGTAAAAGCTGGATTGAGGAAGGGCTTGACCAAATGATAGGTAAGGAAGCTCCATTAGTGAGTGTAAATTCTTCTTTCACAAGGTTTGGCTGAGAAAAGAAAGACTAAGATAAGAAATGGGGAGGTGCACTAACAAGAAAAAGGTTTTCATTTATGAATGAGGAAGACCTGAATACATACATATGTCATCAAGAGGAGACAAAGGAACCAGAGAGAGGAAAGATCTGAAGGGAAGGAAAAGAGGGGGACTAATGAACGACTCCAAGATCCAGACTGATTTTAGACAGTGTCCTCAACTCCTAGGATGGAGCCTCTGATAAACTTGAGAATTACCTTCCTGCTTAATGAAAAACCATTCATAATGTCATGTTCTCTGATCATTGATATTACCAGAAATAAAAGCGAAGTACTTACTGTCTCATCTTGCATAAATAATAAAGGTAAGAAAAAGACAACAGTATGTATATTTGATGGAAAAAAAAAATGAAAAGAAAAACATGAAGTTAATGTCAAGAAAAACTTAAATTTTTAAAAGATACTATGATTTTAACAATTTAGTAATTTCTTTTAAGCATTGTCAGAAGTATACTTTAAAAATGTAAATGGTTACTGATTTTTAAATTCTGCTTTCTTTATATTTCTACCTCTAAAGGGCTATTTTCCTGCAGTCTGACAATTAAAAATCATTTATCTTTGTTGTTATTATCATTCCCAACACTGTTTCTATTTGTTTGCTTTGGTCTGTGGGTAAATAACATAGTGTTATCCATGATGTCAGCAAGAATAGGAAAGCTGCAGCCATACATTACTCTTCTCATCGTTAAATCTCATGTATAAGAACGTTTTTGAAAGTGACCTGTTGCTATAGGAGAAGGTAATGTATATGCTTCAGTATTTATATTAAATGATAGTTCTTGTACCATTTTGTCAATAATATTAAGAAAAAAGGCATCACCTGTAATCATTTCTTAATTATAACGTTATAAAGAAAAACTTGAAACTGAGTAGCTATGTAGTTTTATGTTGTGTTAATTTTTGTCAGAAGGTAGTATTCCAGTACTTAATATTCAATCCACATGAATTAATTTGCAGAAGTAATATATACTTTAATAAGTCAAACAAAGAAATGTATCAGAACAAAAGCTAATCATTTCTGTCCTCCTTTCTGTCTTGGAGATGGGGGTAAAGGGGTAGAGTAACAGTGGTAGCAGTTTATTTTGTATTCTTCCATACATTTTTTTACACTGTAACTTGGACTCACAAAGTACACCAGAGGTCACAAATTCAAATTCTAACAAAGACCAAGAAAGTAACACAAATGAACTAAGAGGGTGGGGTTTCAGTGTCAGAATGACAATAGAAAGTCATGGGGCACTCGGTCACCTAAGGAAAAAATGTGTCCTAAAAGAGATCAGCTCAGTAGGTTTACATGCACGGATACATGTAAACAGATACTAAAATGTTTTCATGGGAAGCCAAGATATTTATTGTTTTTAAGTGAAAACTCTATTTTCAGTGTTGGAATTAGGTAGATCTTGATTTGAGCATATCCCTCCCACTTAACTAGCTAAAGAATCTTGCATACTTTACTTAATCTGAGTCAGTTTCCTCATCCATAACATGGGATAACAGTATCTATTCTAGGAAGAAGATTAAAGTAATAACCTCAGGAGTTCAGTACAGTGCATAAATGTTGACTGTCTATGATCAATAGTTGTCTGACTTGAGGAGTGTGGAAAGGGAATTGACTGCAGAGGGGCCCAGAGAGCTTGTTTGGGTGATGGAAATGTGTGTCTTGATTGTAGTGGTGGTTGCAGAACTGTGTGCATTTGTTAGAACTCATCAAACCGTATACTTGGAATTAATGAACTTTTTTGCATGTAAATTAAGCCTCAACAAAGCCAATTTAAAAAAACAAAGATAACTGCCTTTCCCTTCTCTCTCTACTTCAGTTCCATCAACTTAAAATAAGAGTTGACATCAGGGGTTTCCAGCATGTTTATCTCCTAGTGTTCCTTTGCAGCCCCAGTCATAGGCTCCCACTTTGCAGATTTTGCCTGTTGAGAAACAAGAAAGAATGAACTACCTTTATTTGTCTGTTTCACTTTTCTGTTGTGCTAAGCTTACCATGTACTTACTGGATTTATCTATTTGGGTACCGTGCCTGGTACATTGAGTAAAGCAGGCCACTAGTCACTTTTCAGAATTGTTATAATGTAATCAACAAGCTAATCACCTACCATTGAGTAATAAGCTATGAAATTTAATAAACCAAGGAAAAAATTAGAAGTAAAAACAATATATTGGTGTTTCCTTAAATGAGAGTAAAATACATAGTAGCACCCAGTGTGTGCATGTGTGTATACACACTCTTCCCAGCTCATTCTATGAGGCCAGTATTACCCTAATACTAGAGAAAGAAAACTACTAATTTCCCTTATTTATATAGATGCAAAAGTCCTCTACCCAATACTAGCAACCAAATCCAGCAATATGTAAATAAGATTATAAACTATGACCAGATGGAATCCTTCCCAGGAATGTGAGGTTCAACACAGGAAAATCAAGCAGTGTAATACACCGTATTGATAGAATAAGGGACAGAAACCACAGGGAAATCTCAGTAGACACAGGGAAGACATTTGACAATAGCCGATACCATTTCATAATAGAAACACTCAATAAACTAGGAATAGAAGGGAACTTCCTCAGCCTAATAAATGATATCTATGAAAAATACGTAGCTAACATCATACTTAATGTTGAAAGACTAAAAGCTTTCTCTCTATGATCAAGAGCAAGACAAGGATGTCCACTCTCACTTCTTTAATCAGCATTGTATTAGAGGTTCTAGGCAGGGCAGTTAGGCAAGGAAAAAAGGCATCTTAATTGGAAGAGGAGAATTAAAACTACCTTAGTTTATAGATTTGACGTACTTGTACGTAAAAAAGTTCCAAGGAATTTACAAAAAGCCTATTAGAGCTAATAAACAAGTTCAGCAAGGTTGCAGGATACAAGAAAAAAAATGTGTTACTATATACTAAAAGTGAACAACTGAAAATCAAGTTAAGAAAATAATTCCATTAACAATAGAATGAGAGGTGCCTGGCTGGCTCAGTTGGTAAAACAAGTCACTCAGGATTTGAGTTTGAGCCCCACGTTAGGTGTAGGGATTACTTAAAAATATAATCTTAAAAAAAAGCATGAAAAATAATAAAATATTTAATAAATTTAATAATACAACTCTGAAACTACAAAATGTTGTGGCTAGAAATTAAAGATGTCCTAAAAATGGAAAGACATCCCATATTTATGTATTTGATGTAATATTTGTTAATAATTAATGTTAACACTCCCCAAGTTAATCTATAGATTTAACCCAATCCTTATCAAAATCTCAGTTCTCTTTGAAGGAATTGACAAGCTGATCCTAAAATTCATGTAGAAATTCAAGGAATCCAGAATAATAAAAACAATCTTAAAGAAGAACAAATTTGGAGGAATCCTGTTTCCTGATTTCAAAACTTACAGCAAAGTTTCCAGATGAAGACAATATGATACTGATATAGGAATAGACAGATCCGTGAAACAGAATTAAGAGTCCAGATATAAAAGCTTACATTTATAGTCAGTTGATTTTCAGCAAGAGTGCCAGGTTAATTCAGTAGGGTAAGAGTAGTCTTTTCATCAAATTGCGATGAGACAACTGGTTAATCATATGCAAAAGAGTGAAATTTGACCCCTTCCTCAACTGCATACAACACTTAACTCCAAATGGACCAACGACCAAATATAAGTGCTAAAACTATAAAACTCTTAGAAGAAAACATAGGAGTACATCTTTGTGACCTTGGATTAGGAAATGGATGCTTAGCTGTGACAGCAAAGCACAAGCAACAAAATTAGAAATAGGTGAATTGGACTGGTTCAAATAAAAAACAACAACATTGTGCTTCAAAGGACACTATCAAGAAAGGGAAAAGTCAAACTACAGAATGGGAGAAAATATTTGCAAATCATATATCTGATAAGAAGTTAATATCCACAATATATAAAGAATTCTTACAACTCAACAAAAACAAAAGACAAATCCAGTCAATTATGAAGTAGACATTTCTCCAACGAATATACAAAAACTGTAACCACACAAAAAGAGCCTCAACATCATTACTCTAAATTAAGGAAATGCACATCAAAACCACAGTGATACCATGTCATGCCCATAAGGATACCTAAGATAGAAAGATAGGCTGTAACAAGTATTGGTGAAGGTGTAGAGAAATTGGAACTCTTACACATTGCTGGTGGGAGTGTACAGCCATTTGGAAAACAATTTGGCATTTCCTCATAAAGGGAAATGTAGAGTTACCAGAAGACTAAGCAATTCCATTCTGTGTGTATACTCAAGAACTAAAAATGTATGTCCACACAAAAACTTGTACACAGATATTTTTTTTTATAAACATAACTTTTTTTTTTTTTAAAGATTTTATTTATTTATTTGACAGAGATAGAGACAGCCAGTGAGAGAGGGAACACAAGCAGGGGGAGTGGGAGAGGAAGAAGCAGGCTCATTGCGGAAGAGCCTGATGCGGGGCTCGAACCCACAACGCCAGGATCACGCCCTGAGCCGAAGGCAGACGCTTAACCACTGTGCCACCCGGGCGCCCCTGTACACAGATATTTATAGCTTCATTATTCACAAAAAAATGGAAACAACCCAGATGTTTGTCAGCTGATGAGTGGATAAGCAAACGTGGTTTATCCCTACAATAGAATAGTACTTGACCATAAAATGGAGTGCCGTATTGATTCATGGTACAATAGGGATGAACCATGAAAACATTAAGCTAAGTGAAAAAAGCCAGACACATAAGATCACATATTGTATGATCCCATTTTTATTAAACGTCCGGAATAAGCAAACCCATAGAGATAGAGCCAGAAACTAGTTGTTGTTAGGGACTAGAGGAGGACAGAAAAGAGGAATAACTGCTAATAGGTATAAGCTTCTTTTTTGGGGTAAGGAAAACAGTCAGGCATGTGATAATGGTAATGGTTGCACAACTTTTGAACATACTAAAAACCACTTTAAAAAGGTGAATTTTATGGTATATGGATATATCTCAGTCTCTTATAAGAAGTATAGGCCTATAATTTCTTCTCTTTTGTTTTTTTTTTTTTTCCTGGAGTTCTTAATTCCTTCAAATTTTCATATTGATTCTTGTGAACCACAGGAGTCACAGCTAGGAACCTTTAAACTCAATATAGTCTTTAGGGTTCCTTTCTGGTGTATTTTGTGAGTTGCTACCAGAGTGGTTCAAGCTATTTTAGAATAAAGAAAATTATTTCCATTTGTATGAACAGTGTCACTGAGATTCTCAACAGTAGGATTCATAACCATATTGCATGTTCTTGAAGGGATTGATTCATTCTATGAATACTGAGAACTTTGGTATTTGTACTTTGACTAATAGTTCATTGTTGTTATACCCTTATTTGAAGATATTTCAAACATAAAACCTTACTAACATAATACTACAGAAGTCTAAACATATAGAAACATCAAACTCCCAAATGTCTGTGAAGAAAGTGGTTTGAAAATTAGAAAGTATATTCTTCTAAAAAGTAATGCTATAAATGATTGTTACTCTTATTTTAAGGGGCAGGTAGGTTCAGGCCAGTTCATAAAAGACTATTAAATCTATAAAGAATGGCTGCAATTAAAAAGATTGATGTAATACTTTCAAAATACAAGTAATTAAAGAAAGCAGAAAAATACCTCAATCTCCCAGGAGTTTCTTAAGCTTTTTTCCCATGAAATATCTCATTATAGGTATTTGTTAGACACTACAGAGCCTCTCTTGAGAAGAATATACTGAATTTTTCATACACTTTGAAGAAATTCACAAACATCTTGGTCTAGCAAATATTTGGGAAAAGTGTGTATATTAGTCTGCTTGGGCTGACATAACAAAACACAACAGACTGGGGGGCTTAACACAAATTTATTTTCTCACAGCTCTGGAAGGTTAGAAGGCTAAGATCAAGGTGCCATTAGTGTTGGTTTCTGATGAGGTTTCTCTTCCTCGCTTTCAGTGTCTTTTTCATTGTGTCCTCACATGACCTCTTATATGTACAGACGGAGAGATTCCTTATATCTCTTCAGGAAATCAGTCTTATTAGATTAGGTCCCCACTTTATGACTTCTTTTAACCATAGTTATCTCCCTTGTCACATTGGGGTTGGGGCTTTAACATATGAATTTTGGGTGACACAGTTCAGTTTTAAAACAGTGTGCTAGTCTATACCTTACTTTGACCAGACCAAAAGAAAACTATGTTGTAATGGCTTTTTTTTTTTTTTTAATTTAAAAAAAAGGGGGGGGGACAGTGGCGCACCTGTCTGGCTCAGTCAGTAGAACATGCGACTCTTGATCTTGGGTCATGAATTTGAGTCCCACGTTAGCAGTGAAGTTTACTTAAAAAGAAAAAAAAAGGGCGCCTGGGTGGCACAGCGGTTAAGCGTCTGCCTTCGGCTCAGGGCGTGATCCCGGCGTTACGGGATCGAGCCCCACATCAGGCTCCTCTGCTATGAGCCTGCTTCTTCCTCTCCCACTCCCCCTGCTTGTGTTCCCTCTCTCGCTGGCTTTCTCTATCTCTGTCGAATAAATAAATAAAATCTTAAAAAAAAAAAAAAAAGATGAGATTGGGCACAATCAGAGCTTGACACCTAAAGTTTCTAAAGTAATTTAGAAAAATATTAATATGACTTCACAACATGAAAATCTGGGAAGATACATAGTCCAGGGAGGTTATTAAGATCTCAGAAATAATTTCTGGTTATTAAAATTCCAAACAATCCCAAAAGAAATGGTGAAGAAATCTAAAGAAATTAAGTGGTTGCTCAATGACTTCAGACTAATGAAGAACATATTCCCAAGATAGAAAGGATATTTAACGAAGAATAGATTGTAAATATTACTAATGTAGAGAAAATTCAGGATTGAGTTGAGCAAAAATACCAAGAAAAATAAAATGGTCTTTGAAACATTTATTTGTAGGATAAAGAATTAACAGAAGGGTATGGAGAGCTATTGCTTGGGCAGATAGTTACTACTGGTAATGTTTATGTCTCTGCTGTCAACATAAGCTCTTCAAACCAAAAGGTTAAGAGTAGCCATTTTTGAAAATCTTCTTGAAGGCCACAGGTGCAAAGATTGTAGGAGTCCATTCAGGCATTCTAAACAACTCTAAGAGTTCTGATGATGGGTAGTAAGGAGGGCACGTATTGCATGGTGCCCTGGGTGTTATATGCAACTAATGAATCATGGAACTTTACATCACAAACCAGGGATGTACTATATGGTGACTAACATAATATAATAAAAAAATATTATTGTAGAAAAAGAGTTCTGATTTAGATATTAAAATACTTCCAAGGAATGAGAGAAGGAAAGAAAGGTCAGAAGACTGGAAACAGGAAATGCAATTTTGATTTTCCAAACCAGGGAGTGAGAAGGATGAGAATTTCATAAACCAGCAACTACTGATAGTGCTCTAGGGAAGATTATAAATAGACAGTAGCACATAGGAGGATATAGAAGAACATATAGGAGAGGAAATAAATCTGTAAGTCATATGGATTTGCTAAGAACAAGGTTAGAGGAACTATTTCCTTTTCTGGTTGATAAACTAGTAGAAATGTTGGAGACAAATGCTTATTAACTTCTACAAGGGCCCAACAAGTTGTCTTATACCCTTTGCACAATTTAGAAAAATTGGTCTGGACACTGTAACAATGAAGTTAGGTTCTCCTGAAATGTACCAGTGTTCAGAAAATCTCCAGGAGAAAGCTAGTGCAATAATGGGGCTCATCTTAATCTCTCTCACTTCTCTCAGAAGTCGTAGTCTTATACTGCCTGTTGTCCGCGGTCTGAATTTTTTTCACATGTTTTTTCCAACTTTTTAAGTTCATAGCAGAATTACTGATCCATTACCAATCACTCTGTCATGAACAACAGCAGGAGTTCTGTGTCAGAGTTCTTAAATATCATTTTTTGTGCTACTAAAATGGGTGTCTATCTTCTGGTTGATTTTTGTTTGTAATCACAAAGGTTTTTTGACTTCTGTATACTATATATCTTGCTACATTACTAATTTTTCATATTGCTTAAATTATTTTTCTGTTGACTGTTTTCAGTTTTCCAAATAGATAAACAATTATATTATCTACAGATAGATGCAGTTTTACCTCCTTTTTTCCAATTTTTATGTTTATAATTGATCTAATTGCATTAGCTAATAGTAATAACTATAGTGGGTACCCCTGTCTTCCGTTCCTATTTTTAGTAGAAAAGTCTAGGGCTTCCCACCTGAATAAGAAGCTTGCTAATTTTACTTTGATTTTTTAATGCTTGCTTCTGTTTCATGTATTTTTCATTATTTTCTCAATAGATTGTCAACTCTTTGGGACAAGGACTATGCCTCTTACTTATGTACCGACCTCCCATTCATTTATTTGAGCAGATATGGACTAAGTATTTCCCGTTATGTGTTATGTTCTGTGGTAGTAACGCGCAAAACAAACCCAGGCTATGTCCCATCACGCCATCACACCACCCCCCAAACCCTGCTGCCAAGATTAAGATCTGGTGGGAAATACATGACACAGATAACACAAGTGTGGTAAATTTTCAAAAAGCGACAGTATTGGATACTATAAGAGCCTATAACAGAATGATCTAACCCAGGACGGGGAAATCAGGAGATAACTCTCTAAGAAATAATATTATAGGAAAGTCTAAAGACAAGAGAGACAGCTGACACTTTTCTAAGAAATCCATTGTATCTGGAAAGAAGAAATAGAGTAGAAAAGTGGGTCACAAGAGATGGAGCTTTTGAATTAGTTAGGAAGAACTAGAGTGTGGAGAGTCTGGCAAGCCCTATTAGGATTTTGGACTTTTCCCTTTAGTATAGTAGCAAAACAGAAATGACGTTTGCTTTTGTGTGTAGATATGTATTGATGTGTGATAACTGTTCTCACGGCACATAGAAAATGAGATTGTAGGATGCTGAGTACATAAGTAATTGTAAATGCTGCTCATTAACTTCTAAACCAATGACTTTCCCACTTACAAATTGTAATGGCTGTGGCAAGTGGCCTTGAACTCTGAAAACTATTAATAGCTTTTGTAAACAAGAAATATATTCAATCTGAATTCTTTTAAAAAAGTAAGGAACACAAACTTCTTAGTGTCTGTGGGTTTGAATTTTCAATTCATCCAATTACTAGCTTTTTGAAAAAATAACTAAATTGCTAGAAGTTTTTGGTTTTCTTGTTTCTAAAATGAACTGTTCTTATAAGCGTAAGCTGAGGGAAGGCTTGTAAAGCACTTTGGATTTGGCTGGCACGTATTTATCGAATCTTCGCTGTATTTATTAGCTATTTTTTAAGAACTTCAGTTCTCAAATAAAAAGAACAAATAAACAGAATGTTACAAAGTAATAGGGATGCAGTCCATAAATTTAGGCATTCTCTTAATGATGAGATCCTGATTATTCAGGTGAGTAAACCATATCTTAGGAGAAGTAGTTTAATTAAGGTTCATGACTAAATAAGTAGTAGAGCTGGGGATGATTCCGCGGAGTCTGGTGCCAGAGTCTGATCACCATTCTATGTGGCCTCTTTTCTAAAATAGTATCTCTTTTGGAAGATTCTTTCTCTCTCATTTGGTTGCAGTCAAAAACTGAAAACCATCTTGCGTTTTGGAAAGAAAAATAATAAAATAAATGGGGGAGATTGACCACCTTTGGTATTTGGTTAGTGGGACTAAAAAAAATTTAAGTTGTAATGCATTTTTCCTGATTTAGGTGATAATTAAAACTTTTTCTTACTTGAAAACTGTTTTTTTAGGAGTTCTACTTAATTTGCTGATCCATTAATTCATCAGCTACTAATGTATAGTCATAGATTAATGTTTTACCAGACTATATGTTTTCCCAATACATGTTACTCTAAAGGGGACTCCTGCAAGACTATCTAGCATGGCTGCATTTGAACGCTGTACTTACAGTAAGGACATGATATGTGTACATTCTCATATGTGTGGGATTTTCTTCTCTTGGGGGCTGGATGAGGGGCATTCGGGAGAATGTAATTTGATTTAGGGGAACAGTCTGCTTACAATATTGAAATAATTTTGCTATATAACTGTCATCTTTGTAAAAATACTTTTTGGAATGGCAGTATACATAAAGTAACTCACTTAACTTCATCTGATACTTATTATAAGAAAGGGGATTGTTGGGACACCTGGGTGGCTCAGTCGTTAAGCATCTGCCTTCGGCTCAGGGCTCCCTGCTCCGCTGGGAGCCTGCTTCTTCCTCTCCCACTCCCCCTGCTTGTGTTCCCTCTCTCGCTGGCTGGCTCTCTCTCTGTCAAATAAATAAAATCTTTTTAAAAAAAAAAAGGAAGGAAGGGGATAGTTGTTTGATGTTAACAGAAATTATCATTGATTTTTTAACTTCTAAATCGGATCTTTTTTGAGGTAGAGTAAATGTATGGGAAACAAGCAATATTGTGTTTTATGTTTTCAGATATTGTTTATAAAGTTTTTAAAATCATTAATATTACGTTTATGAAATTATGTTTTATACTGTTTCACACTATATCAGACTTCTGTTTATTTAGAATGGTGAGGGGGAAAAAGAATAGTGGGAAATGAACTATATTCTCTTCAACTATTTTTTTTAGTAATATTAATAAAATTTTTGAAGAAATCCACATGTGTTGTAAAAAAATTCAGTCAGTGCTGAAGTGTAGAAACCAGGTGTTCCTCTCTAATTCCAGTTCCAGAGGTTTTCTTCTACAATATGTATATACCCTTAGACTCTTCTCTCTATATATATATTATATTTATTTATATATATGTATATCATGTGCTTATATAAATATATGCATTTAACTATGCATACATCATTTTAAAGTTAAAATTCGATCATATTTCTAATCAGATCATATTTTAATATTACTCTGAAACATGTAACTCAAAGTGCATGTCTTTCCAAGTTAGTACATACAGAATTCAGTGTGTTGAATATTTTATTATAAGGCTATATTAGTTTATTCGTTTGCATGCTGATAGAGATTTAGATTAAATTCTATTTTTTTTTCTATTTTAGTGAATTTTACTAAGCACTATAAGGTAGATAGTCTCCATTTTAGAGATGAAATTAAGACACAATTAGGAAACTTGACCTAAATTGTATAGCAAGTAAGTAGTGGAGCTGGTATTAGAATCCTGGCAATCCAGTCCAGAGTTCAGTCTTAAATTCTACATTATGTTATTTTTTTCCTTCTGACTATCCTTAATCTATCTACTGAATTAAAAAAAAAAATCAATGGATGAAATGTGTTTGATATTAAAACTTACCTGAGGATAATTTAATATGCTACTTGAAGAATATTATAAACCTTAGAGTCACAGATTACACAACTGTAATTTGTGGTTGTGTCTAATATACAAGTAAAAGGTTTAAGCCAATGCTAGTCAAATGTTAATGTGCATACAAATCTCTGGGAGTAGGGGAAGCATCTTGTTAAAATGTACATTCTGATTCAATAATCTGGGGTGGGGCCTGAGACTGCATTTCTAATAAGTTCCTGATGACTCCGGTACTGTTGGTCTGCTTGTTGAGTAGCAAAACTTTTGGCAGTTTATACCGCCTTGTGGCAAATCTTGTTAGTTGTTTTATTGAATCTGTTTTTACATCATTTTATTTATGCTACCAATTTTTGTAAGTTGTATGTGTTACAGAAATAGGTGGGGGTTTCTAGTTTCAATTCTATGTCTATAGCATTTAACATTGCTGGGAAAAATAAATTGTGGCTTCTGTAGTATTAATGCACAATACTTAAATAACAATAATCGACTTATGTACGAAATACAGCTTACACCTGTGTCACCATTTCCACTGTATCATTTTTAATGGAGAGAAACATTTGTTTTCATTTTGACGGCTACGGCTGTGGTTGAACTAAAAGGTTGTTTTATGACTATTATTTTTTTCTTTGGTAATAACATATTTTA
This sequence comes from Ursus arctos, assembly GCF_023065955.2. NCBI lineage: Eukaryota > Metazoa > Chordata > Mammalia > Carnivora > Ursidae > Ursus > Ursus arctos. Next base: position 55,108,148 of record NW_026623078.1, on the reverse strand, counting down.
CAAAGTTAGAAAAGTTAATAACTGTCCAGTGCTATGTGCCACGCACTGTATCAAGTGCTTAATTGGCATGATTTGACATCATCATCATGACCTCCCTCATTTATTCATTCATCAGCTCTTCCGAGCACCTGCCCTGGTCTAGGAACTGTGCATGCAAGGGTGAGCCAAGTAAACACAGATTCTGCTTTCCTAGAGCCTAGTGCATTGGGGAGGGGTGTGCTGTACAGTAATCAAGCAGTCATGGAAGTGTGATGGTTGTAAGAGACAAGTTGTTCCTTAACTTTGCTTGCTATTGTCTCTGCTCTTGCAACCATCAAAGACAAGCCTGCCATAGCACTCTAAGCTTCTCCAGACCTAGCTTCCTCCCCTGCCCCACTGCAAGAATTCTTTCTCTGCCAGCTGGATTCCTGAGCTGTTTTAATGCCAAACCCACCCAATGATTGGAGGGAGACAGTTTACAACTAAAGATGAGCAGTTTGTACAAGAAAAGAAAGAATACCTGAAGGGACACTGTTCACATTAATTGAAGGAGTAAATATCCTCAGCACTTTAAGTGGGAGTTTGAGGTGACCCTTGGTAACTTAAATTTCTGTTATTTTCATGTTTCCATGTGCCCCCAACTTTGTGGTAAGAGGTATAGGAAATTGGCAGATACCAAAATAGAATATAATTCTGTCCCTACTCTTGAGACTATTAGAGTTGTTGATGAGAAGAGGTTGAAAGACTTAGAAGACAATGCAAGACATTATTTGTTTTAAGTACCAACATTTATAACCCTTAAGCAGTAACCACATTGTGGACTGATTAAGCAAGTACCAACATGTACAACCCTTAAGCAGTAACCACATTGTGGACTGATTCAGCACGCTCTTAGTGGTATGCTGTTTTTAAGAAGTATGTGATTCTCTAGGCCCCTGAGTGGCTCAGTTGATTAAGCACCTGACTCTTCAGTTTCGGCTCAGGTCACGATCTCAAGGTTATGAGATCAAGCCCCACCCCAGGCTCTGTGCTAGATGAGGAGCCTGCTTGAAATTCTGGTCCCTCTCCCTCTGCCCCACCCCCTGCTCCCACACACACTCTCCCTCTTTAAAAAAAAAAAAAAATTATGAGATTCTCTCTTTTCTAATAATAGTTCGGAGTTCTTTTTTGAAACAAATTTTTTTCTGATATTAATCAGATCTATATATTTGATCTTCATATATATTACACTGCATTGTTGTGATTTCCAAAATGTTTTGTTATCTCTGCTACTACTATAATTTGGGGCTTTATTGTATTGTTTTGAAGGTTGTCATAAGAGACTTTAGTTTCTGAATATTATGAAGTAGCTGTATGTAGTTTTTCTTTTAAAGGTAGAATCTGAAAAACTTTTATAAATTTTATCTTGGAAATTAGTTTATTATTATGTTTAATTTTAGGAAATGGTGCTCTTGCAGAACGTTCTGAAAATGTGCATATTTCAGGAGTGTCAACTGGTAAGTCATTTTTTTGTAATGTTTAAATTTCATGCATGACTTATATGGTAAATATTGAAAGCCACCTGGTATCTTACAAAGTGATATTTGGCTATAAAAATTATTACTGCTTTTTGCAGCATGTAATAAGGAATGAAGTAACTGGAACATGGAGAAATTCTCATAAGATAAAATTGATACTTGCATGCCCGAGGATTGATTATACTCTTCCAAACAGACGGCATAATTATTTTTTTCATACAAACATCGAACCAAAAAAAAAAAAAAGTTAACTCAAGTTGAATTAGTACTTTCTCTTCTCACAAAGTTCTATGAAGTGAAATTTATTAAAATGTAATTTTGAATGCTATTTCTAGTATTAGAGCCTTAGAAATTAAGCATTTTGCTTGATTTTTTGATTTGAGTACTATATATAAAATTGTTCTTGAGTGCACAATTTGTTATTTAAAAAACATACATATTTGTATCCATGAAATTCAGAAACTTGAAGTAAATGCATTTTTTCCACTCATCTAAGCATTTATAACCTAATAATTATGTAAATGCCTGTAACTATTATAATTTTCATTCTTAAAATGCCTTCCATAGCTTTGTTTCCATTTTTGCTGTATCAACTATAACTACTTAGGGGAGCAAAATCTTTTATTTTTGCATATACTGAAATAGAGTTTCTTACCATTACGTTGTTATTTCCCTTTAGTCTTGATAAGTTTTATGTGGTTAAAAAAATTACACTTTGTGCATTTATCAGTCTACTGATTGATTCATTTCTTCGTGTCATTTTGTACTTTGGTTATTTTTTCCTCGTGTGAAGCAAAACTGAGTTTCCTCTTGTTTTATGCCTGACTTTGTATTCAGAAAGTTAATAGACTTAACAAAACTTCTAAGAGTTAATTTGCACAGCCAAACACACTGACAGATGTGGTTTTCTGAAAATGGAAGTAAGTACCTTCGTAGCCCACCTAGACCCTTTCACAGTTTGTCTCACTGTTCTCTTCTGTTCTAGTTTTGTGATTCTACACATCAAGCAAAAATAAGCTTATTTGAAAGATAACCTTAATTTTTTCCCTTTTTCTAAATCTTGAATAACTAATGAGAATTACGATTATTTTTCCAGGTTGTCACTATGATGTAAGAAGATTGTGTACAAACATTTTAACTTACATAATCAAATGATATTGTCTAATTCAGTGATTTTCAAAAATTTTAGTCTAAGGACCCCTTTTAAGCTTTTAAAATATTGAGGACCATGTTAATCTACTTGGGCTTCCATAACAAAATACCATAGGCTGAGTGGCATACATAACAGTTATATTTATTTTCTCATAGTTCAGGAGGCCAGAAGTTCAAGACCAAGGTGCCAGCAGGGCTGGTTTCTGGTGAGATCTCTCTTCCTGGGTTGCAAAGGGCCACCTTCTTGCTGTGTCCTTACATGGCCTTTCATCTGTGTGCAGAGGTTCCTGCTGTCTCTTACCCTTCTTGTAAGGACACTAAGTCCTATAGGATTCGATCCTACCCTTATGACTTCACTTAACTTCACTTACCTCCTTAAAGCCCCTATTTCCAAATACAATAACATTGGGCTTCAACAAATAAGTTTGAGGGAGGACCCAATTCAGTTCATAAGAAGGACTTCAAAGAATTTTTTTTATGTAGGTTATAGCTTCTGACACTATATTTGAAATTAAAACTGAGAAATTGTTCTAAAATGTATTATTTGCAAATAACAGTGATGAATCTATTGCATGTTTACATCAATAAAATAATTTTTAACAAATGAATTTTCCAAAACAAAACCATCAGTAAGAAGAATGGCATTGTTTTATAATTTTGCAGTCTTTAAAGAATGGCTTAAAAGAACATGGCTGGATTCTCACATCTGTTTCTGCATTCAGTCTTTTGTAATATGTTATTTTGTTTGACATATATGAAGACAATTTAGTCCCACACTAATGCGTAATTGAAAAAAGGAGGAGTATTTTAGTAGCCTTTTCAGATGATTGTGAGTATTCTTCTTCGCTACTATACCAAAATTCAATAATTTGTAGTTCAAAGTTAGTTTTGAGTAGAATCTGAAACCGTTTTAGTCAACGTTTTGCTCTCTGTTACATAAAAACCCAGTTGGCCTTTCTTGCCCTTGGGATGGATTTTTTTTAACCATGCATCATTTTTTATTTATGCCTTAGTAATTTACAAAATAAGGGTGTTCTGAGTTATGCAGGTTTATATGGAGTATGAGAGTTATGACAATTTGGACAGATTTAGTATTAAATTTGGAATTTTGCTTCAACTCATCAAGATTAGATTCTTCTTAATTTTTATGTTTGCTTGAAATTAGACTACAAAACTACTAAGTTTTGCTGTTTGTTAAATGTCAAAATTACCGTTAAATAGATTCCTATTTGAAAAAAAATTCAGTTTAAAAATTTAGCAGAATATGTATAATATATTAATATATAATATATTAATCCTGTTTATTTTCTTTAATCTTGATTTTCTACTTCTGCATTTCAGACATATGTTTAGAAATGTGCATTCTTTGCTAGGGTTGCCATAACAAAGCACCATAAACCAGGTGACTTAACAGAGGTTTATTTTCTCACAAGTCTGGAGGCTAAAATCTGAGATCAGTGTGTTGATAGAGCTGGTTTCTTCTGAGGTATCTCTTTGACTTGCAGGTGGCAGTCTTCTCCCTGTATCTTCACAGGTCTTCCTTGTGTGTCTCTGTGTGCCAGTCTCTTCTTATAAGGACACCAGTCATATTGGACCAGTCAGTACGTCCCACCCATATGACCTCATTTTAATTTAATTACCTTTTTCAAGACTCTGACCCCAAATCCAGTCACATCCTGAGGTACAAGAGGTTAGGACTTTAACATAGGAGTTTTGGGAATGACACACACAGTTCAGCCCATAACAAAACGTATATTTTAATTAAATGTTTATTCATCAATAAAATGCTTAATTTCAGAGGTCAGTGAAACCTTAATTATGGCTTATTGTTTTTTCCTGAAGGTTATTCTTATAAAATCTTTCTTCTGTGGAGGGAGAAGAATAATATGAAATCTATTCCAATTATACCATTAAAAAAATAAATAGATACAGTCTCAAAAGGTGTTTTCAGATATACAGATTCATTGTGGTGGTGTTACAGTATGCAGCTGTAGAACATGTAATGCTGGATACAGTAGGAGCCCTCTGAATTCTGTGCATCCCCAGTTGAAATGCGAGCCCCTTGGGGGCTGATCTAAATGGAGAACTAGCCTTTGGAAGAATCTCTAAATGTAGTACTTGCTTTCTCTTGAGACCAGCAAGCAGCAGAAGTGGCTTCTGCTCCTCACCTGCTCTCTTTTTACCTCTGCGACTCTCTCTGACAGTGCTCAGTGCTCTTGTCCAGTCATTTGGTGCATTTTGGAAATTGTACCGACAATTTTAGAAATAATCCTAACTTGTCTACAGTTAGTGTTTCCAGGTAGTTTATTGTCCGATCAGGGACACTTTCAAAGTGAAAGGGTACACTGTAATTGTTCTGGCACTACAACAAAACCAGGACTGTCCTGGACAGTGCAGAATATATAGTCCCCCTATCTGTAATGAAGTAAATTCACTTAGCACGCGTTAAGCACCTGATGTGGACCTTATGCCAAGAAGGGTGGGAATAAGCAATGAGTAAAATATTCTTGTCTCGAGGAACTTATTTGATGGAGAAAATAGAGATGTACAACCTGTACCTCTAATGTTGTCTTAATGTGGTAAATCTTATGATGAGTAATAAGCATATTAAGTAAGATGATGAATTTTTTAAAGGCCTATTTACAGTATTTAGTGAGTAGTAAATGACAGTATTAATTTTTCTTATTTTATTATGAATAGCACCAAGTACTTAGTTTTATTTATTCATATGAATTCTGAGAATTCATGTGAATTATGGGAATTATTTCTGATTGATAATATATTTTTGACTTTTATGCTCAGGATAATTTATTTCTATTTCTAATCTATTCATTTTTGTCCTCCTTCTCCTCCAGTCTTTACCGAAAGAGTTAAGTTTTAATCCTTTCGCTGGTTCTTATGCTACAGGTTTTGGCATAAGAAAACGTAACTTATTGGGGAGCCTGGGTGGCGCAGTCGTTAAGCGTCTGCCTTCGGCTCAGGGCGTGATCCTGGCGTTCTGGGATCGAGCCCCACATCAGGCTCCTCCGCTAGGAGCCTGCCTCTTCCTCTCCCACTCCCCCTGCTTGTGTTCCCTCTCTCGCTGGCTGTCTCTGTCAAATAAATAAATAAAATCTTTAAAAAAAAAAAAAAGAAAAAGAAAACGTAACTTATCAAAAAGTATATATTGGATGATTTTAAAACGGAAAATTATTGGATAAAATTTTACTTTCTATATGTTTTTTATTTAGAACTTTCCATTGTTTCGAATTTTAAATCTGCTTTCATATATACAATAAAGGAGAAAAGACAAATGGTATTTTTGTAAAACTAATAATATGTGAAAATCTTGAAATTATATCCTAGAAACTGCCAAGTAATTTAATTGTGCATGTTGAGAGAGTAGGAAGGCTATTTTAACATTCTTTATAAAAAGTGTCTAAATCAAATGTCTCATGTTTTTTAAATGTCTAAACTTTTAAAACACCTAAGTTACTGCTCATCTGCTGCATAGAATGAGACGTTTTTTAGGTTAGATTGATTTATAACAAGACCTTTGCATAAATTAAACAAATCTATTTGACTTTTTAAATTTATCTACTTTAAACTGAATTTACTGTATGATCTGTGATACTTACTTGAATCTATAATTCTAGAAATATTTTGATTATGCACTCCCTATTAATTACTTTCAAATCAAGGTTTTCATTTGTTTCACAAATTTTATTTATTTATTATACAGCGTTCACTAAACATTTAGAAAACATGGAAAAAGAGCAAAAAGATTAGGAAAGTTACCCATTAACCCTGCATTATTAATATAATTCATAATAATAATCTATTTGTCCTTTTTCTCTGCATACCTTAAAAATAATTGTATAAGCATTTAAATTATAACTAATTTTGTCTTCTGCGCTCTCTATTTAACATTTTATAGACTACATTTTTTTCATAACCAGTATTTTAATGCCTGTATAAAGTTTCCATTCAGTGGCTATGTTGTAGTGTTCTTAAACATATCAATGGGTTGTTTCCAATGGGTTCTCCCTAGTCTCAGTCATGTTACAAGGGACATATTAATACATATCTAGCCTTTTTTTATTTCTAAGATTTTTTTTTTTGCATAAATTTCTAGAAGTGGAAATTACTCTATCAAAGGTCATAAATAATTTAATTTAGGAACCTTTTGACAGATTGCTTTCAAAAAGGATTGTACCAGTTTACACAGCTATCTGCAGTGAGTGAGAACACGTTCCTTGGGTATGATCATGTTTTTCTCATTTAACTTTTCTCTTACTATGTTTCTATTAAAGTCCCAACCTTTTATTTTCCCCAGACTGTTCAGAAATGTAATTGTTTACTTCTCTTTTTTATTCATGGTCTAGAGTTGTGACATTGCAAAGAATAAGAGAATGAGATTGGCTTTCTTTTATAGTTAGGCAAAACTACCCTGAAATTTAAAGATTTTCTGCTTGCTAATAGGAACAGATGTTGGATCTTGCTGCTTTCTCAAATAGAAAGCTTTTACATATGAGAATTAACATGTTTTTCCCAATTCATCAGTGATGTAGCTTCTCAATGTTCCTACCTTATAACACCTATAGCGAGGTTAGCTTGATCTTGAGTCTACTTTATATTTAATGTGGAATTTTTTGTCAGGCAAAGCCACATTTCTGGGAGCTAAGAAAGAGAATATCAAGTTAGGAAGTTTCTTTCTTAATCCTTGTTTATATTAACTGAATTAGCAGAGTATATAAAATGTACTTCAAGTAGTTTCTAAGTATTGTTCTCCCTTTGTCTTGTCAGAATTTTTATTCTATTAAAGTCATCACCAGGGCGCCTGGGTGGCTCAGTCAGTTAAGCTTCTGACTCATGGTTTCAGCTCAGGTTGTGATCTCAGGGTCATGATCTCATGGGTCCTGGGATCATGCCCCAGGTTGGGCTTCCTGCTCAGCTGGGAGTCTGCTTGAGATTCTCTCCCTCTGTCCCTCTCTCCACTTGCCCATGCACGTGCGCTCTCTCTGTCTAAAATAAATAATCTTCAAAAAAAAAAAAAGTCATTGGAGCGCCTGGATGGCTCAGTCGGTTAAGCATCTGCCTTCAGCTTAGGCCATAATCCCAGGGTCTTGGGATCGAGCCCTGAATCGGGCTCCCTGCTCAGTGGGAAACCTGCTTCTCCCTCTCCTCTACTGCTCCCCCAGTTGTGCACGTCCCCCCCCCCCCGTTAAATAAATAAATAAATAAATAAATCTTTAAAAAAAAAGTCATCACCTTTGTGTTTGTGTATTTGCATTTTACAGTTTGTATTTTAGTACTCAAAGGCCTAGCACACTGCTGATCCTATAAAGTTTTAAACAAATAATTATTAGTTGTGGCCTTTTTAGTTAGGATGTATTATTTTCTAAATTGCAATTATTTTGCTTACAAATTAATTAGTAATATTTTGCATTAGTGTAGAGCACTATAGTAAAGTAGCTTTTGTTTTAAGCCACTATTTTAGGTCTAAATACTATAATGTGGCATTTTGAAGTTTCCCTGGAAGATCATCCAGTCTGATAACACTTTTATTATCCTAGAATTTTCAGATCTTCTGAAAGGAAGTAAAGCCTAAACTATAATTATTTTATAGCAGTTTACAATTATTTTTTAAATATAGAGAATTTGCATGAATAAAGCAGCAGGTATAAGTGGTCCTTTGTACCTTTCCTATGTGATTTTAATATTATTTTCAATTATTCAGTCAAATACTGGACCTCCTACTAAACTTACTAAAGAGAATTTCACCAGTTCTTTTGACCAGTATTACATGGTGTGTCTTTTACCCATGTTCTAAAGGAAGAAAGGGAATAAAGTTTATTATATTTTAGGTAATACTGAACCCATTAGGGTTTTTAGGATTTCAAAATATAAAAAAGTAGAACTTAATGTGAAGCCAAGAAACTGTCCTTCAAATGAATAGAGTAGAGAATACAAGACAGAGTAAGTTTTTTAAAAAATAATACACATAGTTTAAGATTCTATGAATTTTTAAAGGCATTGCCTGTGATCAGAGAGTTTATTTATGAGACACTTAAGCTTCTGGAGTAGAGCACTCCCTGAAGCTTTCAGAAAAGAAAGTAATGGTAGTGTTATAATTTTATGTATTGTACTTTTATATGTAGCATTACATAGTATATAATTAAATATTACTTACAGTGTTTTATTATACAATAATATATTTTATGTGAAGCATAGTTCTGTGTTATATAATCATAATATTTCATGTATTATCAAGTCTTTATTGAACAATTGCGTATTTATAGCAAGATTATTATATAGTATAATATATTACATTATTATAAGAAGCAGTAAATAAATTCAGCGTCAGAACAGTAAGTGTGAACACCAGGACCATCGACAGGACAGGTTGTAACGTGACAGCAGTGTGTGATGCTTAGATGGTGGAAGGGAAACTCACCCACTCGAGTGAGTGGGCCAGATCCAGTGAAGGTATAACACGTTGCATTCAAACATTTGACATTTTCTTTTCTATGCTGTAACTTTGGAGAATAATTCTTTCTACTTTGAGAACAATTCTTCAAAGTGTGATAGCATGTTAGCTGTGATTTTGCTAAGGCCTGAATTTGAATTGTATGTACTGTGCAGCTGTTGTGCAAAAGCCAGTCACTTGGCAGATGAGCAGAGTGGACTTTGGATTTCACTTGACTAATAGCTCTGTGTCGGTTAGAGCAGATTTGATCTTAAACTGCAGTGCTGGAAATACAGTATCCAGAACAAAGTAGATGTTCTTTTTTTTTTTTTTTTTAAGATTTTACTTACTTGAGAGAGAAAGAGCACAAGTGGGGAGAGGTGCAGAGGGAGAGGGAGAAGCAGACTCCCTGCTGAGCGGAGAGCCTGATGCGGGGCTCAGTCCCAGGACCCTGGGATCATGACCTGAGCCTAAGGCAGACACTTAACTGACCGAGCCACCCAGGCATCCCCGAAGCTCTTCTTTACTCCTCTTTTAAACACAGTCTGGATAGTATGTTTATTCCTGGGTATCACTCTTGACAAGACACTAAGATGAGAACACTCCTGGAAAAAGATGTGTGTATGCTAAAAAAAAAAAAAACTATGTCAAAGCTGATAAAAATGGCTTAGAAAATCATGAGCACCAAGGCAAATTTATGTTTGCTTAGGTGCTGATTTCTGCTTTGCCTTTTCTATTTTTCTAGTAAGAATCACAGTAAACTTCAAAATGAATATTTTTTCCCATTCAGGAAATAGAAATAGTAGCTTGCTTAGCATTTTAGTCTTCTATAGTACTTAAAATTGGGAAATATACGTACCATATCAATAGTTTTTATGCCCTTACAGGAAAAAATTGCCCTTTTATGCCCTTAAAAAAAGGTATAAAAGGTTGAATCTTCCACCATTTACCTTATCTTAGGCTTTGCTGGCAAAATTCAGAATTACTCTTACTACTTAGAAATTTTAGGATAAAGCTGCTTGGATGGTTCTATTAAGGGTACTCTTATCTTATTCATATTGTGCTATGACCCTGGCATGGGTTTTTTTTCTGTTTTTTCTCCTTTTTCTATACTTTATGCCTCTTTTGACTTTTTTAAAAATATATTTTATTTTACTGCCATGTAGCCCTTGATCATTATTTGTTTGTTTGTTCTGGACTTTATTGACCCTCAAGAAACTAAGGAGTTACCTGCCTTGATTAGAGCTAAAGACCACATGAAATATTTTGGTCCTCAAAAAACATTTAAAATAATAGGAATAAATACATTGCTGCATTCATTCTTAAGTATCTGTGCTAATGCAAAGGAATATTCATTTAATTATAAGCAGCTAGATGTAGGATTTCCTGCTCAAAGTAGAAATGTGTGATTTCTAGTAATAGGTTTGAAAATAATGAGAGTCCTGAATGTGAGTGATGGATTTAATATAAATTTTTTGGCTTGTACTGATCTTACCTTTTAAATAACAATTTAAAACCTTCCCATCTTAAACTAGTAAATATTGCTGTTAGAGTGTTAGTAATTGTTTCTGTAAAAGGGGAAGTTCAGTTTTCTGACTTTCTGAAAAAAATTAGAATGAAATGTGGAGTAAATCTGAGGGAATACTACCCATGTCCAATCTCTGTCTCCTTCCAGCACCCTCAGTATGCTGGCTGTTCTGACATTTATACCGTGTGAGAGCTCAGCTCAGATACCAGGTATTCAAGGAGTCTGAGCAACGATAGGTCAAAGAAGTCAAGACAGTGGGATGGGCAACAAACCCAGTCAAGTTGCAAGAAGATAACTTTCAAACTGAAGTTGTTTCTTCCTAACGACGGGCTAACGATGGGCTTCTTTTGTTTCCTATGGAGGTTGCCAGGGCTTAGCTGTGTCATAGAGGACAGTCTGACAGAGGGCCACTCTTGAACTTCATTTATCTTTGGATTCTGATGCTCACTTGAGACTTGCCTGGTGTTCTCAGTGGCCCACAGACTTCGTACACAACATGCTTGCTTTCTAAACTCTGGCCGTCTAACATTAAGAATATTATCATCTTCTGTTAATCCTCCGGCCTTCCCTGCTTCTCCCCTTCTCTGTTCCTCTTTCCTTTGAAATACCTCCTCAGCCTTCACTACATCCCCTTATTGCTGCTATTCTACCCCATGCCCTCAACATCTTACCTATAATTAACTCCTGTATGTACATTTATCTTATTAAAGGTAGGTCCTAAAATACTCTTCCAAAAAAACTAAGAAGATTAGTCCTGCCTCAGTCACTACCTGGATTGGTAGCAAATAGGAATCAGTCTTTAGAAGTTTTAAAACCTTTACTCTCTGTGTTAATACAGGACTAAGAGAAATTTTTCCAAAATAAACTACTTTTATCTTTACTGAAATTCTGTTGCGGCAGCTCCGTCTTCTTGATAATTATTCCAAGTGTCATAGGGAGCTCTCTTGGGCAGTAGTGTGTCTTAGTGGCTAGGGCTGCAGCCTGGGAAGCCTATTGCCTGGGTTCAAATCCCAGTTGTGACACTTACTAGCTTTTTATGATCTTAAGAAAATTGATTTCTCTGTGCCTCCATTTTTTTCCTTATCTATTAAATAGGAATAAAGAAAAAGAGAATTAAATAGTACTAAGAATTAAATAATACTAGGAATTAAAAGGAAATGCCTGAGAGGTGCTGGGGTGGCTCAGTCGGGTAAGCATCCAGCTCTTGATTTCAGCTCACGTCATGACCTCAGGGTCATGAGATCGAGCCCCACATTGGGCTCTGTGCTCAGTGCAGAGTCTGCTTGAGAGTCTCTCTCTCTCTCTCCCTCTCTTTAAAATAAATAAATCTTTAAAAAGAAAAGAAGAAAGGAAGAAAGGAAGGAAGTACCTGACAGGCAGCAACATTATCATTAGTCATGGGATCCACAGGCCTGACCACACACTCCATACTTTGATTGTATGCATGGTCCTTCAACTCACAAGCCATAAACCTGTGACTTGCAGCAAGAATCTCATCTTCAGCCTTGTGCACCACACTTAACCTTTAAGTTTCAAACTGCTGCCCTTCTCCTAAATTAACTGGACCGGTAGGAGTCTGGTTTTCATGCTAATCATCTGTCTGCATATCCTAATTTTCCAAGTCTCAATGCCTGGTATTGCTCGTGCAGGCAGTCTTTTCCATATATCGTGTGATTTCCTCGTCAGCCTTTAGAATCTTCTTTCTTGCCTCCTATGTGGCCATTCAGTAGTCACCGTTTGCTACTGCTTCTTTATCTAGGAGATGGCATTTTTTTTTAAGTACATCTATTTCCATTAGAATTAATTTCTTCTTGCTAGTGTTTTCAACATTTGGAATTGCTTTTGTAGCCATAATGGAGTTAATTTTATAAACACCATACTCTGAAAAATGAGACAGCCAAATGAAAATGACCACCACTGACTATAAATGCCGTCCTTTGCTTATAAACGGACTGAACATGCTCTTGCTCTTGTTAGATAGTGAGATTTCCATGAAGTAAAATTTTACAGGTTAGACAGGCTTCTTAGCTGACCTCTGTGCCTCACCAGTTGCTTTCTTTGCATCACATCACTTTTTTCATAGTAGCCTATGTTGGCTTGACTGCTGTCTATGGAATTAGGTCATTAAATTTTTCTGATTTGGAATGTGCTCTTTCTTTACTCTGGCTCTGCCTACTTCTGTTTTGTGAAAGAAATGCTGTGTTAATAGTCAGGTAAGCCCTCCCTGTTCTATACTTATATAATGCAGGCTTTTTGTATGTGTGGGTCTTTGTGTCTGTTTAATAATACCTAATATGCCCATATGATGCATTGTTTATAATTACTTTAAAGGGTATTATGTTGTTCAGGACTGTATTGTCTTGTATGTTCTTGTAACTGTTTATATATCTCTTGGATTAAGTGAATAACATATCATTATTACAAAACTGTGATTTCCATGAGAGCATGAATTCTCTACATGCTCTTTTCAGGTGCCTTTCATATGTATTTTATGTACTTCAGTGGTCAGTAAAGCATCATTGATTTTTCTTTGCATCTAGTTTTGTGGCTTATTAAAACCAAAGGCACAAAGATTCCGTGTCACTTTTAGTCTAAACTCCTTGTAGTCATAAAGTGTCAACTCTTGTCAGTTTTGAAAGGAAGTCCAGCTCGTCATCTGTAGAACAGGAAATCGTCATTTTTGTTTCCATTTTACAGGTAGTTCAGTTCTAATCATAAGTTTCCTTGCCTGCCTCTTTTTTTTCTCAGTCTTTGAAACCATGAAATCTCAGATCGAAGGGCAGTTTCTTTGACATTATTTTGAAGTCATTCTCTCCTCCCTTCTGCCACGTGTGAAATAGAGGTTGTTTGAACACTTCCTATTTTTTAAATGATTTCTTTAAATTTGATAGTTATGGTGCATTAATCTAGTTTAAAGCCATAGTTCTTTGCTTTTCTTTGAGATTATTGAATTAGTATCCGGTTAAACATGTAGAAGTCTTGAGTATTTCTCAGTTTTGCTGTTTTCTAAACTACGCAGTGAGATCTTTGCATTCTAAACCTGAAACCTAACATCAAAATCTTACTGAGAACACCAGCAGAGGATCTCTACCTGTTTATTCCTCAGTTAATTCTCCCTGTCTTAACTGATAACAAACAGGATAAGTTCAAAATTGCATATGTTTAGTTTAGCCTTTGAGTATAGCTTAACCACTAGCATTCTAATAATGCCATTTTCTTTCATTTTTTTTTTCATTCCAGTTGTCCTCTTAGAACCACTATGAATTAAATAGGCTTTTTAGAGCTAATCAGATAACCTAATCACTACATAATTGTATGGAGAAGATGTTGTCCAAGTGGAAAGTTGCTGTCTTTTGAATGAACATTTGGACCCTCCTTAACTTGGGAGTTTCTGTTTCTGGAGTTATGGGAAATTTATCAAAAGTAGAAATAATGGATTATCATCATCCAAAATACTTGAATGCTTGTTTATATGTAAAGATACTGACCTGAGTAAATTAGGTAGATATATTTTTTGTAGATGTTTGTATTCCAAGAACCAAAAGTTGATACTGGTTGTTAAGAGGTCTATTAAGGAGGCAAAATGAGCAAAGACTAAAATATAATCATTTCTGGAAAATCTCACAATCTGCAAAATTAAACACTAAACTAACAAGGCTTATGAGAAAAGTCGTATTGGTACAGTTCACTTACAACTATGTAACTTTGTAAGGATAGCCCTGACAAAATAGCAGTCCAAATGCTAACACAGTTAAGTACCCCTGACATTTATACCTAGAATCAGTCCAGACTTTGCATCTCTTATCTTCTGGGCTTCATACTTACTCCTTGAAGACATTTGCTTCTAATGGAGAATAATTTAATCAAAAATAAAAATATAATTCAAGGCACCTGACTGACCCAGTTGCTGGAGCATGCCACTCTCGATCTCAGGATTGTGAATTCGAGCCCCACACTGGGTGTAGAGATTACTTAAAAATAAAAATTTTTAAAAGATTTTATTTTTTAAGATTTATTTATGTATTTTAGAGAGAGAGCCTGTGCATGTGAGCTGAGGAGTAGAGGGAGAGAATCTTAAACCAACTCCCCACTGAGCATAGAGCGTAACGCATAGAGCTCACAATTCTGAGATCATGACCTGAGCTGAAACCAAGTGTCACACACTTAACCAACTGAGCCACCCAGGCACCCCTAAAAGGAAAAATCTTAAAAAATAATGATGATGATGATATATGTATTATCTCTGAATTATACCCTTTATTAAAATGTTTTGTTTTGTTTTTATGGCAGAGAAATGACTTCACATCCCCATCTGTACTCGTGACTTCCCAAGATAAATTAATATAGAGGAAAGTCAAGCAGTTCTTTAAGCTAGTAAGGTAACCACTCGACAATAAAGGAAGGCCATCCTATAGGGTTTTTGTATTTTTTCTTAAGCTGTGAAATCTCCTGCTTTTGGATTATTCAAATCATTTACATGCCAAAAATAAAATTGTTCACAACTTTGCATTATACTGACAAGATTTCTCTATCTGCCAGTTATGTATAACCTAATTCTCACTGGAGAATTAATCATACTGTATGTAGCTAAACTAATTATGTATCCACAATAGAGAAGGAATGGGTAGAATAAATGTAGGTAAAAGAATGTCAGGTTTGGTATATCACAAATTGGGTGTATAGTCAAAGTCTAGAAGGATGAGGTTCAGACTAGTAGAATTATATAAACAGTTTAGTTCAAAACAAAAAGAGATTCATTTCCTAAAGCATTGTTTTGTGGGTATCCCACAACCTTATCCTTACCCTGGCTTCTGCCCATGTCAGATAACGAGTTAATTGGTGGCATAATTTCTCATTCTTTCCACAGCATAATGGTGCCCGGTACATATTAAATGAATAGTCACTGGCTCTTTCCCACTTAGTCTGAACACATCTCAATACAGCATTCCAGACATTACTACAAACCAGTCTGGCTTGGTATATCATGTGGTGTTATTTATGGACAGTTTATTGTAATCCAAGCAGTGTGCTAAGTCGTTTACCATAATAGTTGTATTTAACCTTTGTAACACTAGGTGGTAGGTAGTCTTTTAATCCCTATTTACAAGTGAGGGATGGAGGCTTAAGTGTTATCATTGATTATAACAATAACTCACCACAAATCTTTCATATAAAAAGATATAAAATGAATAACAATATAGGAAACTAAGAAAAATTGAAATTACAGTTGATGGTAAGTACTTGAGCTCTGTAGGGTTACAATGAGTTAAGAATGGGAAATCATTAGAAGACACTGAAATAACAAAAAATAGAGGACTCAGAGAAAGTCAGTTGGAAGATTGGGATAGATGTTGGGAGATAAAGCAGGCGTAACAGGTGATAAAAGCAGTCTCAGTGTTTGATTTGGAAATTGCTAGTTGTAGTCGCTGTTAAGTCCTGATTTATTTCCTATGCTTAGAAATCCTTGAATCGCCTGTAATATTAAATTTCCTTTGTATTTGAATTAGGTAAAATGATTATTCCTTTAACCAGCTGATGCCTAAGACAATAAAGATTCAGAATATAGGATAAAAAGGAAGATTGGGGAAATACACTGTCGGATCATGTTGAATTTGAGGTTGGAACGTCCATTGGGAATTTGACTATGCAAAATCTCTGGGTTAGAGATCTTAAACCCATGAACTGTAGATCATATTGAAATTGTAGGATGTAGTGAGACCTTCTGTAGTGAGTGAGGAGAGCAGAAGGCTTGGGAATGAACTGCGAACACCAGCCTTCCAGAAGCCGGCTGAAGAGGAGGATCTAGAACTAGAGAACTGACACAGAACAGTCAGAGGTAGAAGGTGAGCCAGACGTGATGTCAGCAAAGTCAAGGTAGAGTATCAAGAAAAAACAAATCCCTCTCAGATACTCCAGAGAGATCAAGTAGGATGGGGACTGAGCATCCCTTCCATTCAGCAGTGAGATCAAGGATGGTTTTGCCTGCTAGCAAGGTTTTTATGGAGTTAAGAATTGGAAGTCTGGTTTCAGTAGGCCAAAGAGAAAATGAAAAGTGAGAAAATAAGGAAAAATTTATGAGTCCATCCTGACGAGCCATCAGAAATGTAGTAGAAATATATCTTGATGATGGGAGATGGGGGTGGGCATGATTTAGGGCTAAAATAGACCTTAGAGGTATTCAAATAGCAGCTTCTTATTTTAACATGTAAGGAAGCCAAGACCCAAAGGGGTTTAGTAGTTTACACTATGACAAAGCCAGTAAATGGCAGGTAGGACAGATAGCATCTAGATCTTAAGATTCCAAATCTACCCAGATATATAGATATATGCAAATTCTTAACCGAAAAGGGACAGAAAATTTTCTTAATGGTTTCTAATGTTAATCTTACTCTTTTGGCATTTGAATTTACTCTTTCTTATGTAGAGAAAGGAAGAAGTTATGGTTGTTCTAGAGTATATTTATCTACATGCCCAATGTATTGCACATGCAAAAATGTGTTGATAAAAAGCCACCGGCTGGATTTGAAACTAAATGCCTAACTCAGTCATGTTGCAAATGTGCAAAATTAAATCAAAATACGTGTTCATAACCAATTAAGGGAGAAACATGATACTATCCTTTTGTTTTTAAAGTACTTATTGAATTAGGAATGTAAAATACTAAATCTTAAAATATCCATTCTTATTTATGGGTGGTGTATCTTATCCTTGGGCAGTTGTATGAAAATAAAATATTCACAATAGTATTTTTGAGCATCCGTATCAGAGCGTAACATACTTAGTTTTTGGTATAAGAGCACCACCTATGGGTTTCTCAGGTATTCAGGGGGGAGAAATTTAAAACAAAACCTAATAAAACCTAATGAAATTCTTCCTAGCTTTTCCCCTATAACTATTCTATCCATTTATTTAAAGGCTAAAAATTGTCTGCTTTGCCGTAAGTTATTCCTACCTGGTTTTTGCTTTCGTGTACTACTCCCGAATGCTTTGGGAAGAGATAACGAAGAAAGAAAAAGATCTCTTTTCTTTATTATGAGGATAACTCATTAGAGCAAAGTTAAAAGCAAACCTCTGGCACTTCATTGTCGATAAGCTCACATTTAGGTAAATTTTGTCTTTTTCTAAAGTATCATTTATCAAAATTTTAAAAAATTTTTTGTAAGAGAAATTTTACTTTTTTTTTTTTTTTTAAATATTTTATTTGTTTATTCGACAGAGAAAGACAGCCAGCGAGAGAGGGAACACAAGCAGGGGGAGTGGGAGAGGAAGAAGCAGGCTCATAGCGGAAGAGCCTGATGTGGGACTCGATCCCATAATGCCGGGATCACGCCCTGAGCCGAAGGCAGACGATTAACCGCTGTGCCACCCAGGCGCCCCGAGAAATTTTACTCTTAATGAAATGTAACCAAAACAAATTTGGAAGCCTTGACTCTGAGTGGGCAATAAGAAGTGTAGTAGGTTCTTGATATATTACCTCCTTGTATTCTGTGAGTCTGTTTTCTAAAAGTGATTGAATACAAGATCCCTTTGGTGCAATGTACCCTACCTAATTCCAGGGTAGACCCATTTTAGGCATGAACATTTTTTCTTCAGTAAAGTGTGCTTTTAAAACCTGGATTGCATTTTTTCTTCGGGGAATGGGTTATTCTATAGAAATAAGGATTGACTCAGCAATACAGCTAGCTTTATTTTGATCATTATAGATAAAAACTGTGTAAAATTGTGTAGTACACTTCTTAGCATTCTAACCTTAATTGAATGGACTGTAACCTCTGTTATCAAAAAAAAAAAGGCCATTTTTACAAATTATAATTGTAATAGGGATACTTGCCTATCTACAAATTGGGTGAACTAATTTTTAAGCTAACAGCAGAACTCAAAAAGCATTGAAGTTCAGGCCACATATTACACCAAGCACTTTGCATGCAAGGATTCATGTATTCACTCAGTAACTCTTTTAGCTAGGTATGACTACTAATTATTATGAAAGGAGGGTCTTCTCTTGCCTTTTGGAAAATAGGCAGTATTATACATGTTCTGAGCTGTCATGGTTTTTAAGTTCAGCACATACTTTTTTTTTTTTTTTCTCTGAAAATTGCCCCCATCACTTCTGAGAACTGTCTCTGTATTCCTGGCAGCTATTCTCCTCACTTCTAATTTGCTGCTTCTAATCTGCTGTTATTTTAAAAATCAAATAATCTAATATGTTGAAATTACATCAAATAAGAGGTTCTAAGGTTTTAAATTTTACTGAAAGCTTAAAACATTCATCCTGTGTTTTTTTTGTAGCCCAATGACTATTTTTTTAAATTGAGGGAGAATAAATTGTCACATTATCTGCTGACCTCTGGATAGGTAAGATGTGAACTGTTTCACTCTGAGAGTTCAAGATAATGCAAGGAGAATGAACCAGGAAAGTGTTGGTAGTAGTTTAAGCTGGTTCTGTATTTCTTCATGATATTCAGATATCTAATCACATAATGATATTTTAGTCACCTTTTCAAGCCTGTATTTTTAAAATAATTTAGGAATCATTTATCTCCCTGTAATAAAATTTAGAAATATTAACAATAAATTAAAGAACTACTTTGCAGTAATTTTGAAGTATAGTGCTTTGCTGTCTTTATCCAGTCATCTGCTAACTTCGTAACAATCCATCATTTTACTATTGCGTTTATATGTGCTTTCCCTTCATTATTTTGTTCAGAAGACTATTTATATAATAGTCTTTTAATTTAAAGTGTCCAAAAACCAAAATGGTACTCTTAAAGATCTAAACACAGTAATTCAGTAAACGTTGAGCTTTATAGTTAGTTTATAATAAAGAAAATGAATTTAAAAGATAAAAAGGTAGATTTTAAAAGAAAAAGATAAAAAGGTAGAATTTAAAAGAAAAAAGGTAGCTGAATCAGTAATCCTGACTCTTAAACTGTTATTCAGTTTGTAAACTTAATTTGAAAACTTCTGTGCCTCCCCAAAATATGAACTTAATTAGAAATACTTTGACTAAAAGGGAAGAAAATAAAATATCTTACTAGAGTAATAAAAGATCTTTAAGGTTGATGATAGCATATTTTATTGTATATGATTTGATGTCTGAAGTGTGGGGTTTTTTGTTTTTTTTTTAAGTAAACACTGACTTACTGCTTTGTCTTGAAGTATAATAATTAGCTAGGATTGCTTTGGCTTCTTCCAGCTTGTGGAGAGACTCCAGAACAAATTCGAGCACCAAGTGGTATAATCACAAGCCCAGGCTGGCCTTCCGAATATCCTGCCAAAATCAACTGCAGCTGGTTCATACGGGCAAACCCAGGGGAAATCATTACTATAAGGTAATGCTGATACCTTTCTGAATTACTGTATAATATCACAAGATATAAATTCAGTTTCCAGGTATCATCACTCAGCATGCAGTTATATAAAAAGACAATTTTCTAAAAATGTAATAAGCTATAGTTACCAGTACCATATTAAGGGTGGGAATAATGGCCCATCCTTTGCCTTACTGTAAGGGCATGTGTTTTGAATATTTTCTGATGGTGGTAATGGATTTCCACTGAGCCATCCATATTCTTCTAGATCACCTTTTTAACAAAAGGTGCACATTTGCAAAATAGCTTATTAGGATCAAAGGTATAATCTTTGGCTGTGGGACAAATAAACAAAACTCACTAATCACTTGGAGATCTAGCCCATAACCTTAGTCTCATTAGTAGAGTCCTCTGTCTTAACAAGCTAAAACATGATTGTAGTGTTTACCTGTGTATATATATGTATATAAAACTTGAAACAAGCTGATAATGTGTCTAGAAAAATCTCTTTTTTATATAACTTTGAAACAAAAGAACTTTTGTTAAGAATACAAAATAAAAGAGATTCCTAGGAGAAATAAACAAAAGTTTAAGATTCTAATAAATATAAATAAGAAAGATTAGATTCATTTTAAAAACATTTAAAATTGCGGAAAAGCACTATGGGAATAAGATGCTAAGGAGAAAAGATTCAGTGGAACTAGATAACGCTCTCGCTTAAGGAAGTTATGTCAAGGCTATTAGAAAAAAAATTTGCCTGAAGGAAAGAAAAAGAAAAAAATACTGTGCCTCAACAAAGAGCTGTAGTGGGAACTGAAACACAAATCAGAAAGTCATGCCTATCTCAGAGGCAGTGTCTGCAACAGCACAAAGGCATCTTCAACATTCTTTCATTAGTAACATTTTTATAGGTAAAAAGTATGGGATTTTAGATTTAGAAGAGACCTGGCAGATCACAGACTCAAATCCCTTCTTACATTTTTTAAAAATAAGATTGTAAGTTTAGCCTACTTTTGCGGGGGTTTTTGAAATATAATTAACGTACAGTGTGATGTTAGTTCAGGCACACAACATACTGATCAACAATTCTCTACATTATTCAGTACTCACCATGATAAGGTAGTCACCATCTGTCACCATATGATGTTACTGTAATATATTGACTATGTTCCCTATGCTGTACTTTTCATCTCTGTGACTTATTTATTTTACAACTGGAAGTTTGTACCTCTTAATCCCCTTCATCTATTTCATCCATCTTCCTTATTTATATCCCTTAACTAATGAGACAACCAGTGTCTCTGGAGAAGCACAGCTGTGTTCAGTCCCCCTTTTTTCTGTGGAAGCCATAAAACAGGGGCCATCTGGTTTGTTTTGCTCTGGTCCCTTCTGCCCCAGGCCACTTCTTCTGGAACGCTGAAGCTGAGCTTGAATAGAAACTGTTCTCTCTGAGAAGTGTGATTCTCTTGCCTGATGGATTGGTAGCATGTGCCATTAAGATTATCCTTCTGCAACAGTGCCAGTGTTGGAACCTGGACAATGTGCCTATTTTCTGTTACTTATAATACGACTAAGTATAAACATGTTTACAAAATAGCATTTTACCGTGGGATTCCATGTACTGGATTTCTTTCAACATAAAACTAGAGTTTTTGGAGATTTTTATCTTTAACCTAAAAATCCAACCCCAAAATTAAATTTGCCACCTACCAGCTCAGTTCCATAAAACTTGGAAATTCTTCCCAGCACGGAGGAGGCTACGTGAAATACTGCCATTTGGTTCTGATCATGTGTTGGACCCTTGAGATTTTACAAAGAAACACTAAAACCAAGCACAGTACTGAAATGCAGAACAAAATTAGAGATAAGCCATATATTTAAAGGAAAATTTCCTAAATTCCAGAAGAGGTTAATGAATTTGGATTTATACAGCCTAATGAGATCAGAAAGCAATTGTCCTAGTTCTTACTGAAATCATTATCATTTAATACCAAACCTTAAAAAGATCACATACACACACACACACAGTCAAGTTTCACTTGTGAATATTGGTGTAATCTTAAATTGTTCAAAAGAAATTTATACCATGATCAAATGCAGCTCATTTAGACATAAAAGTGAGTCACTATTAGAAAATTCTAAATTAATTTACTATATTAACAAGTCAAAGAAAAAGTATATGATTATCTAGAATAGACAGACGCTTTAAAGCATTTTGATAGGGCACTTGGGTAGCTGAGTTAGTTAAGCATCTGCCTTCAGCTCAGGCCATGATCCCAGGGTTCTGGGATCAACCCCTGCATCGGGCTCTCTGCTCAGTGGGGAGCTTGCTTCTTTGTCACCCTGTGCTTGCCCCTCTGCCTACTTGTGCGTGCTCTCGCTCTCTCTCTCTCTGTCAAATAAATAAATAAATAAATAAATAAATAAATATCTTTTAAAAAATTAAAGCATTTTGATAAAAAGAAAACATTCATTCCTGAGTTTAAAATAAAATTAAAATCTGATAAAAAAGGGAAACTAAAGTTATATGAACAATGTATAAGTAGTACTTAGAGCTCTCCTTATAAAACTGATTAAAGAGGTAACATGAAGGCATTTTTACCTTACTCCTCTCCCTTGAAACTTACCAAAATCAACAAAGGCCATCTTAACAAGAAGAGATAGAGGATTGGATTTTAATTCCCTGCTTGAAGCCAAGGACTAGAGTCAGGGTGTTTTGCTCAAGAAAGAAGGCTTGGGGGGGGGGAGATAAGGTAACTGGGTGATGGACATTAAGGAGGGCACATGATGTAATGAGTACTGGTATTATATAAGACTGATGAATCACTGAGCTCTGTCTCTGAAACTAGTAATACACTATATGTTAATTAAATTTAAATAAAAATTAAAAATTTTGTTTTTAATTTAAAAAAAAAAAGAAGACTGAAGAAAACTTGCATTAATCACTAACCACTGCCTGAACTTGTATGGGGCTGAAAACTTAGAGAGGTGGGAGGACATACCCTTACAAAGAGGAATTTAACCAGGCTACCTACTGACTCCACAACAGGATCTGTAATCCTCTGAACCACCATATTAAGATTGTTCTGGAATGGACGCAGGTGGACGTAGCTACAAAACACAGACAGGAGAATACAGAAAGAGAGTGGGTTAAAAGGAGAGAGAGAAAACCAGAAAAGCTTCTACAGAATGAGCATTATTTCCAGAATGTATGGAAAATATTAATACTAACAGAAACAGCCAACAAAATCCAAACACAAATTTACTCCAGACATGATAACCCTCACTGTTTTGTTTTTGTTTATTTTAATTCTAGTATAGTTAACATACAGTGTTATATTAGTTTCAGGTGTACAATATAGTGATTCAACAATTCTTCACATCACCCACTGCTCATCACAAGTGCATCAGGATTTTTTTCCTTAACCTTTTTTATGCTGTGAACACTTTGGTAGTTAGTGACATGTATAGATTCTTTTCTAAATGTTTTTAAACTCATAAGTCATACTACATATTATTACAAAGGGAACCAATTATATTGAGGTATAGCTATCGGAACATTTTTACAAGTTTGTAATATAGTAATATATGCTATTAACCTATTAGTAAGTGATGATTCTAACAGCTACTGTAATTTCAAGGTGATTTTGAGTGTAAATAGTTATTCTAGATATTTAAACTGAAATGTAATTATCTGTGATTTCTGCTGACGACAGAGTGACAGGTACTGTAAATACTATCATGGTTTGTTGTTTATATTTATAAGTGAAATGCCAAATTTCAGTTAGAGATTAGTGAAAATAAGGTTGTAAATTTTTCCACCAAATCTGAGAATTTGAAAAGAGAATAGAAACACCGAATACTCTTACTTGGCCTTAATTAGAACAAAAGTATGTTTTAGTATTTGAATTACAACATCTAAAGATAACTACTGAAAAAATAGATAGCAATCTTGAGTATCTGGTAAAGTAAAAGAAATTTAAAAAAAAACCTATGAATACAAAAGAACACAGGAAAGGAGGAAAATGAAACATCTCCCTCAATAGAAGGGGTGTTCAATAAAAAATTCATTTAACCTTTTAAAGACAGTCTGATCAGGTTTATTGGTTTGTTGATTGGTGTGACCCTCCTATAAAGGGCTTCTAAGAACATACCTAAAACAAACACAGCTTAGGAAGGGGTGATAGAAAAAGATAAGCTTTGGAAATACTGATATAGAGAAAGCTAGTGTAGGAAGATTAACAGTAGATGTAATTTAGCTTAAGACACAAAATATTAGTAACAAATGAAATAATCCACTAGGAAGATGGAATCATGGTAAATTTTGTGTACCTCATAACAAAGCCTAAAATACATGCAAAGCAGCAGAATATGAAGAATTACCAAGTTTGATCCAGTTAGTGGAAGTTAATAAACATACCTTTAATCAGAATTCAATAGATTAAACAAAAATAGTAAAGATAGAAGATTTGATAAAAATTAACAAGCTTGATCCAGTAGGAACACTATATATGTTTATATTCAGTGAATAGAGAATATGCATTGTTTTCAAAAACATATGGAATATTTACAAAAAAATTATGTATTAAACACAGAGGAATTCTGAATTCCATTTCTAAGACTTTGCATTATTCAGATTGTGTTCTCTGACCACAATGCAGTTAAATTAGAAACCACAATAAAAAACTGGGGGGAAATAACAACAAAACCCATATGTTTGAAAGCATATGCCTAAAAAACTCCTGCACTAATGCTGAAAATCACACTGGAACTCATGAAATATTTTGAAAATAACCATAATGAAAGTATTAACTTATTAAATCTGTTGGAACACATTGATGGACTACTTAGCGAAAAATTTACAGCTTGAATGCCTTGACTTAAAAATAAGCAGAATGGGAAATAAACAAGCTCAGCATTTTCTTAAAAGTATAGAAGGAAAACTACAGGGTAAATTTTTTTAAGATTTTATTTATTTATTTGAGAGACAGAGAATGAGCAGTGGGGTGGGGCAGAGGGAGAGAGAGAAAGAAGCAGACTCCCTACTGAGCAGGGAGCCCAACACAGGGCTGGATCCCAGGACCCAGAGATCATGACTGGAGCCGAAGGCAGACACTTAACTGACTGAGCCACCCAGGTGCCCATTACAGTAAGATAAGACCAGAAAATAATTAAATAGAGGGAATAAACAATAAGATTCAATAAAACAAACAAACTGGAAACCTCGGGAAAATAAACAAGTCTCAAAGCAAGACTGAAGAAAAAAGAGAAAAGGTACAAGTAAGAATGAGCAAAAGTGTCTAAAATTATAAATACAATAATAGAGGCTTCTAAAGTCATAAGGGAATATTATGAATAGTTTATGGTAACACTGTTATACAATTAGATAAATTGGACCATTTTCTAGAAATTGTACATTACCAAAATTGATTCAAGAATTGATTCTTCACTAAAGAAATTGAATCAACATTCAGATAAAAATTCTAAAACCAAATAGTTTAGGCAGGTGTTACTAAATGAATAGATAAGGAATTCCTTAACTTGATAAAAGGTATCTGTTAAAAAGTGTTTCAATCAAACTTAATATTGAAGTTAATTTTAGTACCAAGGACGAGGATGAGGATGCATGCTTTCACTGCTTATACTAGAAACCCTGAGTCAATGCAAAAAGACAATAAATAGAAATGAGTAATAGGAAAAATGGGAAGGAAGAGATGAAACTCTCCATGTTTGCTAATACTATGCTCATCTCTATAGAAAATCCAGGCAAATATAAAGCCCACAGATATGAAAAAAATTTTTAGTGTAAGAAAGTACTGTTTCAGCTTTGTAACAAATTTTACCTTGATAGTAAAATTTTATCTTAATAATAAAATGATTTCTACAAAAATTTAAATTATCAAAGGTGGCTCAAAAGTTTAGGGAAAGCTGATTAAACCAAAAAACATGAAGAAATTGAAAATTTCTACCCTAGATCTATACTTTAAACAGGCACAGGGCACAGGTATGTGATCAGCATCTTTGTTCTATAAACTACGATGAATCATAAAAAAAGAAAACCTGAAACCTAATTTTACTTTTAAATGTATTTTAATAATCCTAAATGAAATATTAGCAAACCAAATCCAAGAGTGTATACATGAATAGATATTGATTGATCATTTCTTTTGTTCTGGGCAAGGATCCTGCTTTCCTCAATCTTAAACATTTTAGTGGGTAAAAGTGTATTAAGGGATTCCTTAGCTGAGTCTGACTAGCCCACCCATAAATAATGATCAACTTTGGATAAAAATTTTTTTAAAACTATTCAAAGGTTCTAGAAAGTAAATAGAAATGGCAGAAGCTAAAGGGAACTAAACCCTTGAAAGAAAGGACCCACACTGGTGAGATACATTTGCTTCCTGTTAGCTCCCCAGGCAGAGCGGAGTAACTGGAACTCAAACAGACAGACCACCACAGTCTCGTGGGCTTGAGGTGGTATCACGGTGGTGTTGAGCCTGTCAGAGTAGCTGGAAATTGAAAAGGCAAGTCCTGGAAAGGAGAGAGCCCCAATGTAGGAAGCCCTTACATCTGCATTCTCAAATTCTTTGCTCTTTTCTGAACTGTGCATGCTTAAGAGACACTAAGAAACCTGGTAGAAAAAGCTACTCCAGGATTTCAGCAGCTGTGCCCTGTGGCTGAGGCAGCGTTTGGAGTCTGAAACCTGCTGAGTTTGAGGAGCTTGGTAAATTCCCTGGGATTTTATGGAAGCCACAGAAATGTCATACATTATAAGTAAACACAATGTCCTAAAATTAAGAATTCACCTAAGACTAAGGGCAAAGCTGAACCAAACCTCCACAAGTGCAGGATGACCAGACGAGAATGTTCCATGCATGATAAAACCAAGTAGGTGTAAAAATCTTGACCTGTCTCTGAGAACATTGAATAACTTGAGAAACAACTCAATTTTTTAAATGGGCAAAAGACTTGAACATACACTTCACAGATGTAAGAATGGCCAATAAGCACATGAAAAGATGTTCAACATCATTAGTCTTCAGGAAAGTGCACATAAAACCCAGTGAGAGATGTCAGTTCGTGCCAACCAATGACTGACATCAGCTATTGGAGAGAATGTGGGTACAGATATCTGTACCTATATCTTGCATTATAGACAGACCCCTAAATAGGTACATGTTTTTACTACATAGAGAATTTTTAAGTGAATAAGAAAAATTTCTGATGAAGGATGATAGAACAAAGCAATTCATAGGAAAAGAAATAAACATAAGAAGTAAACATAGGAAAAAGTGTTTCAATCTCCGTAAATAAGGAATTGCAAAATAGTTGGTAAAAGTTTTTTTAAAAAACAGAATATCCCAATTTTCCAGAGTCATGGAGTATAAGGTTCTTTCATAAAACTCAATGGAAATTAGTTAGTATAAATATTTCTGTCAGTGTCTGTCAAATTTAAAGTGGAATTTTGTCTTTTGCCTAGCAATTCTACTTCTAGAAAAATTTGTCCTATAGAAATATTTGCTCATGCAGAGATACATACAAGAGTTCTTTAAAGCATTGTTCAGAATAGTGAAAAACTGGTAACAATCAGATTATCTGTCAGTTTTTCTTATAGTTACTCAGACTATTTAAACAGGAAATATCCTGATGTAAAAATCCTTGAATAATTAATTTCATTTTCACAATTTGAGGCAGAGGCATGGAGATAAAGTCAGATATTCCCTGCTTGGTGGAGACATGTTATTGGAAAATAGTGCTTTAGTTTCTCTTTTTTCATAGCAGTAGTTAATTTTATATGTGCTTTTGACTTTTTTGCCCTTTTTGCATGCCCATATTTTGTGAACGACAAGATAGTCTTTGACTATAACGTAACTTCTGTTAAAAAAAAAAAAAAGTATTCCCAATCTTAGGGATTTTTCACTGATAAAGATTTTTTGTTTGTTTTTACTTTTTGTTACTTTCCTTGGATTTGTGCTATTTGCTCACCTGAAAATGTAAGCTGTAAACTTTTCACTAAGCAAGAAAATGAAGCAGTCTAATCTAAGAGGAGACTGACATTCTCTGTGTGTACTTCAGTTTATCAGATTATGGAGTGGTGTTTCTAGTTCAAATACAGGACAATTAGGATATTCTGATTTAGAAGTAGTCCTTCCTAAACACACACAAACAGAAGAAAAAGAAACAAGGTGCCAACTATTACCTAGGGTTTTTTTAGCATTATTTTGGAATCTGGTATTACTTAAGAAGTATTGTTTGAGAATCTGGGAAAGAGGTATAAACATTAGAAACATAGAAACAGTGTTATTGTTTGCTGATGACAGTATGCCTGGAAAACCCAGGAGAATCAGCGAATATGGAGGCTTACAATAAAGTCCTCAGTTATATTGTATTATTCTGAAAATTTTTTTCTAAAATTACCCTTATTAATAGCCTTTTCTGACTTTTTATTTCTAGTTTTCAGGATTTTGATATTCAAGGGTCCAGAAGATGCAGTTTGGACTGGTTGACGATAGAAACATATAAGAACATTGAAAGTTACAGAGCTTGTGGTTCGACAGTTCCACCACCATATATTTCTTCCCAAGACCACGTCTGGATCAGGTTCCATTCCGATGACAGTATCTCTAGAAAGGGTTTCAGACTGGCATATTTTTCAGGTGTGTTTTCAAAAAAAGAAGAAAGACAATGAGCAGAATTCTGTAGTATATACCAAGTCAGTTTGGGGCTAGTCTTCTAAAACAATACCCATTTAATTTTGACTAAGCCTCAAGGCTATTGAGATTGAAGAAGGCTCAGGTGCCCTAGGGCACAGTCTCAAAAAGGTGTTTTGTACATTCTAATAAAATGATCAATTTTATAAACTAAGGTCAACTTTCTTTTTAAATATTTAAATACGCTTATTTTAAAAGTAACATTTTTTCCCTCGGGTGTTTACTGAGAACCTGAAAGTTGCCTCAGAATGTGTTTCTGTGTGTCTGAATGACCATTGTCTTTACAGCTTCGCAGAAAAGACATTCCGTTTCACTCCATGGTTTGTAGTATCAGAAGTCTTCTTTTACTATTCTGAATCTTTTCTTTCAAAAAGTGTGACCAGATTATACATATGTGAATAACTCAGAGTATTAGAATTTTATATACTTTTGTTGAAAATCATTTTACATCTTCTAAAATTTGTCATCGTCTTTTCAACAAATACACTGCTTTTTCTTTGTAATACTTATTTAGCTTCTGAAGCACATTCTCTGTCACCTCTTTACCAATAAGTAAGTTGTTAGTGGAGAAGTATTGTCATAAACATTGTTCGTTTTGGGGACCGTAAGGATCTCATGTTTGATTTTCTTCCCCTACCTCATCATTGATATATATTTAGGATGGTACACTACAATAATTGGAATTCTATAGGCATTTCAAGTTTTTTCTCTCTTTCCCCCTACTATTTTGATGAGTAAATGTATATCTTTAGCTCAGATTCATGCAGTGTTTTGCATTTGTGTTAAACAGTAGAATTACAAAATGGAAGTGTTGTGTTATGATCACATGAAATATTATCAACTGTATATAAAGCTAATCTTATAAGCTTAGCAGAAATTTGGGTCTATATAATAGGATTACAAAATAGTGTATGCTATATGACACATATAGCAAAATATTGTATATATAAAAACGAACTAGAAAAGAACACAAAAAATATGAAAAGAATTGATTTGGAAAGGTGATTTTTGTGGGTGAATTTTTCTTTATTTCAATACGTCTGTCATTCTAATGATGTTTATACAGTAAACTATTTAAAAATTTTAGGCAATATCGTCTATTGGCTCATGTATCTTAGATTACTAAATGTTCTGCAGTAAAACAGCTCTCTACAAAAGCAGAACTGTTCTCCTCCCTTTTGTTTTTTCCATGATTTTATTTCAATTCCAGTAACACACAGCATAATATTGGGTTTAGGAGGAGAATTTAGTGAATTATCACTTACATACAACACCCAGTGCTCATCACAGCAATTACCCTCCTTGATACCCATCACCCATTATTCCATCCCATCCCCCCCACCTACCTCCCTTCTGGCAACCCCGGTTTGTGTTCTCTTTGCTTTAGGTCAAAATACAAAGGTCTTCATGGAACAAGCAATAGGTGTTTAATAAATCGAATTCTTGAGCCAATATTAATGTGTTGAGCCAATATTAATTTGCCATTAGAACCTAATCTGTTTTTTAAAATAAGATTTTTTTAAACCCCTATCGCTTGGGCTTAATGTTTATTATAAAAATACCACTTGCTGTTCTGTATCTTTTAAAGAGTATGGTTTTTTTTCTCCCTGCCTCTCCATCTCCGTCCTCCCCACGCCCTCCCAGGGAAATCCGAAGAACCCAACTGTGCTTGCGATCAGTTCCGCTGTGGCAATGGCAAGTGTATACCTGAAGCCTGGAAATGCAACAGCATGGACGAGTGCGGAGACGGCTCTGACGAGGAGGTCTGCGCCCGAGAAGCCGACCCCCCGACATCCGCTTCCTTTCAGCCCTGTGCCTACAACCAGTTCCAGTGTCTGTCTCGGTTCACCAAGGTTTACACGTGTCTCCCCGAATCTCTGAAATGCGATGGCAACATTGACTGCCTGGACCTCGGAGACGAGATCGACTGTGACATGCCGACCTGTGGGCAGTGGCTAAAATATTTCTACGGTACTTTCAATTCTCCCAATTACCCGGATTTCTATCCTCCTGGAAGCAACTGCACCTGGTTAATAGACACTGGTGATCATCGTAAAGTCATTTTACGCTTCACCGACTTTAAACTCGATGGTACTGGTTATGGCGATTACGTCAAAATATACGATGGGTTAGAGGAGAATCCACACAAGCTTTTGCGTGTCTTAACGGCTTTTGATTCTCATGCACCTCTTACGGTTGTTTCTTCTTCCGGGCAGATCAGGGTCCATTTTTGCGCTGACAAAGTGAACGCTGCAAGGGGATTTAATGCCACTTACCAAGTAGATGGCTTCTGTTTGCCTTGGGAAATACCCTGTGGGGGTAACTGGGGGTGTTACACAGAACAGCAGCGCTGTGATGGGTATTGGCATTGCCCAAACGGAAGGGATGAAATAAACTGCACCATGTGCCAGAAGGAAGAATTCCCCTGTTCCCGAAACGGTGTCTGTTATCCTCGTTCTGATCGCTGCAACTACCAGAATCATTGCCCAAACGGCTCAGATGAAAAAAACTGCTTTTTTTGCCAGCCAGGAAATTTTCACTGTAAAAACAATCGTTGTGTGTTTGAAAGCTGGGTGTGTGATTCTCAGGATGACTGCGGTGACGGCAGCGATGAGGAGAATTGCCCTGTCATTGTGCCGACGAGAGTCATAACTGCAGCCGTCATAGGGAGCCTTATCTGTGGCCTGTTACTGGTCATTGCCCTGGGATGTACCTGTAAGCTCTATTCTCTGAGAATGTTTGAACGAAGGTCAGTATCAAGACAAAACTGTAGTGGTTGTGCCTTCTGCAATACACATGGTCCCAGTGTTTGCAGCAGAACTTTAGCGTCATCAGTGTTAGACTTTGGTTTTATACCATTTTTGGAAATAGATAACTGTCTTTCATGATTTATGAAATTAGTGTGAAAAGATTAAGACCCAAGAGGCTAAACACATTTTAAAAACTAATAAATACTTAGAGTTATGAGGTGAGAAAAGGCAATCTGTATTTGCCAGTTTCTGTTTTCAGATTAATCTGTTTTATAGGAACTTTGCAAGCTGCAGTTCTCAGTTGTAATGTTTTAACCCGTGTTTTTATAAATAGGAATTCGACAGTTGCAAATATTTGAGAACCTACTATGTTCAAAGCACTATACAGATGAGTAGAAAATGAATAAGGCATAATTTCGCAGGCACTTTAGAGTTAGGAGGAAGTCATTGGTGGGTGGAATAAGATGACGAAAATACAAATGCTGTAAGAACTATAAAACAAAGTGGTATAAAAGTCAAAAGATGCCTAATTTGATGAGGGGATTATGGAAGGGCTTTTATTGAAGAAGTGCCATTTGAAATCTGTAAGCAGAATGTAGACAGGAAAAAGGTCTTGTAGTTGAAAAAATTAGCCTGGGAAAATGCATAGAAGTAGGAATCCCCAGCATTGTTTGGAAAAGTAGCACATAGTTCAGGATGTCTAGAGCCTAAGGTACATATGAAGGGCTGAAAGGTGAAGCTTGGGACATGGGCTAGTGTCGTGTTGTGGAGGACCATAAGAGCCATGTGTCAGAGTTCTCAGTTACGTAAGAAATGGTTAAGTATTAAAGGGTGACCTGCAGGAAGGTTTTCTTCCACGTGGTGCAGGATAGACTGGACCTGGGAGAAGCTGATGGCAGAGAGAGGTCCCTTAGGAGGCTGTCGTGGAGACAGTGACCCTACATTCCAGGAGAGTTACAAATAATAGATTCAACAAGGAACTTCATGTCCCAGACAACTAAGCTAATAGATGCACAGAATCAATGTAATCATGCTGCATCTTGTCTTTGGGCAAGTATAAATGGCCAGAAGATTTTTTACTACATTGCAGCGTAAGAGCTTAATGAAGAGTCCGAGGTCTTGAGTTTAGGAACAAGCTATGCAAGAAAGTACATTAGCAACTCATTTCACTCTTTTCCTCATCTGTAAACTAAATGTGTTGAACTGGATGATTACTTCCACCTAAAATCCAAAGCCCCTTATGTTCTTAGGGGTTTAAAAATCTCATACCTTTACCTCTTATGGGGATTTCTAATTCATTAGAACTTAGTGATCCAGGCTTCTAATATAAAGCCCCATGAGGACAGACTGTCTTCTTCATCTTGGTATTCTCAGTGTAGGAATGGTATAGATATTCAATAAATGTTGGTTGACTAAGCTTTAAAAATGGTCAAATATATTAAGGTTCAGATTGTTTTAATTCTTGATTCAAAAATCATTAGTTTGTCTTGCCTTTTTTTTTTTTTTTGAACCCTTTTTATCACCCTGTTTTCTCTCAAAGGTCATTTGAAACACAGTTGTCAAGAGTGGAAGCAGAATTGCTAAGAAGAGAAGCTCCTCCCTCTTATGGACAATTGATTGCTCAGGGTTTAATTCCACCAGTTGAAGATTTTCCTGTTTGTTCACCTAATCAGGTATGTTGCAGTTTATGATTTCTGTCTCATAAAATGAATTCTATATTTGTATATATGATAAAGGACCTTTGTCATAATTTTTGCAGTCAAGTCAAGGATTAAATATATGGAGGATTTGAAATTTTAATTGTTTCGTTGTATTTTAACAAATGCTACAAAATCAGTTTTTCATTCTTCTGATTTAGTTATGTGATTCTTAAGCATTTTACTGTTTAGGATCATTTGGCGTATTAAAATTCAGAAGTCAAGTTTGGTAAGTTATTTTCTATTTGAACTAAACATCTAAAAGATTAAGAATGAATGTTAAAATTAGTATGCTAGTAATATATTAGTAACATGCTAGATTAACTAGTTAATAAGTAAAAGCAATTGCAACTAAGTAACATTTCCACCTGACTTTGAGGGAAAACTTCATAGCTAGATTTTATAGTGTTTCAGAATTCATAGTATTTTAAATAGTAACTGGTTACATATTAGTAACATGCTGGTTAACTAGTTAATGATAAAAGTAATTGCAATGAAGTTAACATTTCCACCTGACTTGAGGGAAAACTTCTTCACAGCTAGATTTTATAGTGTTTAAGAATTCATATCATTTCTTTAAATAGTAACTCATTCTTTATTAATGTTTCTGAATTCTTTAAATTTCTATTAGCACTTTTTAAAAAATTTCTTTTTCAAGAACGACTGGGTGGGTGGCTCAGTCAGTTAAGTGTCCAACTCTTGATCTCAGCTCAGGTCTTGATCTCAGGGTCATAAGTTTAAGCCCCACATTGTGCTCCATGCTGGGCTTGGAGCCTACTTTAAAGAAATAAAATAAAATAAAATAAAATAAAATAAAATAAAATAAATAAAATCTTTAAAAAATAAAGGCATAAGGATGTATACATTTAAAAATGTAAATTCATCCAGAAATATTTATAAAACTTGATAAACATTGTTTTCCCAGTGATCTAATTTCTGGTAAATAAGATTACTGATTACAGTCTGTCACCTTTATTTGACTTTTAGGAAATATTTGGTGAGAATTTATAGTTTTAAAAACATTTCTCTGGATTGTTACTTTGTTAGTAAACAATTCAGAAGTTCCACTGGTTGGAATTTTGTGTCCAAAATAGGAAAAAGCTATAGTCTATTGACCCTGCCATGTGGAAGGTTTCTTTTTAGATAGGAACTCAAAAAGTGGTTAATTCCACCCACCCACCCACTCCACCATCTGCCACCCACCACCCCTTTACCCTAAGGCTGCCTTCAAGAGTTTAGCCAATTGTCTAGTTAGAGGAAGCACAGTCTACATAAGGCAGCTCTGATCTTTATAGAAATTATAAGTTCAGGGGTTCCCAAAATGATTTTCAGTTTTGACAATTCACTGCATGGACTCAGAACCCATTAAAAGCTATTATACTCATGGTTATGGTTTATTACAAGGAAGGACCTAGATTAAATCAGCCAAAGGAAAAGACACATAGAACAGGGTTCAAGAGGGTAGCAAACACAGATCTTCTAGTTCTCCTCTCCCCATAAAGTCAAGACAGTGTTACTCTCTCAACACAGGTGTATGACAGTGTGCACAGAATATTGCCAAGGAGGGAAGCTCACCCAGGACTTGGCCTCCAGAGTTTTTACTGGGGCTCCATCACATAGGAATGATGACTGTACATGTGGCTGATCTCAGTCCCCAGCCCCTGCAGAGTTTGACTGATAGCGCTGACCCAGAGCACCCACCCTGCATCACATTGCTGGTGTGGCTTCCAGTCTCCCCCTCAGACACAGTGTTCTCTGTATCTGGCTGCCCCAAGGCCCCAGGCAGGGACACCCCTGTCATAGAAGACATTGTAAGAGCTTAGAGATCACATCCCAGAAGTAGAGGGCAAAAGTCAGACCTCACTGCGGTACGGTTTAATTCTTTACTACATACTACACCATCCTTTAGGTTTATGTTACCCTTAGGAGGGAATTCTACTTCAACAAAGTTTTAAAAGTACGTTTATGAATTGTAAGGTGGATTTTATTCAGTTTATGAGGTTAAACTTTCAAGTTTAAAACTTTTGGTAACAAATTCTCAAATTTTCATAAGAATTTTTAAAAAGAAAAACAATATTCTAAATTACTATCCCATTCAAAAATAGAAATGTATTCTAAAGAATGCTTTCTTCTGCATCATAAACTGAGGAAGTATATAAAATTATTCCTAAAACATTCATGAGATCCCCTTATAGAATCTAATGTTAAATTAATTTTAATTAAACAGACTTATAACTAGGTAGAGAGCTTCACCTCGCTATGACTGACTGTAATGTGAAAGTCGGCATTGTGGATCTTGATGGGAGATAGCTGCATAGAAGGGAAGCTTAGCTGCAGAGCCTTCTGTTCGTGGCTGGATTAACTTGGTGCTCACACAAAAGCCTTAGAACTCAGATGCCGAATGGTGAGGACCACATCTATGGAGAAGTTCCTTAAGGATATGAACCATTTTGTTTTTCAGTTTATAATTAGGTACTTGGTGGAACATCTTGACTCATTTGTATAGCAAATCTGTGATGCTGATATTCAGATTTCTTATTGACAATCTGTGCTTTACTAAGGCTAGGTTATTAAATATTCCTATGAAAGTAGTTTCCTTGCTTTCTCTGAATTATATTACTGAGTTTATGTTTTACAAGTAAACTTAATACCCATCTTGAAGAAAGATAAAGAGCACATGCTATCACATCTTTCCTTTCCCTCATTTCTTCTGTGAGAGTAAAGGCAGGAGCTATTCATTTTGGCAGAGGGAATTTATATCATCATTGAAAAGGGAGTACATCAACTTACCATTCTTTCCTGGAAATACTGTGTTTTAAATACCAAATGCCACAACTGAAAACTGTGTCTGTTCCAAGTTTGAATGCTCCTTTTTATAACCACTAGATGGAGCCTAAAGACTGTTTTAAATAAATGTTGTATGTCCTAAAAATAATCCATAAATGTATTCATCTAGGAAAAAGTAAATTTTCAAAGAACAAGGATATGATAATTTATGCTTAACGCTAAGCTGTAGAAGATAAAACTTTAAAGACTGAGAAGAGTCCAAATGTCTCAACTACCATTGTGTACTGCTATAAGCAAATTAAGGTTTTTAGCTCGTTTCCTCTGCTGTATTACAAATTAATTAATAATTTTATTTATGACAATAAAAATCAATCTTCATTGTCCATTCATTCAGCAAATCCTTGAGAACCAACTGTGAAATGTAACTTTCACATGTTTTAGAAAGTTTCAGTTTTGTAAATCAAATCTCACTTGTTCTATGTTTTTAAAAAAAAAAAAAGCATAAAACAGATGAAGGGCCTAGTTTCCATTCCTAGCTAGAGAAGTATCAAATAATTTTATTTTTCAGCTTCGGTACGCTTTTAGATTGGATTACAGTGGGCAGTTTTAAAATGAAATAGTTGTTGTAATTGATACTGAACATCATTTTAAAGTGAAGTGTCCAGAAAATCTAAAGCAGGTGAACAATGGTATAAGTTACAGATTAGATTCTGTAGTAGGGTGAACCTGTATAGATGAGAGAATTTACTTCATCCTTCGTGGACCCTAACAATCAATAATAGCATCTTTAACCACAACACATTCTTATTCAGAGGGTGTTTTTTATTTTCATACTTCATCGTTAGCTATCTTAAGATCTTTTCTTATTTTTTGTAGGCTTCTGTTTTGGAAAACCTGAGGCTAGCAGTACGATCTCAGCTTGGATTTACTTCAATCAGGCTTCCGATGGCAGGCAGATCCAGCAACATTTGGAATCGTATTTTTAACTTTGCAAGATCACGTCATTCGGGGTCATTGGCTTTGGTCTCAGCAGATGGGGATGAGGTTGTCCCCAGTCAGAGTACCAGCAGAGAACCTGAAAGAAATCATACCCACAGAAGTTTGTTTTCCGTGGAGTCCGACGACACAGACACAGAAAATGAGAGAAGAGATACGGCAGGAGCATCTGGGGGGGTTGCAGCTCCTTTGCCCCAGAAAGTCCCTCCCACGACAGCAGTAGAAGCAACAGTGGGAGCCAGTGGAAGTTCCTCAACTCCGAGTACGCGAGGTGGCCACACAGAGAACGGAAGGGATGCGACAAGTGTGGAGCCCCCGGGTGTGAGTCCGGCTCGTCACCAGCTCACAAGCGCACTCAGTCGAATGACTCAGGGGCTGCGCTGGGTACGTTTTACGTTAGGACGATCCAGCTCCGTAAATCAGAACCAGAGTCCTTTGAGACAGCTTGATAATGGGGCACATGGAAGAGAAGAAGATGATGATGTCGAAATGCTGATTCCAGTTTCTGATGGAACTTCAGACTTTGATGTGAACGACTGCTCCAGACCTCTTCTCGATCTTGCCTCAGATCAAGGACAAGGGTTTAGACAGCCATACAGCGCCACAAACCCTGGAGTAAGGCCAAGTAATCGAGACGGCCCCTGTGAGCGCTGTGGTATTGTCCACACTGCCCAGATACCGGACAGTTGCTTGGAAGCAACACTGAAACAGGAGACGAGTGATGACGAGGCTTTGTTACTTTGTTAGGTACGAATCGCAGCGAGGGAGATTGTGTATGAGTTGGAGCAATATCCATTCGTTGTTTTGTAACTTCACAATTAAACTCGTTTTAATTTAAAAACAAAAAAGATGCAGGGTGATTTCTTATTATCATATCTTAGCCTGCATGGTTAAATTAAACAACTTGTAACTCTATGAACTTTAGAGTTTACTATTTTAGCAGCTAAAATTGCATTATGTATTCATATTGTTCAATAATGTTCTTCCGTTTGTTTCTAATTGTTTTTATCCTGGTACTGTAGTTCACGGTAGAAGTATGGCTGCTGAAACTCATTCAACTGTCAGTTTCTCTCTCCTATGTTAAAACATTTGTTTGTACAAAATAATACCTTCTTTTAATTGAACCCTTTATGCTTTTTGCCAATACATCTTGCAACTTAATATACCAGATGTTAGGGTTGTTAATGTACAAAAAAAGGCCCCTTATATTCACCTGTGTGTTTATTTATGTAACATTTATCTAAATATTATTGGATTTCATCATAACATGCACTTGTCAAAGGGAAAAACCTTGTCTAAAAATTTTTCTCTTACGTTTAACATTCAGTGATGTGAAATTTAGGTAGAGTTAGATAAATTAATGGCAAAAACAAAACTTTTATAGATTTTCTAATGTTGACTTTAATACTCTAATATGGTACAAGCCAAATGGTAAAAATCCCAAGTCATTTCTTTTTTTCATCTCTATTTAGGGACAGAATTAAACAGATGAAGATACTCTACTATGCATTAAATCTTGAACTTTATAAAATATGTACAAAAATTGTACAAGATAAGTTCCAACTGGTAATGTCCTTCCCTGGTACAGGGTTATGCTTGTATTGGACCCTAGGGATTTGCACTAAAATCATATCAAGGTCACAGATGAGTTTAGTGCACAAGCACTATCACTTTAAATACTGTCATTTGCTATCACAA
This sequence comes from Ursus arctos, assembly GCF_023065955.2. Taxonomy (NCBI): domain Eukaryota; kingdom Metazoa; phylum Chordata; class Mammalia; order Carnivora; family Ursidae; genus Ursus; species Ursus arctos. Next base: position 55,069,574 of record NW_026623078.1, on the reverse strand, counting down.
TGACTATATATTTCCATAGCTTGGGGGGGGGGCATTTTTATTACAACTTGAAATTGCTTTGCTGGTTTCATATTTATTTGTCGTATTTAAAGACTGCATTATTGTAAGAGTGATTTTCAATATATTTTATTCATGGGGGGGATCGTGCTACATGTCGAAAAGCAAATTAAGAAATCATTCAGATCCACCCCCTTTTTTAAGTAGAATGAATTGCAAACCCCACATATTTTTTTATTGTCAGTTCTTGTTTATTTATTCCTTAGCTGTCTGTTTTAGTAGCTTAATGATTGAGTATGAAAAATGTATTTGTGTGTGATTATTGCTATTTATTAAATTTCCAATACTTTGCCGAATGTCATTTTAAAGCATGTTTGAGGTCTTGTGTATTTGTCGTGTTATGCTGTCAGGAAGAACTGACTGAAATGTTTTAATATGTATCAAAAATTAAAATCACTTTTTTTGTATTGCCTTGAGGTACTTTTTAAATCAGAGTTGCTCTTTATTTTTGTTGCATTTTAGTACAGATAACAGATTCAAGCTGTAAGATATGCAGTGTGTCTAGAGGAAAAAGGGCGGATAGTCTTCTTTAACCACTTTGTAGTAAAACAGTAGGTTACACCAGCAATCGAGGGTAAAACTTCCTAAGGAACTGAATAAATTTGCCTTAGAAAACGCTGCTTCTTAATGTTTCTTAGAAGATGCAATAACTCAATCGGTTCTCTTTTTATATGATTTTCAGATGCTTTTCAGACCCCTATAGAATATTTTCCTGGCAGAATTTGCATTACCTAATTAATCTTGTTTAGGTCCTACTAATAATATACTATATTATATACATTTCTTGGTTTTGTTTTTTGACATGCGTCTTAATTTCTTTTTTTAAGTAGCTAATACATCTTCCTAGTTCAAACAGTAAAAAGTAAGTCTCTCCCCTATCCCTGACACCCATCCTTTAGTTCCTTTCCAAAGAGATAAGTACCATACCAGATTCTGTATACCCCTCCAGAGATAGATACCAGGTAGATACATAAATGTATCCATATATATAAATGCCATATATGGTAATACAAATGTAACATACTATGCATACTTTTTTTGCACCTTTTTTTAAGGGAAAAATGTATCTATTTGAGTTGGAATATTAAAACTAAAGTTGGGTATTTCTGTTACTTGATTTTTCCCATTTAAATCACAGTCTATCCTGATTTTAAGGCTCCATTTTTCTCCCAGTTAATTTTATCCTGAAGCTCTTTATTAAATAATTCATTCTTTCCTTACTATTTGAAATGACCCTTTTATCATATGATAATTTACATATCTCTTGGATATATTTCTAGACTCCTCTTCAATTGATCTACCTTCTTTTTTTATACTAGTCCTACACCGTTAATAACTAACGTTTAAATATTTCATACATTCTTGCTTATTTTTCTATTTGAACTTTAGAATTCACCTACTGAGTTTCACAAAACAAATCCATCAGTACTTTGGGCGGGGGGACAGTTTTAATTTTACAGATTAACCTAGGAAAATTTGACATCTATCATGTTAAAGCTTCTTAATCATGGTGCCTATCAAAAAATGGTGCCCATTTGTTCAAGCCTTTTTTTATTGTCATTTCCTTCAGACATGTTTCACATTTCACTTTATAGAGCTCTTATACATTCTCAAGAGTTTAATCTTTGGAATCTCATTGGATTTGATACCAATATTAAGGGAGTCCATTCTGTTAATTAATTTTCTACCCAGCTACCAGACTGCCAATCTCTTATAGTTAGTAATATTATTTAATTCTTTCGCGTTTTCCAGTTACACAATTATATCTTCAGTTTGCATACGTCTTTACATTTTAATTGCACTGTCTAGTACTTCTAGAATCATGTTAAATATATAGTTAACCATGTTAAGGAGTATCCATTGATCCCTATGTTTTAAAAAAAAAAAACAAGAATGCATGTTGAATCTTATCACATGCCTTATCACTATGGAGATGATCATACGATTTTTCTCCTTTGATATTTTAATATGAATTTTATTAATATACTTGTAATTTTGAACCATTCTTTCATTCCTGAAATAAACTACTTGACCATGTGTATTTTTTTAATATATTGGTAGATTATATTTTATTTCGGATATTTGCAGCTGTATCCATCAATGAGATGAGTCTATAGTTTGTGTGTGTGTGTGTGCGCACGCGTGTGTGTGTTGTCTTTATGAGGTCTAGTTGTTTTATGCTGGAGAATTCACAAACTTTCCTTCTTTTCCTTTGCTCTGGAACAGTTTAAATTGCAATGGAATGAACGTTCCTTAAAATTTCAGTGAGATTACCTGGGTCTGATGGATGTTTGGCAAGGAGCTCTTTGACAACTTTGTCAGTATCTTCTGTGGTAATTGGTCTGTGTAGTTTTTCTATCTTAGCTGAGATCATAAGTCATCCATTTCACCCAGATTTTCAAATTTAGTTGCCTAGAGTTGAGCAGAGTTATCTCTTTGTGCATATGGCTCTCACTTGTGTATTATGTTTGCTCCTTTATTTTCTTAATTAAGATAGCTAACAGTTGACCTTTTAAAACATTATTTGTTTGTTTCTTCCAGAGTGGTATGTTTTGAATGTCTCTCCTATAATTCTTCTGTTTTCCACTTAACTGACTTTCACTTTAATAAATTTCCTACTTTTTGCTTTTCTTAGTTCATTTGCTGTTTTTTTCCCCTAACTCCTTGAGTTAGAACTTCATTCATTCATTTTTATTTCCTAATTATTAATATGAGATTTAAGATATAGACTTAATTTTAAGCACTGCTTAAGCTGAATCAGTTAGATATATTAGTGTTGCCATTACTTTTATATTCTAGGTGTTGTGAAGTTTCAGTATTTATTTCCTCTTTAATCCAAAAGTTATTTTACAGAGGAAAGTTTTTTCCTTTTTTCTTTTCTTTGCTTTTTTTCTCTCAGATAATGGGATTTTTGGTGTGAGTAGTTTTGTTTTCTGATTCTTAACATTAATTTTCATTTTTATGGCATCAAGATCAGAAAATGTTATGTGTATTATTTGGGGAGATTTGAGTTTATTGTACCTTCTCAATTTTTTAAATGTTCCAGCAACACTTTTTTAAAAAGTGTATTCTCTGTTTACAGGATACAGATCTTAGTAGATATTACTAATTTATCATGTTGTTTAGATCTTCTCCACAGTACTTTGTCTTGTCTCAGTCTATCAGAGCTCCAGAATTAGTTTGGAAGAGACTAGAAACCAAAGAGGCTGTGTTAGGGTTCTGTGGACCCCAGCCCTGCCTTAGGCCCCAGCCCTCATGTTATCAGCCAGGACTGAGACCATAAGCATAGGATGAAGGGGAGTCTTTCTACAAGCTATTGAGGTTTTAGTCTACCACTGCTAACCACCATCATCTCCTGTTAAGCTGGAAATAAATGGGCAAGACAGGGTAAGAAGAGTACTGTACATTCAATATGCTAGGTATTCGTTGAGTACCTACCACAAACCCAGTGATGTTTATAAGAGTTTACCCGCTGCTCCTTTCTAGCTGCTTGCTCGTTCCTTCACAGCCTTGCTCCTGAACTTCAAGGGAGGGAGAAGATGACAGCATTAAGAGAAGCAGGCAGTAGAGAAAAAGCCTGGTTCTCAGAATAAGTGCACCCTTGTTCAGAAATAGCATACAAATTACAAATTGCTTGTGGATATTGGCATGGGTTGAATGTTGGCTGATTACATTTTTTTCTAAGGTCGTCAACATTCAAGGTAGAATGAGGCAGTAAAATTCACAAAATTTTAGAACTGGAAGGAATCTTTAGAAAGGAAGTAACTAAAATAAATAATAAAAATAAAAAGGAAGTAGCAGACATAGCTGACTAATCAAGAATGTTTTCAACTTTAATGAAATATGTATTTGTATCTAATAAACCATATATGCGTACATGGTTTAACCATTATGTGATATTACAGGTTTTTTTTTAAAAAGTCATTCTTTTGACATATTTTGACACATACCTGACCCAAATGAGTATATCCCATGTTCGCACTATCAAAGACCATTTTTTTAACTTTTTTTTTTAAGATTTTATTTATTTATTTGACAGAGAGAGACAGCCAGCGAGAGAGGGAACACAGGCAGGGGGAGTGGGAGAGGAAGAAGCAGACTCCCAGCGGAGGATCCTGATGTGGGGCTCGATCCCAGGACTCTGGGATCACGCCCTGAGCCGAAGGCAGCTGCTTAACGACTAAGCCACCCAGGTGCCCCATTAACATTTTTAATTTAAATTCAATTAATTAGCATAATATATTATTGGTTTCAGAGACAGAGGTCAGTGATTCATCAGTCTTATATAATATCCAGGGCTCATTACATCACGTGCCCTCCTTAATGTCCATCACCCAGTTATCCCATCACCTTACCCCCCCTCCCCTTTGTTTCCTATGATTAAGAGTCTCTTACGGTTTGTCTCCCTCTCTGGTTTTGTCTTGTTTTATTTTTTCCTCTCTTCCCCTATGATCCTCTGTTTTGTTTTCAAAGGCATTCCTAAGTCCTTTACCACCAGCTGCTTTTTCATCATAGGAAAGAATTCTCACAGCATATATTTACCCATTGTTGAGTTCCTACCATTTGCCAAGTCCTTTATATGTATCTTTGGAGCTTCCCAGGCCTCTATAATATAAACTACATATTACTTTTATCTACCTAAGGACCCAACTAATAAGGACAAAAACTAAGAATTGACCTTACTTAGTCCTGCCTGACTCAACAGTCCTCTTGTGAATGAGATGAATCATGAAGTGAAGTAATATCAGTAAAGAAAATTATCCGTCTTTAAATTGGAGCTAACAGACCTGCATTATTTGCAAACCCACTGAGCTGAGGCTTCCTTGATATAAAATAAGGACAGTAATAGCTATCATGAGGAATAAATTAAGGTAACATTTGTAAAGGCCTTCACACATGTTCTGGTCATCTATTGCTGTGTAACAAACTTTATGCTTAAAATAACCACAAGTTACTCAGTTTGCTCACAAATCGATAACTTGGGCGGCACTCAGTGGAGTTGGTTCATCCGGCTCTTGGCATCCACTGGGGCTGCAGGACATACTCACCTACAAGGGACAAGTCTGAGCTGGCTATTGGCTGGGAGCTCAGCCGGGGCCACCAGCCAGGAGGCTTGGATCCTCTCCACGTGGGCCCCTCCAAGGGCTGCTTGTGTTTCCTTACAATATGGAAACTGGGATCCAAGAGTGAGTGTTCCAAGCCCCTGCAGAAGCTGCAAGGCTTGTTATGACCTAGTCTCAGAAGGCACAGGATGTCACCTCCTGTCGGTCAAATAAATCACTGAGGCAAACCCAGATCCAACAGAAAGTAATGGACTCCACTCTCAATAGCGGACGTCGCAAAGAATATGGGGCATCCGTAATCCACCGCAGCACAGTACCTGATACATAAGAAACACTAACTTGCCAGTGAATATTTTAAGAAAAACAGTGTTACGGTCTCAGTAAGATGCTCATTTGCCAAAAGGACATCACATCAATTCAGCTTATCATGTCAAGTACATCAATTGTGTTTATGTTGATTACAAATACAAAGGTCAAACAACCAGTGCAAATTAAGTATTTAGGCAGTTGGTACATGGTAACAATGCGTTATTTTTCAGCTATATTTAAAATAACTATTTCAACATGATGTATTATCATAACCTAAAAAAATATTTATTTTTATATTTATTAGAGGTGATATAGTGGGTAAAAGCCAGAGCGCCCGGATTTTAACCCTGCCCTGCTTATTGCATGTGCTGTCTAGCAAGCCCCTGGCTCACTCTGCACTTCAGTTCCTCATCTGTAGGTGGAAATAACAGGGCTGTTGGTGGAGTCAATAAATTGATATATGTAAAGCCCTTGGAGCAGTTCCTGGCTCATGGCAAGCGCGGTGTGTTTGCTATCATGTCTGTTCAACAGAGAACATCTCCGAAGCTTGAATTAAATGAGAAAGTGTGTGGGAAACATCCTGAAAGAGTCGTGATTTCTAAAGATCATGAAAGTGCACTTACCCCGAATGCCTCTGAGTACAGCCACTTCTCCTGGAACCGTGAACCGCCACCCAGAATAAAAGTCAAAACGAGAGCAACAAAAAGGAGAAGACACTATAGCACCGCTCTTGGGATGAGTTGAAGGGAATTCCCAGACAAAAGAGGCAGAGGACCTGCTGAGGCAATTACCTCAGTGACTGAATCTGGAGTTCGGGGTTATGGGACTCCGAGAACCCAGCGATTTTCAGATCGCTTTGTTCCCTCGATGCACAAATGTTTGCGGGCTGCATCCCCAACCCGCAGCGGCGAAGGCACCTCATTGTGAAGGCGTGGGGAAAGGAAGCAGCTGTGCGAGCCCTGGCTTGGCGCCCTCAACACCGGTTCCACGAAGCTCCTGGAGTCGGCTTCTCGGTTCCCCACAGAGTAATACATTCCTAACGTGGCAACTGGTTCTAAATTGGGAATAATCACTGGGTGGGCTGGAGGATTGCATGAGATGATATATGCCAACAGACTAGAACAGGGCCGTTGACTGCAGTGTAGTGCTCGAGCAGTCGTTGCTCCGGTTGGTGGTCGAGCTACCGAGAAACGGCAGCCCCGCTCTCTGCCAAAAGAACTGCTTATAACTAAGATTTCATTTGAACAAAAGGCTTTCAGGACAAATCTGGAAACCAGTGCTGGAACATTGTAGAACCACGTTACTCTATGCTAACCAACAGCACATGGTTTACTGATACTGAAACATATTTTGAAAAAGAATTTCCTAAGAGTGATTTCGAGTAAAGATACGGAGATGTCAACTAGGCTGGATCTTCCCATGTGGGGGAGGGAGGCTCAAGCCCAGAGAAGCTTAATATTTTCCTAAAAGTGACATGGAAGCTTCACTAAGGACGAATACAGTGAGCTGGAAAAACCTGGGCTTTGGAGTGGGACCCATCACAGTTTGAATCCCGGCTCCGCTGCTACAAGTTTCACAACTGAATAAATCGCTTCATCTCACCAAGGCCCCTTGTCTCCTCTGGAACATGGCATAATACCTACCCTTAAGGGTTATTACTCTAAGGATTAAACAAAAGAAAAAGAAAAGAAAAAGAGACTATGCAGAAGGCTTTCACAGATCATAAGAGATGGAAAATAAATTTTAATTGCCAATGCTACAGATTCATTTTCTAAATTAAAACAACCTTTTTCTTTTTGTTCTCCCCTCTACCAAAGTGTATTAGACATTCTGTATATTAGTAGAGCCTCCTGAAAGAGCAGATTTCCTACAGCAGCCATTGTCCTGTTTTCCTGATTACAGGACAACTTATGTCTGTATCTCAATGAAAAGTGGTATCTTGGCACAGTTATCTATTTTACTTTACAAAAGCCAAAATGAAGCATTGCCACAGAACTCTGAACAGGAAAGATGTGACTGCATGCTATGGACTTAGTAACATGGGTTGAGCTAGTATAAACACCAGACTTGCAGGGAAGTTATGACTTGCAAGGAACTATGACAATCAGCAACTTATAAATAATATTCAAAAACCTTTGTCAACTTCACTACCATAGGATCGTGTGTATTTCTATCTTATCTGCCGAGCTCTGATTTCAAAGAGCACAGAAATTTCTTACCTAGTTTTTCAACGTCTGACTTAAGTATGGACTTTGTATTGGTTATTGGGCATTGTATGAGTCTTAGCTCCATTGTGTTCCTATTAGTTTTCTTTGGCTGGATTTGCATTATTGCTGTTTTTTATTGGGATGTCACCATACAATATAATTTCCGTTTCTCTAGCTCAGGAATTGCCATTAGAATCGTTAGCCAAGTGTGCAAAGCAATTCTTTGTCACCATGTTCTTGATTTGCGCATGAAAATAAGGATCCATGTATTGAGTATACTTTCCTGAGTAACAAGGATTGTACTAGATGCCTCGTGTACGTCATTTCTCATCCTCAGAACATGTCTGTGTGATGGATACTGTCCTCTCACGGCACTAGCAACATCAGTAAGGGCCTTTGTTACTGATACTGGAAGGAGTAGAACTCTTGAGACACGAACTAATTCTTAACTATATTTTCACAAAGAGAATAATGGAGAAATTTTACTTCATATTTAAGATTGTGTTATCACATAGTAAGGATTTCTGTTTTATTTGGAACCATGTTTGCTTTATTAAAAATAACAAAAAGGTTTAAAAACAACCACTTCATGATCTGGGATGGCTAGAATCACACAGAGCAGGAATAACAAGTGTGGGCAAGAATGTAGAGAAATTGGAACCCTCACGCCTCCCGTGTGGGAATATAAAAATGGTGCCGCCGCTCTGGAAAGCAGTTTGGCAGGACCTCAAAAGTTACATAGAGAGCTACCATAGGACCCTGAAAGTCCCCTCCTAGGTATATACCCAAAGAAATGAAAACATATGTCCACATAAAAACTTGTATGTCAATGTTTATAGTAGCATTATCCATAATAACCAAAAAGTAGAAATAACCTAAATGTCCATCATTTGATAATGGATAAAAGTGTGATATATCCAGAAAATGAAATATTACTTAGCAATGCAAAGGAATGAAGTGGAAAAACATTCTACAACATGAATAAACTTGAAACCCTTATGCTAAGTGAAAGAAGCCAGTCACAAAAGACCACAAATTATATGACCCTATTTATATGAAATGTATTGAAATCTGTAGGGACAAAAAGTAGATTATTGGTTGCCTAGGGCTAGGAAATGGGGAGCTGGGGGAGTTAGGATTGGTGACTTCTGTTAGGTACAAGCTACTTTCAGGGTTGATAAAAATATTCTGAAAATAGATTAGATGAATGTTGCAAAACACTGTAAGTATATTAAAAACCATTGACTGGAACACTTCAAATGGGTGAACTTTGTGATATGTAATTTATCTCAATATAGCTACTAACGATTAGAGAACAAAAACACAAACAATATTGCTTTTCTCTTTTGCTTTTAAAATTAGGTCTAAGCTATTCCTGTATAAATAATCTTCCTTATTCTGCAGGATAAAACTAATTGTTTTATCAAATTAAAGACAGAAAAAATGGTCTTCATCTATTTTGCAGTGTAATATAGTGGTTGTCAGTTCTGTTCCATTGGCCTTGAAATCTGATCAGCTGTGTTCCTCTGGCAATTAACCTCTCTTAACCACAGTTTTTACATCTCTAAAATGGAACTAAGACTTCCCACCTCATGGAATTCCTGTCAAGATGAGAGAACATATATGAAGGGCCTCACCCCAGGCCCTAGTGGATTCAAATTCAACAATTAATTTTCCCACAAATATTTATGGAGGGACTATATTTGCTCAATCTATATGCTCTTTGACGTCATAATGTGAAAACTTTGTTTAATGTGAAAAATATATTTTGTAAATCTAGAAAGTTCTAATTTTATAATATGAAATTATGCTTGTATATTAACATGTCTGCAAAAATGATGCATTAGTCATATTCAAGGAAACAAACGATTTCTTTTCCTTTCCAACTTTAAAGGAAGGATAAAAACTAAATATAAATAGAGAGATAAGGTCACCAGGAGTAGCTTATCTGTAACTTACACAAGTTGCTGAACAAACCAAACAAAATCTTTGGCCTTTTCAAGAAGCCACCTAGTGGTTCATTCTAGCATTTACAGTTATTTATTTCGCAATGCAATTAGTGGGGTTACTTGTTTTTCTTATCACTCAAAGGAACTTCTTTGAAGGCAAATGTGTGAATCGAAAAGGAAATGAAGCTGGCACTTAGTTTGGAGCTCCAAAAAAAGCCTAAAGGAAACTTTTAGCTGCGATCTGATTAATGTGAACCTAACGCTGCAAAATTCCCCCAAAGAGTCCTGCACTGTGATACTGACAAGGTGCGCACGGGGCTTGTGAGCTCTTCTTCCGTGCCGCTGAGAGCTCTGTGATGACACACATAAATACGGTGCGGTCTGCGTTTTCCCGGAGGCTGCAGATTAGTGCCCTTAAGTACGCAGTTACATAACAGGTGGGTAGTCAGGTATTATCCTTGACCTACTACACCATTTTCACTGCGTCTGTCGTGTCTAGTACTAAGTACCTCTTACAGAAAAAGAGTAATCTTCTCCCGAGAAGTATTGAAGATGAACGACATTTCTATGAAGAAGGAAGATCTACAACTCCATCACCTTATGTGAGAGAAATAAAAGTATAAAATGAGATGGCCTAGACAGTGCAGAGGTCGGAAGGCTCTGCGCCACAGGGCGTCGGTGTGGGTGGGGCCAGTGCCCGTAAGAGGGGCTGCCCCCTGCCTGCGGTCTCTGAATCTCATGCTCTCGCCTGTACACCGATTACTCCCCCATCTACGAGTCTCAACACGGTGTTGGGAGGGCTCCAGCGCAAAGCCTGCTAGCCCTGCTTCAGCCCCAGGTGTGGTCTGGAGTAAATCCCAGTAAGGCCTGCCTCGAATCCCTTTTGCTTTAGATCTTGACAGCGTCAGGGGGGTTTGCTTTAGATGTCGGGCACAGGAAGAGTGCCACTAAGTTGAAGATGACATTTATTTTTTTTTATTATTAATTTATTATTTTTAATTTAAATTTTAGTTAACATACAGTATTGGTTTCTGGAGTAGACTTCAGTGACTCATCACTTACATACAACACCCAGAACTCCTCACAAGTGCCTTCCTTAATCCCCATCACCTGTCTAGCCCATCCCCTGCCCACCTGCCACCAGCAGCCCTCAGTTTGTTCTCTATCTACAAGAGTCTCTTATGGCTTGTTTCCCGCTCTCTTTTTTTTTTTTTTCTTTTCCCCCTTCCCATATGTTCGTCTGTTTTCTTTCTTAAATTCCACATATGAGTGAAATCCTATGGTATTTATCTTTCTCTGACTTATTACACTTAGCATAATGCCCTCTAGCTCCCTTCATATCATTGCAAATGGCCAGATTTCATTCTCTGATGGCTGAGTGATATTCCATTGTGTGTGTTTTCCACATGAAGATGACTTCTAGAATGAAAGTAGGTAAACTCTTCTGCAGATATCTGCAGCTCACTTTGTATTCAAGTTGAAAGTCAACAAAACTCAAAGGACAGGAAAGAGATGGTGGTTGCCATGGGCCAGGGCTGAGGGCAGAGAAGACTGTCTGTAAAGGGGCACAAGGAAACTTTCGCGGATGCTGGAAATACTCTATCTTGATTGTGGTGGTAGTGGCATGAAAAAAGGTCGCATGTCTTTGTCAAAATTCATAGTACTGTATGCCCAAACAAGATGAATTTTACTCTCTATATTTTACAGTGTTTTTATTAAAATTTTTTAAAAATATAAAATATAATATTCAAGCCCTATCTTGGTCTATTCAACAAAAGTCCAAATAGTATTTTTTAAATGATTTGCTCTTGTTTAGACTAGTTAAGAAACTTAGCCAAGTATCCACAGATGATAGGTGACAAGCCAGAACTCAAATCCAGATCAGCTGGGCTCCAATGTGCAAGCTGATTCATTCATTCATTCATTCATTCATTCATTCATTCATTCATTTTTTTTCTTATACTCTTTGTAATCCACGGAGCACTTTCACTATTTCCTTAAGTATTATTATATTGCTGGAATACGTTTTGCTAAAAAAGACCAAAATCACTTGGAAACTGTGGCACATTCTGAGTGAGTTACAGGAGAGTTTTTGGAAGCACAGGACAGGTTAGTACTGCCGGCAGAAGAAAACTCTGAGCAGAGCCCAGTGGTCCTAGGCCACCGCTTGAGAAGATAGTGTCTTTTTGTTCAAAGGGAACAATGACAGACACTATCATAGGCTGAATTAGGGGCCCCAAAGATACCCGGATATCTTTCTAGACCATGGAAGCTGTGGATGTTGCCTTACAGGGCAAAAGGGACTTTGCGGATATGAAGTTGAGGATTTTGAAATGTGGAGATTATCCTGGGTTACCTAGGTGGGCCCTGACTATAATCACAGTGTCTTTATAAGAGGGAGGTCGAGGAAGATCGGACACAGAAGAGAAGGCAAGTGTAATCGTGGAGGCAAAGATGGGAGTGGTGAGGCCACAGCCAGTGAATACCGGCACCCCCCAAAAGCTGGAGGAGCTAGGAAGCAAATTCTCCCCTCGGAGGCCCCAGAACGAACAGCGCTGCCCATAGGTTGACTACAGTCCAGTAGAAACTGATTTTGGGCTTTTGGCTCCACGACCCAAAAAGACTGAATTTGTGTTCTGTCAAGCTGCCATGTTCGTAGGGGCTTTGTTCCAGCAGCCCTAGGAAACGAAGACGCACTGCTCTAGCCGCTTTACAGGGCGTGCCTAGACCGGCCAGCTTTGCATCGGAATGCTTTAACAACAAAAACCAAGCAAGCAAATAAAAACCACGTAGGACGAGACCCTGTAGGAGATAAGAATACTTAAAAAGAATTTTCCTTGAGGAATACCTGGGTGGCTCAGTCGGTTAAGCATCTGACTCTTGATTTCGGCTCAGGTCATGATTCCAGGTCTTGATTTCAGGGTTGTGAGTTCAAGCCTTGCATTGGCCTCCCCACTTAAAAAGAATTTTTTTTTTTTATTTTTTAAAAGAGGAATTTTCCTTGAGTTTCTGGGACTCACACAATAACATGTCTGAAAGTTTTCCGCCGAGGCATGTCCGTGTGGGTGTGTTGGATCTGGTCCCATGAGACTTGTTAATTTGTTACAAAAATGTCCACTTTATAACTTTATCTACTTATGTAGTTATTTTACCACTCCTGACCTTGGTTACCTGAGCAAGAACACAGACACAGAACGGCTCTGCAATAGGTCACCACAGTTTAGGTGACTGTGGGCAGCTTTGACGTAACCCATCACCAGCGCTGGAGGTCTGAAGTTAGTGTCAGGGACGTAAGATTTCACTCCTGGATATTCGTTTGTCCGTTCACGTCACCTGAGGCCCCAGTGCAGCCAGGAGCTGAACCTGGCTTTGGAATCTGGAGTCATGTAATGGGTAAATTACAGGTTCCAGAATGGCTTACCTCCAGTATTTATTGCTATGTGACTTGGGCAAACCATTTGACCTCAAAAGGCTCATCTGTTAAAGGAAAAAACAGTACTCAGGTCAAAGAGATGTGCGGGAGAAGTAAAACAAAGCACGTCAAGTAATCAGCCCAGTCCTGACTTGACCTGAGTGCCTGATGAATCTTAGCTACTGATGCTGGTATTGTTACTCACGACAACTGTCTTCTCCCTCTACCCAGGACTGGTGCTTAGGGAAGAGCGCCCTCTGGAGCTGTGCAATGACAGCTCCTCTTTCTCCCTCTGGCCCTCCAGAGTCAGGGGACCACTCCCACCTGCCATGCATGTCATTGCTGAGCCGTGATAAAGATGTCATCCCTGCTCATCAGCACACAGACTCCAAGATCAGTCCCACCAAGCGTCGTCCCCTGGTGACCGCGGGTTATACACTCTGTCTGTGGCACCCTTTCCAAGCAGAGCCCCTCTGCTTCAGTGGAGGGACCAGAAATAAAATAGTCCTGAATCTCAAAGGCAAGTCCTACTTGGTCTCCGGCTTCTGTCCCTGTTCACAGAATCACAAAACTCTAAAAGCACAGGGGGTGGGTCCTGCTAACCTGACTCATTGTTTTTCAGTTGAAGAGACCGAGACCCTGAGAGTAAGTGACTCGACCAAGCTCACACCAGAAGTTGGCATCAGACCCAGGATTAGACTCCTAATTCCAATTCCTCGTTTGATTTTCTTCTGTCTTGACCTAGCCATGCTGCCTACTCACCTCTTTCATCGCTGATTGACATTTAACCTCATTACCCTGCCAGGGACTTGGATCCCAGGGTGGGACAGGGAACTGGGGCGTGCTTTCTGGAGACGCCCAGTTCTGTCCTGTCCTCTCTTTCCTCTGTGCTGCCCACAGACCCTCAGCGTCCCTTCCCTCTGCCCATGAACGATGGCTTGAAACCCTCTGAGGGCCACAGGGGCCCAGAGCAGGAGCAGGACAGGTTAGGAAAATAGGGAAAGCAAACTCCTGGGCACCAGGCTTGCTGAGGACTTAAGTACCACCGGGCCCGGTGGATTTGTTTCCCCCAAAACGCAAGGCACTCAGGGAAGGAGGTCACGATTTTCTCCTCTACCTTGCTGCCCCTCTAAACCATCAGTCAGGGCTGGTTTCTGCGGTTAAGCCTTTGAGCGTCACTTAGTCCTCTGAGGAGTTGCGTGCTCTCAGACACAGTTTGTTCTGTGAGTCAGTCACCCCGACTCTTCCCCAGGAGGAGGAATGCAAAACGGCAGTCTTGCTTCCCACCAACATCCCATCTCTGTCTCCCAAATCCTTGTTCACTGTAGACATCTGGGTAAGGAGGCAGGGGAGCAGGACAAAGCCAAAAGAGGCCAAGAGAGGAAGGCTATTCTATGGACACGCTTCCTCCAAGGAGCATGTTTGGCCAGGCTCCTCCTGCCCGGTGAGCTGGTGTGGGACACCGATGTCCCACCAGAAAGGCGAATAACTCTTCCTGCGAGCTAACGCTTCTCCTTAAACTTCCCCACTCTCTTTGTTGCTCTCAGTGAATCTCAATGAGCCACATCCTCCTGCTTCAGTGACAGTCTACAAACCCCTTTTCTGATCAAAGTTTGAGTTCATGAAATGTGGGAAATTTGTTTTGTGTTGTGTTGCTGGGCATTTCATGATATAAAATACCTAAAATAAAGAAACCTTTGAAATCACTCACCTGGACAGTTTCAGAAAGGATATCCCAACCGCCGTGACATCCCACCTTATTTTCCTAGGGTGGTGTGTTATATGAATAGCCTGTAGGAGTTTCATTACATTTATAATTATTCCTTTCACCTTTACACAACTCCCTTTCGATAACAATTGTATAACCTTCTTGGATTTCTTGTTTCTGGCTTGATGGCCCAATCCGGAACTTGAAATTATTGAGGCTTTCTCATTTTTAATCATTTTGACGTGTGTATAATCTGAGAGCTGAGGAAATTTGGCCATACCTTGCATTCCATTATTGAAAATGCCATCCCTGAGGTCGCATGTGACTGCCTTGTCTCCAAACTCAAAAGTATCTTCCCAGCCTCTGTTAGTTGACTGTTGAAAGTAACAGAAGACCCAAAGTAAACCAGCTTCCACAAACAGGGGAGGAGGGGAATTGAAGCATGGATAGCTTCAGAAGCTCCAAGAATGTGAGAACCCAGTCTCTCTCCATTTCTCCTTCATGTCCTCTGTGTTGGCTCTATTCACTTAACAGCCGCGTTGTCTACATGGTTTCCAGAAGCCTCTTGTTTATGCCCTTCCAGATTCAAGTCTAGCAGGAAGGAATAAACTCCCCATCTGCTCCACCTAACAGAAGTCTTAGAATCTGCTCTCATTGGGCACAGTGAGTCGCCTTGGGACACGTGCCCATCCCTGGACCCATCACAGTGAGGGCTTCCTGGTGGGTGGAGGATTTCCAGCCCGAGAAACTCCAGTGACTGTTACCAGAATAAGGACAAGAATAGGGACTGGAACAGCAGGGGTCTACCACATTCTCCAATCCTTCTACAGCATTCCATCCTGGTGCCCTTCTTGAAATTCTGTATTACTGTCTTCCCTCATGCAGTGCTTTCTTGTCCCCCTTCTCTCTGACCCCCCTCCTCCGTTTTCTCTTCCTCCTCCTCCACCTCCTCTTCCCCTGTAGGGTGAGGGGTGGTCCTCAGTTGTTTAGCTCTATCAGACTTGACTTGACATCACCTCCCCAAGCCTTTACATACTCTGTTCCCACAACCTAGAATGTCATTCCGCTTCCCACCCCTCATCTCTTTATGTCCATGTTCTCCATGTCCTGGTTCAAATATCTCTTTGTGAATCTTTTTTTTTTTAAAAGATTTTATTTATTTATTTGACAGAGATAGAGACAGCCAGCGAGACAGGGAACACAAGCAGGGGGAGTGGGAGAGGAAGAAGCAGTCTCATAGCGGAGGAGCCTGGTGTGGGGCTCGATCCCACAACGCCGGGATCACTCCCTGAGCGAAGGCAGACGCTTAACTTAACCGCTGTGCCACCCAGGCGCCCCCTCTTTGTGAATCTTCTATACCTAATTTTCTTCAAGACGAAGTCCACTCTCCCTTTCCTCTAAACTCTTATCTTTATCCTCTCTCAAAGGTAGAATTTTCTGTTTTATATATTTGGCCACATATCAAAATGTCTGTGTGTGTCACCATTGGCTCTTGGCTCCTTGAGGACGAGAATGTCATTTATCTTTATCACTTACCCCTCTATCTAACCCACCCCCCCTTCCCCTGTCCCAGCGGTCAGTCCTTACAAAGCCAGTATTTGTTAAATAAGTTTCTTTGGTAAAACCTGAGGAAAAACCCAGATCTTTAGTTACATTACCTGCTGTTTTCCATGGAAACTTTGCTGGTCTGTACTGCATCATTCTGGAGAAGAGTTGATACCAAACTGCTTTGGTTTCAAATAGATTAAGTATTTCACTCTGAACTTTCACTCTGTGTCTGCCAATTACTGGGACTGTGAGGTGATTCACTCCTCATATAAAGAATATTTTTACAAGGAAATCCAGATCAAGTGGTTTTTCCTGGCGTGGGTATTATCATTGTTGATGCAGGTGTTTCTCCCTCTGAGTGAATGAGTGAGTGAGTGTGTGTGTGTGTGTGTGTGTGTGTCCCACGTTCGTCTTCAAGGGAAGGGATAAGGTGTATCTCCCCCCCCCCCCAAGTGCCTTTTCTCATAAAGGAAAACAGATGTTTAAAACTGCAAGACTTTGCCCTCCCACGACAGCTAGGCTCCGGGGGACCGACCCCGGGGCGGGAGCGGCGCACAGCCGGCCCGTCCCAGCGGCCGGCGCCAGCCCAGCCCTCCGGGGAGGAGTCCGCCCGCGCGGCCCGTCCAGACACCGGCCCCGGCGCCTGGGCTGCGCGCTCGCCCGCGCTTCGGAGCGGGAGCCGAGGCTGCCGCCGTCCTCGGGGACCGTGCAGGAGGCCGCCCGCGCCATGGCGGCGCCGTCGCGGCTGCTGATCCGCGGGGGGCGCGTGGTCAACGACGACCTCTCGCAGGTGGCCGACGTGCTGGTGGAGGACGGCGTGGTGCGGGCGCTCGGGCGCGACCTGCTGCCCCCCGGGAGCGCGCCCGCCGGCCTGCGGGTCCTCGACGCCGCCGGCAAGCTGGTCCTGCCCGGCGGCATCGACACGCACACGCACATGCAGTTCCCCTTCATGGGCTCGCGGTCCGTGGACGACTTCCACCAGGGCACCAAGGTACCCGCGCCGCCGCGCCCTCCAGCCCGGGCGCCCCGCCGAGCTCTCGGGCCTCCCCCCGCGGCCGCCGCGGCCGAGCGGCTGTGGAGCCGGGCGTGACCCTTCCCCGCGCGCGCCCTTCTTCTGGACGCCCCTTCTCGCGCCGTGAGCCGAGCTCGGGCCGAGCCCGACGCCCTCTCCTCCTCCCTTAGGTAATTCGACAAGTTTAAGGCCACCTGCCCCCCCACCCTGGTTTCTCTGCGCTCTGTACTCCCCCACACTCCCCTCCCCGTGGACACTGGTATTCTGTGGAGGTCCACACGTCTTCTCGTGGTATCTGTAGAATCTTTTTTTAATGGGTGCTCGCAGCCGTTTTCTCCCGCTGTTCCGTCCCCAGCCAAAACCAAATGAAAAATCCGTTCCCCTAGTGTGCCCGGAGGATGACGGGTCTGGGCACGCTGGAAGCCCACCGTGTCCACAGTGTTTGCCTCCACCCCTCGGTAGAAAAGACACAGCCCTGACAAGAACTGAGAAGAGAAATATTCCGGAATGGTCTCCCAGCACCCGCTGGCCCCCAGGCCACCTGGCCCCGTCTCTTCTTAAGCGGCTTGTCCAGGGGACTGCAGATAGGGGTCTGATCGTTGCTGCTGGAGCAGCGGCAGCCTGGCTGATGGTGCGGGAGTAGCAGATCACCAAACCCAGGTGGGAGACGCTTGGGTTTCTTTAGACAGAAAGGCCTGGAGGCTCTGGTCAATAAAAGAACCTTAAAAGTTTCTCTAAAGCTCCTGAGAACAAGATCTGGAGATGACCTGGGCGGCCTTACAGCTACACAGAGTTAAAACCCCACTCAGGGGGCGCCTGGGTGGCTCAGTCATTAAGCGTCTGCCTTCGGGTCAGGGCATGATCCCAGAGTCCTGGGATCGAGCCCCACATCAGGCTCCTCTGCTGGGAGCTTGCTTCTTCCTCTCCCACTCCCCCTGCTTGTGTTCCCTCTCTCACTGGCTGTCTCTCTCTGTCAAATAAATAAATAAAATCTTAAAAAAAAAAAACAAAAAACCACCCCACTCAGCACTTTGGCTAAAGCCCAGCCCTCACCCTCCTTGAGGCTTGTGTTTTGGGGCTGCAGGGAGAAAAATGGCTCTTTCCAGAGTGAAAATATTGATATGCTTAAGGCTTTAAACGCTTGGGTGTGAAACAGGTCGGGCTACTCAGTTGTGCAAGCTTTCAAAGCAGTTCCGACAATAGTTCGTTTACCTTGCTAAGTTCTCTCAAATAGTTTTATTATCTCTACACACACCCCTCCACATTTCTCAGTCATCTAAGCTTGAGTAGAATGTTTAATAGAAAAAAGAACCATTTGACCCAGAGAGAAGGGTCTGGGGCCGGCTGCTCACATCAAGATTTGGAAAGTTTACTCCTAGTTACTAATTATTAACCTTTACCATCAGGGCATCGATCAAAGTCTTTTGTAGGACATACCATTATCTGTCGAGAAAACCGAATGTTCGTTTTGCCCTTTTGTTAGAAAGTAAAATTTCCTAAAATTTAATGAACTTATTTTTTACATTTTAAGTAAAATTTTGGGATGTAAAAGCAATACATGATTGTACAAAATCGGAAAAAAAAATAGTACCCATAATCTCTTAACTCCATGACGACTGTTTTGGTATATTGCTTTTATGCTTTCTAATATGCTTTATTTTACATAATTGAGATCATATTATGCATGCATGTATGAGTGTGTGTGTATACCTGTATATAAAATTTTGTAACCTGTCAGTTACAGTACACACACTTTGTTGTCACGGGCTCATCACTAACAAAGTGCTTTGCTGATGGCGAGGCATTCCATTGACACCCCCCTTTGCCAGGTGCCAAGCTGCTCCCTCTGACCATCAGTTGCCAGGCCCACTAGCATCATTTCCCCTCCGCATCTCCCCTTTTCTTACAAGGTTCCAGAGATGCAGCCAGGAGGCGGGTTGGAACGCTCTAGAGGAGGAACGTTACTTCCCTTTCTCAGGATTATCTGTGCGTGCCCCAAGGCCCCGACAGGTGGGTCTTAGTCTTCTGACTATCTGTTGTTCTCTGGCCATTCAGGGATTCCTAGCATGGAGAGATTTACAATTCTACAGTGAGAAGGCAGGTCTTTGGAGCCTATTATCTTAGTATAGTCATCAGCATTTGAAAGAGTTTATCCACCAGCGGATTCTCTAGGTATTTCCATACTTAAAGTTTGTCAGACTATTAAGCAAAAAACATGTCCTTCATGAGCTTAGGATCTTAATTAAACAGAATGGTCTTAATTAAACAATATAGTCAGAGATGTTAAGGTCAAAGATTTAGCAAAGGCTCAGTGTTGAACAGTACTCACAAAGACACTAAGTTACAAAAGTCTACTTCAAAACTAGTTGGATCCCAGGAGATAACCTCTCCTGCACCCAGAAACAGAGGCGACTCCATAAAAGGGAACCAGATGGGTGAATATAGATAAACATGAGCATTGAAGTATTGGCCTGAGTTCTGAAAGGAACATTATGGAGTCACCTTGTCCCCTTTTATAAAGTCTTCACAATAATCCCCAAGGCAATGTTGGTGGAGTTTCTGGTTTGGGGAAATAGGAACAAAGGTCTTTCGTAGATGCTGATCCTGCTGTCTATTACATCTTCATTGAAAACATCTTAGTAATTTCACTGTAATTACATTACATTGAAAACATCTTATTAATTCCGTTAAAGTAACATTTATTTTATCCATCACTCAGAGTGCTGGGCACAGTGCTAAGCTGTTCATCTGCGGACACTCTAGGTGTCATTATCTCCTTTTGCTGTTGAGGAAACTGAAATTTAAGTCACTTGCCCAAGGTCACACACCAGTAAGTGACCAAGCGGCTCTTCAGATTCCTTACTGCCCGCTGTTGCTAGTTCTTACCTACTAGGCTCTCTTCCTTTCTGAAACTATTGGAAAAACAGGTCATGTTTAGATTTGTCCCACTGGCGGATGATGGGATGAAAACGCCGGGTAAGTTGCAAAATTGAGCAAAGTCATCCTTAAGAAATACAGTAGCCCTTCACCTTCCCAAAGCTAGAGGCAGGTAAGGTTATCGAAATAAATACACATCTCAGGCGTTAGGTTTGTGAGGCATTTGTACGTGCATTTATGGCCACATCATCTCTAAGGATACAGAAATGGGTACCTTACGTACAGAAAGCTATAAAGGAAGAATGATGTATGATGCTTTCAGGAGATGGGCTGTAAACGTTTGCTTTCTGCACGCCCCGGGCTGATCATTTATAATATCTGACACGTAGAAGGGATGGTGTTTGTGGTATTCTGTTTATTGATCACCAGATTGTGATGTGGCCCAGTTTAAAAAATGAAATATAAGTGAACCAAAGGTTACATATTTTGTAAATCTAATTTATGTCAGAAGTTGGGTTAAAGCCTATAATTGACTTCCTTAATTACAGGTAAAAGCTTTCTATCCGATGTAATAGAAATAATGTTCTGCTTTAAAGAAATCATATTTCATGTTGTTGGTCTATACTAGATGTACAGTCGTCTTCCAATAATTCAATATCCACGAGGAAAAACAATGGGATTTTTTATTCAAATGGATATTGTGAATTAGATAAAGTTGAAGGAATTACGAGTTTGCTTTTACTACATCCTGTGATAAGAGAGTAATTTACAAAAGCGTGGCTAGTTTTCAAATATATATTGATTAATATTCAGAATATATGCAGCTTAGAGTAGGTGGACTCACATTAAAAATCTGGCAGCATCAGTTGCTAGAGGAAGGATCTTTTTTTTTTTTTAATTGGGAAAACACGCAGAACACTTTTTTGTGTATAGGACAAAAAGTCTTCAAAATTATCAAGAAAGGAAATTATACTTTACTCTGGAACTTTTTGGTAAAGTGCCATCAAGCTGATTACTTATAATAAGGCAGTGGAAGGTATGTGATTAAGCATGCGTTTGCGGTGTATTTATAGAATTTCTTCACCTTGTAGGAGAACTGTGCTTCAGAAGACTTGGTCGCAAGCCAAGTCCCTTTTTCTGTTGCTTGCAAGAGCTCTGGGCGGGGTTTCAGAGGCTGCGTGGGCTGACTGTGTGACCTTGGGCAAGTCATTTCTTCTCTCAGGGTTGTTAACATTATCTTGTCTGTATGAGGATGCATCGGTCAGAAGAACAACTTCAATTTAAAAAAAAATGTTGGAAGTAATGGAAACAATATATATTATTCATTATCCAGACCTACAGGAAAATGCTGGAGCATTATAGTTGCTCAATATATATTAGTTTGCTTTTTAAAAAAGGAAAATACAGTTGAGTGTGAAGAAAATAATATTTAATTCACCTATGATTTTAACATTTTGCTTCCTGTATTTTCACACTTTTCATTGGGGGGGGCATGTAAACATTTTCTAATAATTTTGCATACTCTTTAGAGACAGCCTTGTTCATCACACATTTGTCCGGGACTTTGACTATCATTGGAGAACGTGATTTCCATGGCCCTGTTAGCCTCACTGAGGCTGAGTCTCAGAGCTTTCTCTCTAGTCTTGGTGTCTCTGGGCATTAGGCTTCTATTCTGCCTGTTTGAGGATATCACAACCTGGATGTCCCACAAGTGCTTTGAACTCAGCGTGTTCTAAACCAGATTCATCCTTTCTTCCCAATGCGCCACCCTTGTTTCATCCTGTCTCACAGATTGTTCATATCTCCCCTCCCATCTTCTCGGTGGTGGACATTTTGGTGGTTTCCAGGGTTTTTTTTGCTGGTATAACAATGTTGGGACAGAAATCATTGCACAGATTCTTGATAATTGACTTAGAAATCACCCCTTAGAGTGAAATGACTGGACCAAAGAATATTGGATCGGTCTTAAAGGAGTTTAATACATATGTTCAGCTCACTCTTCATTTGTGCTCCCATGAGCAATATATTATAATCCGCATTTCACTGAATCCTAGCTAATTGTAGCTACTGCCTTAAAAAAATCAATGCCAATTTAATTGGAAAAACATAGAATTTCTTAATGTTTTTAAACAAGCATTTCTTTCATTGCTGGTGAAGCTGAGTTTTGAATGTTCTTGTTGTGCTAGTAGTTTGCCTATTCCAGCTCTAAGAGTTTATAATTCTGTGATTTCCTTGAGTAGCTCTTTACTGATTACAGAGTTAATCTTTGCACTAATCAGAGGAAGAAAAAAAAAATCTCAAGATTAATTTGAAGCAACTTGATGTTGAATGGGGCCCTACTGAGAGTGTTGTGTGTTAGGAATTCTTTCACTGAACTTTACAGAATCTAGGACATCTTCTTTCAGTTTTCGTACTTAAGTTCTCTATGCTTTTAAGTTCCACTGCTTCTTTCCTCCCTCATTTGCCTGGACCATGTGTTTTTAGTGTCCAGCAAAGGTAGTGTAGAAATCAGAGTTTTCATAATGCTACTGTCGAGAAGAAAAAGTTTTCCTATAACCTCTTAGGTTTAGTTCCTGAGGCATGCAAATTAACTGACAGAAGATAGATTAACAAGAGAAGAGACAGGTCTCTAAATTTCGCACACCTTCGAGTTCACAGAAAAATGTGACTCAAGAAGCAATTAAAATTTGGGGTGTATATGCCGCCTTAACAGGGGAGAGGTAGGGGGAGAAGAGCACGTATGGGAAAATAAATGACCTTTAATAAGAGAAGAGAGGGAGTAGAGAGGGCACTTATGGGAAAACAAATGACTTTTAGGGAAGACAGATGGGCTTTTAAGAGAATAGGTGGGAGACATGAAAGTTTGTGACAAAGGTCTGTTGAGGCATGGTACAGGTTTCTAGTCTCAGGTGGTAAGAGTCAATTTCCTGGTGGTGACACTTCCTAGAAGGGGATTTATTACAGTTGAATTCTTTTGGGATGCTTTTAGGCAGCTAAGGGAGTTTACACACACACACACACACACACACACACACACACGCCTATTCTTAAATACCTTCAGCTCGACATGATTCTTATGCCACAGTGGCATGCTCTGCACCTTGTCACTGCCATCTAATATGGAATAATCCTAAACTAAGGACTTTTCAAGTTGATGGTTAGGTGATATTATTTCAGTCAACAAATATTTCTTGGTAACGCACTAGGTGGCAGGCACTGTGGTTGCGCTCATAGAGATGAAAACCATGGTTGTCTTTGTTTCCAGTGGCAGACCCGCTAGAGAAACGTGGGGCTCTAATTTATGTTGGCCCTAATAATGAATTATATACATTAGACTTTTGGACTTGTGGGCTTAACTTTAATGATGGTAACTATTTTTGAGTGAAAACTTAAGGTCTGGCGTTTTCCCTTTTGCAAGCTCGCCTGTCCTAATGGCTTGCTGCATCACAAGCTATGTTTCTGAGCAAATTATTTAGCTGCTAAGTGAGCAATTACCCAGAGTCTACTGTTCGCTTACACTTTGTGCTCTTTCTATTACTGTCAAGTAACAAATTGAAGGAGGACTCTTCAATTCTTCAGTTATGTTTTATTGTGTATAACAGAGAAGTTGTTATCATGGTAGTCATGAGTTCCTGAACCCTGAGGATCTGTTCACACATAAAAACAAAGACCTTAAAAGTTAGTTTAAAGTAAAACAAAATGCAATCTTTTTTTTTTTTTAAACAAAAAACCATTTGAGGCAAATATGGATTCCAATCTGTTACATTAACAACCCTAGTTAACACTGATTAGGGGATAGGCTTTGGACAAAACTGAGTATTTAGCTTTCCTAAGCGCTCAGAGTATACATTCCACATTAACATTTTTCTAGAAGGAACCAGAAAATTACATGGCCAGGGCTAAAATGAAATGTCACATTAACATGTAACTTATACTGCTTTCTCATTTTGCTATTGGAAAAGTGAACCATCAAAATTATTCCATCTCATAGGTATTGGGGGAAATTCATTGATCCCTCACTTTTTTTCTCCTTTTAAAGAACAAAAATTCAACTGAGTGAATTTGAAGATCTAATTGTCTTTATTAAGTGATTCATAAATCAGTCAGCATCCCATCTGGCAAATAGAAAGAAGTTCCAAGGAGTTTACAAAATGGAAGGTTTTTATAGGAAGGAGAGTGGGGAAGGAAGTTATTAGCAAAAGAGAAGAAAGGATTGTTTCATGAATAGTTTCCTGAGGGGGAAGGGCATGGGGTGTTACCATGCAGATTACCTCATCTTACTTTGGGGGATGGGGAGGTCCCATGTGACAGATTACCTCATTGGTAACGACCAGAAAATTCCTGACTACATTTATTTCTGAGGGAAGTTGAAACTGCGAATTGGTTAGGTATTAAGCCCTGGTTTGGTGACTTGGCCTTGTATAAGTGATTCCATCTTGGGACTGTGGTTTTCTTTTTAACACTCCCTTAAACATTTAAAGAACATTTACGTACCAGACACTGTAATGGGCACAGGACAGACAGAGATGAAACTATGTCCATCCAATCAGGATTTCTGAGGGTTGGGATAAATTTCCCTAGACGATGCTGGTATGCAACCAAGGTTAAGAGTCACTGAACCAAGTAGAAGAGGGTCTGGGAGGGAAGAGCAGGAGGAAGCTCCTTCTTAACTCTCTCACTGAGGTAGAAAGGAGCTCAGAGCTCTCCAAGGAGAGGGAGGGAAGGTGTCACTGGAGTGGGGCGAGTGGGTTGGGAGGGAGGTGACTCAAGAGCAAGTGGAAAAGTCAGCTGAAGTTCAGCCTTTTGGGATGTGAAAGAATTGTCTTTTCTCCATCCTAAGAGCAAAGGGAAATCAATATAAGATTGGCAGTGGCAAGCATGCCTGGGGACAAGGTGCCCGTGAGGAGGCTACTGCTGTAGTCCAGTCAGGGGATGTAGATGGCGCTGGGCAGCAGAGGTGAAGATGCCAGAAGGAGAGAGATTCATGGCATATGTAGGAGGCAGCCCACGGGGGTTGGGAGAGAGCTGGGCTTGCCAGTGGGTTGGATCTGGGGATGTTGAGAAGAAGAGAGAAATGTCAAGGGTGACTCCTCAGTCTGGTTTGCAGAGCTGGATGGATGATGGTGCCGCTAATGTGTCAGACTTGGGGACACAAGGAGACAGGCAATGTGGAGGCCATCTTTACAAAGCCAAACATGCTTCTGGAGCTGGAACATAAATCGGGATCATGAAGTTTGTTTTCATAAGTCTTAGAGACTATGAGAAAGCTGAGAATTCAGTCCAGGGGTTTCTCCCTAAGGGATTTCTTTCTGCTTTACTTGAGTAAATTAATCAGGTCCTATGATTGATTTTAATGAGACAGAGTCACTTGTTCCAGGATGATCTTAGAAATGAAAATTTTGGTGACCCCATCAAAAGAAAGACATGCTTGGGATGCTTTCAATAACGATTTACAACCTAACACATTCTTAAATAGAATCTTGTGTTATGTAATATTAGGGCCCTGCTGTTGCTTGGCGTTTATCTCAGTTTATGTTCTATCACATTTGCACCTGATACAGCACATGCTCTCTTCCCCCCAGAAGAAGGCTTTAGATAAATTGGAAGGTTTTCAAGGGAGAACAGCCAAAGTAATTAGGAGCTGAAAGAACTGATTTATGAACCATGATTAGATAAGGTAAATACGTTTTGTTTGGCTATCTGACAAATAAAAGTGGAGTGAAGTCAATCAGCAGTAAAAACAAAGGAAACATATTCCGGTTCATCCAGAAATATGAGAGAATTGTTCACCCTTTCCTGGTTCTCCCTCCCCTACCTAACCACTTTTCTTTCCTCAAACGTTAGGTAAACCCTGAAGAACATCTGTAAAGTGAACCTGAAAGGGTCTGATGAGAAAACAATTAAACAGATCCTGAAAATATCTGAGGTGGGTTAGGAAGGTGATGTTCTGACCAGTTGGGTTTTGGGGTTTTTTTTAAAGACATTTATTTATTTATTTTACAGAGAGAAACAGCCAGCGAGAGAGGGAACACAAGCGGTGGGAGTGGGACAGGAAGAAGCAGGCTCCCAGTGGAGCAGGGAGCCCGATGCAGGGCTCGATCCCAGGACGCTGGGATCTCGCCATGAGCGGAAGGCAGACGCTTAACGACTGAGCCACCCAGGCACCCCCAGGTGGTTTGTTAAATAAAGGAGATTCTTCCGGGGCTGATAGGTGCTTGAAGGTGAAGGAGCACTAGTCTAGGGGCCCTTGTAATCTTCTAGGGACACGTTATTTCAATAGTGATTGTCACAGAGGTGAACACCAACCGAGCCATGTAAAACCACATTTCATTTGTGGCTTTCCAATTCACAGTCTGATGGGACTTGTTTTGTTTTGTAAGGCATTTGGTTTCCTAGGTGTTGATTCACTTTATCAACCTCTCTTAAAGGAATGATTCACCAATGACCTGGGGTAACTGGCTGGAAATCAGATCCCAGGACGTGGAAGAGGGACTGAGGAAAAATGGCCGGCGTAGGGTTGAAGAGTAGGCTGAAAGGAAGACTTACCCCTCAGAGTTGTATGGTCCTTCATGTTATCTTGGAGAGTCATTAGACATCTCTGAGCCTCAACATCCTCAGCTGTAAAGTGAAAACCATTCGTACCTCTCCAGACTGCAGCAAGGCTTCATTAACTGAGCTAATGTGTATAGGACGCTTAACCCAGGCCTGGGCATTTACAGGCTCTTCTTTGAAGAGGTCAGTACCTCCTCGGAGGAACACATCTTCTTGACACTCTATTTGGGTTTACAGATCCGCCACTCTAGCATGTGGCTTCCCAGATCCAGTGGAAGGAAGGGGACATTTCAGGTCTTGAAATGATATTCGAGGATTCGAGATAACCTTGGGCAGTGAAAGGACCCTGCGTAACCAGGGAGACCAGGAGGGGAGAGGGAGGAAGGAGGTTCAGAGGAGGCTGGGGCACAGACCGTGGCCGGCAGCTGATCGCCAGGACATGCTGCCTGGTTTGTTTTCCATACATCTGCCCACACCCCCTCCCATTCAGTAGAGCTTCTCAAAATGTGTTCCCATGTTGAGGGGAGGAGAGGGAGGAAGAGTGTGGAGGAGAAACAGAGCAAGAAGAAACAAAGGAGAGTGAGTGGCAGTTCTCTTCTCCCTTTCCTGCTCCCTGGGAATTAGGGAGATGGAGCAGGTGTGATAAATCCTGATTTGGGAGCTTTCAAATTTTAGCCCCAGGAATTTTGATCTACTGTCGTTTTAGAAAATGGCATTTTGACCATCACATCTGCAGTCTAGGAAGAAGACCAGCAACAGTCTATGTTTACATAGTGTACGCATGCCTCTTGATCATCTATCTGTAAAGCCTTTTTTTCTTCTTGTAAAACTTGTGCTTTGTTATAGAAAAGTTAGCAAATATTAAAAATACAATTTAACTAGAGGGAAATTAACCTGCCATCATGCCACCCAGAAACAGCCACTGTAAATGGTTGTCTTGGCTTGGTATTTTTGCTTTCCTGCAAAGTGTTGGAATGTTCTGGAGCATGCATTGTGATTTATATTATCATGTCTCCCTTCTCTGTCCTGGGGTCATTTCGGCCCAGGAGAGGATCCTCAGGACCCCTCTGGCATCCTCTCCAAGGTGACTGCCACAACCTTCTCCAGCCCTTGATGGCTCCTCAGTGTCAGGTCAGCGTTTCTCTCTGTGTGCAAACACAGAGTGGACATGTGCCCAGGCACCCCACACTCAGGATGCTCCATACCACACTCACGCTCCCCTCCACACCAGAGCTGCCTCCCTCCTCTGTCTCCTCATCTGCCGCCCTCACTCATCCCAGTCAGCATCTGTTCACAGAGTCCTGGCGCCCCTGCTGACAGCACAGCCTTCCTCTTGTTGGAACCAACCAGTGCTTCGCATCAACCCTAGTCTAGGTCCTAATTCTGCCCTTTACCACTTTCTGCCCAGCAGCTGGCTTTTCCGCATGGGCCCTTCCTCAAAGTGACCCCCGTACTGCTGGCTGTTCGTCAAAGCCCAGGCTCTGGAGCCTGGTGACCTCGTTCCAATCCCGCCTTTGTCAGGTTATTTACGAGTGCTGTTGGATTTCCTCAACCCCCAAATGGGGCTAATAATCTTCACTGCTGCAGATCTGCAGAGTGGGATGAATACAAAGGTAAACCATCGAGAACATCAGAATAGTTTCTGGCACATAGGAAGTCCTCCCTGCAAGTGAGATACCATTATCCTGTTAGCAACTTCACGCGGGTGTCCTAATGCTCATTTAAGTCCACGCTTCCTCTGGTCTTTTTATCCTTCCCTCCTCTGAATTCCTGGTACTCTTTTCCCTGGACCTCTTCTAAGGAGCTTAGCAATTTTTACCTCCCCTTAGCAATTTCTAGACCACTGCTTCTTGTAGAAGCATGCTCGCTACCTGTTATTACAAACTGGTTATTTTATTATAATTATTCATATTTCCATCTCCCCCTCCAGACCATAGACACCCACGCAGAGAACCTTTGTCTGATTATTTGTGGGCACTCCCACCCCCTCGCACTCCATGTAATGGCTTACATGTGGTAGACATTTTTTTTTTTTTTGGTAACAATTTCATTAAGATATACTTCATATATAATACAATCCAGCCATTTAAGGTATACCAGCAACCATCACCACAATCAGTGTTAGAACATTTTATCACTCCAAAAAGAAACGAGGTGCCCCCTTAGCTGCCACGGTGACTCAACCCCTCCAGCCCGAGGCAACCACTGCCCTACTCACTTTCTCTATGGATTGGCCTCTTCTGGATATTTCACACAAGTGGAATCAGAGAGTGCGCGATCCTCTGTGACTGGCTTCTTCACTTAGCGTGCCGTGCTCAGGGTACAGCCACGGGGTGCGCCAGTGTCTCCTCCTTATGGAGAATGAGATTCCATAGCGTTCCTCTACCGCATTTTGCTATCCATTCATCAGTTCGTGGACATTGGGGTTGTTTCCACTTTTGGACTATCGTGAATAACGCTGCTCTGAATACTGGTGCACAGGTTTTTGTGTGGACGTGTTTTCATTTCTCTGGGATACATGCCGAGGATTAGACTTGCTGGCTCATACACGGTAACTCCAGGTTTAACTTTCCGAAAAACTGCTTTCCAAAGTGGCTGCGCCCTCTTCTTTTATTTCCATCAGCAGTGCGTCTGCTTTGCCCACATCCTGAATATGGAAGACTTTTAATATGGAAAGAATGGAAAAAATAGTTCCTTAAGCTTGATTTCATAGTTCAGTAGACACTAAAAAAGTACTTTCTTCTAACACTTTAATTAACAGCACTTGCTATTAGAAAAATGCCCTTCATCCTCAAGGGATGTCTGTGATGCACTGGGAAGACACTTTAAGAAGGAAGAAGGCAGGAAGATTAATCTGCATTCAAATAAAAATACAGAGCCTGAGGATTTTTTTTTCTAGTATTGTCATTACTGTAATGAACCAATAGGGATTTCTTAAGAAATGCAAATAAGTATTGTTTGCCGTGGATAAGGCAATGTTATCTAAAGGTAGAGACAAAGTATAGAATCCCGTTCGAAAAGTGAGGTTTTTTGAGAGCAAAAAGAATTGGAATGGGGCCAAATGACTTAGGAAAAATAAAAATCTATTGAAGTAAGCAAAAATAGAGCTAGTAAACCAGGTGGGACATGGGATCACTCCATGTATCTGAGCGGCTTCTCAGGGAGGGTGATGGGGGTGCAGGCAGAGGGACCTGGGAGAGGGGCTGGTGGCTTCTCAGCCGGTAACCACTGAATCTGAGCTTCCAGCCCTGGAGTTAGTCAGCCTCCTTGGTCAGTGCCCTTAAGGACTGCTCGAGCCTCCCTCTGTGCTCTGTTTGTTTTCCTCCCCTACCTTGTTTGACCACAACAGTTAAAAGCACATTAACCACCTCGTGATTTTAGTTTCAGTAAAATCAATTTCAGTCGTTCATCAAAGACACTTAAGGAACTTGCTTAACTTACTTTTAAAATGAATCATAAGTTAACATACTATAATATACCAAGGAAAATGTGAGCTGAGCAAGATCATGGGGGGCCTTGTAGACCACGTTAAGAAGACTCAGCTTCATTCTGGAGGCGGTGAGAAGCATTCAGTTTTAACCTTTGGAGTCAAGTGGTCACTTTTGTGCTTTGGAATGTGTGTGCTTCTACTTGCCCCAAGGAGTTCGTATTGGAGGGAGTGGAAGCAAAACTTGAGATACAGAGATCAAGGGGAAGAATGACAAGAGGTTGAACTAAGACCAGAACAGTGGGGATGGATTAGAGGGGTGCATTGGGAGTTAAGGAAAGACAAAGGCCCCGGTTGTTTGGGGGGAATGAAGGTGCAGCTGGCACCATGTGAGTCTCCCAGGTTCTGCATGGAGCCCTGGGCAGTTGCAGATAAAATTCACTAAGACTCATTCTCATGAAATGAGATTTCACAGTAATCAATATAATTTTCTGGAGGAGAAACAGTTTTGTGTCTTCTCCATTTTTTCATCTCCGTTTTTCCCTGCAGTCCGAGCATATTGTTTGGACCAAAGCCATTTCCTGTTCATCAGACATGTCATTTTTCAGAAGCAATTCTAGCAATTTTGGTACTTCCAACTTTAACTTATGGGAAGTCTATTTATGTCCCTCTGGGTCTTTTGTTTGTTTATTTTTAAAGATTTTATTA
Organism: Ursus arctos; assembly: GCF_023065955.2. Classification (NCBI taxonomy): domain Eukaryota; kingdom Metazoa; phylum Chordata; class Mammalia; order Carnivora; family Ursidae; genus Ursus; species Ursus arctos. Next base: position 55,038,745 of record NW_026623078.1, on the reverse strand, counting down.
ATTTATTTGTGAGAGAGGGAGAGAATGAATGCATGCAGGAGCGGGGATGGGAGTGGGGCTCAATCCCAGAACCCTGAGATCATGACCTGAGCCGAAGGCAGCCACTTCACCAACTGAGCCACCCAGGCTCCCCATGTCCCTCCGGGTCTTTTAAACAGGTAGCAGTTATGCAATTTCCTGGACCCCTCAGGCTTGCCCAAGGGCTTGCAAATGCTAGCATTCAAGGAGATCAATGACTCAGCTAGAAAATTGGTGGCTAACCTGTTGAAACCCTCTTGTGATTCCAGGCTGCTCTGGCAGGAGGCACCACCATGATCATGGATTTTGCCATTCCTCAGAAGGGCGCTTCCCTCCTCCAGGCCTTCGAGACCTGGCGAAGCTGGGCTGACCCCAAAGTCTGCTGCGACTACAGCCTTCACGTGGCGGTGACATGGTGGAGTGACCAGGTGAACCAGCAGTAGGGGTGGGGGGTGGGGGTGGTATTTCTTCCATTTAGTCCCCTAGCCCTTGCTCTGTGCAAGATCAAGAAACTGGTCATGTCAAAACATAAGAAATTGGTGATTTCGCTTGCTTCCTGGGTTACTGGAAGTCAGAATTAGAGGGAGGACTTTTCCTTGCATATTCTTTTGTACCTTTGGAATTTGGAATCCTGTGAAGTGTTATCAACTTGAAAAACTAAAAGAAATTTTTAAAGCATATAAAGATGATAGGATATATCCTTTATACTCATTTACAATAGCCTTTCCTAATAGGTAATCCATGAATTGTAAAATCTTTAGCTGTAATTTTAAGAAGTACTGAACTTATCAATTTTAGCACCTCCAGGCTCTTTTAAGCAGTATTTCCCCACAGAGTAGAACTTTTATTAGAAATGTTAAATATCTGGAGAAAAAAACAAAGAAGGGACAAACCAGGAACGTGACCGTTTTGAAGGCTGCCTCCCAGCTGTGTCCTAACCCAGCGTCCCTCCTGGTCTGTTCTCTAGTATCAACACGGGGTCAGATCATCTCATGGCAGAGCTGAAACCAGCCCTCCTTATCTGCTCATCATTTAGGCCATGGCCGAAAGGACAACAGAATTCAGATAGAAATATAGTTTTGAGAGATGTTAAAATATGTTTATTTCTCCTCATAAAAAACGTGCATGTGTACTTTGGAAGAAATTTTTACTTGAATTTCAATTGCCAACATGTTTTTCCCCATTGGACTTAATTCAGAAATCCTTTTGCCAGAAAGGGTTCACAAGGGTGACTTTATTTGAAGTTACCACGTAACTTATGTCCGCCCTTCCCCCTAGAAGTTGGGCTTCAGGCACCAAATTAATATAAAACAAGTAATTAATCTTTAACAGATGGTTCCGCAAACATAATAGCAAGGTTTAGAGTCCACAGCAAAAGTTAATTTTTCTCCCAAAACACGATTCTAAGTGATGCATCTAATCTCTTTTCTGCTTTTAGGATCTTCTTGCTTTCCTCCTTTCTCCCCCCTTTCCTCCTTCCCTCCCTCTTTCCTTCCTCCCACTCTTATTTTATAAGAGAGCAAAGGTGACAATGTTTGCCCGTACCAGTGTTTCTCATACTTTAATATGCAAATGGTTACCTGGCGGAATTGTTAGAGCACAGATTATGTGCAGAAAATGTATTCGTTTGCTAGGTCTGCTGTGACAAAGAAACACAGACCGAGTGGCTTACACAACAGAACTCTGTTGTCTCACAGCTCTGGAGACTAGAAGTTTGAGATCAAGATCTCGGCAGGTTGCTTCCTTCCGGGACCTGTGAGGGAGAATCTGGTGCAGGCCTCTCCCTGGCTTCTCGTGGTGTGCTGGTCATCTTGGGTGTTCCCTGATTTGTAGAAGCGGCACCCCAGCCTCTGCCTTCACCTCACATGGCATTCCCCGGTGTGCGTGTCTGTGTCCAAATTTCCCCTTTTTGTAAAGACCCCAGTCATCTTGGATTGGGGCCCACCCTGACGACCTCATCTTTACCGAGGTGATCGGCAATGCCTCCATTTCCAAATAAGGCCACATTTTGAGGTACTAGGGGTTAGGACTTCAACATATGAATTTTAGGGGGTGCACAGGTCAACCCATAGCAACAGGTCTGGGGGCAGGGCCTGAGAATCTGCAATTCCAGCCAACGCCCAGGCGATGCCAATGTTGCTGGTTCAGGTACCATCCTTTCGGAGCTGCAAGGCTTAAGCCACCATGCCTGCATTTGGAAGCCGGTCATGTGCGTATGCTAACAATGTTGAAGGCATTTTTTTTTTTCCGACTATAAAAATGATACTCATGGTAGAAAACTTGAAACCATGGAAAAGTAAACACACACACACACAAACACACAAAAAAAACCCCAAAACAAAAAATGAGGCACTCTCTATCATGTTCTGCCCCTTGCTGTT